>NC_069082.1:105286557-105911557 GCF_025698485.1 Gossypium arboreum | reverse complement strand
ATACATAATAGAAAAAACAAATCACCTTTTCTTTTTTACTTTGAATTCTTTTTTGATTAGTATTGTCTGTAAAAATATTACATTGATGTGTTTGGCTTTTATAGCCATTTTTAACATTGTGTTTCATTTTGCTATTATTTTTATTGTTTTTGCCTTCGTCTTTGCTTTTCTGCTCTGTTTCTTTCTTCGTTCTCTTTGCAGGTCTAGGCGAGGTCAATGGAGGCAGGTTTTTTCCATTTTGGTGCAAAACGACTAAAGGTGCCAGGACTCAAGATGAGGTGTAGGCGGGGCGACCGAGGGTGGCTGCAGATGGGCGTGACGCATTATGGTTTAGGGTTAAGCTTTGTTTCTGAATTGACTTTAGGTTTTGGGCTATTTTTTGGGTCTGTATTTTATTTGGGCCTTGTAAACAGGCTAGTGTAATTGGGCTGAGGATTTTTGTAAGGGTTTTAAACCGGGTTGATAGGTTTTGGGTTAGGTTTAGTTTAGTTGGGTTTAGGTTTGTTTTGGGCTTTGGGTTTTGTAATTGGGTGTTGGTTTGGGTTTTATTCCTTCATGGGCCCGAGTAAAAATTGGGCTGTACAATCGTATTGGAGAAATTAAAGGCGTAAGGTGCCTAGAGATGCGGTTACTAGACTGGAAGAGAACATAGGCGAATCTAAAGCCTCCTAAAAATGAAAATTTTCATTTTATTCCTCTTATAAATAGAAAATTATAAATTAATATGTAGTTGAATTACACTTTAACCCCTCCAAAAGAAAAATTATCAATTCAGGTCTTCTTATAAATAAAAATTATAAATTAATATATAATAAAATTACACTTTAGCCCCTAAAATAAAATAAATTCTATTTAGTACCTTAAAAATAATGAAATTTATAAATTAATACATGATTAACATATATTTTGATCTATGAAAAATTTATAATTAAATACCAAACCTTGCTAAAAGATTTTCTAAATTCGCCCTTGGAGGTGAAATCAAGGTAAAGTAGCAGCTGGTAATTCGGCCTTGGTTAATGAGCGGCCCTCAACTCCTTCAGACTAGGGATGAGCGTTCAATCGAATCGAGTGAAAAAAATTTCGAGTTGACGAGTCCTATTTTATCATCCTAACTCAATTTAAAACTTTTTTAATCGAGTCAAGTCGAGTAAAATTGTTTAAGTTAAATTAAAAAATTAAATATGTCAAATTAAAATATTGTTACAAGATAATTAATTTCATGTTAGGGCACATAAAATTGAAACCATATATATTTGAAATTTTTTCAAAGCAAAATAATAATAATAATACTTTAGTATGATAACCTTAAATCATTAATTAACTTATTTAAGTCCCAAAATTATTATTCTAGAAAATGTTTAATTTTTATTTCTTTATATATTTTTAGAATTTTTTGAAATTTTATAATTTTTATTATGGCCTCAACCATTATCTTTGTTAAAACAGCCATCAATCAATCAAGAGTTGAGATGTGACATTTTAGTTATCTAATATTCAATATTAAATAAAAGTAGATTAAATTAAATTATTATTTGATATTTTCTCTCTTCCTTTCACCTTGGAATGACAAGGGATTAGCACTCTAGCAAAACAGGTTTTTAATGGCGTTTTTAGTGGTGTTTGGACCAAAAACTCCCCAAAAGTTATACATTAGTGGTGCTAATAGAAAAACGTCGCAAAAGGTTAGAGCTATAATGGCATTTATGAGAAAAATGCTGCAAAAGGTCAAACAGTAGTGGCGTTTATGATAAAAAAACGCTGCAAAAAAATCATTTTATTTTAGGATTTAGGGTCTAAGGTTTAATGTTTAAGGTCTATAGTTTAGGGTTTTAAGATTTATGGTTTAGTGTTTTAGGTTCTGGGTTTAAGGTTTTAAGGTTTAGGGTTTGGGGTTTATTGTTTTATAGTGGGTTAGGATTTTGCTAAAATGACAAAAAATCAATTTATTTTAAGTTTTAGGTAAGTAATAAGATTCTTTTTTAATTACTATTGTACCTTCTAATATATATATTATTAAATTAATATCAAAAGCATAATAAAGTAAAAAGGAGAGAAATTCATTATTTTCACATTTCTGTATACAAAAATCCACCTCTTAGTAATTTAGAATTTGGGAAGTTAAGCAGATTGAGTCTTAGCTCAATTAGTGTGAGCATTGTTGTCAATATAAGAGAACATGAATTTGAGTGTGTTGAAATGCATTATCCTCCTGTTTATAAGTTGGGGAGGAATTATGAGTAGTTGTAGACATAATACCAAAAAAGAATTTGAGAAGTTAAATTTTATTAAAATCAATTTGGATAAATTCTATCAACTGCACAAAAAATTAAACTCATGGATACAAACTCTTCGTAAGGAAGTTTAGTTTCATTTTTTAAAATTATTTTCTTACACAATTATAAAATTTTACAAATTAAATATATTGTTTGAAACAAAACAAACTTAATTTAAAGGAATTTAAGAAATAATTAAACTATAAATATTTATTAGTATCAAAGGCATTAGCAGCGTTTATGATTAAAACGCCGCAAAAAAAAAACATTTTACTTTAAATAAAACGACGACGTTTTAAGTGGTGTCTTTAGTGGCATTAGCGGCGCTAGGTGAAAAACATCGTAATAGATCAAGCATTAGCAGCGCTAGGTAAAAAATGCCGCAAGCAAACATTTTACTTTAAACAAAACGACGCTGTTTTTAGTGGTGTTTTTAGTGGAATTAGCGGAGCTAGGTGAAAAACGCCACAATAAGTCTTAAAAAAAAGGTACATTGTGGGAGCAGTGGAAACGACAAAAACGAGAGGCTTATAGGGATTAAAGCGGCGGTTGATTCCCGTAGAGAAAAGAAAAGAAAAAGAAATCCTAGGATAGAAAATGGCTGTGTTTGGGCGGAATGTGAGTTGCTTCTGAAATAAAATCTGGAAATAGAGTGAGCGTAGATAAATAGAACCCATTGCTTTGTTTTCGTTGATCGTCTTTGAATTTGAGTTTCTTTGTTTGTGTTTTCAAAGTTGAGAGAATTAATGAAGTGTTTTTTTTCCTTTTTTGTGAGAGTTTCGGTGAATGATCATATGATCGGGTTTGCATCATTTTTGTGGAAGTGTTCAAGCTTTGAAAGTGATGGTTCTACACCACGTGGAGTGCTGAACACATCCCAATGACTATTTTTTTTTCTTACATTTATTTCGTTGATTTTTTTCTTATATTTATAACTATCACTTTTGAATTGAGATATTAAAAAGGAAATATATATTGTAATCATAAATGATTACTTTTATAATTAGTGTAATAAAAAATATAGCAATGAAAAAAAAAAAGCAGAAATGAACTTGTTGAATAGACCAGTTTAGGGTAAATTTACTAACAATCTCTACGTTGTTGGCTCTCCCTACGTACTTTATGAGTACACTTTCTTGCCCATTTCAGTGTGTAAAGAGATTGAAAAATTAGCCCGTGCTTTTATATAGGGTTCTAATGCGTTGGTGCGGAAGCCTACTTTGGTTAGTTGACAGACCTGCTGTAAGACGATTGCGTATGGTGGTCTGGAGATTCATGACTTCGACTGCCAAAGCAAGGTATTTCTTCTCTAACTTGATTTTTAGATTGTTGTAGCCACTGATAAATTTTGGGTTCAGCTTCTTCGGGGTAAGTATGAAATCCATGGAGTTTTGCCTAACACTATTCCGAGCAGCAGGTGCTTGTATATTTGTGATGTCTATCTACTATGTGGCCTGATGTCCTCGCTGGTGTTTATTGGATTGTTGGCAATGATCGAATTGTTAACTTCTAGAATGATGTCTGGGTAACTGACCTTCATCCGATAAAAAGGTTGTTCATTGGTTCTGGGCTGTTGGATGAATCTGTTCGAGTTTGTGATATGGTCACTGCTTCTAGGGACTGGAATTGGGGGGCTTTTGATTTTGGTTTGCCATTTTTGGCTTTGCATTTGATTGCGTCTGTTTTGCCGCCGTCCGAGGCAGCTGGGAATGATCGTATTGTTTGTTGTTGGTCTTGTGCTGGCTCAGTTTTCGGTTGCCAATACATATGCTCATTTTCGACTGTTAGAGGGCTCTGCAAATCCGATTGATTGGCATTTGGTTTGGCGCTGCCATACTCCTTAACGGGTTCGGGCATTTCTATGGTTGTTGTGGGATAACCGTTTGCTCACAAATGATGAAAGGGTTTGCAGGGGAATGGCTTTGTCCGGATGCTGTAAACATTGTGGGGCATCCATGGAAAAATCGATTCATGTCATTTGTGACTGCTTGTTTGCGCGAGGGGTTTGGTGCTCTATTGTTCTCGCTCATTTGCATGGTACATTCTGTAACACCTCAAAAATCCCAAAATCTTAATTTTTTTTTTGTGCTTAGCATTTCTAGTTAAGTGTTAATTATGTGATGGTAGGTCTCGGTCAAGGTTTGAGTTCGAACCTAGGGGTAAAAGAAATTATAGTTTAATTATTAAAAGAACCCTGATGGCAAGTAGGTGGGCTTTTGAATAAATGAAGGGAAAATTGGACAAAAAAGAGCCTGTTAGCCTAGGGGATAAGTGGCGTGTTGCTAGTGTCAGAGGTCTAGGGTTCGAATTCTACTTTTCTCAAAAGAGCGAATTATTTTTACTAAAAGATAGGCAGAGGTAGTGTTGGATATGAACTCTGTAGGGAGTGATAAAATGAGAAATTTGAGGAGATGATCAAGGGGTTATCAGGGAGAAAAACCAGAAGATGAGGAGTGAGGAAAATGTGGAGTCGAATTAGGAATTTGGACTTAGGAAATTCGGCTATAGAGGCTATATATAGGTGCCGAATGGGAGGTTGCCAAGCTAATACTGAATTCTCGTTCACCTTGTTGCCAGAAACTCTTTTTTCCTAAAAGCCAAAAACCCTTGTTTTTTTTTCCTTGTGCCAATTTCCCATCCTCCCTCTACTCAATTTTCTTTGATTCACTTTTGGTTTAGTCGACTTCTTCTTCCCTTTTTCTTTGGTGCCGAATTATCTTTTGTTTGCCATACAACCCTCAAGGGCCGAACACCTCTTTGGCCGAATACCCTTGGTGCCGCCACTACCCTTTTCACCTAATCGATTATAGTGTAAGTGTTTGCTCCCCCAATCGGTTTTTGCTAAGTATCGATTAATCTGTTCCTCACTTCTTCCAATTGATTTTGGTAGGATTAGTATCAAATTCCAGTCCTTTGGATCACTGCCGATTTGCTCCTCAGGTGAGAGACTTTGGTAAATGTTCTTGATCTTAGTTGGTCGAATGGTCATAGTTAAGGGAAGGGGGACTTGTGTTGGATACAAGTCACCTGTTATTCTGGTTTTAATAATTAAGATTGGTGCAGATCTAGGAGTTGATCGTGGTTAGTGATTAAAGAATGGACTGTTATAACTTGTCGCGCAAGGTAAGGTAAAGAATGAAGTTTCAGTTTTGGTAAAGATATGTATTAAGCATGCGATTAATTGAAAGGTGGTATCGATTGTAGGTTTAGGGCTAAGAAAATCAGGCACAATTTATTACCAGGTGTGTACATATACTGCACACACAAGTAGATCGGCAAAAGCCGAAATGCCGAAAAGCTGAAAGTTTGGCTATGGTAGTCTTGCAAGTGCGCGAACACTCGTAAAGGGGAAACCGATAGGTTGCCTGAAGCCTAGGGGCGATTCTATAGACTTGGGCTGTGAATTGGCCAACCGGGCCAGAATAGGCTAAATGGGCCCGATGGGCTGTTGGGCCTATAATAGGCAAAAATTGATAATTGATGCTATGTGATGGAAAATTGTATGTGAGCATGACTATAAATGTGATTTGGGCCTAATGGACATATGAATGTGATTTAAGCCTAATGGGCCATATAAATATGATTGGGCCTAATGGGCCATATGAAAGAGATTGGGCATAGTGGGCCATATACAGGTATGTGGATTCATCTAGGCTTGTAAGGGGTTCTTGGGCCTAGTATATGACAACTACTTAAACTGACATAAAACTTAGTTAATTAATTAAAGGCCATGGACAAGTCATAGGGTTAAGGTGTGGCAACGGGTATATGCATGTCTAGGATTGAATCTAGGGAGAGCTTGGTACTTAAGCGGTCTTAATGACTCACCTCCTCTTCTCTGGAATCCTACCTGGTGCATAGTATTCATTCATCTTAGCTCACGAGATTTGTTAACTAGCCAAGATAAGTAAAAACTCATAATAAAAAATTACCAAAATGCCCCTAAGGGTGAAAATGTAAGATATATGGATGTTACATGTATAACTGCTGCATACATATGATATCCTGTTTAGGTTGCATAGGGGTTGAGAATTATAGAACAGAGGAAGTATATGAGGGTCGCATGGTTGCTTGACAACCATGGATCCACCGACGACTTTTAAGCCCAATCTGTGACTAGCAGCTTGCTATAATGAAGGTAGTTCCGAAACCGGGCTACCATTGATGTGTATAGATTAGGTGGATCGATAATTATATCCCCACATGATGTGTAATGGGGGACGAAGTTGATGTGTATCGGTTGGATTATTAGGGTGGGTTGCACTGCATTGCATTGCATGTTGTATGGTGATTGATGAATGCTTGTTACTCGTCGAGGGTTGTACACATTGAGTTTTCGAAAACTCACCCCCTCTTTTATTTTTATCAGGTGATGCTTAGTAGGAGGTTCGATATTTGGAGGGACTCTGGGTAGCCAGCTAGCAATACAACTTGGACTTGTTTTAAAGTATATAGGATTGGTTTATTAAGTAATCTTTTATTTAGTCGGGGTATAATAAGGCCTCCCTTTTTGTTATTGTTTGGATTTTTAATTTCGTGTGTTGTAATTATAAGAAGTGGAACATGAATTTTCAAAATCATAGTTTTCTTTTAATACTATGTTTCCGCAACTAAATTTTTAAAGGATAAGCTTTCTTTAATTAAATGTTTTAAACAAAGTTTGCAACAGAAAAGAGATTTTACTAAGTAGTTAAGATGTAACTTTTTAAGGAAGGGTTTTCAATGAAACAAGGTTTTCGCTAAAACACTTCAATATGACATGCCAGATTCGGCCATAATGTCCGGACCGGGTTTGAGGTATTACATTTAGTAGTATCAGAGCCTAGGTTGCAAAACTCGAGCTGTGAAGTGGGCCTTATTACTTGTTTCTTTTTTTGTGTTTTTAAAAAAATTGATCGAATTACAATGTTTTTGGAAATGGGGAAGTCTTGTTGAATAGCACACCGAGTCTCCGACGTCGAACCAAGTAAGTTCTTTTGTTCTTAAGCCGATTTAAATTGTTATATAGTAGATAGTTAAAGGGCTACTTTAGGCGATTATGTTAGAATGGAACTGAAGCCCATAGGATATTTAAACTGTAGAGGATTTACGAAAACTGTAGATGATTTACGAAAACAACTCTCTTTTAATACTTTCTTAAAACATCAGGTTAATTATTGAAACTAGCTAAAACTTCATAAAATTTTTAATCCAAAAAATACGTGAATCGACAATGAGTGCTAGAAGAGGTGCGAGACGCCGTGGCCGAGGCCGCAAAAGTGTGAGGGCTGAATCGTCGGCATCGGGCCATGTGTCTAATGTTGGAGTAGAAGAGGCTCCGGCCTCACCCGTTGCTGAAAATGGACAGTACGATTGGGCCGCGGGGGATGATGCATTGTCGCAGGCAATACTAAGGATTTTAGAGAGGGTTGTTGGGCCCAATAATGGCACGGGAAATCGGCGGTCCATTCCGGAGCAACTTCGATCAAGTGAGGCTGAGATCTTTGAAGGCGTGGCTAGTGTGGCTCCTAACGTGGCTGATACTAGTTGGAGGCCACTGAAAGGATAATGGAGGACTTGAACTATTCACCGAAACAAAAACTGAAAGGGATAGTGTCACTGTTTAAGGAATAAGCTTACCAATGGTGGCTGACAGTAAAAGAAGGCACTCAACCCGAGCAGATCTCTTGGGAGTTTTTCAAAGCTGCGTTCCAAGGAAAGTATGTAGGTGCGAGCTATGTGGATGCTAGAAGGAAGGAGTTTCTGAACTTGACCCAGGGAAACAAATCTGTGGCGGAGTATGAGGTGGAATTTCTATGTCTTAGTAGGTATGCAAGAGTTATGGTGGCAACGGACTATAAGCATTGCGTTAGGTTTGAGGATTAGCTAAGAGATAGCCTCAAGGTATTGATAGCTCCACGAAGGGAGTGAGTTTTCTCGGAGTTGGTGGAAAAAGCAAAGATAACGGAGGAGGTGAAGCGCACTGAGCGCCTAAATCGAGAAAAGGAAAAGGGGTAAGAACAAGAGGGAGGCTATGACTCCTGGTGTTGGACAGAGGCCTAGGGCTAAGGCCAGAGTTAATGGACCAGTTAGGGTAGGGCCTCCTACTGCTAATCCAGGGGTGCCACGTTGTGCTGATTGTGGGAGGAGCCATGGAGGCGAGTGTTGGAAGAGGACGGGAGCTTGTTTAGCTTGTGGATATATGGAGCATAGGATCAGAAATTGCCCTAGAATGCCAGCTCAGGTGCTAGTTACGGGCCGAGGTGGTGCTCAGCCTCCAAGGGGTGGTCAACTACCGCCAAGGGGTCGTGGGCAGGCCGTGGGCGGTAATGGCAATGGACGTGGACGTGGAGCACCAGGCAGAAATGCAGGCCATGCTAAGATAAGGCAGCTAGCTTTGGTTTATGCTGTTCGTCACCGAGAAGACGGAGATACCCTAGATGTGATAACGGGTATGTTCTTTATATATGAGTTACCTTACATTGCATTGATTAATATTGGATCGACGCATTCATATGTTGCATGCAATATGACTAAACCTTTGGGTGATATGTTTGAAATTACTTCAAATGAAATGACTGTGATAAATCTGTTAGGTCAGTCAGTGGGAGTGAATAAGATGTTTAAGGAGGTACCCTTAGTAGTTAAAGGGGTTACCTTTTTAGCGGACTTGATAGAGTTACTGTTTAGTGAGTTTGATTTAATCTTGGGTATGGACTGGCTGGTGAAACACTGAGCCACCTTGGATTGCGCTGCAAAATCAATGGTGTTAAGAACGGTGCAGGATAAGGAGGTGGTGGTGATTGGTGATTGGTGAATGCCGTAATTATCTGTCAAACGTGATTTCAGTATTAAGGGCTGTGAAGTTGGCACGAAAGGGATGCGAAGCCTATTTGGCATACATTAGTGACACGGAGGTTAAGATCCCTACTGTTGAGGAGTTGAGAACAGTTAGAGAATTCCCTGATGTTTTCCCCAAGGAGCTGTTTGGGTTGCCCCCCAACCGAGAGGTAGAATTTGGAATTAAATTATTACCTGGTACAGCTCTAGTGTCCATCGCCCCTTATCGGATGGCACCAAAAGAGTTGGTGGAACTTAAGACACAGATTCAAGAATTGTTAGATCAAGGATTCATTCGACCAAGTGTATCTCCGTGGGGAGCACCAGTGTTATTCGTGAAGAAGAAGGATGAGATGTTGCGAATGTGCATCGACTACCGGCAGTTAAACAAGTTAACTATTAAAAACAAGTACCCTCTTCCTAGAATCGATGATCTTTTTGATCAGTTTAGGGGAGCTTCTATTTTCTCGAAGATTGACTTGTGTTCGGGGTATCACCAGTTGAGGGTTAAGGAGGCGGATATTCATATGACAGCTTTTAGAACTTATTATGGGCACTACGAGTTCTTGGTGATGCCATTCGGGCTGACGAATGCACCTACCGCTTTTATAGATCTTATGAATCGGGTCTTCCAACCCTACTTGGGCTGGTTTGTGGTAGTTTTTATAGATGACATTTTGGTGTACTCAAGAGATGAGGATGAGCATGATGCGTACTTAAGGATTGTGTTACAGACTTTGAGGGAGAAGCAGCTGTATGCCAAATTCAGTAAGTGTGAATTTTGGCTAAGGGAGGTTACTTTGCTAGGACATGTGGTGTCAGCTGAGGGGATTAAGGTGGATCCCCTAGAAATTGAAGCAGTGTTAGACTGGAAAACACCCAAGTCAGTGTCGAAAATCCAAAGTTTTCTGGGCTTGGCAGGGTATTATCGATGGTTTGTCGAGGGATTTTCAGTAATTAATGCACCCTTAACTAAGTTGTTGAGGAAATAGGTATCATTTGTTTGGACGGACAAGCATAGGAGAGTTTTGAAAAACTTAAGAAGGTTTTAACTGAGGCCCCTGTGTTGATTCAGCCAGAGCCTGGGAAGGAGTTTACGGTTTATAGTGATGCATCGCATGTGGGCTTGGGATGTGTATTGATGCAAGAAAGGAAGGTGGTTGTGTATGCGTCACAACAACTTAAAACTCATAAGGTGAATTACCCAACCCATGACTTGGAACTAGCTGCGGTGGTTTTCGTACTAAAAATATAGAGGCATTACTTATACAAGGAGAAGCGTACAATTTATTCGGACCATAAGAGTTTGAAGTACCTCCTTACCCAAAAGGAGCTCAACCTTAGGCAGCGTAGGTGGGTGAAATTATTGAAGGATTATGATTGTACGATTGAATACCACACTGGCAAAATGAATGTGGTAGCCGACGCGTTGAGCCATAAGGTTAAGTCAGACTTGAGGGCTATGCTTTCCTGTTTAAGTTTGTTGGATGATGGTAGCTTATTAGCTGAGCTTCAAGTAAAACCGAGGTGGATCAAGCATAAGGAGTATGCAATTGATGGATCAGACCTTGGGTGCTCGTCTTAGACAAGTAGAGAATGAGGAGGCATCGGACTTTGGGATAAATAGTGAAGGAGTGTTGTGTTTCCGTGAGAGAATGTGTATACCTAAGGACAATGATCTAAGATAGACTATTCTACGGGAAGCACATAGCAGCCTCTATATTATGCATCTTGGCGGAAACAAGATGTATCAGAATTTGCGTGAGCTTTACTGGTGGCCTGGACTTAAGCGCGAGGTTATAAAGTCCGTAAGTAAATGCTTGGTTTGTCAAAAGGTGAAGGTGGAGCATCAGTTGCCTTCAGGATTGCTTCAGCCAGTAAAGATTCCACTTTGGAAGTGGGAAATGATCATTATGTACTTTGTTAGTGGGCTACCCTTAACGCCTACTAAGAAAGAATCGATATGGGTCATAGTGGATCGGTTAACCAAGTCTACCCATTTTGTACCGGTTCGCATTGACTACTCATTACAAAAGCTAGCTAGGTTGTATGTGGCGGAGATTGTAAGATTGCATGGAGTGCCAGTGTCCATAATATCCGATAGGGACCCATATTTCACTTCACAATTTTAGAAGATGCTGCATGAGGCATTGGGTACTAGGTTGAACTTCAGTACGGCATTTCACCCTTAAACTGATAGACAATCAGAAAGGGTGATCCAAGTATTGAAAGATATGTTGAAGGGATGTGTGATTAAGTTCCGAGGTAGCTGGGAAGACTATTTTCCGTTTGTCGAATTCGCGTACAATAATAGCTATCAAGCAAGTATTGGGATGGCTTTATATGAAGCACTGTATGGGCAAAGGTGTCGAACTCTAACATGTTGGATGGAGTTGGGCGAACAAAGAGTTTTGGGCCCTGAGTTAGTAGCAGATACTGAGGATAAGGTGAAGTTGATTCGGGATCAATTGAAGGAAGCCTCGGATAGATAGAAATCGTATGCTGACCTTAAGCGTCGTGAGATAGAGTATGCAGCAAGGGACTGAGTTTTCCTTAAGGTCTCTCCGTGGAAAAAGGTATTAAGGTTTGGACGGAATGGGAAGTTAAGTCCAAGGTTCATTGGGCCATATTAGGTTGTAAGGCGGATAGGGCCAGTCACTTATCAATTGGAGTTACCTCCTGAACTGAGCCAGATCCACGACGTGTTTCATGTTTTCATGCTGAGACGGTATCACTTAGATCCTTCACATGTAGTAGCGGTTGAGGAAATCGAGGTCAGGCCAGACCTAACTTTCAAAGAAGAGCCCATCCAAATAATTGGTCATGAGGTTAACATACTGAAAAGGAAGTCCGTTCCATTAGTCAAAGTGCTTTGACGTAATCACAAGGCTGAGGATGCTACTTGGGAACCTGAGGAAGTGATGCGATGATAATATCCTCAACTATTTAAATCAGGTAAAATTTCGAGGATGAAATTTCTTTTAGGGGGTAGAGTTGTAACGCCTTAAAAATCCCGAAATATCAAATTCTTTTCTTTTTTTGTGCTTAGCATTTCTGATTAAGTGTTAATTATGTGATGGTAAGTCTCAATCAAGGTTTGAGTTCGAACCTAAGGGTAAAAGAAATTATAGTTTAATTATTAAAAGAACCCTGATGGCAAGTTGGCGGGCTTTTGAATAAATGAAGGGAAAATTGGATAGAAAAGAGCCTGCTAGCCCAGGGGATAAGTGGCGTGTTACTAGTGTCAGAGGTCTGGGTTCGAATCCCAGTTTGCTTAAAAGAGGGATTTATTTTTGCTAAAAGATGGACAAAGGTGGCGCTGGATATGAACTTTGTAGGGAGTGATAAGAGGAGAAATTTGAGGAGATGATCAAGGGGTTATTAGGGAGAAAAACGAGAAGATGAGGAGTGAGGAAAAGATGGAGCCGAATTAGGAATTTGGGCTTAGGAAATTTGGCTATAGAGGCTATATATAGGTGCCGAATGGGAGGTTGCCAGGCTAATGCCGAATTCTCCTTCACCTTGTTGCCAGAAACCCTTTTTCTTAAAAGCCGAAAACCCTTGTTTTTCTTTCTTTTCCTTGTGCCGATTTCCCATCCTTCCTCTACTCAATTTTCCTTGATTCACTTTTGGTTTAGCGGACTTCTTCTTCCATTTTTCCTTGATGCCGAATAATCTTTTGTTTGCCATACAACCCTACAGGGCCGAATACCTTTTTGGTCGAATACCCTTGATGCCGACACTATCATTTTCACTCAGTCGATTCTAGTGTAAGTGTTTGCTCCCCCAATCGATTTTTACTAAGTATTGATTATTTTGTTCCTCACTTCTTCCAATCGGTTTCGGTAGGATTAGTATCAAATTCCAGTCCTTTGGATCCCTGCCGATTTGCTCCTCAGGTGAGAGACTTTAGTAAGTGTTCTTGATCTTAGTTAGCCGAATGGTCATAGTTAAGGGAAGGGGGACTTGTGTTGGATACAAGTCACCTATTATTTTGGTTTTAATAATTAAGATTGGTGCAGATCTAGGAGTTGATCGTGGTTAGTGATTAAAGAAAGGACTGTTATAACTTGTCACGCAAGGTAAGATAAATGGTGAAGTTTCGGTTTTGGTAAAGATATGTATTAAGCATGCGATTAATTGAAGGGTGATATCTATTGTATGTTCGGGGCTAAGAAAATCGCAGCACGGTTTATTACCAAGTGTGTACATACACTGCACACACAAGTAGATCAGTAAAAGCCGAAATGCCGAAAAGCGAAAAAGTCGAAAAGCCGAAAGTTCGGCTACCGTAGCCTTGCGAGTGCGAGAAAACTTGTAGGGGGGAACCGATAGGTTGCCTGAGGCCAAGGGGCGATTCCATGGACTTGGGCTGTGAATTGGCCAACCGGGCCAGAATGGGCTAAATAGGCCCGATGGGCTATTGGGCCCATAATAGGAAAAAATTGATAATTGATGTTATGTGATGAAAAATTATATGTGAGCATGACTGTAAATGTGATTTGGGCCTAATGGCCATATGAATGTGATTTGGGCCTAATGGGCCACATAAATATGATTGGGCCTAATAGGCTATATGAAAGAGATTGGGCTTAGTGGGCCATATACATGTATATGGATTTGTTTGGGTTTGTACGGGGTTCTTCGGCCTAATATATGACAACTGCTTAAACAGACATAAAACTTAGTTAATTAATTAAAGACCGTGGACAAGTCATAGGGTTAAGGTGTGGTAACGGGTATATGCATGTCTAGGATTGGATTTAGGAAGAGCTTCTTAAGCGGTCTTAATGATTCACCTCCTCTTCTCTGGAATCCTACCTGGTGCATAGTATTCGTTTATCTTAGCTCACGGGATTTGTTAACGGTCCAAGGTAAGTAAAGACCCGTAATAAAAGAAAATTATCAAAATACCTAAAAATGACTAAAATACCCCTAAGTGTTGAATGTAAGATTTATGAATGTTACATGTATAACTGCTGTATACATACGATATTCTGTTTAGGTTGCATAGATGTTGGAAATTATGTAACGGAGAAAGTATATGAGGGTCACATGGTTGCTTGACAACCGGGGATCCACCGACGGCTTTTAAGCCTAATATGTGACTGGCAGCTTGCTGCAATAAAGGTATTTCCACAACCGGGCTACCATTAATGTGTATCGATTGGATGGGTTGATAATTATATCTCCATATGATGTGTAACGGGGGACGGAGCTGATGTGTATCGGTTGGATTATTGGGGTGGGTTGCACTGCATTGCATTGCATCTTGTATGGTGATTGATGAATGCTTGTTACTTGTCGAGGGTTGTGCACACTGAGTTTTCGAAAACTCACCCCCTCTTTTATTTTTCTTAGGTGATGCTTAGTAGGAGGTTCGATGTCTAGAGGGACTCTGGGTGGCCAGCTAGCAATACAACTTGGACTTGTTTTAAAAGCATATATGTTATTGGTTTATTAAGTAATCTTTTATTTAGTTGGGATTGTAATAAGGCCTCTCCTTTTGTTATTGTTTGGATTTTTAATTTCGTAGTTGTAATTATAAGAAGTGGAACATGGATTTTCTATACCATAGTTTTCTTTTAATACTACGTTTCCGCAACTAAATTTTTAAAGGATAAGTTTTCTTTAATCAAATGTTTTAAACAAAGCTTTACAACAGAAAAGAGATTTTACTAAGTAGTTGAGATGTAACTTTTTAAGGAAGGGTTTTCAATGAAACAAGGTTTTCGTTAAAACACTTCAATGTGACACGCTAGATTCGGCCATAATGTCTGGGCCGAGTTTTGGGTGTTACTCTTTCTTCACATTTCCACTAGTCCCATGGCTTTGAAGGAACTTGTAGAATATATATCCTATATCGTTGCCTAATAGTGAGTGGCCCATTGCTTTTTCCTTTATTTGTTGGTGGTTGTGGCGTTGCCGAAATCAGTTCATTTTTCAGGGTGCTAGTAGCAGTAGTTTGGAGGTGGTTTCGATGAGTATGAGTTGGGCGAGATGTCTTTGGAAGGATTGGAATTGGAGCACTGTTGCTGCTGGCGTTGGTTCTATCGTTCAGTGGCATCTGTCGGAGAAGGGTTGGCTTAAAATTAATACGGATGGAGTGTGTGGTGGTAGCTGTCAACGTTCTTCTGTTGGAGGTGCTTGTCAAGGTTCCACTGGGGACTGGCATTTTGGTTTTGCAACAACGTTAGGGACATTCTCAGTTTTTCAGACGGAGGCGAGGACTTTGTACGAATGTCTCCCACTCGCTTGGAAGCGCGGCTATCGTCGTGTCGAGCTAGCCTATTGGTTGTGCTGCGAATGGCAACCTCGTAGAGCTGCGGCTTTTATCTCAACTCTTTTGTTGGAACTGGTCGGTTAGGATACGTCATGTTCATCGTACTGCTAACTGTGCTGCCGATCATATGGCTAAACTTGCAGGCATTGTTGAACAAATGCGGGTGCTTGTTCAGCCGCCTGGTTTGATCTTGAATATTCTTGCACAAGATATTTTTGGTTTATATGTTGGTTTTTAATTATTTTTAAAAATTTAGTGGCAAAATTTAACTTGAAATAATAAAGATCAAACTAACACAAAATGTGAAAGTTATGAACATTCGATATTATGTTTTTATTGCGATGAACAATTTTGAGACGCAACAAAAAATCGCAAAGCACAGTGAAATGATAATTTTTTGAATGAGAAAAAAAGGGAAAATTAGCTAATAAAAAATAGAAAATTAAGGTAATAATTTGATTTTAAAGAAAGAAACAAAAAATGCATATTAAAAAAGTACTTTTTACAAAATATTTTTTATTGCATTGGTTTTTAGTTAGATTGTTAAAGGTTAGTGGTTTTATTTTTAACATTCGTGTTTGATTCTTCTCCTACTCATATTTGTATTTTTTATTTAATATTGTTTTATTATTTATTTTAATTAATAAATATATTAATTTTAAAGTTTTTAATTAATAAATTTTTATTTATATAAATAAAATAATAATTATATAATTATATAATAAAAATATAATTTATATATATCGTAATGTTAGTAATACTTTTAATTAATAATCTCTTTATTTATATATATTTTAACATAACTATATATATAAAATATATATTTTAATTACTTATTTATCATTTTATCTATATAAATAAAATAATTATTAATTAATTTTTTTAAAAATAAAATAATATTAAATAAAAAATAAAATATCGAGTATAAGAAAAATCGTTAACAGTTAACTGACAAAAAAAAAAAAACTAAGGGTGTGTTTGTTTGCCAGGAAAATGTTTTCTTGATTTTCTGGTGTTTGTTTGACTGAAAAGCTTTTACATGGGGAAAATATTTTCACAATCACGGGTAAAATGCCTAAGGTTTTAAGGAAAATGTCTTACAGAATTTTTTTCCGTAAGACATTTTCCAACTCTCATCAGGCTTCCCCCTTACACCGTTCTTCATCTTGTTTCTTCTCCATCCAGGTACGTTCCTCCTACTTCTTCTATCATCTTTTAATTTCATTTTTTCCTAGCTTTTCACAAATCTTCTTTTCTCAGGGCTGCTGTTTCGTTTCGGTGATTCCAACTCTCACCAATCTTTCCTAGCCAAGCCGTTCTTCATTTTCTTTCTTCTTCATCCAGGTAACTCTGCTTCCTTCTACTTCCTCTGTTTGTTGTTTGCTGCAATTTGTTGTTGTTTGCTGCAATTCTACTAATAATCGAAACTAGGGCATTCCTTCTTACCAAAAACAAAAACCCCTTTTATAAGTATTTTTAGTTAGAGTTGAAGAAATCATTTCGGCTGGATTTGCAGGAGAATCAACTCATTTAGAAAGTCTCATCTAGAAAGCTAGAAGCTTGCACCAGCAGCCAGATTAAGAGATCTTAAAGACCCTCTTTTTTTTCACATAAAACATTGACCTTTTGTCTCTTCTTGAAGTCATAAGGGGATTATCAACTGATCAATCCAACGCAATAATCCCCACTAGGTATCAAGCTCGATTTGGGATCACTAACAGAGTCGAAAAGAAACAGAGTTTCCTTACTAAAAACAAAGTTAGAAAGCCTCATACGCCCAGGCTTAGGTCAATGATAAGATAAAGAAGCTTTAAGTTTTAAGATTCGGTAAACTTATTTGGGTTTTGGGTGCCATGAACTTTTTTACCTTTAATTCTCATTCTTAGCTTTGGGTTGGTTCTTATTTCTCGTTGAAAAGCTATGAACTTTACTAGTCTTTACCCGAGTTTTAACCAAACATAATGAAAAAAGAGAATGGTCTGCTTTTGTCTTTCTGTTGATTGAAATGAAATAGCAGCATGTTTTTCAAATGAAGGACTAGTGATTTTCTTGACATATATACATTAGTTAGATCGATTTTAGAATCAAAGGATCAAGCATGAGAGCCTCTTCTCTTTTCTCTTTGGTGGTCAATTGGTAGTAATGATGAATGTTCTTTAAAACTTTAAAACTTTTGTGACGCTTCTGGGGAAAAAGACCAGTCTTAGCAAGCAGCATTTATAGGATAAGCTGTTCTGGATTTATTCTGCTTTTTTTTTTTCACAAGACCTTGTTTGGTTTTGTTGTTTGCTGCAATTTGGTTTAGCCTTTTAATGCTGAATAGTTGTTTGCTGCAATTTGCTGTTTGCTGCAATTAATTAGTTGTAAGTTTATTTGTACCACTTCATATTAGACATGCCAAATAGCTTTTGTCTTTCTGTTCATGTTGGAAATAAATTTTAGTTTTGAAAATGAGTTTTTTTGCCACTAACACTGTCCACCTCGATTATTTAAGGAATCGAAACTTGGGGTTTAGTCCTACTTTTTAATTTAACTATCAGAGTATTGCTTTTCAGTTTTCATTTGGTTGTTTTGAATTTCTTGATATGGAATTGTAGCTGGAAAACTGAACTGACTTGGTAGCTTGTTTCTTAGGCTCCGTTTGTTTTTGACAATCGATAATGGATGTTGCTTTTGTTTTTACATGATTGAATTATACTACTCTGTTGACCATAACATGCAAAAATTTGTGTGCTTGTTGTTTTGTTCAATTTTTGTTGCTTTCTATTTGTAGGGTTAATAACATGTGTAATTTCTTTGAAAACACATAATAGTTAAGGGAAGGAGCAATGTGATGTTGAGGTTATCGACTGACATGCTAGATATGGTTCACATGTATAAATTTGGTGCATGGGTAGCACGAAGTTGGCATATAGACAAAGAGTTGTTATTTTGTTGTATGGTTTATTTATTTATTTCATAAAACCATGAAATAATTCAATAAGTTGTTATCTAAAAATCAACCAAAAACAGCTAATTTGAGTGTTGGAAATTGTAAATGTAAGAACCGACAAAAATACCATACTAAATTAATTATAGACATATATGTACCAAGACTTGTACTATAATTTGTTTGTTGTAATCCTAGTTTGTTCTTAAAAGAAGAATCCAAAGAAGCTTCCTTCTGTTTTGGCCCTATGACAGATACAAATTTTTTTTCCTTCTTGTTTTTGCCAGTTGTATATAACACCAATATTATTATTTTCATGAAAAATTCTAATATAATGATGTGATTTAATTTTTGGTACAAAAATTTATAGGTTAATAGTTGATGTATTGATAGTTATATTTCTATATATTTATTTAAATTTTTTAATAACATGTTATGATCCGATTCGATATATAAAATATATATTTTAAAAATAAAATATAAAACTAATTATTCTATATACATGACGCTTATAAAGTATTTCACTATTATCAAGTAATAACGATACTTATTTTATAGAATTACATTTACTATGTAGTTTTAATATTTAACATTTAAAATATTTTGTAAAAATTATGACTTATTTATCCATATATATTAAAATTATTAACGTATATATTGCATCAAATCAATAAATTGGAAGCTTTAGGCAACCAAGAGGGATACATATTCATTCCATTGACTAAATTCAAATTTATTATTAGGATATATTACTAGGATAGGATAATCTTTTTTTTTTTAGATAATCTATTCCATCCTCAGGCTTCTAAGGCATTCAAATTTATTCTCTCTATTTTGATTTAATTCTAGTTAAATTATCAAAAAAATAATTACAATTATTATTTTTGTGTCAAATTATAGTAATAAAATTAAATGTTGAAATATATTTTCTAAGTCTTTATACATTACATACATTTAAAATTTAATCCTTAATTTTATTTTCAAGTTAGTCACTCTACTTTTGGATTTAAAATTTAAATCTAATTATTTGTATGACTTTTAAAATTTTAAAAATAAATTCACTTAATAATCATGTAATAATAAATATGATATTGAAAAGTGTTTTTGACTTGGAAGTTAATTATAATTATAATTATTTATTATTGGTTTTATTATTTCTTTTCTCTTTTAAGACAAACTATAATGGGTATGGATTATAAATATTTGACACTACAAACAATATAATCCACTAATTTAAAGCTTGTTTGAAGGACCCTGACCACCACTAGTATTTTGTCCATCAAAATTATAAAATTAAATTGCACCATTAATATTGAATTAGTTTACATCATTCTGTCTATTTGATTTAAGTTTCCTCTTTCACTTTATAATTTTAACTAAATTCATGGTTTAACTTAATGCTTCCAAGCTCAAGAAAGAGAGCTAATCCTTGAGACCAGGTAGGGGAAAAAGGGATATGGTTAAAATTTTAGGTTAAAATATTTGAGTCGGGTTCAGACTAAAATTTTTTTATCCAAAGCTCAAATATTTTTAAAACAGGTTTTATTTTTAAGTTCAAACTCTTTTTTTGATTTATAATTTTTATTCAAACATTTTCATATTTGTATGTAGTCATGGTAACTTTATTCATATATGTGATCTTATGATAAGCTTGCATCCTTTTTGTAGTGATCAAAAATTTGTGTGTCATTATTTTGTATAGATGGATCGTAATCAAGATCAAAATGCAATTGTCGGAGTTGTGGCTTCAGTTTTAGCTTTTGGGGCTCTTTGGATTAAAAAATTAAAAATAGGAAGGAAATTGCTTCTCACCCTCGTGTGAATCGAGATTATGAAAGGGAAAATTATATTAATAGTATTTTATATAGTGGTGACCAACATTGTATTAATCTGATAAGGATGAAACAGATTGCCTTTTTTAATTTTTGTGATATTCTTAGTAGGAATAATTTGTTACAATCAACTAAGTCTGTGAATATTAGGGAGCAAGTAGTTATATTTTTACATATAATTGGTCATAATGTAAGGTTTCGAGTGATTGGATCTAGATATTATAGATCAACTAAGACAATTCACCGTTACTTTAGGGTTGTATTGAGAGCTATTTTGAAATTGTATAAACTAGTTATTAGATTACCTGATGAGTCAACTCCTAGTGAAATCAGAAATAATCCAAGGTTTTATCCTTATTTTAAAGATTGTATTGGAGCATTAGATGGAACTCATGTTCGTGCATCCGTTCCACTTAACATTCAAGGAAGATTTCGTAACCGTAAAGGGGGGACGACACAAAATGTATTGGCTGCCATCATATTTGATTTGAAATTTTCTTATGTTCTAGCTGGTTGGGAAGGTAGTGCACATGATTCTCGTATTTTAAGTGATGCACTTTCACGCCCAAGAGGATTAAGAATTCCGGAAGGTAAGAATTAACATTAAATACCAAATAGTTCTATTAAGCTCATAATTTATTAGGAATTTTATGTTTTGTAAATTGTAGGTGTTGAAACTCCCCTTTTTATTTAAAATTTTAATTTTAATGAAAAACGGGAGGAACCGACTTTTGAAAAACAAATACATGGAGTCACTATCGATCCTTTTGTTTTGGTGTGATCGGGTCACCTAAGAATTTGGTTGTTTTAATTAAACATTTTTTGGTTCACTAAAACAACGATTCTAGTCTACGAAAATATGAGAAAACGGGCTCGGGAGTCGGTTACGTATGAGGAAGGATTAGCACCCTCACTACGCCCAAAATTGGTACCAAATCGATTAAATGCTGTCCTTATGTCTAAAATTAAAAATGTTTTTGAAATGCTGTTCTTGTTAATAACATTTGAATAAACCGAGTTGGTTGCTAAAAATCTTCTTGTTTCGACGTCGGAAAGTTTATAATTTGAAATTAACAAAAGGATGCCCAACTATTTGGTCCAACGAAAAACCGAAACCCAGCACAGTAGGGCACAATTCCTCAAATTTCCAAACATCGAACATTGCCTCACCTTAGAAAATACGAGTGAAATTCTGAAGGAATCTTCGATTGTTTTGAGCGAATGAAAAAGCGCAACCCAACACGATAGGGCTCGATTCTCAAATCGCCAAACATCGAACATCGCCTTCGTTTTAAAAGGTTTTTAATAAACATGAATGAAAACCTAAGGGAATATTTGATTGTTTTGAGCAAACGAGAAATCACAATCCAGCACGATAGGGCATGATTCCCGAATTGTCAAACACCGAGTATTACCTTCGTTTTAAAGGATTTTTAGAAGACCTGAGTGAAATTTTGGAGGGATATTTGATTATTTTAAACAAACGAGAAATTGCAACCCAACACGTTAGGGCACGATTCCACGAATTGCCAAAAATCGCATATCGCCTTCGTTTAAGGGATTTTAAAAGATATGAGTGAAATTTTGAAGTGATATTCGATTATTTTGAGCAAATGCGAAATTGTAACCCTGTAACAGCCAGATTTTGGGCCTAATCGGATCAATGGTTTCGGGACCACTATTCTGAGGCCAGAGAAAATTATTTTAGTATTATTTTATGTGTTATAATATAATTTTATAAGTGCATGTAAATTTTGGTAAGTTAATTTTAGCAATTTCTAGTCCAATTTCGAAAAAGGACTAAATCACGTAAAAGGTAAAAGTTGTGTTTTAATACCTAAAGGTGTTAAATTGCCTTGTATCTTAAATTGGGGGTCTCTAAAGTGAAATTAGGCCATTGAAATTGTGATGGCCGGCCATGGGAGACAAAAAAAAATTGTTGAAAAGTCAAAATTAGGTGAAGTTGGTCACCAATTTTGACTAGTTTTATTATTAACAAATTAAAAAGAAAAAGCTATCATTTTTCTCTTCTCCTCCACTGAAAATGGCAGAAAAGCTCTGAAATATCAACCACTTACATCCCTTGCTAGTAAGTGATTTTTAATGTCTTTCTGGATGATTTTTACATTTTTAGAACCCCTAAAGCATGAGCTTTCATATGAGGGGTCTATTTTGCAAAATGATGAAGAGTCTAGGGTTTTTCCATGAGAGTAAATATGTTGTTTGCTGTGTTTTTATGGAAGATTATGAGTCCTAGTTGTCTAATAAACAACTTTTGTGAAAGAAATTGCATGAAAACACCTTTAAAAGGGCTAGATTGCTAAGTTGTAAAATGAGTTGTAAATGTGTGAAATAGTTGAAATTATGAGTTGCTATAGTTATGAAAATGGTTCATCTAGACTCAAGGAGTAAAGAAATGTGATAAAAATTATTTTACGAGCCTAAGGGTAATTTGGTAATTTTGGCAAAATTATAAAAATTGCTCAAGTGTGTCAATGGACTAATTTGATCAGTACATTGTTTTAATAAGTTGAATGTGATATTTTAGATGATGAAAATCGAGATTTGGACCTAGAACGGAAAGAAATCGATTAAGGGATAATTACGTCTTTTTTTACCTTTGTGGTATCGAGGTAAGTTCATATGTAAATGTTGGTAACATAGTTATTATTTTAAATGTTTTGATGTTATTTAAATGATATGATAATTATTATGAGATATTATACTTGTAATAATTGTTTGATAATATGTCAAATTATATGATATACTTGGAAAATGTGAAATACTACCGAGTATTGGTATCGGCATTCCGTAGAAGATGGTTGAGACACATGATTGGGAAAAAGGTCCCGTTGAACCTTAGGAATAGATTAGGATACAAGTGACATGTCACTGGAATATTTGGGCATCCGAGCTCGTTGAGTTGAGTCAGAGTTCACTTATGGATGCGAATGTTCGAACTCGTTGAGTTGAGTCCGAGTTCGTGAGATGTAACTAGGCATCCGAGCTCGTTGAGTTGAGTCCGAGTTCACTTATGGATGCGAACGCCCGAGCTTGTTGAGTTGAGTCCGAGTTCACTTATGGGCGGGTTACATGGTAGCTTGGCTATATATGTGGCACTTATGTGCAAACTTTCCATGTATCCGAATTATATTCCGATGTGTTCAATGGGTAAAATTCTACTCAAATGGAGGAATACTCGAGATGAAAGGGACGATTGATAAATGTTGTGAAATGGATACTTTGAACAGGTATGTACTTAACCCTCGGGTTGGAAACTCGACATAACAACAAAATGGTAAGATGGTAAATGAAAATGTGATATGAATGTCTCGGTGATGATTATACAAATGATGTTGTATTAATTTTGTGAACAATGATCATGAATGAGTAATTTAGCCTTGACAGATTTGAGTTACTGCAGTAGTGTAACTTTGAAAATACACTAAAAATAGTGGAAAATGAGTTAGAGGCAGAATAAAATATGGGATTAAAGCTTAATGAGTCTATTTTCACATGAAAGAAACAGAGGAAGAAAAAGAATTCCATATTGTGTGATATTTGAATTCTTGTGAAACAGGGTCTGAATAAATTCAAGATCACTCTATAACTATCGAGTTAGAGATCGGGTTGCAGGGCACGACATATATACCCGCAACTGTGGGTAAGGACGAAGGAAATATCACTTATGTATGGTCTTTCGGAGGAGAAGTCGTTGGTTGCTTTGGCTGTTCTTGTAGGTGCTTTGGTTCTTACTGCCACTTTCACAGGTGCTGCGGCAATGAGGGAAAGGAGGTTAGACTTTTATAGATAAGCAGTTTGACTTTAGAAATTCACCAAAAATTGTAAAAAAATTATTAAGAGTCATACCTTACATGCATGGATTCCTTATTGAGTCTATTTTTAGGGAAAATAAACGGCATGGTCGTTGGAATTCTGTACAGGGAGAAATTCGGTTCGTAGTGCACAGGGGTCAGAGTGGTCATAACCTGAAACAGGGGAGACTTTAACTAATAAACTGTACTAATTGGCCCAACCAAAAATTCTAGAAAAAAATGAGTAAGTAGAAATATGAGTCTAGTTTCAAGGGAAATAGACGAGAACATTATTCGAGTCTTGTACTATGAGATAATTGAACTTTAGTACAGAAGGTCGGAACTATCAGATAGTGAATCAGGGGTAATTTTGTGGAATAAACTGTACTATTTGGCTTAACCAAAAATTATGGAAATTTTATGGAAGAAAGGAAAATAAGTCTAGTTTCATGGAAAATTAACGGAACTTGATTCGGAGTTTTTTAGCTCCAGATATAAATAATTTAGTGACTATTGCTCAGAAAGACAGCTTGTAATGAACTTGAGAATATGTTGTAAACATTGATAAAAACAAGTTAATGAGTTGCTTATTGTTTTCATATGAACTTACTAAGAGAAAGCTTACCCCCCTTCTTTCCCATGTTTCCTAGGGTTGCCAGGTTAGCTCGGGTTGGAGTTCGTCGGAGATATTATCACACTGTCAAGCTAACGTTATTGGTGTAGTGATTTCAAGTACTTTGAGCCTATGACATGTATAGGAGTTTAAATATTAAAGTATGTGATATGGCTTTAGCCATATGTGTTGGCCTATTTTGATTATGGGGTTGTAAATCCATTTTAATTATGTATGCATGTGCTTTGGTATTATGTGATGAGTTTATAATGATTATAGCATGAATGTGGTAAAGATGTGAGTAAAATCTATGATATCTATTGCATGTGAAATTGCCATAATCATGACATGTTAGGAATGTTTAAGTACCTAATTTTGCCATGTTGTATGTTATTGTATAAGTATGCGTGCATCTGTTGTAAGTGTGACAAAATGGCTTGGAAAATAGCCTTGTATTTGTCTAGGTTTTTGGACACGGGTTCGGGACACGGACATGTCCCTAGCACACGGGCGTATCCCTAGCACACGGGCGCGTGCTCTATACCCACACGGGCGTATGAAGCCTTGATGCAAGAGATTTTCTAAGTTTTTCATGAGTTCTCGGTTGGGTCCCGAACCACTCCAGATGTATGTTTTGGGCCTCGTAAGCCCGTATATGGGACAAATTGTATGTGAAAAGAAAAGTTTTTAATTATTTGAGATTTCATGGCCCTGTTTAGTATAGAAGTGTTAGTAAAAGTCAGGTAGCACCTCGAACCCCGTCCCGGCGTCGGATGCGGGCGAGGGGTGTTACAAACCCAACATGTTAAGACACGATTCCGCGAATCGCCAAACATCAAATCTCGTCTTCATTTTAAAGAATTTTTAATGAATGATTATAAAGCTAGCTTAAGACGTATTAATTCGATTTGAAATAAGATGAAATTAATCATAAAAATTTGGGTTTTATAGAACCACATTTCAAAAATCAAGTGAAACGATGATATGGGGTAAAAGGCACATATGATGGTACGATGCTTGATGAACAAGAATATTAATCTACTTGCAGAATAAGCAATTAAAACATAATTAATCTAGAAATTATAGCCTAATTTCAATCATGTATGATGAGTAATTAACAATTCAATAAGATGGATACCATGCAAGGAATGTGTATATATATAACAACCAATAAAGTATATGCAAAACATAATGGAATTTAGAAGTCAAAGTGGTATAAGATTAATAAACAAGTTCTATATAAGTGACAAGTTTGAATAGAAACTAGAAACATACATAACTATTGAAATAGATATTAGAAAATGAAAGTTTGAATTAAATTATGTGAAATGTTTTAAACACGAATTTATTTAGAAGTTAACAAAACATATGATAACAAAAATATGATATAAAAAAACTACATGACCAAACATAATGCCCAAAAATGTACATATGAATTTTAAGTTGGTCTAAAAACCACACATACCCTTATACCAAAACATTTAAATGATAGGCTATAAAAACACATAAGTAATATACTATAAAGAAATATTCAAAAAATTTTAAAATTACCAAAGGAAGTTTCTAAAATAATTTCATGTATATACATAAAGAGAATAATAAAAAATCATAAAGCAAAAAGTATTTTAAAATAAAAGTCTATTAAAGTAATAAGTATATTGATATGTATACCTATGAATTTAAAAAAGAGTACATGCAAATTTATATAGAAATGATAATGTGCATAAGGATAAATTAATTTTATTATAAATTAAACCATAGGTTTAAAAAAACATGCTTATGAGTGAAAAATATATATATGTAGAATGTATATGTATATAAATAAAACCTAATTAAAATAGATTTAGAAATGTATATCAAATACATGTACTAATATAAGTAAGTAGAAAAATAATTTTATGCAAAATATATATACAAAATATATTATCATAGCAAAATATATGCCAAAATACATAGTTAGAATAAAAACATTACAAGTATGAAGTGACATTAGCTTTATTACAAAGTACATATATATATATACATATATAATTATGTATGTATAAAAACATTTATAAGAAAAAAATGCAAAAATGTGAAAATATGGTTACCAAAATTATAATAAGTAAGAAAATAAATGATACCAATGATACAATTTATACAAATAAATAGACATGAATAAAAACATGAAATGAACCTAAAAGAAACTAAATTGAAATCAAGTTAAAATAAAAAGAAAAATTTAAAGAAAATAAACTGTTAAAATCAAAAGGGGACCGGCGTGTAACACGTGTGAATGCGCAGGGACCAAGTCTGGAAATAGCCCAGACCCCCAAAACACAACGCCTGGACTCGAACCAAAGTGCAAGTGCACACGAAATTATGGTGCGAAATTTAAAAAAGTAAAAAGAACTGCAAATGTTAACTGATTTGAAGATGGGATGAAAGGGGAAGGACTTATGTGGCAAATAACCCTCACCGCTAAAACACGCGGGTCATCAGGGTGAAGAACTGGGTCGGGTCGAATAAGCTCATGCGACGCCGTTTTGAGACCATGGTAGTAAGCCTCAAACGGCGTCGTTTCCCCACATATAAAATCCCCTTTTTATGCCCGATTTTTAATCCTCCAAACCCTAGCCTTTTCTTCATCAGCCGCACCTTCATTCTCTCCCTCAAAAAAGCACCAGCCCACCGTGAGGTGCGGTGACCGACACCCCAAACTTTGAAGTATGGCCCATTTTAGCCTCAGATCCCCCTTTCATCTCTGATTACAACGAAGTGATGGGGGACCGACGGCCTAGAAACGAGGTAAGGTTTTCACTTTTCCTTTTTCTTTGATTCTTAGGTAAAAAAACGAAAGAAAAAAATGAAGGAAATAAATCGAGAATCGAGCGTGATAAACCCAGAAACTCAAGAATAGAAATCACCTTTTCTCTTTGTATTTAATATGTGTATCTTCGTAACCTTACAACTGATTCACAGCTTGGCTTTTATAACCGAAGAGAAAGAGAAAAATAGTGGAAAATAAATCATAAATACAATATTCTCCCTTGTTTTTTGTCTATTCTGCTGGGTGTTTGCATTTGCTGCTGTGTTCGTCCCTTTTGCAGGTACGAGACGTCTTGGCGTTAGGCACGAGAGTCATGGCGACGGGTCACGTAAAGTTGGTGTACAAGCGCTGCGTGACTTTCACCAAACGCTTTGGAGCGCATTGGGCGTGAAGGTTGAATGGTTGCGGCGCATCTGCTGATAGGGCTAGGGTTTGGCGACATTGGTTTAGCATTTGGGCTTAATTCGGGTATTGGGTCAGTCTTTGGGTCTTGGGTTTTAATATTGGGCCTATTGTATTTATGACAGATTTGTAACTGGACATTTATTTAATTATTGGGCTTTTTACTATTTGGTTTGAGGCTAATGGGCTGGGCAAATTTGGCCCACTACAGCTACCCCTCTTTGCTCATTGTTGTGTAACGAGAATAGAGCAAAGACTATAAATGGGCTAATTTATCCGGGACCTGCTGAGTCTCGACTTCTTGGCGCTTCTTTTCTTCAAGTAACTTTGACTTGCTCCACTGGAGACAAGATCTGCAATCTTCGGCCTACTCCATTACAATATTAGGGAGCTAGTGTGATGGCTTAAATCTGCTTCACTACAACATCAGGAAGCCTAGATTCACCGTCTTCGATCTGCTCCACTGTAACTTCAGGGAAACGAGATCTAAAATTTCAACCTACTCCACTACAACTTTAGGGAGCTAAGGTGATGTCTCAAATCTGCTTCACTGCAATCTCAAGAAGCCTAGATTCACCGTCTTCGATCTGCTCCACTGCAACTTCAGGGAAACAAGATCTAAAATTTCAACCTACTCCACTACAACTTTAGGGAGCTAGGGTGATGGCTCAAATCTGCTTCACTGCAATCTCAGGAAGCCTAGATTCACCGTCTTCGATCTGCTCCACTGCAACTTCAGGGAAACGAGATCGATAGGATTCGCCAATGTCACTATACTGTCTTCCAAAGACATGATTTGTAGAATTGGTTTCCTGTACCAAATAATTAGGATGCTATGATCGAAATGAATCAAATGTCCCTAACTAGATGTAGTGCTTATGTCAGATAATTAGAATGCTATGATCGAAATGAATCAAGTGCTCCTAACTAAATGAATGATTATGAATGTAGAAATGCTATGAGAGTAATTCCTCTTTAAGCGCTTAAGGTATCATTGCTCATAATTCGTCCGTATTCCATCATTGATGTGCTATCGCGTCTTCTTGCTTAGCCGTTTTCTCTGACAGAAAATTTGAAGAAATAGTCATAATTTGGACTGCTCTTTTCTCAATGTTTTCCAACTTTGAACCTGGTTAATCCTGACTAGTGGCCCTATTTCAGGTCCTTGTACTATTTAGAGACTTTCTAGAGTAATATGTATAACATCCTTTGTGTGAATATTACATGTCCAAAAATCGCGATTTCAAACAAAAATACTCGAAAGAGAATATCATAATGGACAAAATGGAATTTTATTAAGTAAAACTCGAAGTGAATACATCAAACAGGATAGCAAATCTGCTAAAGCACAAAATAAAAATGAGAAAAGAGGTGCCCCAGATATCGCAGCACAAGTTTCACTATTCTAATTTCTCAAAGGCTCCTTCGAACCAAATGTGTATTCAGGAGATCTTGCATATTTTGTTGATGCTCCAAGGTGTACTGTTCTTCTGTCTTGCTGATTTTGGGAAGACCAGACTACCATATGCCCCATATTCAAAATTTGAGCTTCCCGTTTTCGGGTTTTCAACTCAAAAGCCCATTTGGTCTCAAAGTGCCCTTTGCAGGTTTTCACCTTGGCCTCTCCTTTTTTTTTTCTTTTTTAGATTTCAGAGCGCCCTTTGCGGGTTTTCACTCTGGCCTCTCTTCCTTCAGGTAAAATACTTCTTGACCGAATCCAAGTTTACAGGATTGGGTAAGTTTCTACCATCCATCTCGGCTAGAATCAATGCTCCTCCAGAGAAAGCTTTCTTCACCATGTAAGGCCCTTCCCAATTAGGCATCCATTTCCCTCGAAAATCCTTCTGTATAGGAAGGATCTTTTTCAAAACCAGACCTCCCTCATGGAATTCTCTAGGGCGAATCTTCTTGTCATAAGCCCGCATCATTCGTTTTTGGAATATCTGACCATGACGAATAGCTTTTAGCCTATTTTCCTCGATCAAGTTCAATTGGTCATATCGAGATTGGACCCACTCTGTTTCGTCCAATTTTAGTTCTTACAACACTCAGAGGGATGGGATCTCAACTTCGATGGGCAAAACTGCTTCCATTCTGTAGACCAGGGAGAAGGGCGTTGCCCCAGTTGAGGTTCTAACCGATGTTCGATAAGCAAAGAGGGCAAATGGTAATTTCTCATGCCAATCTTTGTAGGTCTCGGTCATCTTCCCCACGATCTTTTTAACATTTTTATTGGCTGCTTCCACTGCCCCGTTCATCTTCGGGCGATATGGTGACGAGTTGTGATGTCTGATCTTAAATTGACTGCAGACCTTCGTTATCGTACTGTTGTTCAGGTTTAATGCATTATCAGAGATGATCCTCTCCGGCATTCCGTATCGACATATGATCTCTTTTTTCAGGAACTTGCTCACTGCTGACTTTGTAACACTAGCATACGAATTGGCTTCTACCCATTTGGTGAAGTAGTCGATAACCACAAAGATGGACCGATGCCCATTGAAAGCTTTTGGTGATATTGGTTCAATCACATCCATGCCCCACATAGAGAATGGCCATGGAGAAACCATGACATGCAGCGGTGAATGAGGCACATGAATTTTGTCTCCGTAGACTTGGCACTTATAGCATCTCTTGGCGTAATTGACATAGTCTCCTTCCATGGTGGACCAATAATACCCGAATCTCATAATTTGTCTGGCCATTGTAAAGCCATTAGCGTGTGTCCCACAGACGCCTTCATGGACTTCTTCCAAAATTTTCTTAGCCTCTACAGCGTCTACACATCTTAGTAGCACTTGATCTTTTCTTCTTTTGTATAGGATATCCCCATCTAAGACATAGTCGATGGCTAATCTTCTTAGTGTTCTTTTGTCATTATCGCTCGCCTGGTCCGGGTATTCACGATTCTTCACGTATTGCAATATATCGTGATACCAAGGGTGATCATCTTTCTCTTCATCTTCTTCAATATTGTAACAGTAGACCAGAATTTCATAAATGCTCATCCGGATGGGTTTGACATCTTCTTGTTTGTTCGCCTTGATCATTGAGGCTAAGGTAGCCAAAGCATCAGCCATCTGATTTTCGTCTCGTGGAAGGTAATGTCATCAAACTCTTTAACCAATTCCAGGACCAGCTTTTGATAATCGATTAACTTGGGGTCTCTGGTCTCCCATTCTCCCTTGAGTTGATAAATCACTAGCGCAGAATCTCCATACACCTCTAGCACTTTAATCTTGCGTTCTATGGCTACACGGACTCCCATGATGCACGCCTCGTATTCTGCCATGTTATTCATACAATCAAAATCCAATTTACTAGTGAATGGATAATGATCTCCATTTGGGGATACTAAGACGGCCCCTATTCCATTGCCCACAACATTTGATGCCCCATCGAAGTTTAATTTCCAATGAAGTTCTTCTAGAGCACCTTCTTCAGTGGTAGCAACGCATATTAGGTCTTCATTCGGGAAGTCGAAGTTCAAAGGCTCGTAGTCTTCCAAAGCTCTACAGGCCAGAAAATCTGCTATTGCACTTCCTTTTACCGCTTTCTGGTTCACATAGACTATGTCGAATTCAGAAAACAGAATCTGCCATCGGGTCATCCTTCCATTCAAGGCTGTTGACTCCATCACGTACTTTAAAGGGTCCAATTTTGAGATGAGTCAAGTGGTGTGATACAACATATACTGCCTCAGTCTTCGGGTTGTCCAAATTAGGGCACAACATAACTTCTCTATCGGCGGGTACCTTGCCTCACATTCCGTGAACTTTTTACTGAGATAGTAAATAGCTTTTTATTTCCTTTCTGACTCGTCATGCTGACCCAGTACGCACCTCATGGAGTTCTCGAATACTGCCAAATACAATATCAATGGCTTATCGGGGTTAGGTGGCATTAGCACTCGGGCGTAGGATAAGTACTGTTTGACATTGTCGAAGGCCCTTTGGCATTCTTCATCCCATTCACCTGGGTTATGTTTCTTGAGGAGGCGAAAGACAGGGTCACATTTCTCGGTCAGTTGTGAAATGAACCGAGCAATATAATTTAACCTTCCTAGAAAGCCTCGAACCTCCTTCCGGGTACGCGGTGGAGATAGCTCTTGTATGGCTTTAACTTTGTCTAGATCAATCTCAATCCCTTTCTCGCTAACCATAACTCCGAGCAACTTTCCAGACTTGGCTCCAAAGGTACATTTGGCGGGGTTGAGTTTTAGCTGGAACTTTCTCAATTTCAAGAACAATTTCCTCAGGACTTGTATGTGCTCCTTCTCTGTTCGAAACTTAGCGATCATATCATCGACATAAACCCCGATTTCTTTATGCATCATGTCGTGAAAAAGGGTTACCATGGCTCTTTGATAAGTTGCCCTCGCATTCTTCAGTCCAAACGGCATCACCTTGTAGCAGAACGTACCCCGCACAGTTACAAATATGGTCTTCTCCATATCTTCAGGATGTATCTTGATCTGGTTATATCCGGATAAACCATCCATGAATGAAAACAGTGAGTGTCCTGCCGTGTTGTCCACTAGGGTGTCGATATGAGGCAGTGGGAAATTGTCTTTCGGACTGGCTTTATTCAAATCTCTGTAGTCCACACACATTCGTACTTTTCCATCCTTCAGGAATCCAACGTCGAACTACTTTCGAACCTCTTCTTTTATTTTTAGCAAGACATCAAGCCTCATTCTTCGGAGTCTTTGCTGAACTGGCTTACATTCTTCCTTTATGGGGAGTCGGTGTACTACGATGTCAGTGTCCAACCCGGGCATATCTTGGTATGACCATGCGAAGACACATTTGAATTCTTGAAGTAATTTAATGAGGTCTCGTTTCATCTCCGTAGTGATACATGTTCCGATCTTTACCTCTTGTCCTTCTCCTAAGCTCACAATTTCAACTGATTCTTTGTGAGGTAGGATTTGTTTCTCGTCTTGTTCTACCATCCTCAACAAGTCAAGAGATAGGTTACAGCCTTGGTCATCTTCAAAATCCTGAGAATCCTCCATACACACATCTCACTCGAAAGGAAATTCTGAGTCGCTAGCAATGTCACTCGTATCATTAATATCTGGGGACTTGTTATGAGGATGAAGGCAGATACAAAGAATCAAAAGAATTTGAAACATTTATTTGCGTGATATGATTATGAATGACGAATGAAAGAATATTTAGAAGAATGTTTCAAGAATAAAAGAATCTAAAAGTAATCATTTGTATGGTTATGAATGAAATTGAAAGGACGAGAGAACATTTGCTCAAAAATGATAATAACCGTGCATTTTATTAAAATAACATTTTTAAACATCAGCCTATTTCACAAAAGATTCTTATTACTCTTAGGCCTAGAGCAATAAGTGTGTTTTGGACATTACTCTGAATCCGTTCTAAAAACTACAAGAATCTCTTCTGCAGTCCAATTGTCCAGAACACTTCCAGGTGTGTAGGGGAAAATGCCCGACAAATTTTCTCTTCCAGTCTCCTCTTCGTACATGACGTTGATGTCTAAGCTTTCCAGCCTTTCTTCTATAGCTCTCGTCATTGGCGTGTCTCTCTCGGGATGAATGATTCCCCCGGACACAAATGTTTTCGATATATGAAGGAATATCATTGGTTCCCATTTGATTTCCTCCCCCGTTAATCGTACTCTCCTTCTTTCTTGCTTCTTTTCTAGCTCCCTCCTCCTTTGTTTCACATCCGACTTAAATCCTAAGCCGAAGCGGTCTCTCTTGTCCTTCAGCATTGGCGTTTCAACCCTTCCTTGCAGATGTTGCCCAAGTCCTCTTCCGGGTAGGGCCCCTTTTCCAATCGTCAACTGGAGGCTCATCCTTGTGGTTTTAGACAATTTTGGCACTAGAATCTTGCTTCCCTCGGCAATGAAGGTCACGTTAACAAATTCCAAAGATCAAAATAAACATTCGATTGCTTCGTCATCTGTCTCCAAATAGGGTGCACTATTGCTCACAGTTGCAATGATATCCTCCTCAGCCTTGATCGTTATCAACCTCCCCTCCGATTGCTTGGTCCCTTTTTGAAGCGTCAACCGAGCTCTCCTTTCCCGGTATCGTCACACTGCACTCATAATTCTATGAGACCTTTTTGCTGTCTTTGTAGGGGATAACTGCAGGCCTTTGGATTATGACCCTCGGTGATATTTGTACTTCAGCTTCATTATTTTTGGGTCTCAAAATGATCACCATGAGATAGTTAGATGTTCAATTCTGTTTCGTCGATTCTCCCTCTGATGCGCATATATCTCTCTCTACGGGGTTTTTGGCTTCTTCATAAAACTCAATTTCCTTATTGTTCATCATATTTTGCACTAAGGTTTTGAACCCCACGCAATCTTAGATTTCATGCCCCACCTTATCGTGAAACTCACAGTAGTTTCTCTCTTCTTCGGATTCTTCCCTCGAATCCAACGTGATCAATCCTCTCTTGGCCATCTCCTTCCATACCCGCTTCAACAGGGTTCTGACTTCTGTCACTTCATACTTGGTCTTCTTGATCCTACCTTCACTTATCCCATTCACTCCTTGGTCGGTATGATTGGGGAGTGGATTTCCTGCTACATTGGGTGTGGCTGGGTCATCAAATCTCACGATCCCCACCTTAATGAGTCTTTCGACTACTTTCTTAAACGCAGTGCAATTTTCGATTGAGTGTCCGGTAATTCCCGCATGGTATTCATATTGGGCGTTTGTGTCATACCATTTGGGATACGGGGGTTGCCGTGGCTCCAGGTAGAAAGGGGACACCACATAAGCGTTGAACAGGTTCTGGTACAACTCCCTATACGTCATGGGTATAGGGGTGAATTGTGGCTTTTCTGTGTTCTTCCTTGCATTGGATTCTTGTCTTACAGAGCTTTGTTGATTGGTGGTCACTGTTTTGGGTTGATTTACGGTAAATGACTTGGACTGCCCTTATTGAATGTGCTCGTATTATTTACTTTATTATCTCTTTTCCTCGGAGCCGACTTCCTGGCACTCTCTCCTGATTCTATCTTGCCACTCCTCACAGCATTTTTGATCATTTCGCCCGTCATCACTATGTCGGAGAAGCTCTTGGTGGCGCTTCCCAATATATGAGTGATAAAAGGGGCCTTCAAGGTGTTTATAAAGAGTATTGTCGTCTCCTTTTCTAGAAGTGACGGCTGAACATGTATAGACATCTCTCTCCATCTTTGTGCGTACTATCTGAAGCTTTCATTCGATTTCTTCTCCATGTTCTGGAGAGTGATTCTGTCAGGGGTCATGCCCGTCACATGATTGTATTGCTTCATAAAGGCCTGAGCCAGGTCCTTCCACGAGTTAATTTTAGAGCGGTTTAATTGGTTGTACCACTTAGACGCCGCCCCGACCAGACTATCTTGAAAGCAGTGGATTAATAGCTGGTCATTGTTAACGTACCCCATCATTCGCTTGCAGAACATAGTGATGTGGGCCTCAGGGCAAGTTGTTCCATTGTATTTCTTGAATTCGGGCATTTTGAATTTAGGGGGAATGACTAAATCTAGGACCAGACTCAGGTCTTTGGCATCAATCCCTTGATGATGATCCGTGCTTTCCATGGTTTTGAATTTCTCTTCGAGTCATCTACACTGTTCTTCTAATTGTTTTTGCGAATCTATCCTCGCCTTTTCTTCATTGGCAACTTCATCCAAATCGGGAACGGGCGGATAGTTCGGGTTGTTGACAAAGTTAGAGCCTGATGTGGTTTGGAAATTCATCGGTATTGAAGCTCGGGCCTGAACCTGCTGGGGCATGATCGTGACAGATGGTTCCGATAGATTAATCTATGGGTTTATCGGTATATGTGTCGGAGTGAAGCCAGGGGGTGTTGAGGATCTTCATTAGTTTCCTCGACTTTGTCCATGGGGCTCTTTCCCTTATCTGTTCCTCCCAACAGCAATTGGGATAACTGACTTATCATTTCCCTCTAGGACTCCATCATTTGCTCTTTCATTTCTCGTTGAATCTTGGCTAGCTGCTCTTGCATCTGAGGCTGCATTTGTTCTTGCATGTCTTTCTGCATTTGCTCCAATTTCTCGAGTCTCTTATCAATTTATTTTTTCTTGTACTTTAAGGGTGCATGGTTGGTTGGTTTTCGTTAGTTTCCAGGTTACTGAAATAATTTTTAATTAATTAATTAGAAAACTCTTATGGCCTTTAATGCATAATGATATGACGTAATGCAAATGCATGAAAGCAAAGGAGGCATCAATTTTGATTCAATTGCCCTTAGAAAATTTCACTTGAAAATAAAATCTTTTACATAAAGTCAAGTTACAAATAAAATTTCGCTCTAACACTCAAAGTCCTAACTTTTCTAAGCAACGAGGCCAGCTCTTGTCCACGATCCGACTCCAACTCATACTTCACGCTCAGTGTGTCCGCTTGAACTGCTAAAATTTGCAAGTAGTCAGCTACCTCCAAAATCTGGGTTATGGCTTCCCCCATAAGGTAATCTCTGTTTCTGACTTGGTCTTGCGCATGGTGAAGCTGCTCTTTCCAACGATCCTCGTTTGCCTCGAAAAACTGGATCCGCATATCACAATTTTGCAGTGACGCCTCTAACTCTTCTATTTTTCCTTTCATTTCTTCTATCTTGCTCAAGCTTGCCCTCAATTCCATTGCGGTATTGTGGTTTCGGTACTGATGCAGAGACTTATTGAGTTCTACCACTCTAGCCCTTAATTCACCTCGCTTATTTCTGCTCTCCGACAGACTCTTCTCTAAATCTTCGTTTCGTGCCTGAGCTTCTCGGAATTTCCTTTCCCACCGGTCGGTATTAGCTTTTTCCTCTCGAATTTTATGGCGCCATTGTTCGGAAGTCTTTCCTAACCCCGCAATTCTCATAGATAGGCGCAGCTTCTTGTAGTCCGTCTTCAAGCTGTTTAAATCTTCTTCGGCCTTAGTTTTTCCTTTTCTCTATTTTTCAGCCTCTAACCTCTGGACATCAGCGTCCAATTTTAGGTGCATCTTTTCTTCCTCCAATTGTTCGATCTTCTTCCCAAGCTCCGAACTCTTCTTCTCGAAATCTTGCCTTATAATCTCCAATTCTGACGGGGCGACTTGTAATTGTTCCCTGATAGATCGAGCATCCTCCAAGCTTGGCCTGGGACCATTATCATTAACCCTCTTCTTGAACCATTCGTTATACTCGGACGTTACCATAGAACCGACGGCTAACCTCTTTATCCAACAAGTTTGCTTCCAATCATCCGATAACTCTCGAAATCTCTTCTTATAATGAGCACCTTTAAACGAGAATTCACTCTGAGCAAGTCTATAGGTCGTGGGTACAAACTACCTCGACTTATATTACCTCAATGCAAGTAATGGAGTATATCCGGTAGCTCCTCAAATTCCTAACAACAGCACCAATAAAAGTTACCACATTGGTACATGATTTCATCAGGAACCATCCAATAAGCTCTCCACTCGATATCCCCTTCCTTGAGGTTCTGAAGAATGTCCATCCACTTCTCCTCCAAGATATCCTCTCTCTTTTGTACAGCTGCCTCTTCTTTTAACGGGGAATAACCTTCGAAAAAGACCCGATAGGAAACCTTGTCTACCTTCTAAAAGTGCCCGTGAAACCATGCCATCAATAATTGTGCACATCCAATAAACCGTCCTTCGCCCGTCTTCCGACATGTGCTCAGGGATCTGAACGTCTCAGCCAATATCGCCGGTACCGGGGTGATTCCCTTCTCAAGGCGATAGAATAAGTCAATGACTGCCTCGTCTACGTGCCTCAAAGCCTTTGGAAAAATCACCAATCCGTAGATGCTTAAGGCAAAGATATCGACTTTCTTTCTTTCATCTGGATGCGTCAGAATCAAATCTCGCAAATTCTCCCAAGGGACACATTTACTATCTCCTTTTTGCTAAGTCCGAGCAGTGATCCAAGGCTTGCTCATCCCCGAAATACTCATCAATTTCTTTACGAAAGTCTGACTACTAAAAACCCGGGCATAAGTCTTCCGGACCTGAATTTTTGGACACCTGAGCAGAGTAGTGTATTCCTCTATGGTGGGTACTAAATCCACTTCTCCAAAAGTGAAACATTTGTAAGCAGAATTCTAAAACTGAACTATAACCCGGAATAAATGCTTGTCCACTCTAATGTCTAGCAAGTAGGACATATCACCATAGTTTTGGTAAAACAACTGCTTGATCCCTTCATCCCAACTAGCCCAAATGTCTCTCAACTCTTGCAGCTCATTCTGTACTACATTGACGCGAGTGAAATCTTGCAGCTCCGATATATACCCTTCTGCCAAGCTATCCCCTCTCTCTAATTGTAGCCTCTCCGACCATGCACGAACTGCCGCATTATCCTTGACTTTACTAAGAAATTCATTCTCCATGTCAAACTTTCTAACTTAGTAATTGAATACGGATTAACACCTCCTTTAGTATGCAATGTCATGCAAAAGAGACAATTAAAACAAAACACAGGTTAGTATCAAATAATAGCGATAAAATGCAAGCACATAAACGATAATTACAACGTATATACGGGTAAGTACTAAGGCTCGACGTGGCTCCTCCCAAGGATAGCTCCTAAGGTTCACTGTATGTGGTTTAGTTCTAGGGATAAGGTACCCGAACCAGCAGATTCCTCAATCCTCACCCATTATAGGCTCATATAAATTGAGTTCGGTTCAGGGGGATACATTTCCCTATGACCATGCGAAGATGAAAATCTCACGAAATCATAGATACGGATGTACCCCGGAAGCAATCCACTAGCCAATGCGGAGGTGAAAACCTCACGAAAGCGTAGTTTCTTACTCCCACTTAGAAGGTGTGACCACAACGGTCATGCAATGGAGTGCAGTACTATTATACGAGATCCGAACCATAACAACCATACAAACAAATACAATCGAAAGACACATGATTTTTAAAACAAATTTTGATTTTTGACAAAAGGACAGCAAATAAACGATTTTATGGCTCGACTTTCTAGCTTCCCCAGTGGAGTCACCAAGCTGTCGAAACTCCCCTTTTTATTTAAAATTTTAATTTTAATGAAAAACGGGAGGAATTGACTTTTGAAAAATAAATACATGGAGTCGCCACCGATCCTTTTGTTTTGGTGTGATCGGGTCACCTAAGAATTTGGTTGTTTTAATAAAACATTTTTTGGTTCACTAAAATAACGATTCTGGTCTATGAAAATATGAGAAAACGGGCTCGGGAGTCGGTTATGTATGAGGAAGGATTATCACCCTCACTACGCCCAAAATTGGTACCAAATCGATTAAATGCTGTCCTTATGTCTAAAATTAAAAATGTTTTTGAAATGCAGTTCTTGTTAATAACATTTGAATAACCCGAGTTGGTTGCTAAAAATCTTCTTATTTCGATGTCTGAAAGTTTATAATTTGAAATTAACAAAAGGATGCCCAACTATTTGGTCCAACGAAAAACCGAAACCCAGCACAGTAGGGCACGATTCCTCAAATTTTCGAACATCGAACATTGCCTCACCTTAGAAAATACGAGTGAAATTCTGAAGGGATCTTCGATTGTTTTGAGCGAATGAAAAAGCACAATCCAGCACGATAAGGCTTGATTCTTAAATCGCCAAACATCGAACATCACCTTCGTTTTAAAAGGTTTTTAATAAACATGAATGAAAACCTAAAGGAATATTCGATTGTTTTGAACAAACGAGAAATCACAACCCAGCACGATAGGGCATGATTCCCGAATTGTCAAACACCGAGTATTACCTTCGTTTTAAAGGATTTTTAGAAGACCTGAGTGAAATTTTGAAGGGATATTTGATTATTTTAAACAAACGAGAAATTGCAACCCAACACGTTAGAGCACGATTCCACGAATTGCCAAAAATCGCATATCGCCTTCGTTTAAGGGATTTTAAAAGATATGAGTGAAATTTTGAAGTGATATTCGATTATTTTGAGCAAATGCGAAATTGCAACCCAACACGTTAGGGCACGATTCCGCGAATTGCCAAATATCAAATCTCGTCTTCATTTTAAAGAATTTTTGAATGAATGATTATAAAGCTAGCTTAAGACATATTAATTCGATTTGAAATAAGGCGAAATTAATCATAAAAATTTGGGTTTTATAGAACCACATTTCAAAAATCAAGTGAAACGATGATATGGGGTAAAAGGCACATATGATGGTACGATGCTTGATGAACAAGAATATTAATCGACTAGCAGAATAAGCAATTAAAACATAATTAATCTAGAAATTATAGCCTAATTTCAATCATGTATGATGAGTAATTAACAATTCAATAAGATGGATACCATGTAAGGAATGTGTATATATATAACAACCAATAAAGTATATGCAAAACATAATGGAATTTAGAAGTCAAAGTGGTATAAGATTAATCAACTCGTGCTATATAAGTTGACAAGTTTGAATAGAAACTAGAAACATACATAACTATTGAAATAGATATTAGAAAATGAAAGTTTGAATTAAATTATGCGTAAAATGTTTTAAACACGAATTTATTTAGAAGTTAACAAAACATATAATAACAAAAATATGATATAAAAAAACTACATGACCAAACATAATGCCCAAAAATGTACATATGAATTTTAAGTTGGTCTAAAACCACACATACCCTTATACCAAAACATTTAAATGATAGGCTATAAAAACACATAAGTAATATAATATAAAGAAATATTCAAAAATAATTTTAAAATTACCAAAGGAAGTTTCTAAAATAATTTCATGTATATACATAAAGAGAATAATAAAAAATCATAAAACGAAAAGTTAAAAGTCTATTAAAGTAATAAGTATATTGATATGTATACCTATGAATTTAAAAAAGAGTACATGCAAATTTATATAGAAATGATAATGTGCATAGGGCTAAATTAATTTTATTATAAATTAAACCATAGATTTAAAAAAAAACATGCTTATGAGTGAAAAATATATATATGTAGAATGTATATGTATATAAATAAAACCTAATTAAAATAGATTTAGAAATGTATATCAAATACATGTACTAATATAAGTAAGTAGAAAAATAATTTTATGCAAAATATATATATACAAAATATATTATCATAGCAAAATATATGCCAAAATACATAGTTAGAATAAAAACATTACATGTATGAAGTGACATTAGCTTTATTACAAAGTACATATATATATATATACATATATAATTGTGTATGTATAAAAACATTTATAAGAAAAAAATATGCAAAATGTGAAAATATGGTTACCAAAATTATAATAAGTAAGAAAATAAACGATACCAATGATACAATTTATACAAATAAATAGATATGAATAAAAACATGAAATGAACCTAAAAGAAACTAAATTGAAATCAAGTTAAAATAAAAAGAAAAATTTAAAGAAAATAAACTGTTAAAATCAAAAGGGGACCAGCGTGTAACACGTGCGAATGTGCAAGGACCAAGTCTGGAAATAGCCCAGACCCCCAAAATGCAACACCTGGACTTGGACCAAAGTGCAAGTGCACACGAAATTATGGGGCGAAATTTTAAAAAGAAAAAGGAAATGCAAATGTTAACTGATTTGAAAACGGAATGAAAGGGGAAGGACTCATGTGGCAAATAACCCTCACGGCTAAAACACGCAGGTCATCGGGGCGAAGAACCGGGTCGGGTCGAATAAGCTTATGCGACACCGTTTTGAGACCATGGTAGTAAGCCTCAAACGGCGTCGTTTCCCCACATATAAAATCCCCTTTTTATGCCTGATTTTTAATCTTCCAAACCTTAGCGCTTTCTTCATCAGCTGCACCTTCATTTTCTCCATAAAAAAAGCACCAGCCCGCTACGAGGTGCGGTGACCGATGCCCCAAGCTTCGAAGTATGGCCTATTTTAGCCTCATATCCCCTTCATCTCTGATTACAACGAAGTGATGGGGGGGGCGATGGCCTAGAAGCGAGGTAAGGTTTTCGCTTTTCTTTTTTCTTTAATTTTTAGGTAAAAAAACAAAAGAAAAAAATGAAGGAAATAAATCGAGAATCAAGCGTGATAAACCCAGAAACTCAAGAATAGAAATCACCTTTTCTCTTTGTATTCAATATGTGTATCTTCGTAACCTTACAACTGATTCACAGCTTGGCTTTTATAGCCGAAGAGAAAGAGAAAAATGGTGGAAAATAAATCATAAATACAATATTCTCCCTTCTTTTTTGTCTATTCTGCTGGGCGTTTGCATTTGCTGCTGTGTTCGTCCCTTTTGCAAGTACGAGACGCGTCTTGGCGTTAGTCTGAGTGGCGTCTGGTCGAGAGTGGCGTCTGAGTAGAGTCGTGACTTTCAAAACGCTGGAGCGTCTTCGGGCGTAGAGGTTGAATGGTTGCGGCACATCTGCTGATAGGGCTAGGGTTTGGAGACATTGGTTTAGCATTTGGGCTTAATTCGGGTATTGGGTCAGTCTTTGGGTCTTGGGTTTTGTTATTGGGCCTATTGTATTTATGACAGATTTGTAAATGGACATTTATTTAATTATTGGGCTTTTTACTATTTGGTTTGAGGCTAATGGGCCGAGAAAATTTGGCCCACTACAGTAGGTAAATATTATCTTGCTGATGCTGGATATGGCATCCGAAATGGATATATTACCCCCTATCGTGGTGTCCGATATCATTTAAAAGAGTTTAGTGATCAGGGGCCTGAAAATGCAAAGAAACTCTTTAATCTTCGTCATTCATCATTGCGAATCACCATTGAACGTGTTTTTGGGATTTTGAAGAAACGGTTTCGTGTATTAGATGCTGACCCATTTTGCAATTTTCAAACTCAAGTAGATATAGTTTTGGCTTGTTGTATCATTCATAATCATATAATGGGAGTTGATCCTAGTGATTTACTTAATTATGGATTATACGAGGAGCTTGAGTTTGATTTGATAATACCAACTCTTACGAAGTGATAAGAAAGAGAAGAAGCAAGAGAATGGTCTGCTAAGAGAGACGAAATTGCACAGACTATGTGGACTAATTATATGGCTAGAAATATTAGGTAGGTTTAGGGGTTAGAGTTATTGTTTCTATGTTATGTATGTTTTAATATTAATTAATGTTGGTTGGATAATGATATTGAAATTTTAGTTTGTTGGATTTTGAAATTATTATGTCTTGAATTTGTTAGATATTAAATTTATTATGTTTTAAGCTTGTTGAATTTATTATGTTAGATATTGAATTTATTTGGTTGGATAATGATATTGAAATGATTGACAATGAAAATTATTAATGTAGAATGAGTAAGGGCAACAAAGAAGAGACCTCCAAGCAATTCAGGTAGACAAAATCGATAGAACATCTTTTTCTTGAAATTTTAGTAGAGGAGGCCCAGAAAGGAAATAAGCCTTCTAACACTTTCAAAGCAGTTTCTTTTAATCGAGTTACCGTAGCTATTTCTGAAAGATTTCAAGTCCAATGCGATGCGAAGCATGTGGAAAATCATTTGAGGACTGTAAAAATCCAGTGGCAGATTATATGCGCAATTTGGGATGAAAGTGGTTTTGGATGGGATGATAACATGAAAATGATCACATGTGATAGAGTGACATATAATGCAGCAGTGATGGTAATTTATGTATATATATGTTAAGTATATTTCAATTGTTTTTTACTTGGTATTCTAATTGTGTATAATATCCATCAGGCACACAAGAAGTATGAACCATTTTTTAATAAAAGTATTGATCATTATGATGAAATGGCTTTGGTTGTTGGCAAAGATAAGGCAATATGGAGTTTTGCCAGAACATTTACTGACATAGATTTGGATGATGGTAACCAAGATTCAGTGCCTATAGACGGAGACAATGAAGAGATTGAAGAGGTAAGAACAAATGTATCTTCATCTAGCACATCCAAACGTAAAAGAAAAAATGTTCAAGAAAGTGTCGTTGATGAACCAATTAAATTTGTAGGTGAACAACTTGGCAAAATTGCTAATGCTTTGGAACAATTTACTGCGGATAAGACACCACATCTTTACGAAGAAGTGATGTCGCTAGAGGAAGAAGGATTTGATGATGACTTCTTTTGTTCCGTGTTTGATTATCTAGTAAGTCATGAATCCGAGGCCAAAGCTTTTTTAGTTAAAAGTAAGAAGCATAGAAAAATTTGGCTTCAAAAAATTTCTCAAGGTTGAAGATATTGATACTTTTAATATGGTGTAATATTATTTATATATGCACTTGGACAATATTATTGTTATTATGTGGTGTACTACTAATTATACTAATTATGCATTTGGATAATATTATTAATTTCTAGTATTAATTGTGGTTTGGAAGATAATTTATAATTATTCAATCCTTGTTTTTATTTTTTATAACACAATTACAAATAATTTATTTGATTTTGGTTGTTTTCAATTTATGACGGTTAATATTCTAGCTTAATAATTGAATATTATTATATATTTAATTTGATTTATTTATTTATAAATAAATCATTGCGATATATGTAAAAACAATTTAAAGTATAAATTTATTAAAAACAATTTAAAATATAAATATATGTAAAAACAGCTTTTCCGAAAATAACAGAAAATATTTTACACAGATTCATCCAAACACCAGAAAAATAAGTTATTTCTAGAAAAATAAATTATTTTTCAGAAATTATTTTTCGAAAAATATTTTACTAGTAAACAAACGGACCCTAATGTATTAAAAACAACACGTTTTTTTGAAAAACGCTTCTCATTCTGCCTTGGGAAATTCGGACGTAATTTTTTTTTTAATTTCGACATTTTTACCTAATTTAAGAAAAACCCTAAAACTTGGATCCTTCATGTTCTCGACACTTGAATTTCCACTCTGTTTGAAGAATGAAAAAAATAAGCTATATACACTGAAAAATCTGCTCATTGTAACAACCGCCAATCTCCACGGCGATCGTCACCTTTCTCTCTTCAATCAGAGGTATTTTTTTATATCTATTCTTTCTTACGAATATTCATTGTTACCCCTTGATGTTTAGGGTTCAGTCTGCCGATTTCTTTAGGAACTTGTCACTTAAAGATGTTTTTAGCAAAAAACTGTTGTTGTTGTTCTTCTTCTTCTTGAGGTAAAATTAGCTATTTGGGGTAATTGGGTAGTGTAATTGTGAACTGTTCTTGAGTTAATTCCTTGTTGCTTTTGGATCCATTAAATTCGGATTTTTTAGGGTTTTCTTTACCCCAATCTCAAACTTGGTGCCCTTAATTCAGATTTTTAAGAAAATATTGAGGAAAATGTTCACAAAAAATTGGAGCCATTTATTTCCTATCAAATTTGAAAGTGAACAACTAAAGAGGATTAATCGTGGTGTAATATTTTCCGTCAATTGTACATAATTTTGATTGTATAATAACAAATATAGCTCTCGATGTTTATATATTGTAAATGTTGTGAGCTAAATTTGTTAATGAAATACTAAATTGATAGAATGCGTTAACTTTGAAGAAAAATATTAACGTTGTGATTAGTTGTTCTTAGTTGTTCATTGCCGAAATTGATAGGGATTAAATTGTTCTGAGTTTTTAGAGGGATCAATTTACTCAATATCAAAATTGAGAGGTACTTAGGAGGTTTTTTTTCTTCTTTTCTCAATATACAAAGATGACTACATTTTAACTTAAATATGAAAGATGCCTATATATATATATATATAAAACTGTTTCATTTTCATGTAAGTTCTATTCTGTATCTTTCCTTGTTCATTTTTCAGTTTATAATGTTTATGTTTTATTCCTGTAAAGACAAATACATCTTTGTTTTTGGTAATTTAGGGTGAAATTATTTTTCAGGAGTGCTAAAAAAGGTACATATTTGTGTAATTCTTTTGTCCGATTGGAATTTGATTAGTGTATATTCGAACCTTTAAGGTCTTACTCGAGTTTTCTTATAGTTGAAGTTCAGGGCAAAAATGCCCTTAAAAATCTGTTAAAATTCATACTCCAATTAAAACCATCACTCTCATCGCTGCTTCCTCGGCTGTATCTCTTTATTCCTTCGCTTTTGCTACGGCGGCGCCGTTCGCTAGAATCTCCTCCGAAAAACAAACAACGGCGACGAAGGCTACGGTCCTTTTTTCCTTTAGAATCCGCTCCAAAAGCCTAAGCTTTGCTCATATTTTGCCAAAGGTATGCATAAATTCCAACTCTTTTTTTTTTTATCCATTTGTTTTATCTTTTATTTGAATTTGGTTTTGTTCAGCTGAGCTTAAGCTGTATTTCAATGGTGAAAGTAAAAGTACTTAGCTTAGTGCTGTTTGAATGTGTAATTAATTTTTGAATATTAGTATCTGATGTTTAAAATTGTAGTTTTTTTTTTCCTAAAATGTTTTATGCTAACTTTAAAATTGAGTAAAGTAAGTTACTTTGTTCTGTAAATGATCAATTGCTAATGCATTAGTAAAATCTGAAAAAAGAAAGTACAACAATATGTAATCATAGAATAAGTTATTTTATTAGGCTAGGGATTTAAGGTCTTTGATCCTGCACCTTTTCTGCAAAATCTATATATGTATATGTGTGTGTATACACACTAGTAACCCTTGATTTGCTGCCAACTTTTCAGCTGATTAACGAAGATGCCGCAGGAACCAGCTAGGCATCATAGATTGTTGCCAGTTCGGCCTTTAACTTTCTCACCATTTGCTCGTTCTGTTGCTCGAGTTGCTACTGCTTACCTGGTTAAACATCACATGCACGATGCCATGCAGCAATCTGCTGGTTTGTTTTTTTCATTATTTTGTGTGTGTGCTTAAAGTGATAAATAATTGCTTTTCTGTTGCTATTATCTGCTTGACATTTACTGTTATTTTCGATTTTTGCATTCTTATTCTTTTCTGGCCTAAACTGTAGGTGATGAATTTAAGGAGAAGTTAAAAAACGTAGACAGACAATCTGAGTCATCTGAGGATGAAGAATTTGATGTAAGTACTTAATTACAGGTAACGTTGATTATACTATGAAATATATCTAAAGGTTTTTAGTAAATTTGTCCCTTTTCTTTCTCCTTCTATCTTTAAAAGGGAGTTGTCCAAGCAGATTTTGCATTCTTTGACCCAAAACCAGATGATTTTCATGGTGTGAAAACATTGCTGCAATCCTACCTTAATTACAAGCAATGGGATTTGAGCGGTTTTGTAGACTTGATATTGGGACAAATCACCGTTGGAACTGTTGTTAAATTAGAGGATGATGAAGACAATGGAGTTTTTTCTATAATTACTGCCCTTAACTTGGGGAGATACAAGGTAAGAAAGTTATTCTTTTGATCTGAATGGCTGTTAACTGTTCTTTGTTGAACTGTTTCCTATTGGCAAGATTAATTTACTGACCCTAACTTGAAATTGATATACTTAAAGGTAATCCATACCATTGATCTGCTAAATATTGCACCATCCTGGTTTTGCCATTGTTGGAATAGATTAAATAGTCACCTTGTACTTGATTGTATAGAATCTTAGTTAAAATCCCATAGCGAGAATAATGGACCAAGTTAACTGACCAATATCATTCGATGTGATAGATCAGGTAGTAGACAACTATGTTGGGTCTTTCTTTTCAGTTTTCTTAAAGTGACTGCATCTGAGGCATATTTGGATATAGGTATGAGAATATGATCTTCTAAGTACATTTCAAATACATGGAAATCTTGAAAAAAAATTTGAACATACCCATTTTTTATCCTTCTCGTAATCCAACACTCACACCTGAGTCTAGGTAACACAAACAAACAAAACTTTTAAATGAATCTTTCTTGTTGTACCGGTGGTTGATGCCTACCTAAAGGCTAAATATCTTTTATTCCTTCTTGAACTGTGGGTTCTTCGATAAAGTTTATCTGTTGAGGTGCTATTTCTTGTGTCAACATGCGAAACCCTTATATACCAAATGGTGTAGCTAAAATGTTGTGAATGTTGTTCGCTAGGATCACAAATGTATTACAGAGCTCAAGGAGTTCCTTCTTAACATATGCCATGAGAAAGATAAAATAGGAAACTTGAGATCACTTTTGGGAGTTGAAGCACAGAAAGTGGGTCTCCTGGTTTCCCAATGTGTCGTGAACCTTCCTCCTGAACTCTTGCCGCCTCTTTATGATGCACTCTTTGATGAAATTTCATGGGCTACCGAAGATGAGGTTAGATTTTGAGTAATGTGTACTTAATAAAAGGTATTGTCTTCTTTTTCTACCAAGAGCACTTATCATTGATAGTAAACTTATATATATATATATATATATGTATGTTCTTGTTTCACTTTTTGAAGCCCACAGAGGAGTTGCGTAATTCTTTCCGGTTCCAATTTTACGTAGTAGTAAGCAAATTTTACAAGGTATAAGATCTTTCTTGTGCTGCTTTAACTTTTCATATGAGCATATTTTGATTATTCTTTCCCTGACTTTCGAGCTGAATCTACAGCACAAGAATGCAAATCAGAAAAGGTCTTCAAGCACTGACAAAGATGAGGCTTTCGTATATATTAAGCCTGAAGATGAGATTTTGCATAAGGTATTGATTCTTTGATCCATGTAATGTGTAATGCCATATGTTTCACGTGTCTATTGGTTTGTTTTCGTTTTTACATTTTAATGATTTCCTTTTAAAACACATTTCAGCTGAGCATGTGGTCCTTCCTTTTTCCATTGCAAACTCAACAGGTTGCAACTCATGAGGTTAGTAGAACTCAACATCAAATTTATCATCATCGATCCATTTTAGTTCATCTCTAAATTCTGTTTTTGAGATCTAAAATTTTGATAGTTCATTAACTTGTCTTTACTGTTCTTTTTCAGACCAATGGGGTATTATTACCTTTGTATTCTTGTTTTTGATCAATAACTATAATTATCTTCCAACGGTCGATCTTTTTCGCAGCTAAAAAATTACCAGCTAACAGGGATTGTTATGGCTGTCAAAGCAGAAGACATTTCCTCATTCCGACAACAATTGCATGCTTTGATAAATGAATCTTGAATCTCGTTGAAAGAATGCAAAATTTTTGACACTTTAAGTACTGTATTTCTAACTTAAACAATTTTGCACGAGTTTGCTGTTCTGATAAATGTTGAAGATGCAACCCGATAATGGAGGAGTTGCAGGAAGGTAAGAATAGACTCCAATTTGCAAGCATAGCGAACATTCGGACCTGATTTAGGTGACATTTTTGTTGGAATGAATTTTTTGTTGTGATACAAAAGCTATTTTTTTTTTAAACTTTAAATATTTATGTTTGTGACTTAAGATCCTTCAAGGACCCTTTAAATATCTTAGGGCTGGGCACGGTGGATTTCCTCAAATTTGATATCGTTTCAACTTGAACTCAATTTTTCAAAAAAAAAAAAAAAATCCGATTCTAATGGATTGGGTCGGATGTTGGATTTGGGTTTTCTTTTTTGTCATCCCTACTTATAACCCGGTTGAGCATTATATAGTTTCCAAATGAAATGAGTCACTCCTATGGATTTCTGATTTTAATTATTGGAAATAATTATAACTTTTTATTATTATAAAATATTAGCTATAAGGAAGACAACAGTTAAAAGAAATAGCCGAGGGATATGGCTTGCCTCTGTCTCTGTCTCTGCCTCTGCCTTCAATGCATTGGAAGGCATACTTAGTTGTTGCACAGCTTAGAGGTTGGAGATTTCTTAAGTTTCTTTGCGACTGCATATCTCCCGACTCTCCTTGAATGTCAATGTATACACTCGCTAACCCCTCGGTGACTACACGTTAAAAGTTGGTTTAGACCAATCAAATAAACTCTATTGTGAAAAATAAAATAGAATAAAATAAATAAAAATAAAGAACACATAAATTTTACGTGGAAACCCTTTTGGGAAAAAAAATCACGGGCAGAGGAGAAGAAAATTTACTATGTCGAAAAATTTTTTTTACTCAAATACAAGAGGAATAGACTATGTCTATTTATAGGCTTGCAAAGCCATATTCTAGTAGGATTGAAACACCTTATCCTAATCAATATAAAATAGATGGAGTTTAATAAGGTTTAAAAACCTTATTCTAAAATAAAATAAAAGAAGTCTAGTTCTATATGGATTTTACTTTTATTTTATTTTCCATCGTATTTTATTTAAATAAGAATTTGGGTCACTTAATTCTAACAATCTCCACCTTGACACAAATTCTCAATGAACAAGTTCTTCATCGCGAACTTTCAATAAACAAGTTCTTCACCTCTTCTAAAAACCCTTAAGGGTTTAACTTCAACAATGAACACCAACCAAGTCTAAGCAATGCTCAAACTTGGTTATAGGAAGTGACTTAGTCATCATATCTGCAGGATTTTCATGAGTGCTAATTTTGCTCACAACAATATCACCACGAGCAATAATATCACGAACAAAATGATACCGAATATCAATGTGTTTTGTTCTCTCATGAAACATTTGATCTTTTGTAAGAAAGATGGCACTCATTGTCACAAAATCTTGTCTTGATTTGAAGGTCTTCATTGAGTTCACTAAATAGTCCCTTCAACCAAATAGCTTCTTTACAAGCCTCGATAATCGCCATGTACTCAACTTGATTGGTAGACAAAGCGATTTGTAGTTTGCAAAGTGGCTTTCCAACTAATTGCACAACCTCCGATTGTAAAGACGTAACTCGTGAGAGATCTTCTTCTATCAAGGTCTCCAAAAAAATCAGCATCAACATACCCTATAACTCCATCTTTAGTTCTTCCAAAGCGTAAGCAAACATTAGTAGTGCCTCGTAAGTATCTTAAAATCCATTGAAGCGCTTTCCGGTGTTCTTTACGAGATTCGCCATGTATCGCTAAGCTGCCTTGTTGCATATGATAAATCGGGCGTGAACAAACTATAACATACATGAGAGATCCTCTTGACTAGAGTATGGAACATGTGACATGTACTCAATCTCATTATCGATTGAGGAGATAAGGCCGATGAAAGTCCGAAATGGGCTGCAAAAAGAATACTAACGAGCTTAGCACTCTGCATATTGAACTCGCAAAGAACTTTCTCAATGTACCCTTCCGACTTAGGTACAATTTACTTGCTTTTCTATCTCGAGAATCTCCATACCAAGTATCTTCTTTCTTGGTCCTAAATCTTTCATCTCAAATTCTTCACTTAGTTGGGCTTTAACCTTTCTTATCTCTCTTTATCTTTTCTTGCTATCAACATGTCATCAACATAAAGAAGTAGATACACAAAAGAACCATCACTTTTTTCTTAAAGTAGACACAACTGTCAAAACTACTTCTTTTGAAATCATGAGAAGTCATAAAGGAATCAAACCTCTTGTACCCTTTGTCTTGGTGATTTGTTTCAAACCGTAAAGGGACTTTTTCACAAGCAAACATAGTCCTCTTTTACGAGACTATAAAACCCTCTGGTTGTTGCATGTAAATATCTTCCTCAAGTTCTCCATGCAAAATGCGGTTTTACATCTAACCGCTCAAGCTCCAAATCATGCATGGCCACAATACCAAGCAAAGCTCGAATCGAACTATGCTTAACAACCTGGAGAGAACACATCTGTGAAGTCCACTCCGGAATTTGATGTAACCCTTTGCAACAAGCCTTGCTTTATATCCGGGTTCTTCAACTCACAGAGTCCTTCTTTCTTTTAAACACCCATTTACAACGAACGACCTTTTTACCTTTAGGAAGTTTTACAAGATCCCATGTTACTGTTTTTGTGGAGTGATTCCATCTCCTCTTGCATAGCAAACATCCACTTTTACGAGTCTTCACACTAATCGCCTCGGAATAATTAAATGGCTCTTGATTAGCATCTATATCTTCACCACATTTAAAGCATAAGCAACTAGATCAACCTCGGCATACTTCTTTGGAGGTTTAATTTCTCTTCTTGTCTGTTTTTGGCGATAGAGTATTGCGGTGAAGAAGCAACTCTATTCTCAATTTTGTCTTGGCTTGAGGAGTTGATTACGTATTAATCGATGCTCCACCTACTTTTGGTTTTCTTTATTGGAAGAGTCTTTAAGAGATAAGTTAGGTAGCATAGCGGTTTCATCAAAAACAACATCTCTGCTAATCACAACTTTTCTATTTTCGGGACACCATAACTTATAGCCTTTTACACCACTTTATAACCAAGAAAACGCATTTAATGGATCTCGGTTCCAATTTTCCATTATCAACATGAGCATCGCAGGACACCCAAAAATCTTTAAATCGAATAATTAGCGGGATTACGGACCATACCTCTTGTGGAGTCTTTTTCTCAATGGCAGCGGATGGAGATCGGTTGATCAAAAACATGCGATGAAACGCTTCGCCCAAAATGACTTGATAAGTTGGTATTTGACAACATACATCGAACCTTCTCCATGATCGTTCGTTCATTAGTTACGCAACGCCGTTTTGTTGTGGAGTATGATGAATCGTCAAGTGTCTCATGATCCTTCGACTTGCACAATCTATTAAACTCATCGAGCAGAACTCTAAGCCATTATGCGTATGGAGGTATTTTATCTGCTTTTCCGTCATTTTTCAATCATAATTTTCCAAGACTTAAATGTGGAAAACACATCGCTTTTACGCTTGGGAAGAACGCCCAAACTTTTACGGAAAAATCATCAATAAAGGTTAGCATATAATTAGCTCCACCTCTCGAAGGCACTCGGGCCCCCACGGATCGAATGGATATACTCCAACGTTTCCTTCGTGTTATGGATTCCTCTAGTGAATCGAACTCTCTTTGCTTCCCAAAACACACGGTGCTCACGAAATTCGGTTTGCAAATTCCTTGCCCATTAAGAAGTCCTCTTTGCTTAATTACGCCATGCCATTCTCACTCATATGCCCTAGGCGCATATGCCAAAGTTTAGTAATATCATCATCGACAAGGAAGAGGGCGGCAATTTGCATCACCGATATGATAGAACCACAGAAAACATATAACTTGGCAATCTTTCTTTGCCCTTTCATCACAACAAGGGACCCTTTGAAATCTTTAAAACCCCACTTTCAGTTGTGTATCATGCCCTTTTGAATCAAGAGTACTCAACGAAATTAAATTTCTTTTCAATTCGGAACATGCCGCACGTCACTAAGTGTTCGACAACTCCATCAAACATCTTAACTTTAATTGTTCCAACACTGCGATTTTACATGAAGCATTATTTCCCATCAAAACAACACCTTGAATCTTTGTTTCATAAGTTGTAAACCAATCCCGATTGGGACTCATGTGGAAGGTGCAACTGAATCAAGTATCCACTCCTCGCTTACTTTAGAATCATTGATGAAGCAACTAGAAGTTCACCATCGCTGTAGTCTTCTACAACATCGACTTCACCGAATTTTCCGTTTGTTTTCCTTTTGATTCGCACCTCCTTTTAATCTTATTTTGTAGCTTATAGCACTCGATTTAATGTGCCCTTTCTTCTTGCGAAGTTGCAAGTTTTACCTCTGTTTGAAGATTTCGATCTACCCTTAGATTTACCACGAGGATTCCGTTCTGTGTTCTACCACGATCATCATCAACATTCCGGTCTTGTCTCCCACGAACAATGAGACCCTCTCCACGAGAGTTGGGTTTAACCACAAGATGCTTCATCTTATCATACGAGGTTAAAGAATCATAAACCTCATCAACTGTGAGAGACTCGCGGCTATATAAAATCGTGTCTCTAAAGGTTGAATAAGGCGGGGCAACGAACAAAGTAGAATCAACCCTAGATCTTCCTTATCATCTTGAACCTCCATGGCCTCCAAGTTTGAGAGAATTTCTTTAAACACATTAAAGTGTTCGTGTACGACGCACCTTCCTCCAAACGATGAGCATAAAGACGCCGCTTCATATGCAACTTGCTTGTTAGAGTTTTCGACATACATATTTGTTCTAGCCTCTTCCATAATGCAATGGCGGTTTTCTCTTTCATCACATCCTGCAAAATTTCGTTGGACAAATGCAGATGTAATTGTGTTAATGCCTTTCGATCCTTACGCTTCTTCTCTTCATCTCATTAATGTCGAAGGCATCTTATCTATCCTAGCGGGGCATCCTCTAGATCCATCTGCAAGAACGCTTGCATCTTAATTTGCCACAACGCAAATCGGTGTTGCGATCCAACAATGAATTTCATACTTCAAAGACGCCATTACCGTGATCGAGATGAATAACCGGAAGCTCGATACCAATTTGTGAAAAATAAAATAGAATAAAATAAATAAAATAAAGAACACATAAATTTTACGTGGAAACCCTTTCGGAAAAAAAAACCACAGGCAGAGGAGAAGAAAATTCACTATGTCGAAAAATTTTTTACTCAAATACAAGAGGAATAGACTATGTCTATTTATAGGCTTGCAAAGCCATATTCTAGTAGGATTGAAACACCTTATCCTAATCAATATAAAATAGATGGAGTTTAATAAGGTTTAAAACCTTATTCTAAAATAAAATAAAAGAAGTCTAGTTCTATATGGATTTTACTTTTATTTTATTTTCCATCGTATTTTATTTAAATAAGAATTTGGGTCACTTAATTCTAACATCTATAAAATTATATCTAATAAATATCTTCGAGCTTAATAGAATAAAAAAAAGCTTTTCACCTATTTTCTCCATCTATATAACCTCTCATAATCTATAAAATTCACCTGTTAATCTTTTGGTTTTTAGATTTAACGGTTGGCTATTCAATTATAACGTTTTTGCTAATGCAAAAGAATATTTTCAGAATACAATAAGAGAAAAATAACTTCTCTTTGTTTTCTAAATTATGGTATTTTGCAAAGTTACACTAAAGGAAAATTCTGTCTAGGAGAATGTGTTACACAATACACGTTAATGAATAAAAATAATTAGTTATAAATAAACACATATAAAATAAAATATGAACAAAATTATTTATAGTTAATTTATCAAATATGAAAATCAAATAAAACCATAATAAACAATAGAAACAAAGGACAATTGAGATTTTACAAAACGTTGAGGCCCGTGAAACACGGTTTCCTTAAGACAGATTCGGCTGCTCCTGCGGTACTTGGAGTAACGTTGATAGAAAGTCCCCTAGGATACAACAACAGCAGTGATCGAAGTAGTAGCACCTCTACCATGATCAATCAAACGAACAATGCCTTTTTCTATCACCAGAATATTTATAAAACACGAAGGATGGAAAAATAGATTTTTGAGAGCAACAAAATTTCAGCAGGAGAAATTCTAAGAGAGTATAAAAGTGTTTAAAAACCCTTTAGAATCATGGCCTTTTATAGGCATGGAGAGTGTTGGAATATTAGAAAAAATATCCCTAAAATCTGCCATAAAATTTTAATTTTAAACAGATTTATTGGAATCAAATCAATAAGATAGGTTTCCATATATACGCAGATTTTGTCCGCTAAGGAAAATAAATTCGTGTTGGGTTAAAATATCCGTAAGCTCGTTTAGGCCCCACCAGTTTTGACATTTCGTGTTGCCCACGTCGTGCGGGTGCGTGCGGCCCAACCCCATCAGTTTTGGACCTGCACCCCCTGTAATGATCCAAAATTCACGGGCATCGAAAAAGTGCAGTATCGGGCCTTCGTCTTAGTAAATCGAGTTCATAAATATTTATTAGGAATATTTGTGAGTCTACTTGTGTGTTTAATTAGGCTTTAATTAAGTGAATTTAGCTTAATTAAGAATAATTAGGGAAAATGACTAAATTGAATAAAAGGAAAAAGTTGAATTATAGATTAAAGAATATAAAGGACCAAAATGGGAATTATGTCATTTGTCCTAATTGAGGCGACAAATGAATTGAAAAATCTAAGATTTTTCTTAGATTTTATACATTAATTAAGTTATTATTATTATTTATTATATTATGAAGTAAATTAAAATAAAGACAAATATATGATAATAAAATATACATGTGTAATAATTATATTTGTACAATTGTAATATATTTATTTAATTACTTTTTATTTAAGTAAATAGATTTTTATTATATTAAAATATTAAATAATATAAAATAAATAAAATAAGGAGTGATGATAATAGACAAGTGTAAAATATATGTGTGTACAAATGTAATATAAATATTTGTTATTAAATAGATATTTATTATAAAAATTATTATTATTAAATTAATAAAGTAAATAAACATAAAAGAATAAAGAAACTAAAAGAATAAAAAAAGAAATGAAGGAGAAAAGAAAGAGAAACATTCAAATATGGAGAAAGAAAAAGGAAAGGAAAAGAAAAGAAAAAGGGGGAAATTGAGGTTTTAAAGTTTGGAGTTTAAATTGATAAGTCAATTAAGTCCTTTTGACTTAATTTTGATGTTTTAGAAGCTTTAGAATAAGGTTTTGTTGAATTTAAGTTGAAGTTTTGAAAGTTCTTAGGTTTTTGAGTATAGTTTCATGTTGAACAAATGATTTAATTAGGGATTGAATTGATAGAATTCTTATTTAGAATTGATTAAAGGATTAAATTGTAAAGTAAGCTATAAGTTTTTGTGTTTGAAGGAATAAATTGAAATAAATTTGAAATTAGGGTTTTATCATGAACATTGGATATTTATGTTGAATATGATAGAAAATTGAGTAGAAATAAAGTATGAATTGGGTTAGAAAAGTAAGTGAACTTAGTTAGGATCAAATTGAAAATAAGGTAGAAATTGAATAGAAATTCAATTATTCAATATAAATTAGTGCTCTATTAATAGTATAAATTATTTTAATTTTCGTAGCTAGCAAAGAACCCTAGGCATCGGCACTGAAAGGAAAAGAGAAGGTTATCAAGGAGTAATCGAGCAAATCACGGTTTGTGTTTCTATAATTCAAACTACTATTTAGTAAATGTTATATTTAAATTTATGTGTATGGTAACTAAAATTTTAAGGTAAGTATCAATATTGAATTAAATGAAATTGAGATGAAGTATGATTATGTATGAATATTTGATAGTATATTGTTGGAAAGTGGAAAATTGTATCGAATTGAATTGTACATAGAAAGTGAAATTGAAATTGAGAAATGATTTGAATACCCTATTAACTAGTCGGGCTGAGTAGGATATATTTGGCATGCCATAGGATTGGAAGAGTACGAGAATTTATCTGCTTTGCCGATTAGACACTATATGTGTCGTATTAGGCACCACGTGTGTCATTTCAGGCACTTTATGTGTTGTATACTGCTTCTGATTTATTGATCAGGTACTGAGTACTGTTTTAGGCACAATGTGTTGTACTTGTGTGTTTGGTTGGAATCCGTGTATCAGCCAAAGTTCGAGTTTGTTAATAGGGTGAATAATCAAAATGAGTGAATTGAACAAATTTGATCGATCGTATGACTGAAAGTACAAGAAAGAAATTGTTAGTCGAATTGTAAATTGAAATTGTATGTGAGATTTGAAAGCATGAACCTAATGTTCATGAATTGATCAAGTTATTAAGATATGATATTGTTGATGAATTATTATATATGAAATATGAAATTGAATGTAAATTAGTTCTTATGATTTATAAATTTTACATGTTTAATGTTATATGATTAATATTTATAATTCATTAAAGTTATATAGTTTGAATTATAGTAATACCACTGAGTATGAAATACTCAGCGTACGGTTGTTTCCATGCGCAAGTTAGTAGAAGTCAAAGGTCCCGGTTCAGCATCCAGATCAATCCCGACTTCAGCACAACTTTGGTGATGTATTTTTCCTTTTGGTAAATGTGTCATGTATCTAGGTCATATGATTTTGGTTATAAAGTATGGATGGTTTGTAATGTTTTGAACTTAGTTTTACGTGAAATGGTAAAGAGTATATTATAAAATTTGGCATTGAGTTTGAATGGAAAATAAATGAAGTTATTAGTCAATTTGAATGATATTATGAATGTTTAATTATTAAATTACTATGTTAATGAATTGGTTATGATATAAGTGTATTTGAGTATAAATTATTTTTGGTTGTGCCATTGGTTTTGGATCGGTTGCTGTTTGAAAATTGTAGGGGAGGTTAGATATTTATAAAGGGGTTATATTGAGTTTTTTTTTTAAATTTACTAAAAATTTCTGGAGTACTCAAACAAGTCCATTTCCACTTCCAATACGTATTTTGGGCCTCGAAGGTTCATCAAGGGACTTAATCATTAAATTATAATATGTATGTTATTTATTTGTGCATTAATCGTAAGTTGTCTGATATGTCTGCTAATGTCTCGTAACCCTATTCCAGCAACGGTTTAAGGTTAAAGGGTGTTACACTCCCTGCACGCGAGGCAAGGTTACAAGCTCAGTCATTTAATTACCCTTCAAGAGAGTTCACATGTATAAACATATCCCACATTTGGTATTTAACCAATGTGGGATCTAAGCCTTTTATTTTTCCTCAACAAAATGTCCAAGTAACTTATTTTGAGCATTAATTTCTCATTCATCACTAAACCATTTTGAGCATATGATATACCGTTGTAAAGGTCTCATGGAGTAGAATATGAAACCATAAAAATATGGTTCAAATCTCCACCTTTACCTATTGAGAATATGCTTCAAAGTTACCATAAAATGCAAGTTTTCCTACAGAATGGGTTTTAAGCAGGACTGTCTATGACCCCTCCAATCGTTTTTGAGATTAAACCTAGTGTGGTTTCATCGATTTATTCCAGTTTGTTTTCTGATCAGATTCCAATCAACTACTTTTGTTTTTTGGTTTCCATTCTTTCGAAAGAGCAATGTCAATTGTGTTCCACCTTTTTATTCGTGTGTATGAATATTGAAATACTTTGTTAACTTTGGGGGCAACGTCCATTACACGATTACACCGATCAAAGTGAATTTTCTTCTAAGGTAGTGGTTGTTCCATAACACAGTGATTCCTATTTTATTTACACTCATTTTAGTTTCCTGTCAGCATTAATGGTTTTGTTTTGCAGTAATATATTTCCAACAACTATTAATGGTTCATGTGTCAATCCATTTTGTACACTTGTATATTAATTAGTTGGTATAAGACTATTTTGTCTTATATAAATGATTTAAAATTTATAAATAGAAAATTATAGAAAAATTTTAAAAAAAACTCAAATAAAATTTAGAAAGAACTTTTAAAAGTTATAAAAGGTCAAAATAAGGTGATAACATAGATGCCCAACAACTTAAGCCCTACCAAACACAAATGTCCACATTTTGGTGTGCGCTATGCATGATCCGATCCAACAAGGCGCTATCATTTCGTTGAACTTGTTGTGTAATGACTCAAATTTCACAGGTATAGGAAAAGTACATTATCGGGCCTCCGTCTTAGCGAAATGGGTTTTCGTAAATAATTACTAGAAATATCTTTAAGTCTAGTTGTAACGCCTCAATTTTCGGGAATTTTATGAATGTTGGCAAAATTTCATGCTTTGATTTTGTCATTTCTGAGTGAAATTATGAAATAGGACCTATGTGAAAATGTTTGAAAATGCTATAGGCTAAATTGAAATGGCCAAATAAATAGGAGTGCAAAATAGGAGGATTTGCATGACAAACCTCCCATTTTACATGAAGTGGCTAGCCATCATGTTGTTGTAGACAATATGAGCACTTGATATCCATACTTCATGGTACAAATTGATAATGTGTTAGGTAAATGTTCCATGATAATGGATTAGGTAAATATTCAATGATAATGGGTTAGGTAAATGTTCCATGATAATGGATTAGGTAAATATTCCATGATAATGGGTTAGGTAAATATTCCATGATAATGGTTTAGGTAAATGTTCCATGATGGGCATTTCATGTCTTTTGTATTAAAGAATTAAATGGATGAAATATGAAATTTTATTAAAAGAAAAAGGGGTAAAAAGAACAAAGTTTTGTCCATCTTTGTTCGTCATAGCCTAAAGTTAGAAGAGAAAGGAGAGGAGAAAGCTCTTGAATGTTCGGTCACTTGGGGAAGAAAATTGAAGGTAAGTTCATGGTAGTTTGCTTCTATCTTGATGTTCATGAGTTCTTCTTGATTCTACCTTAACTCTTGAAGTATATTTTGATTTTTAGTTGTGTTGTGAGCATTTAGTCATGAATTAAAATGAAGGAAATGGTTGTTGTTTCATGTTCTTTTGATGAAAAATGGAAGATAGGTGAAGTTGAGCCAAACAAATGAGCATGCATGTGCCTTAGATGTTAAAGGGAAAAATCAGCTAACATGTTGTGCTTTAAAATGATGAAATGGAGATTATACTTAAGTAAAATCATAGATATGTGATGATTGATTGGTGATATACATGTTTAAATAACAAGCATGCAAGTTAGGTGTGAAAGAGTGATTTGGTAATAAATCTGCTTGGGATAGCAGCAGTAACGTGAGTTTGGAAAATCACCATAAATTGTGGGAGATGAGTTAGAAGCTACATAAATTATGTAATTAAAGCGTAATGAGTCTAGTTTCAAATGGAATAAACTAGAACATATTTTGAATTCTGTACAATGAGAAATTTGATTCGTAATGAAGAGTGGTCAGATTAGTCAAACAGTGAAACATGGGAAACTTTAAGAAAAATCTGGTATTGATTGGCCATACCAAAAATTCTGAAAATTTTATGGATAGAAGATATATGAGTCTATTTTCAGGAAAATTAACGGCACTTGATTTGGAGTTTCGTAGCTCCAGTTATAAATGATTTAGTGACTGTTGTTCAGGAAGACAGCTTGCAGTGAAATTATGATTATGTGGTAAACATTGACAAAAATTTGTTAATGAGTTGCTTATTGATTTCTTATAAGCTTACTATGATCTGTAGGTGTGGTTGGCGAATATTGTAAGGGGTTAATCGTAGTTTGTATTTGAATAGTTAGATTAACTTGTTAGTAATCCAATTGTAGGCGGTTCGTGTGGATCTCACAAGATATCGTCGCAAAGCAATGTGTAACTAACACCCTCTTTCTTAGTTTAGATCGGCAAAAGCCAAAAAGCAAGTGCTTGAAAAGCGGTATTTTGTAGATTTGCGAGTGTGCGAATGCTCGTGAGGTAAATCGATTAATGTTTTTGGTAAGCTGCAATGTTTGGACCGCAAAGTGCATGATTTACGTGCCCTCGATATTTTTGGGCTTAATGGGCCAAAATTGGAATGATGGGCCAATCTGCCCAATTCGTAAGAACCCTCGGTACGTGATTATGTTAGTACGTGAAAAGTAGGAATATGCATGAAAAACCCTAAAATAGATAAATTACTGAAATACCTTTAAAAGTGGAAAATTTACAGTTTTACCCCTAGTAGATAAATTACCGAAATACCCTTAGGGTTAAATTGACCTAAATGCATGTTTGACTGTTGTTATTTACTGCATGCCTTGTTGTTATTATCTGATGCATGGGATTGGGATATTGACGGAGGAAGTACTGAAAGTGGCTTGTCCACATACTGGAGGCTTTGCCTCAATTCTATGATAATCTGACGTGAGAAGGTCAAGCTGTGGAGTGTTGAAATTTGGGTGGGTTGAGCTATTCCCACATGGAGTGTATGGCTGGTACGGGTGGAGTATAGTGGTTGGTGGGTTGAGTAGTCTCCCCAAATGGGCTTGCATATGTTATTGATGTTGCATGTATTTCCAAATGGGCCTATGGGCCATCTTGTTATCTGAATAAGGGCTAAGGCCCGGTTTATTATAATCTGAAAGGGCTCGCCCATACCACTATTACTGAATGGGCTTAGGCCCAATGGGCTTGAGTGACTTGGGCTTTGAATGGGTTTTCCTTACACACGAGTTTCCCCAAACTCACCCTTTTATTTTTATCCACGCAGAAATCCCCAACCATAGTGGGCTTGGAGTTGTGAGGGAATTCGGAGTGGCCACCCGTTCTGAAAGTTTGATTTTCTTCTGGTGAATTGGACATCCTTTTAATTACGTTTGAGGTTTTGGGCTTTTAAATGTAATAAGGCCGCTTATTTATTTTTGATAGTTTTTATATGTTTTATTAAGATAGGTAATATTTATATTTAACTGTTGAAATTGGATAGCTTTAGGGCGCATTTTCAAAAATAGTAATTGTTTTCAAAATAACACGAAAATAAGCAAAGCTTCCGCAATGAAAGTATTTTCCAAAATTAATCACTTTTCCCAAAAAAATACCTTAATCGAATCGGTTTCCTAGAAATATCCATGACGTTAAGGTGTGGCAATGGCAGTATGCATGTCTAGGATTGGATCCGAAGGGAGCTTGGTACTTAAGCAGTCCGATAGACTCACCACCTCTTTTCCAGCTTCCTACCGGTGCATGACTTCCATTCACTTTAAACCTTAATGAATTAATCTTTTGAACATCAAGTACGATTTTCTGGACTTAGAATGGAAAAAAAAATTTTAACGTTTTTGATGTGGCATCTTAGATCCGCCATAACTTCGGGCGGGTTTGGGGTGCTACATTTAGTGGTATCAGAGCCTAGGTTACAACAACTCGGCTGTGGAATGGGTTTACAAAAACAAAGATTTTTGAAAACGAAAATTTTATAAAGAATGCAAAAAAACTCGATTTTCAAAATTTAGATCTTTAGAAGGTGGCATTTCGAATCTCCGGCTCAAGTCTGTAAGTATTACTCTGAACTCTTCTGGATATTTTTCTAACTTATCTGTCTGTACTGAAATCCTACTAGGATACTCTAGATAGGATGATCTGAAACCACGAAAAATCGATAAGAGATCAAAGCGTAGCTAGACTTCAATTCTGCGAAAACAAACTCGAACTCTTTATGATTCATAAAACATCTGTAATAAACACTGGAATATTGAATTAATGCATAAAAATTCGTACTCAAGATAATACGATATGAGTGCAAGAGCCGTTCGTGGAAGAGGCCATGGACGGAGCCGAAGAAGTGCTTGAGCGAGATCTTTGTCTTCGAGACATATGCCGGTGGTGGATGCACCAGTACCACTAGCAACAGAGGTAGAGTCTCATGACCGCGGTGCCGAGGATGATGCCCTGTCACAGGCAATGCTTCGTGTTCTGGAAAGGGTTGCCTGAGCAAGTTCAGGCAACAAAATTCAGGGATCTATGTCTGAATGACTTCGGGACTAACGGAGCGGAGATCTTTAGGGGCGTGCCTGGTATAGCCCCGAATGTGGCAGAATATTGGTTGGAGGCCACAGAACGGATTATGGACAACTTGGACTACTCTGAGGAGATTGTGAGTGGGGTATCTGTACTAAGTCATTTGAGGTCACTCGGTTAGGGTAGACAAACTGTATAGGGATGTACCCTTAGAAACTCAAGGTAGGATTTTCCCTGGAGATCTGATGGAGTTACCGTTCGGAGACTTTGATCTCATTTTGGGAATGGACTGGCTTGTTAAGCATAAAGCGACTCTGGATTGTGCTGCTAAACGAATGGTGTTAAGGACCACAAAGGATGAGGAGGTTATGGTGATAGGTGAGCGAAGGGATTATTTGTCCAATGTGGTGTCGGCTTTAAAAGCCGAAAAGTGGATTCGGAAAGGTTGTGAGGCCTATTTGGCATTTGTAAGTCAGTCAGAAGAGGAGGGATTGTCAGTGGATAAGGTTAGGACTGTAAAGGAGTTCCAAGATATTTTTTCGGAAGAGCTTCCAAGATTGCCTCCGAACCGAGAAGTTGAGTTTGGAAAAGATTTGTTGCCTGGAACGGCGTCCGTGTCCATCGCACCGTATAGGATGGCACCGAAGGAGTTAGTGGAGTTAAAGGCTCAAATTCAAGAGTTGTTGGATAGGGGCTTCATTAGGCCAAGCGTGTCTCCATGGGGAGCATCGGTGCTATTCGTGAAAAAGAAGGATGGTACGATGCGGATGTGCATTGATTATCGCCAGTTGAACAAACTGACAATTAAGAATAAGTATCCACTGCCAAGGATTGATGATCTGTTCGACCAGCTTAGAGGAGCTTCTGTATTTTCCAAGATCGACCTTCGATCTGGATATCATTAGTTAAGGGTCAAGGAGGCAGATATCCATAAGACAGTATTCAGGACTCGGTATAGTCATTACGAGTTTCTAGTTATGCCATTTGGACTAACGAATGCTCCTGTAGCATTTATGGATCTGATGAATCGTGTGTTCCAACCATGTTTGGATCAGTTCGTAGTCGTCTTTATTGACGATATCCTGGTATATTCTGAAACTGAAGCGAAACATGATGAGCATCTCCGTATAGTGCTGCGAGTGTTAAGAGAGAAGGAACTCTCCGTGAAGTTCAGCAAGTGTGAATTTTGGTTGAGGGAGGTAACCTTCTTAGGACATGTGGTCTCTGCCGAAGGGATTAAGGTGGACCCTCGAAAGATTGAAGCAATTTTGGAGTGGAAGCCACCTAGGACGGTGTCGGAAATTTGAAGTTTCCTAGGGTTGGCAGGATACTACAGAAGGTTTGTGGAAGGTTTTTCTGTGATGGCAACACCTTTGACAAAACTCATAAGGAAAGGAGTACCGTTTGTATAGACTAAGAAGCAGCAGGAAGATTTTGAGAAGTTGAAGAAAGTTCTGACTGAAGCACCTGTGTTAATTCAAATGAGTCTGGAAGGATTTTCTTGTGTACAAGGGCGCATCACACGTGGGTTTGGGCTGTGTGTTAATGCAGGAGGGTAAGGTGGTTGCATATGCATCATGACAGCTTAAACCTCACGAAGGGAACTATCTTACTCATGATTTAGAGTTGGCGGCAGTGATATTTGCACTTAAGATTTAGAGACATTACTTGTACGGGGAGAGGTGTATTATATACACAGACCACAAGGGTCTTAAGTATTTGTTGACTCAGAAGGAGCTGAACCTTAGGCAAAGGAGATGGATTAAGTTGCTTAAGGATTATGACTATTCGATCGAGTATCACCAGGCAAGGCTAATGTGGTAGCCGATGCTCTAAGTCGTAGAACTGTATCTGATCTGATATCAATGTTTGCTCGTCTGAGTCTGTATGATGATAGAAGTTTGTTGGCTGAGTTGCAAGTGAGGCCAATCTAGGTGGATCAGATTAAGGAAAAGCAGTTGAACGATGAGTCTTTGGTCACTCATTTTCAACAAGTTAAGGAATGGGAAACTTCTAAGTTTGGGTTAGATAGCGAAGGAGTTCTGTGTTTTCGAAGAAGAATTTATGTTCTGAAGGACTCTGATTTGAGGCAGACAATATTGAAGGAAGCTCATGGAGGACTATGTGCCATGCATCTTGGAGGGAATAAGTTGTATCACGACTTGCAAGAATTGTACTGGTGGCCTGGACTTAAACGAGAAGTAACGGAGTTTGTAGGGAAATGTCTGACATGCCAGCAAGTGAAAGCTGAGCATCAATTACCTTCTGGACTGTTATAGCCAGTGAAGATACCACTTTGGAAGTGGGAGAGGCTAACCATGGACTTTGTGAGTGGGCTGCCCTTGACACCATCGAAGAAAGACTCGGTGTGGGTGATTGTGGATAGGTTGACCAAATCAGCCCATTTCATACCTGTACATACTGACTTTTCGCATCAAAAGTTAGCCAAGCTGTATGTGGCAGAGATTGTACGACTTCATGGAGTCCCAGTTTCGATTGTCTCTAACCGGGATCCCAGATTCACATCTCAGTTTTGGAAAAAGTTGCATGAGGCGTTGGGGACGCGATTGAACTTAAGTATGGCTTTCCATCCCCAAACTGATGGTCAGTCAGAGAGGGTTATTCAGATTCGGGAGGACATGTTGAGGGGATGCGTGATTCACTTTCGAGGTAGTTGGGAGGATTACTTGCCGTTGGCAGAATTTGCGTACAATAACAGTTACCAGGTGAGTATTCGAATGGCACCGTATGAAGCACTGTATGGACGAAGGTGTCGTACACCTAGTTGTTGGACTGAACTAGGAGAGCGACAAATTCTTGGACTAGAGTTGGTAGCTGATACTGAGGATAAGGTCAGAATAATTAGGGACCAGTTAAAGGAAGCATCTGATAGGCAAAAGTCGTATGCAGATTTGAAGCGTAAGGAGATTGAGTACTCAGTAGGTGATATGGTCTTCTTAAAGATTTCTCCTTGGAAGAAGATATTAAGGTTCGATAAGAAGGGCAAGTTGAGTCCGCGGTTCATTGGGCCTTATCGGGTTTTGAAGCGAGTAGGCCCACCGGCTTATCGATTGAATTGCCTCGAGTTAGACAGATTCACGATGTTTTCATGTCTCCATGTTAAGGCGTTATCGTTCGCACCTCGCTCATGTCCCGCCGATTCGTAAATTGAAGTAAGGACTGATTTTACCTTTGAGGAAGAACCCATACAAATTTTAGATCGAGAGGTTAAAGTTCTAAGAAGGAAGTCGGTTCTGTTGGTAAAAGTACTGTGGCGTAATCATGGAAGGGAAGAAGCTACTTGGGAATTAGAAGAGACTATGCGTCAACAATACCCTCAACTATTTGGATCAGGTAAATTTCAAGGCCGAAATTTCTTTAATGGGGGTAGAGTTGTAACGCCCCAATTTTCGGGAATTTTGTGAATGTTGGCAAAATTTCATGCTTTGATTTTGTCATTTCTGAGTGAAATTATGAAATAGGACCTATGTGAAAATGTTTGAAAATGCTATAGGCTAAATTGAAATGGCCAAATAAATAGGAGTGCAAAATAGGAGGATTTGCATGACAAACCTCCCATTTTACATGAAGTGGCTAGCCATCATATTGTTGTAGACAATATGAGCACTTGATATCCATACTTCATGGTACAAATTGATAATGTGTTAGGTAAATGTTCCATGATAATGGATTAGGTAAATATTCAATGATAATGGGTTAGGTAAATGTTCCATGATAATGGATTAGGTAAATATTCCATGATAATGGGTTAGGTAAATGTTCCATGATAATGGTTTAGGTAAATGTTCCATGATGGGCATTGCATGTCTTTTGTATTAAAGAATTAAATGGATGAAATATGAAATTTTATTAAAAGAAAAAGGGGTGAAAAGAACAAAGTTTTGTCCATCTTTGTTCATCGTAGCCTAAAGTTAGAGAAGAGAAAGGAGAGGAGAAAGCTCTTGAATGTTCGGTCACTTGGGGAAGAAAATTGAAGGTAAGTTCATGGTAGTTTGCTTCTATCTTGATGTTCATGAGTTCTTCTTGATTCTACCTTAACTCTTGAAGTATATTTTGATTTTTAGTTGTGTTGTGAGCATTTAGTCATGAATTAAAATGAAGGAAATGGTTGTTGTTTCATGTTCTTTTGATGAAAAATGGAAGATAGGTGAAGTTGAGCCAAACAAATGAGCATGCATGTGCCTTAGATGTTAAAAGGAAAAATCAGCTAACATGTTGTGCTTTAAAATGATGAAATGGATATTATACTTAAGTAAAATCATAGATATGTGATGATTGATTGGTGATATACATGTTTAAATAACAAGCAAGCAAGTTAGGTGTGAAAGAGTGATTTGGTAATAAATCTGCTTGGGACAGCAGCAGTAACGTGAGTTTGGAAAATCACCATAAATTGTGGGAGATGAGTTAGAAGCTACCTAAATTATGTAATTAAATTTTAATGAGTCTAGTTTCTAATGGAATAAACTAGAACATATTTTGAATTCTGTACAATGAGAAATTTGATTCGTAATGAAGAGTGGTCAGATTAGTCAAACAGTGAAACATGGGAAACTTTAAGAAAAATCTGGTATTGATTGGCCATACCAAAAATTCTGAAAATTTTATGGATAGAAGATATATGAGTCTATTTTCAGGGAAAATTAACGGCACTTTATTTGGAGTTTCGTAGCTCCAGTTATAAATGATTTAGTGACTGTTGTTCAGGAAGACAGCTTGCAGTGAAATTATGATTATGTGGTAAACATTGACAAAAATTTGTTAATGAGTTGCTTATTGATTTCTTATAAGCTTATATGATCTGTAGGTGTGGTTGGCGAATATTGTAAGGGGTTAATCGTAGTTTGTATTTGAATAGTTAGATTAACGTGTTAGTAATCCAATTGTAGGCGGTTCGTGTGTGGATCTCGTCAAGATATCGTCGCAAACAGTGTGTAACTAACACCCTCTTTCTTAGTCTAGATCGGCAAAAGCCAAAAAGCGAAATGCTGGCGGTATTTTGTAGATTTGCGAGTGTGCGAATGCTCGTGAGGTAAATCGATTAATGTTTTTGGTAAGCTGCAATGTTTGGATTGCAAAGTGCATGATTCTGTCCCTCGATATTTTTGGGCTTAATGGGCCAAAATTGGAATGATGGGCCAACGGGCCCAATTCGTAAGAACCCTCGATGCGTGATTATGTTAGTACGTGAAAAGTAGGAATATGCATGAAAAACCCTAAAATAGATAAATTACTGAAATACCTTTAAAAGTGGAAAATTTACGCTTTACCCCTAGTAGATAAATTACCAAATACCCTTAGGGTTAAATTGACCTAAATGCATGTTTGATTGTTGTTATTTATTGCATGCCTTGTTGTTATTATCGATGCATGGGATTGGGATATTGACGGAGGAAGTACTGAAAGTGGCTTGTCCACATCTTGGAGGCTTTGCCTCAATTCTTTGATAACTGACGAAAGAAGTTTTGAATCTGTGGAGTGTTAAATTTGGGTGGGTTGAGCTATTCCCACATGGAGTGTATGGCTGGTGCGGTGGAGTGTAGTGGTTGGTGGGTTGAGTAATCTCCCAAATGGGCTTGCATATGTTATTGATGTTGCATGTATTTCCAAATGGGCCTATGGGCCATCTTGTTATCTGAATAAGGGTCTAAGGCCCGTTTATTGTAATCAGAAGGGCTCGCCCAGTACCCTTATTACTGAATGGGCTTAGGCCCAATGGGCTTGAGCTGACTTGGGCTTTGAATGGGTTTTCCTTACACACTGAGTTTCCCTAAACTCACCCTTTTATTTTCATCCACGCAGAAATCCCCAACCATAGTGGGCTTGGAGTCGTGAGGGAATTGGAGTGGCCACCCGCTTCGAAAGTTTGATTTTCTTCGGTGAATTGGACATCCTTTTAATTACGTTTGAGGTTTTGGGCTTTTAAATGTAATAAGGCCGCTTATTTATTTTTGATAGTTTTTATATGTTTTATTAAGATAGGTAATATTTATATTTAACTGTTGAAATTGGATAGCTTTAAGGCGCGTTTTCAAAAATAGTAATTGTTTTCAAAATAACACGAAAACAAGCAAAGCTTCCGCAATGAAAGTATTTTCCAAAATTAATCACTTTTCCCAAAAAAATAACTTAATCGAATCGGTTTCCTAGAAATATCCATGACGTTAAGGTGTGGCAATGGCGGTATGCATGTCTAGGATTGGATCCAAGGAGCTTGGTATTAAGCGATCCGATGGACTCACCACCTCTTTCCGGTTTCCTACCGGTGCACGACTTCCATTCACTTTAACCCTTAATGAATTAATCTTTTGAACATCAAGTACGATTTTCTGGACTTAGAATGGAAAATTTTTTTTTTAACGTTTTTGATGTGGCATGCCGGATCCGGCCATAACTTCTGGGCCGGGTTTGGGGTGCTACACTAGTGATATGTTTAATTAGGCTTTGATTAGGTGAATTTATCATAATTAAGAGTAATTAGTAAAAAGGACTAAATTGAATAAGGGGTAAAAGTTGAATTATAGATTAATAGAAAATAAAAGGGGCCAAATAGGGAATTAAGCCTATTTAAGAATTTGAGGCGGCAATTACTTCATAAAAATCTTAGATTTTTATGATTTAATTATATAAATATCTTAATAAATTATAATGAATATTATTATTTTATTAGATAATGTAATTTATATTAATTAAAATTATGATATTATATTATAAATTAAACCAAATAGTGACAAATGTAGGGTGATAAAGTTGTACATATGTAATAATATATGTATATACATTTGTATTATATTTATTTATTTACTTAAAATTAAGTTAAAAGATATTTTGATAAATTATAATTATAATTATTATATTATGGAATAAATTAAATTAAAGACAAGTGTATGATGATTAAATTAAACATGTGTAAAATATATAAAACACACTTGTAATAAAATAAAATATTTTCTTATAATTTAAGTAAAAGATATTTATGGATTAAATATTATTATTATTAATATTATTAACTAATACATAAAAGAAATAAAGTAAAAGAATAAAAGAAACAAAGAAACAAAGAAGAAAAGAAACAGAGACTATTCGAAACACGGGAAGGAAAAAAAAAAGAAAGAAAAATAGAAGGAAAAATTAGGGTTTGAGGCTTTAAGCTTTAATTTGGTAAGTCAATTAAGGTCTTTTCTTTTAATTTTGATGTTTTAGAAGTCTTAGAACAAATTTTTGTTGAATTTAAGTTAAAATTTTGAAAGTTCTTAGATTTTTGAGCATGATTCATGTTGAACAAATTGTTGAATTAGGAGTTTGATTGATAGAATTTCTAGTTAGAATTGATAAAATGATTAAATTGTAAAGTAAGCTATAAGTTTTGTATTAGAAGGACTAGTTTGAAAGAAATTTAAATTAGGGTTTATTCATGAACATTAGATAGTTAAGTTGAATTTGGTAGGAAATTGAGTAGAAATAAAATATGAATTGAGATAGAAAAGTAAGTGAATTTAATTAAGACCAAATTGAAATTAAGGTAGAAATTGAATAGAAATTCAATTATTTAATATAAATTAGTATTGTATTAATAGTGTAAATTATTTTAATTTTCGTAGCTAGCAAAGAACCAGAGGCATCGGCACAGAAGGGAAATGAGAAGATTATTGAGGATTGAAATGAGAAAATTCGGGTTTGTATTACTATAATTCAAATTATTTACTATTAAATGTTATATTTAAATTATGTATTTGGTAAGTAAATTATGAGGTAAGTGTATTATTAAATTATATGAAATTGAGTTACATAATTAATATGTATTGAAATTGAATTGCAAGTGGATTGAAATGGAAAATGTATTGAGTTGAATTGTATATTGAATTGAAAGTGAATTTGATATGAAAGTGAAATTGAATTGAGAATTGGAATACCCTATTAACTAGTCGGGATAAGTTGGATATAGTTGGCATGCCATAGGATTGGAAGAGTTCAGGGATTTTTCAGCTTTGCCGATGAGGCACTGGGTGTCATTCTGGTGTGTTTGGTTGGAATCCATGTATCTGCCAAGGTCCGAGTCTTGTTAATAGGATTGAATAAATGAAATGAGAAAATTGAATGAATTTTGATCGATTGAATTATTGAAAGTATGAGAAAGTGGAATTATGAATTAAAATTTGAATTGAAATTGAGATATGAGATTGAAAGCTTGAACCAAAGGTTCATGATTTGATTAAAGATTTAATAGATGATATGTGATGCCATTTGATGAAAGGCTATTGTTGAGATATGAAATTAAAGTATAAATTAACACATATGACTTATATTGTTACATGTTTGATGTCTATTATTTATTATAGTTTTTATAATTTGAATTATGGTAATAGCACTGAGTATAGACATACTCAGTGTATGGTTGTTTCCGTGCGCAGGTCAGTAGAAGTCAAAGGTCCCAATTCAGCATCTAGATCAATCCCGACTTCAGCACAAATTTGGTGATGTAATTTTCTCTTTTGGTAAAAGTGGCATGTACTTAGGAGTTGTAAAGGTCATTTAAATATGTATTGTGATTTTGGTTGTAAAGAGTTGTTTACAATGTTTAAATGGTTAAATGAAATGGTAAGAAACTTTATAAAATGTTTTGGTACTTTGGCACCAAGTTAAGTGGAAAGATGAATAAAGTTTATTAATTAATTTTGTTTGATATTATGAAGGTTCATAGGTAAAATTGTTAAATCGATGTTGTAGGCATAATTAAGTATGTTGAATATGAAAATTGTATGAATTGTGATATTAGTTTTGAATTGGTTGCGGTTTGAAAATTCCAGGAAATGTTTGATGTTTATAAAAAGGGTTATATTGAGTTCAAAAAAAAAAATTACGAAAAATTTTCGGAGTACTCGAACAAGTCCCGTTCCACTTCTAATACGTGTTTTGGGCCTCGAGGGTCCATTATAGGGACTTATTGATTAAATTATACCATGTATGTTATTTTACTTGTGAATTATTCGTAAATTGTCCGATATGTCCAGTAATGCTCTGTAACCTTGTTTCGACGTCGGTTTAGGGTTAGGAGGTGTGACATGTTGTCTCGTCAAGTAGCTTCAGCTAGATCAAGTGGTACTTTAGATGCCCAATAATGCCATATAAGGGCGTAAGTTTAAACCAGAGCAGACGTAAATGTTCACATTTCCTTGGTAGGTAGTTATGCGCCACGGACAATCCATTCTAACTAGGTGCTCTTAGTCTATTGAACTCGTTGTCTCTTCAAGAAAACTTATGCTCTCCGTAGAGTCGGGAGAATACCTCAACCGTAAATAATACCGAACATTTTAAGGAATCTGTTGATCTTGGTGGACGACACTTCAAAGACTTTCCCTTAACAAGTTTTGTTACATAAACTTGGCTAATCTTATTCCCTATAATAGTTGTAACCAGAGTTTGATGGTCTTTTAATCTTATTCAATATCCAAGTAATAGTTGTAACAGAGTTTGACTCGATAACTAACCACTCATTGGCACTTTCCCATTAACGCCGAGATTTCCAAAGCCTTCTTGATGGCTAAAATCTCCGCTAAAACAGTGTTTGCATGCTGCAAAGGTCTAGAGAACAAATATGAGACTTCATCTTTGTAATTCCTCAACACCCCCTCATCGGCAACTTGTTGAGCCAAGATTCTCATTTGTAGCTCCATCTACATTGAATTTGAGAGAACCTTATTCCAGAGGAGACCATTGATATCAGAGGTAACATAATCACTTGGTTCTTCTCACCATTTGGATTCCAAAAAAGGAATTTCTCAAAGTTTGCCTTCACCTAAATCATTGAACGAAGTTTAACTAAGAATCATAAATCCTCCATAGAAGAGGTTTTCCTACAAAAAAAAAAACAAGTCATTTCTTCTAAGCCACAGAGATCAAGTTGTCGTAGCATAAAAAATAATCCACCAACTCTTACAAATCCCAAATAAGTTTATAGGAAGAACATAAATAAAAAACTGAATGAATGTCATTCGACTTCTTTTATATTAAACCTCGCCAAGTGAATTTTTTCCTAAAAGTTGGATAGACCATTGAACAAACAAGTGATTTGCATTTTCATCGTAACATTTGTACCACAAACAAAGTCGATAATTAACTTTAAAGAAATTCCTCTTTAGAGGTGAAGGTCCATTGTTGTGAGTCAATTGATACCTAGCATCCATAGGAAGCATTTTATTGACAAAGATCGAAATCATGATCATTTTGGAAATTGACCCTTAAATTTCTTAATACCTTGTTCTAATATGGAGTACCTTTGATTAATATCTTGTTTCATATTGATATAATCCAACATGATTGACCTTTAATGCAATGAAACAAAAAATCAAAATCATCATCTTAACATAATTTCCTAATCCATTCCTTAAAGATTGACTCCAATTTTTTTTCTTGAACACCTCATATATAAAATTTGTAGCACCACAGTAAACTTTGAAAGAAAAAAATTTAACATCAGTTCTTAATCCTATTGTACTCCATGTTAGAAGCTTTATTATTTCCAAACCCACATTCAATCAACCAAAAGGATAAGTTCAACAGAAAAAAGGCATATGGGGAAGTTACCTCTAGTGGTTACTGAAAAATCAAACATCCTCAATGGTCGCTTCATCCTTACCCTAATTATGATCCTCTAAAGGCCTTTTAGATGGGTTAAAACATCAACCACCTCATCTTTCTTATCATCCACCTAGAAGTTGAGAAATTTATCGAGCTCTTATGCCCTCCCCGATACTCTAAGAATGGCTTTATTTTTGTTTCGGAAGTTTGAATTTGTCAAAGAGGTGTTTGCAACACGATTAAATGACTGTGAGTTTTTATTCGCACTTTTTTCCCATTTGTTATTCTTTCTTTTATTTTTTAGTCATTTTCTCATCTAGGTCAACATTATAACTTCAACTTCAAATAGTGTTCTAATTTTAAGACCTTGGGTGTAATACACCTATACCCGACTCAACGATCGAGTCAAATATAGGAATGTTACATTTGGTGCCAAAGTATTCCTGGCTAAATTCATATAAACTGACCATTTTCTCATTTATATTTTTAACTTATTAATGTGTTATTTTCAAATTATAATTGTACGGGACCAAAAGGGGTTAAATTTTCAGTAAAAATTCATTCTGAAATCATATTTTGTACAAAACAGGGACCAAGTATTGATTCTAACACTTATGTATAGATACTTATGCTTTGGTATCAATACTCTAAGTTGTATATATACCATTTTGAGCTTCAATGTTCGAAAAATAAGAAAAATGCCATAAGTATTGTAATACCTCCTACCTGTATTCATTGCCGAAATAGGGTACGAGGTATTACCGGAGTTTACGAATTAATTTAATTTTAACTCAATATATCCCCTTTATAGATATCTAACCTTCCCTGCAATTTTAAACCAAAAACAATCCACATCAACCAATCCAATTCAACATATTTTCAAGATAGATTAACGCATATAAATTCACGCATATTTATAAGATAACGTCATCACATACCAAAACCAGGTTTGTTAACCATACCAATGGCTAACTTTACATTTATTTCACGTTAACATTTACTTTATTAGCTTATACATGCCATTGATTTCCAAAATAAAGTTTCTTGATATACCGAAATCTTGAAGTTGATAGTGTGATGTGTCTCCGACCAAATCTGACCTCCGAGCTCTTAACACTACAAAACAGGGAAAAAGGAAATAAGGTAAGCACTTTGTGCATAGTAAGCTCATGTAACAAGAATTATACTTACCTAATATTTTCAATACAATGCAATAAATGTTCAAATATCCATTCAATGCATCCTTAACATGCACAAACTCAACATTCAAGTTAGTACAATAATTTCCATGTGTCAATAATATATATACCATGATTGATGAACTCATCAATACCATGATTTCCATTCCCTTATATTTTTTTTTATTTTTTTATATTTATCCTGTTGAATTTCTTGGAATTTTCGATGGATTTTCAGAGATACACTTTTAGTGTACATTTCTGGGTCTGTCAATTCATATTCATGTGCGCACATTTCCATTTCAGAGAGCACACTCCTGCGAACCTCATCTTTACAGCGGGATTACCAGTCCAGGCTAAATCCCCTATAATATAAACTCATAGAGTATTGTCGGGATTACAAGTCCAGGCTAAATCCCCTGCAACGACAATTACTCAATGAGCTTGGATCTGAATTACCAGTTCATGCTAAATTCAGACCCTAATTCGGATTACCCGTCCGGGCTAAATCCATTTTACACATATTCTTCGGGAGGACTATATCAGGATAGGATCACCCGTCCGGGCTAGATCCTTTTTACCGTCAATTTCTTTTCAGAGATCCATCAAATTTTACTTTCAATCAACCGGGATTTCTTCCCATTTTATCAAATATATCAATGTTTCATTAATTTTCATACAATGAACATTCAAATCATATTCACATCAATAACATACATTTCAAGCATTTAAGAATATAATTCAAGTTACACGAACTTACCTCGAGACTTGTTTGTAAACAAAAATCTACTAATCCCGAACTTTTTCCTTTCCTTCATCTAGCTTCGTATTTGAATCTTCTGAATCTAAATAAATAAATTTAATTATCAATTCAATACATTTCATGTTCATATGCAACATTCTCTATAATTCAACTATTATTTATAGTTCATTCAAAGCTGTCAACTTGAGTCATAGTCACTAAATTATTTTTATCTTGAGCTACAAAACTCAAAATTAGGATCCACTAATTTTCACTGAAACTAGACTCATATATCTTCTTACCATAAAATTTTCAGAATTTTTAGTTTATCCAATAAGTACATTTTAATCTTTAAAATCACCCCTATTCTGCTGTCTGACAGTTCTGACCCTTCTTCACTAATAATTAATTATCACTTCATACAGGATTCAAATCATGTTCTTGATTGTTTCTATTAAAAATAGAATCATTCAAGATTCTATAAATATAAATTTAATCCCATAATTATTTTTATTTAAGTTTTTATGACTTTTCAAAGTAAGAACAGGGGAACCCGAATTCATTCTAACCTTGTCTCACAGAATTCATTATATCTCAAGATTTACAAATCCATTGCTTACACTGTTTCTTCTATAAGAAACTAGACTCAATAAGATTTAATTTTATATTTTTTTGATCTTCTAATTCTATTTATAAAATTTATGGTGATTTTTCAAAGTTAGTTTATTGCTGCTGTCCAAAATTGTTTTAGTGCAAGCTGTTTATTACCATTTTTTCCCTAGGCTTTTAAAAAATGATAATTTCGTCCCTACTCAATTAGCCTCTCAATTGAGCTGATTTTTCTCAATTAACACTTTATTCTATCACCTTAAACTAGTTTACAACTTTTGGGAATCATAATTTTAGCACTAGTCTTTAATTCCAAACATTTTTCACAATTAGGTCCTAAAAAATCAATTTCCATTGAAATTACCTAATAAAATCATGTCATAAAAAAATTAAAGCTTCAATTTCATTCTGTTTCATCATAAACTTACAGCAATCAACCATGGTGACTTTCAATTTCATCCATGAAATAAAACTAATGAATTTAATAGTAGGACATAGCTGTAAAAGTCTTAGAAACACAAAAATTACAAGAAATAGGCAAGGATTAACTCACTTGGTGTAAAAATTATGAATTACCAGCTTAGAGAACCCCTCCTATGGCATTTTAGCTAATGAGAATGAAGAAAAATGAAGAGAAATCTAGATATTTCCTATTTAGTCCTATCTTTATTTAGTTAATTATGCAATATTCCAATTTTGCCCTTAAATCATCTATTTTCCTGCTGATTTCATGCCCTTGCCATCCAGCCCAAATAAATTTTGGGTCTAATTTCCTTTTAAATCCTTTCTCATTAGACTCTTAAGCTATTTAATCATTCTAGCAACTTTTACACCTTTTACAATTTAGTCATTTTCATTTAATTGACTACCCAAACTTTAAAATTTCCTAACGAAATTTTAATACCACATCACTAACATTTCATAAATTTATAAAAATATTTCCGACTCGGTTTTATGAGATCGAGGTCTCGATACTTTGTTTTTACCCAATTCCTTCAATAATTCCTTTTTTTTCTAACTAACCACTAAATCAGTAAAATTTTTTTATCGATATTTTCATACTATTTTCCTATTATATAAATATTCATGCAAAAATATTAAAATAAATTTCTCTTTAAATCGGATTTGTGGTTAAGAAAACACTGTTCTGATAACCTTGAATTTAGGCCATTACAACTCTCCCCCCTTTAAGGATTTTCGTCTTCAAAAATCTTACCAATAAAGAGGTTTGGGTATTGTTTCCTCATTGTCTCCTTCGGTTCCCATGTCGCTTCCTTAATCCCGTGTTTTTGCCACAATACTTTCACCAAATTTTTTTTTTATTTCTAAGCTCATTTGTCTCCCGTGCCAATATCTTGACCAGTTCTTCACTGTAATTCATATCCGGTTGAATCTCCACTTCTGTCGGAGAAATAACATGTGAAGGATCTGATCGATATCGTCGTAACATAGATACATGAAAAACATTATGGATTCTTTCAAGTTCCGGTGGTAATGCCAATCGATAAGCAACCGGTCCAATTCTTTCTATGATTTCATATGGCCCGATGAATCTTGGACTCAATTTACCCTTTCGACCGAATCAGAGGACTTTCTTCTAAGGAGACACTTTCAGGAATACCTTGTCACCGACTTCAAATTTAATCTCTTTTCGTTTAAGGTCGGCATATGATTTTTGACGATCGGAAGCTGCTTTTAGACTATCCCGAATAACCTTTACTTTTTCTTCTGTTTTCCAGATCAAATCAACTCCATGTATCTTCCTTTCACTAAGCTCTGTCCAATATAACGGTGTTCTACATTTTCTACTATACAAAGCTTCATACAGAGCCATTTTAATACTAGACTGATAACTGTTATTGTAAGCAAATTCAATCAAAGGTAGATACCTCTCCCAATTACCTTCAAACTCTAGTATACAACATCGGAGCATATCTTCCAATACTTGAATTACACACTCAGATTGACCATCTGTCTGAGGATGAAATGCAGTGCTGAAATACAACTGAGTGCCCAAGGCTTCTTGCAATTTGTCCTAAAAATGAGACGTAAATCGGGGATCTCTATCTGATATAATGGAGACTGGCACTCCATGTAGCCTGACAATCTCTGATATGTATAGTTTAGCTACTTTATCTAAAGAATAATCCATACGTACGGGAATAAAGTGCACTGACTTTGTCAATCGGTCAACAATCACCCAAATAGCATCTTTTTTTCTCGAAGACAACGGTAACCCCGATATAAAATCCATAGTGATTCTTTTCCATTTCCATTCCGATATAGTAATTGGCTGAAGTAACCCCGAAGGTACCTGATGTTCAGCTTTAACTTGCTGACATATTAAACACCTTGATACAAACTCAGAGATATCACGTTTCATTCCCGACCACCAGTACATCTTTTTTAGATCATTATACATTTTATTACTTCCCGGATGTACAGACATAGTACCGTTGTAAGCCTCGCGTAGAATATTCTGTATAAGCTCTGAATTTTGAGGTACATAGACCTTACCTCTGAATAATAAACAACCATCAGAACCAATCTGAAATTCAGAATCATTACCTAACTCACATTGTACCCGTTTAACCTGTAACTTCTCATCATTCTTCTGAGCTTCACATATTTGTTGTAGAAATGTAGGTTTAACTCTCAATTCAGCTAGGATTGAACCATCATTAGTCAATAATAACTAGATATTCATAGCTTGTAAAGCAAACAGAGATTTTTGGCTCAAAGCATCAACTACAACATTTGCTTTACCCGGATGGTAATCAATAATCAAATCATAGTCCTTCATCAGTTCAAGCCACCTGCGCTGTCTCAAATTCAAATCTTTTTGTGTCATCAAATATTTCAAGCTTTTATGATCAGTATAAATATGACATTTCTCACCATACAAGTAATGCCGCCATATCTTCAGCGCAAATACAATAGCAGTTAATTCAAGATCATGTACTGGGTAATTTCTTTCATGTGGTTTAAGTTGTCTTGAAGCATAGGCTATTACTTTACCTTCTTGTATCAAGACACAACCTAAACCATTTAATGAGGCATCACTGTAAATAACAAATTCCTTACCCAGTTCAGGCTGCATTAATACTGGTGCTTTCGTTAATAGATCTTTCAATCGGTTGAAACTCTGCTGACATTCATGAATCCACTTGAACTTTACATCTTTCTGCAATAATCGAGTCATCGGAGAAGTTATCATAGAGAATCCCTGTACAAATCTCCGATAATAACCAGCTAAACCTAAGAAACTTCTAACTTCAAAAACATTCTTCGGTGGACTCCAATTGACAATAGTTGAGATTTTATTTGGATCTACCTTGATGCCTTCGGCAGATACAATATGTCCTAAAAAAACCCACTTCTCGAAGAAAAAATTCACATTTATTGAATTTAGCATATAACTGCTTCTCTCGCAGAATTTGCAATACAATTCTCAAATGTTCTGTATGTTCTTCTTCATCCTGAGAATAAACCAAAATATCATCAATGAATACTACCACAAATCTATCTAAGTACGGTCTGAATATCCGGTTCATCAAATTCATGAACACTGCAGGTGCATTAGTTAGCCCAAACAGCATAACAAGAAACGCATAATGCCCGTACCTGGTTTTGAAGGCTCTTTTTGGCACATCTGACTCCTTTACCCGTAACTGATAATAACCTGATCGAAGATCAATCTTTGAAAACACTGTAGCACCTTTCAGCTGATCAAATAAATCATCAATCCGGGGTAATAGGTACTTATTCTTTATGGTTACTTTATTAAGCTACCGGTAGTCGATACATAGTCTTAAAGACCCGTTCTTCTTTTTCACAAACAGAACCGGAGCACCCCAAGGTGAATAACTCGGTTGGACAAAACCCCTGTCAACAAGCTCTTGCAACTGTGTCTTTAACTCATTTAATTCTAAAGGAGCCATCCAGTACGGAGCTATGGAAATCGGAGTAGTTCCCAGAATCAAATTTATAGAAAATTCCACTTCTATTTCTGGTGGCAACCTTGGTAATTCCTCTGGAAACACATCGGAAAATTCACGTACTATTGGCACTGCCTGTATTTTTTACTCAGATACCTTGGTGTCGAGTACATAAGCCAAGTAAGCATCATACCCTTTTTTAACAAACCTCTGTGTTACCATTACTGAAATCACATCAGATAACCCCTCTGTCTGATCAGATTTAACCCGGAGCAATTCACCATTCTGACATTTTAGCACAATATATTTCTATCTACAATTTACTACTGCATCATACTGGGTTGACCAATCCATGCCCAATATCACGTCAAATTCATCAAATCGCAGTAACATCAAATCAGCCGGGAAACAATAACCTCTTACCATTAGTGGACAATTTTTACAAATTTTATCTACCAAAATAGATTAACCCAGGGGGTTCGAGACTTTAACCACAAATTCAATAGGTTCAATAGGTAAATCTTTAACACATGCAAGCTTTATACATATATATGAATGCGTAGAACCGGTATCAATTAATGCAGTAATATTAGTGTCAAGTAAAGAAAATGTACCAGTAGTAACATTGGGTGCTGAGGCATCTTCTCTGGCACAAATGGCATATGTCCTAGCAAGTGCTCGTGCCTCAAGCCTGCCTGTAGTATCTTTTGTAGCTCCTCGACTACCACTGACATTACCGGATGGTCGAGGTGGTCTACCTCTCGAAACTGGATTACTCGGCTTCGATATCTGTTTAGCTTCTTTTTCAACCCTTTCTGGACAATCTCTGAGGAAATGGTCAAAAGAACCACATTGGTAAGAAGCCCCACTCTTTAATCGGCATTCACCGAAATGAGCTTTATTACAGTACTGGCATCTCGGCTTAGGAGTGCCAACACTGCCAACACTGGTCACTGATGGAGTGGAAGGTCTTGGATTAATACGTTGAGAACCTCGCTCTCTGCCCGAATATCCAGTGGCTGAGGTAGAACGATCTTGGTACTTCTTCAATTTTTTTGAAGCAGAAAACTGGGATTTTCCCATCGGTCTTTTACTAAAAATTCGAGCTTCCCTCTAAGCTTCTTTCTTTTCTTTGCTCAATTCTTCTACTTTATAAGCTCTCTCTGCCAATGTAGCAAACTCTTGAATTTCAAGAATTTCGATCAGTAGCTTAATGTCTTTATTCAACCCTTATTCGGATCGTTTGCACATTTCAGCTTCTGATTGTACCCATTCTCGAGCATATTTACTCAATCGAACAAATTCTCTTTCATACTCAGATACTGATCTATTGCCCTGTATCAACTCAAGAAATTCTTTTCTTTTCTGGTTAAGAAACCTCTGGCTGATATATTTCTTTTTAAATTCATTCTGAAAGAACTCCCATGTAATTTCTTCTTTCGGAACAACTGAAGCTTTAGTATTCCACCAATGATAAGCTGTGTCTTTTAGCAGTGAGACGGCACATTTCAGACATTCTTCTAGTGTGGAAGATAGTTCCTCTAAAACCCGAGTAGTATTCTCTAACCATAATTCAGCCCGTTCAGAATCATTATCAACTGCTGCTCGGAATTCCTCGGCCCCATATTTTCGAATTTTATCTACTGGAGCTTTTCCTTTTCTGAAAGATTCAGTACCTGTACCCTGTAGGATCTCGAGAACCGGTGGAGGAGTAGGAGGGGGAGCTTGAACTTGCTACACTACAGGGTTAGCTCTTAAGTATTGATTAAACCATTCATTCATCATTTGAAAGAAGGCTATTTTTACCTCCTCCCCTCGACCCTCTATCCCTGGCCTTCTACTGCAAGTTTCTTCTCTTTGTACTGAAGCCGGAGCATGACTCCCATCTTCCTCAGATTGAGCTCAGTCGGATGACATTACTATAAGAAAAACACATTTTAAATGGTCAAGAGATATCACACTATCAATGATAATTTAAATAGCATGTATAGCTAATCCCATATTTACTACATCGATCCTAGAACCAGCTAAACTGTAGCTCTGATACCAAAAAATATAATACCCCTTACCCATTGCCGAAATAGGGTACGAGGTATTACCGGAGTTTACGAATTAATTTAATTTTAACTCAATATATCCCCTTTATAGATATCTAACCTTCCCTGCAATTTTAAACCAAAAACAATCCACATCAACCAATCCAATTTAACATATTTTCAAGATAGATTAACGCATATAGATTCACGCATATTTATAAGATAATGTCATCACATACCAAAACCAGGTTTGTTAACCATACCAATGGCTAACTTTACATTCATTTCACGTTAACATTTACTTTATTAGCTTATACATGCCATTGATTTCCAAAATAAAGTTTCTTGATATACCGAAATCTTGAAGTTGATAGTGTGATGTGTCTCCGACCAAATCCGACCTCCGAGCTCTTAACACTACAAAAACAGGAAAAAAGGAAATAAGGTAAGCACTTTGTGCTTAGTAAGCTCATGTAACAAGAATTATACTTACCTAATATTTTCAATACAATGCAATAAATGTTCAAATATCCATTCAATGCATTATTACCTTAACATGCACAAACTCAACATTCAAGTTAGTACAATAATTTCCATGTGTCAATAATATATATACCATGATTGATGAACTCATCAATACCATGATTTCCATTCCCTTATTTTTTTATTATTTTTTTTATATTTATCCCGTTGAATTTCTTGGAATTTTCGATGGATTTTCAGAGATACACTTTTAGTGTACATTTAAGTCTCATCAATTCATATTCATGTGTGCACATTTCCATTTCAGAGAGCACACTGCGAACCTCATCCTTACAATGGATTACCAGTCAAAGCTAAATCCTATAATATAAACTCATAGAGTATTGTCGGGATTACGGTCAAAGCTAAATCCCAAACGACAATTACTCGATGAGCTTGGATCCAATTACAGTCCAGCTAAATTCGAACCTAATTGATTACTCGACCGGCTAAATCCATTTTACACATATTCTTCTGGGGCTATATCAGATAGGATCACCCGTCCAGCTAGATCCTTTTTACCGTCAATTCCTTTTTAGAGATCCATCGAATTTTCCTTTCAATCAACCGGGATTTCTTCCCATTTTATCAAATATATCAATGTTTCATTAATTTTCATACAATGAACATTCAAATCATATTCACTTCAATAACATACATTTCAAGCATTTAAGAATATAATTCAAGTTACACGAACTTACCTCGAGACTTGTTTGTAAACAAAAGTCTACTAATCCCGAACTTTTTTCTTTCCTCGATCTAGCTTCGTATTTGAATCTTCTGAATCTAAATAAATAAATTTAATTGTCAATTTAATACATTTCATGTTCATATGCAACATTATTATAATTCAACTATTATTTATAGTTCATTCAAAGGTGTCAACTTGAGTCATAGTCACTAAATTATTCTTATCTTGAGCTGCAAAACTCCAAATTAGGATACGCTAATTTTTCCTAAAACTAGACTCACATATATTCTTACCATAAAATTTTTAGAATTTTTGGTTTATCCAATAAGTACAGTTTATTCTTTAAAGTCACCCCTATTCTGATGTCTGACAGTTCTGACCCTTCTTCACTAATAATTAATTATCTCTTCATACAATATTCAAATGATGTTATTGTTTGTTTCTATTAAAAATAAACTAATTCAGGATTCTATAAATATAAATTTAAGCCCATAATTATTTTTATTCAATTTTTTATGATTTTTCAAAGTAAGAACAGGGGAACCCGAATTCATTCTGACATTGTCTCACAAAATTCATTATATCTCAAGATTTACAAATCCATTTCTTACATCGTTTCTTCTATGAGAAACTAGACTCAATAAGATTTAATTATATATTTTTTTCATCTTCTAATTCTATTTATAAAATTTATGGTGATTTTTCAAAGTTATTCTATTGCTGCTGTCCAAAACTATTTTAGTGCAAGCTATTTATTACCATTTTCCCCCTAGGCTTTTAATAAATGATAATTTCGTCCCTACTCAATTAGCCTCTCAATTGAGCTAATTTTTCTCAATTAATACTTTATTCTATCACCTTAAACTAGTTTACAACCTTTTGAAATCATAATTTCAGCACTAGACTTTAATTCCAAACATTTTCACAATTAGGTCCTAAAAAATCAATTTCCATTGAAATTACCTAATAAAATAATCTCATAAACAAATTAAAGCTTAAATTTCATTCTATTTCATCATAAAATTACATCAATCAACCATGGTGACTTTCAATTTCATCCATGAAATCAAAAACTAATGAATTTAGTAGTAGGACCTAGTTGTAAAAGTCTTAGAAACACAAAAATTACAAGAAATAGGCAAGTATTAACTCACTTGGTGTAAAAATTATGAAATACCAGATTAGAGAACCCCTCCTATGGCGTTTTGGCTAATGAGAATGAAGGAAAATGAAGAGAAATCTAGATATTACCTATTTAGTCCTATCTTTATTTAGTTAATTATGCAATATTCCAATTTTTCCCTTAAGTCATCAATTTTCCTGCTGATTTCATGCCCTTGCGGTCCAGCCCAAATAAATTTTGGGTCTAATTTCCTTTTAAATCCTTTCTCATTAGACTCTTAAGCTATTTAATCATTCTAGTAACTTTTACACCTTTTACAATTTAGTCATTTTCATTTAATTGACTACCCAAACATTAAAATTTCCTAACGAAATTTTAATACCACATCACTAACATTTCATAAATATTTATAAAAATATTTTCGACTCAGTTTTATGAGATCGAGGTCTCGATACTTTGTTTTACCCAATTCCTTCAATAATTCCTTTTTTTTCTAACTAACCACTAAATCGGTAAAAAAATTTTATCAATATTTTCATACGATTTTCCTATTATATAAATATTCATGCAAAAATATTAAAATAAATTTCTCTTTAAATCGGATTTGTGGTTACGAAACCACTGTTCCGATAACCTTGAATTGAGGCCATTACAAGTATCTATACTTTGCACAAAGTATTGATACTTGTCATAAAATATCGATACCCTTTCTTCGTATCGATACCAAATTGACATTCTGTGCCACAATTTTATTCTAGGTTAATTTGCACATTTAGTCCCTCATATTTTATCCATCTAGCCCTATTTGTTAACCGTTTTAAGTTATATCAAGTCATATATCTTCTTGTATAAATACTCAGCTAGGTTTCAATGAGTTAGGGGAGGGACCGATTGGGCATATGTAATTAGGGTTTAAATGATTTATAATTCAGTTACAGCTTTTTGCCTATTAATTATAAACTCATTTAGTCATGAAGTCATTCAACTATAGTATTGTGATTGAGCTCTCCCTAATAAAATGCCATTATGAAAGTTATTCAATCAGTGCTCGTGCAATGGCCTTGTCATAAGTGTGTTATCCTCATAGGATATCCTTAAATTCTTTGGGATAAATTTGTTCTACCAATATGACCCTATTGTATCTCATGGTAATCATTACATCTTCCTTTATGAAAAGTCAATTACTGTGAAATAGTAATTAATTCATTCATCACAAAGACAAACAACCCATGGTCACGATTACTTTTAATCTATCATGTAATGTTAATTAGAAGATATCATTTACCCATGTCTCAGGCTATGAATTTGACTGTTGTGAATGATGCTAACGCACCAATTTTTGGTTCATTATCTATTTAAACTCAGGCTTTTAATGTAACTTCCTCAGCCCGATCCGATTCACCGGATATCAGGTGTTACCATACAAATACAGACACAATTTTAGACTATTATTACGTACCACAATTATTTACTAATTTTATTGATCGCATAAACAACAATGGCATATACAAAGATAAGTAGAGTAACTTAATTACAAAAATTATCATCTAATATCATAACTATTACATTCATCCTAACTATAGACTTCTACGTAGTACTACTAAATCTTAATCACCACCAAGCATGCTCTATATGCATAATAACCGGATACGCTACTTCATGGGTGTAGTCCTGACACCATCTCTGTAACAGCCTAATTTTCAGTGGTATCGAGAATAGAGATTTGAGATCACTAAATCCGACGGGTGAGTTGAAAATTTAATAAATTAATACCTATGAGTCAAATGTGAATATAAAAGCATTTTTGAATTAGTGAATTTGGTGATTTAAAAGAATTAATTAGGTAAATTGGGTCGAGAATGAGGTATCGAGACCTCAACTTCATAAATCGAGCCATAAATATTTTTAGAAATATTTATGAAGTGTTGGTGAGGTAGTAATAAAATTTAGTCAGAAAATTTTGACGTTTGGGTGGTTAATTAAATAAAAAGGACTAAATTGAAAAGGGTGTAAAAGTTGCTAAAAGGATTAAATAGCTCAATTGTCAAATGAGGAATGACCTAAAGTGAAAATAATCCCAAAGAAGATTTTTGACATTTTTATGTAAGTTTAATTCTTGCTTTCTCCTTGACATTTTTATGTTTTTAAACTTTTACAATTGGGTCCAACTTACTATTTCATTAGTTTTTGATTCCATGTCTAATTTTTGAAGTTGTTATGGATGAGTGCTGGAAGTATATGATGATTTGGCATGGAATTAGAGATTTAAATTGTTTATATTCTAATTTTATTGAAAGAATTGAATAGAAAGTGAATATTTGGGACCTAATTGTAAAAGAGTTTGAAGTTAGAGTTTTATGTGGAAATTCTGAATTTCAATAGTTATGAAATAACTTATAATGTCTAGAAAAAAGTATTAATTGAGAAAATTATCTTAATTGATGGGTTAATTGAGCAAGGACTGAATTGTATGAATTGTGAAATTTGGGGTAAAATGGAAATCAACATTTTGCACTAAAACTGTTTTGGGCAGCAGCAGTAGTTTAACTTTGAAAAATAACCAAAAATTTTAGAAATCAAATTAGAGGATGAATAAAATATGAAATTAAAGCTTATTGAGTCTAGTTTCTTATAAAAGAAATTATGTAAGCAATGGAATTGTAAATCATGAGATACAATAACTTTTGTGAGACAAGGTCAGAATGATTTTGGGTTCCCCTGTTCTAAATTTGGAAAATCATCAAAAATTAGATAAAAATAATTATAGGCTTAAATTTATATGTTTAGAATCCTGAATGAGTCTATTTTCAAGAGAAATAAACTAGGACATCATTCAAATCTTGTACGAGAAGATAATTAATTTTTAGTAAAGAAGGGTCGGAACTGTCAGACAGCAGAACGGGGAGACTTCAATGAATAAAATGTATTAATTGGCCCAACCAATAATTATGAAATTTTTATGGTAAGAAGAAATATGAGTCTAGTGTCTGAGAAAATTTATGGATCTTAATTTGGAGTTATGTAGCTCAAGATAAAAATAATTTAGTGACTATGGCACAGATGGACAGCTTGAATATTCACACAAGTAGATAGTGAAAAATTATGGATAATGTTACCTACAAGTGTGTTGTTTATACTAAAGATGTGGATGGAGAGGAGGAGGAGGAAAATATACAAAAATATATGAATCTCGTGTATAAATTGATCACATGCCCAATTATAATCGATAAGTGTTGGATTAGAAATGATATAATGTTTTATTTGGTATATTTATTATGAAATTATGATTATCGTTATAATACAAAAATTGAACTTGTGAGTTTATATGGCTAAATTTTAGTGATTATTTGTTAATTTTATGAATTTCATGATGTGTTATTTCATATGTATTGATGATAAAATCGTGAATAATGTAAAAGGATAAAAATTGAATAAATGATCAAATTGAGCATTTCAGTTCAATGACAAGTGAATTGAAGGAAAAGACCATGGTTGGACCATGGAAACAAGTGATAAGTGATAGCTTTGGCTACTCTTATCTGATCAAGGAAAAGTGAAAGTGATAAGTGATAGCTTCGGCTACATTTATCTGATCAATGACAAATGATAAGTGAAAAGTGGTAGCTTCAGCTACCTGATCAGTGAAAAGTGGTAGCTTCTGCTACCTGATTAGTGAAAAGTGGTAGTTCCGGCTACCTGATCAGTGAAAGGTGGTAGCTCCGACTACTTGATCAGTGAAAAATGGTAGCTCCGGCTACCTGATCAGTGAATAGTGGTAGCTTCGGCTACAAGTGACAAGTGACAAGTGATTTCCGTATAAGACCATATCTGGGATATGGCATCGGTGTGATATATGCTACTGTATAAGACCATATCTGGGATATGGCATCAGTGAGATATGTGATTCGTGTAAGACCATAACTGGGCTATGGCATCGATAGATGAATATGTGTAAGACCATAGCAGGGCTATGGCATCATTATGTGAAGATGTGTAAGACCATAGTTGAACTATGGCATCGAGAAAACGAAGTACTCAATTTCGTAAGACGTTCACTAATTTGACAAAGATTTGTAAGTGTTACATGGAATTATGTGATACAAGGAAGTACGAGTTGATAAGATACGAGTATAGAACTTGGTTGATAAATGAACTCATTTGTGATTATATAATTGTTCATCTTGAATGTACTGTCTATATGTATTGATAATTCAAATGTTTTAATGAATAAAATTCCGATATGGAATAAATTGAACACGAGATAAATAATTATGAAATTGAACTCAGAATTCATGAAAATGACAGTTATTGATATATGGAGACATGAGACATTGATATATGAATATGGAAAATGTTTGATAAATGTGTTTATTCATAATTATAGAATTATATACCTCATGCGTACTGTTTGCATAAAGATGATATTTCAAATACTTTGGTTATTTAAGCTTAAATATGAAATAGTCTGAAATCAAGATAAGTTGTTATGAAAATATATTTAGATTACAAAGATATGGCTGATATATGTTGTATGATTACATAACGTGAAATTGTGTATATATATGAGAAATTGAATGAGAATTAAGCCCATACAAGTTTCTTGTTATTTATATGAAGTGTACGACTGACAAGGGTGATAAAGTTATAAACAGAGAGTTACACGGGTTGAAAACACGAGCGTGTGACTCTCCAAAGTGTGAAAATTTTTTTAGTGTTGCAAAAGTTTCATATGTTTATGGTTTAGTCCCGAACCACCCTGAATGTATGTTTTAGGCCCTGTAGGCTCATATAAGGGACGTTAAATATATGTATGAAAGTTTTTAATTTAGAAAAAAATTTATGGCTGATTTTTTTTACATGATTGATCATATTAAGTTTGGTAATGCCTCGTACCCTATTCTAGGCTCGGAATACGGGTAGGGGGTGTTACAATCTCTTTTGGCACAGACTTACATCATCCAACCTAAAATATAACACACAAAGATAAGTTCATAAGAATGTAGTAAGAAAAGTACCATTTACCTTAGTAATACTTGCACAATGTAGTTGATGAATCATAATGATGATCTTGCTGTTCTTAACATTTAACTTTACTTCTGGCAAATACTTCCTCGATTTTTGATCTTTTAAACACGCTAGTAACCATACTTACTCTGAACTCATTTGTTTCTCATCGATGAGTTCGATTCTTTACTTGTATCCTTCAATCAAAACATTCATATATCCTAACCAATTTCCTCTTTAGAGATTCATACAACTCAAAATATCATTACATGTGTATACTTAACCCAGAACCAATGCACAATCACTTATCATGAATGAACACAAACATAGTTGGTAGATACAATCTTCAAACATATATATACAAACCTTTAACCATAATCATCTTTTCAATATTGTATCATTTCTTCTCTGTATCTTTTCAATTCACTAACTTCAGTCAAATCTTAGCCTTATATAGTACTTACCATGTAACTTATAGATTTCTGATACCATACTACTTTTACTTTGTAATTTAAAGAATCATATAGAACACCCCATAGAGCTTCCAAATCAGGGTATGCCACAAAGGTAGTTAACACAGAGTTCACCATAAAGACCATCCTTTCAGAGTTCGCCATAAAGGCCATTCTTTCAGAGTTTGCCACAAGGGCTATTAAAATGCCATCTAGACATTTCAAGACTATCATGTTTGCTATATAGATTTTTCTAAACTCACATCATGTGAGGTTTGCCCATCATCGTTTCGAGATACGTAAAGAACCCTGACGACATACGCCGTCTTTTGTTCTTTTTTTTTCCAGAGATTGCCATGGCCATAGAATTTTCCATTAGAGATCCATATCAAAGTTTGTGTTTTTTGTGCCACCGAACTTCATCAAACATCCCCACGATGACTAAACACAGACTCATTTTACAGACTCTCCATACACTGACACAATCTAAGCCTAACATTTTAATTCACTAACATACACCCAACAGAACATACAATTCATAGCATACATTCCAGACATATATATATATATATATATATATATATATATACAAGCATACTTTAACATTTCAATACTCATACACTAATCATTACATACTTGAGTTTTTCAGATTCACTACCCATATATATACTATAGTTTTCATAGTTTTAGATTCATAGTTCAAACAATTTCCTACAGGTATTTTCTCGATATGAACAATAGACATGCAAAAGTTAGTATAGAACTCAGCTAACACTCACTTACAACTGCTCTGCTCCAACCCAAACATCCATCAAGAAAATCTGCAACAAACACTGCCACAGAACACAGAAACACCCTTAAAACTTATTCACATACATTTAATCATCATCACTAACATTGGAAATCCCATGCAAAACATTATATCTTTATCTTACTGTTCAATCACTTCTAACAAATGTACTCTTTCAGAACTCAACATGCAAAGTCAAATTATTTACCCAGACATGTAGTATTTACTGATGAGATCCAAAATTACAGCTTCTAGCTTAAAAAAGAAATAAATGTTTTGGTTCCAAAAACAATCAAATAGCAGTAATTTAGAAGAAGGAAGAAGAAGAACAACCCTCTTTCTTTAAGGTCAAGCACATATATAAATAATCAAATTTTACTTATAAGAATTCAATATGTGTCACCTGAATTCAAAGCTTGTTTTTCATAATGGCCCATAGAATTTGAGAATGAAATAAATGAAAATCCAGTATTTTAAATTATACAATCTAGTTGACTCCTAACTAGATTAACCTTATATCATAACTTGAATAGTACTTCAGGCATACAGGCGCACTATATCTCTGGGTTGAACTCATACCATAACTACCTTTTACTTTGTTGTTATCATTTTCCAATTAACATAATAATCTGGAAAAGAACTATCATTAACTTACACAAAGATTGGAATACGTCCATCCTATGCCAAAAGATATATTTGGGCATATACTACTTTGCCACACAAACTATTTTGAAATTACGCGCCATAACCTAGAATTCGCCAAAACTAGGGTGTTACATTTACTTACATCAAAGTATACGAGTTGTGCATACATAATTCATTATCTACTCAGGATTAAGGTATGTCACACTATGAAAGTAAAAAATGAATAAATCCATAGACGAATTCAGGATTTATTCTACTTGGGTCTTGTCTGATGTACTATCAGTCCAGTCAGTAACCTTCATGTCTCTATCTTCTGGGAGTCATTTGCTTCGATGCCTAAGACAAATCATATCCCCAATTGGACTTGATAGATGACATATTATTATTTCGATCAGTTTTCTCATTTTCAATAAGACGAAGGACATCATTAGGTTCATCTACTAATATAAATTGTCTTTCCGTATTACGATTCGTCCATGCAATATCGTTTAATATTAGTTAATCATTAGATAACCAGTGAGCTAATATTTGCTTTCATTTTTCTTTGAATGCAAAAACAACATGAGGACAATATACAAAGGGTATTAATGTAATTCATAAATAATGTTATTAAACCAATCTATTCAGATAAATTAAAGTGTACATAGAAGAAAATACTACATTTATGGCACTAGATCCAACACATAATTCTCCAACGAAGCCATTATGATTTTAATATCTCAAAAGTCATCTATAACGACCTCAATCCTACTGTGTCCCAATGAACATACTAAACACATTTGGAAATAACAATCTTTCTATTGGTTCGGAAATAACTCAAAACTTTCCTAAACTTTGAAAGGAAGATTTTGTAGTAACTCACCATGATGGTGATTCCTATCAATACAATATTAAAATTTTGAATGGTGACTTTAATAGAGTTATAATGGTGATTCTAATACAATACTTACAGTATTAAAATTTTGTAAATGCAAATGAATAGTGATTCTAATATAGTTTTCAGGGTGATTCCAATACAATACTAAAATTTTATAAATGCAAATGGATGGTGATTCAATATAGTTACCATGATGATTTCAATACAATACTAAAAATTTGCAAAGAAATGGTATTTCCAATACAATACTAAGATTTTGCAAATGCAAATGAATAATGATTCTAAAACAATTACCATGATGATTCCAATACAATACTAAATTTTGTAACCAATATAGTTATCATGGTTATGCTAATACAGTACTAAGATTTTGAATGAAAAGTCTGCAAATGAATGGTGGTTCCAATACAGTGTATTTAGCCACCAAAAGGTTAAGATTTTACAAATGAATGGTGATGATTCCAATACAATACACTTAGCCACCAAAAGGTTATGACTTTTCTGAAACGATGCTTAGTGTTATTATTATTTTTGAAACGACACTTAGTCACCTTTTCGTGGTATGTGTATATATGCCTCAGATTCAAGTGCAAAAATATACAATACAAACTTTTTTCTTCTCTTGAGTAATTTTTGAACTTTTTAATTTTAAAGGTGCAATTATTCAATTCAATATTTAAGTAAAAAAAAATATAATACAAACTTTTGATTTCTTGCATTGTTAATTCAAAGATGCAATTATTCTATTCAAATGTATTAGAAGAATTGCTCTGGTCAAGAAAAAGACATTGTATTATATCTTGCGAATAATATTTCTTAATCGTGTTGTATCTTGAAAATATTTTATTTTTATTGTTCTACACATGGTAGGAAAATAGCTATTATTGAAAAAATTGTCTTGCCTTTGAATTTTTAAGCATATTAATGTAAATATTATCATCTACATACATTAAATTATTTAAACTCACATGATTTATTTTATAATAGTTATAAACAATACCATCTAGAAACATTAAATTATTTAAATTTACTTAAAATTTGATAGGTTTATGGTTGTTTAGATTATAAGTAATTTTATAAAATAAGTAAACTTTTGCATTGTAGAAATAAGAAAACTACTATGTAAACTGAAAGCTAAATTTCTTATGTGATATGATAAACGTGTATACCAAATTCTTCATTGTTTAAGTCTTGACTCTTATGTTTTGTTGGTCGAACGTTTTTTGTTTGGTATTCGCGCATCATTTGCGATCCATCGCCCGACCTTACGTTTATTTTGACTTAATTTACAATTTAGTTTTTTTTGTTTTTTTTTGGGCCTTCAACTTTTTCTTCCTCTCATATTAGGATCTCACGTTGTCAGTATTCTCAGATCAGTCTTTGTGCTGTTAAACGAACATGGCTGAATCATCCACAGCATGTCATGCGATGGCATCATCATTTGAAAAGCTTTAAAATAATTCTTAAAATTCTTAAAATTGGTAAAAGAATATCTACAAATTACTAAAAATCATAAATTTTTAAATTTATTTAATATGAATATAAAATTAAATTTATTATTATATTTTTGAAAATATTTATGTATTTTTATATATTTCTTTGATTTTTTTAATTAGGATCAAATTGAGAATATTTATAAATTTTGTAGGTAATTTTTAAATTTTATGGCTAAATCGATATCATATTTAAAAGTTAAGGTTTGAATTTGTTATTATATCAATATTTTTAACTATCACATCATGCCGCTTATGATTTTAGCAAGAGTGGCCAAAATGACCGAATTATATAATATGAGTACTTAAATTGTAAAATATATATATATTTTTAAAAAGCTAAAATGAATTTTTTTTTAATAGTTGAGTGTTTAATAATTTATATTCTCAAAAAAAAAAAATTATTCTTGTATAAAAATATTATGAAGAAGCGGAGCGTAAAATATATATATATATATATATATATATATATTGAGAAACTAGGTGTAGTGGAAAAGATAGAGAAGTGGCCGGGGTGCGAAAAACCGTGGGAAGGCAAGATTAAAATTCATTGTATTTGTATTATAATGACGTGAATGTTGATTTACTTGATATTTAATTATAAATGAAAAGAATATTGATTTGTTTCCCATAAGAAAAATAAACTGTAATGGTAGCGATAGTCATGCAACTTACTTCGTAATTTGAGTTGACTAATACTTTAAAGTGACGTTAATGTTATTTAGTAGATGAGTTTAAAATTTGAAATGTATTTCCACCAATTTTACAACTCATTCAGGATATGTTTCAATATGTAAGTTTGGTGTAACTAATAAAAAGATGATAACTATCTCTTTCCAATTAAAAATTACAATTACCTGGTTTTATTTTGGATGATTAAATAAACCCTTTTTATATTAACCATAAAATGTTACCAGCATTTAAGGGTTCGTATGGCTAAATTTTGGAATATTGGTTTTATCTATTCACATTTTCTTACACAAAACTTTAAATGTCTATATATATTTAGGGTTACATTGATATTGGATTTTGTATTTCAATGTGAAGTTTTAAAACTGCTTCTGCAAAATAAGTTTGTGTTTGGAAGGAGTAATAGGGATGTTCGCACTAAACTTAATTCATAAATAAATAAAATTCAAATAAATTGTTTACGCTGTTCAGTTTTCCTACGTCTGTGAAGCCTATCTTAGTTGGAAATATTTTCTCTCTTCAACAATTACAACAAGTAATTCTAACCTATCACACACCTCATGACAATTTATCTCACAACCATAGTTTATTACATGATTGTGTGAATGATTCATTTATAATATACATACTGTTTGAACATCAAGTTTGAATATAGAACAAATGAGGTTTTTACAACTTCAAACAACTGAAGCAAGCTTTATTGGAAATGACCAAAAACAATACAAGAATTTATGTCTTAGTTATCAATATCGTACATGTGTTTGAACATTTTAATTGGTGTATAAGTTAGACCCTAAACCAACGCCAAGAAGATTGAATTAATATCGTAAGAACCGGATTGTCGACTCAATAGTAGATGAATTAGTGTTGTTGTTGTAATAAATTAGAAGATGTTGGTTCGAACGTGCTCTCCACTCTTTAGAGGTTATTAAGTTATGTAGTTTGGACATTTTATTAAAAATAAAAAAAAATGAATCGAATCTGTGATTGAATTGTTCCAATAATTTATTTTAAATTGAATTGATTAATCATTCAATTGATTTGACCAAAAGAAAAAATAAAAAATTTTAAAATTCATTAAAACTAAAAAGTCAAAGAAAAGAAACACCAATAAATATTCATTTTATAAATCATAAAAAATTAGTTAAATTGATTTTAATTAATTTTAAAGCATTTGAAACCAATTTTAATCAGTTTTAAGTTAAATAAACTGAATCGTCGAATTCTGACAATTATGGGTTGAAGTTTATTTTTATTCTGACTAAAATTTTGGGATGTTTTGGTACTTTTTTTTTATATTTCACAGTGTAGAAACATAAGCTTTACAGCACGTTTGGTTCGCTATAATGAAATAGAGTTGTAATCAGTAATTTAATTATTTGGTTGAATGGAATAATGTTGTAATAGTATAAGAAAAAAAAAACTTCAGCCCATCATATCAAGGAATCATGGGAGGATGAAGTTCATTACAGCGAACCAAATTAGTACAGTGCAGAAACATAAGCTTTACACCACGTTTGGTTCATCTTCATCCTCCCATGATTCCTTGATATCAGAGTCATCAATATCTTCATCATCCCATTTGCTTTTAAGTTGTTTCTTTGCAGGGAGAGGTGGAATCTCATCCTATGCAACAATAACATACAACTTCTTGAGTAAAAAAAAAAAAGGGGGGGGGGTTTCAAGAAAAGGAAACCAAGAATAAAAAGGATGACATAATGCAATAGGTTCTCCAACTAAGATTGGAGACAGACCATAATCTTTAGCACTTGTTAATAACTCAAAAACATATGAAATACAGAATAGAAATGAATCTACTTTAAGGTCTCTTTACACTTTAAAATTTCTATACAAAACTACGAAGCGACCATCAGGTAATGTTTCAAGAAAAGAACTAGAGAATCCCGGCAATTGAAGCCAAGACTAGATTCCCAAGATATTGCCACAATTACTGATCTTCCACTACATGCAGTTTTTCTGTTTAATAGAAAGAAAAAAACTCTAAATTTCTCTTTTTGGTCTAGTAACACCATAGTCGATTTCCCAAGAAACTCAAAACAAACACCTTTGAAGCATCTCAACTCAAGCTCATAAAATCCAAAACAAAAAACAAGTAAAAGCCCTAAATTTCAATAAACCCAATAAGCATTTAGCTTAAAAAAAGAAATTTCCCACATTCAAGTTCAGTCATAATAAAACATACAAAAGAAAATAGAATCACTTATCAGTCACAGAATTAAAAACAAATTTGGGCCAAAAGTAAAACTTACCCAGTCTTCCCTCTTCACTTAACAACAACTTGCCTTGTTATCTTTCCAGCATTTGTGAAATCAAAGCAATGAAATTAGAAATGCAGTGAAAAAGCAAAAAAAGAAAAAAAGAAAAAAGAAAAGGGTTGTAGAGGAAAAAAAAAAAGGAAACGTAGAGATAAGAAGAAAAGAATGTTACAGTTTATTCATTCTTTAGGCAGAGGTGAGGGCAAAAATTAAAATTGAAAATAGAAAATTTCTTATTTCACGGGTTGAATGGCGATTCAGTGATAAGAGAAGGGAATGATTATTTGGCTACTTCCTGTAATAGACCTTAAATCAATTCAGGCCTGTAATACCATTACAACCAATTAAGCTAATGTTTGGTGATGGACCCGCCGAATTAGGCCGGAATTTATTCATAAATCCTCCAATCAAACATGCTGTTATGTGTTCTTTTAAATAATAATTAATAATAGTAAAAGTAAAAGTAAAAAACAAGAGAAACGTCTTAAACACTATAAAATCATTATGTACCAGTCTGTAATAGAGTTTGAAGTTATTTTATTTTTCGTTTATTAGATTTTTAAATCAATTTCAATTATTATCATCTATAAGTATACTTAAAAATAAAATATTATCATTAAATTAAGTTTTTAAATACAACTAACTATAAGTTTTAGATTCTTAAAATATTTTCATTTTCGTTTTCTATTTGACTTGTAAAAATTTTGGATATTAAATATTTATAACTTTTAATTTTATATTTTCATACAAATATATAATTTTTATATACAATATAATATAATGTAAGAGTATTTGGTAAACGGACAAAACAATCTATCCCTTTTTTTTAATTAATATTTTACTATACCTATAGGGCACATTAGCTTCCTGATTTTATTCGTAGAGTCTAAAAATTTTACTATGATAGTATACCAAATAACTTTTCATAATATAATGCCAACAATCTCTTGGCTTTATGACACGAGAGTTTGGGTTTGATCCCAAGCAACCTTATTCCACATCCTCAATTTAAAATATATATATATATATATATATAATTACTATTATTTAACTGTATACGACATTAATATTTGAATGCATGTCACCAATATCTATAAAATCTTTTATTTATCACTTCAATCAAAACTTTATTTTAATATATATATATATATATATTTAAATTTGATTATACAGATTGTTTCTATATATTAATAATATAGTTGATTCAATTGATGTTATAAGTCAACTCAATATCAATTCAAAAAAAAGTGATTTAACATTTTAATATCAAATATTTAGCTGTTTAAATAGTTAATATTATTAATTTCAAACTTTATGTTTCATTATTTAATTATGATGCTTTTAAACATCTATATATTCTAAATACATGGTAGATAGAATTACTTTATGAAATTTATAAGAGTAGAATAACGGGAAGTCTAAGCAAATTTTATTGATAGAAAAGATGATCAAGCAAAACATGAGGGTACAATTAAGAATACAACTGCTAAACAAACACAAAGAACCCAGATAACACCACACAGCAAACACTGCATAAAAGATGAAGACCAGAAGAATAGAAGCACCATGGTTGATCACTCACACCAACATATAATATATTAATGCTAAGATACAAGCAACAACTCTTCTTAATCACATAGTTTCCTTTTGCTGATTCTCTCTCGCTATCAGCTCCCTGTCATCAATCGCACAAGCCAAACAAAAAAAAGTCAACTCAAGTCAGCAAAGGGATCATATACCATTTTCGGATATAAATTACGGCGATAGATGCAGTTTCGGTTGCATCACGTTGTGTTTGTGTATATATAACAAATATTACCCATATCTATTACATTTTATAGTATTGGTGATAATTGAAAGACACGACATGGCAACGGGAATGCTGCATTTGGAGAAATAATAATGAATTTAAGAGTTATGGGTGGAAAATAACCGAAGAGCGGAAGTGAGTTTGGCAGCCTGGTCGAGGTCGTGGTTTTCTCTTGCTTTCAAGATTTGGAACATGAAAGCAAGGCGGAGTTGTGTGCTCATACTCTGCCGCATTATGATGTTAGTCTCCTTCCGAAGCAATTCGCATTCGGATTCAACGGCTTCAAATTTTTCTCGTACTTGTCTTTGCCCTTCTTTGATCTTCCCTTGTTCCCTACTTATTTCTTGCATATCTGATCGTAGTCTTTTCATGCGCTTCCGAATGTTTTTGGACTTTCGTCTCTGCCCAAAAATCCATGTTAATAAACTCTACTCATTTCTACGTGGAGAATCTAATAGTTTAAAATAAATAGATCTATTACGATAATTACTATCATCAGCTCAAAACCTGAATAGGTTTGGGTAGGATCTTAGTGAGCTCGCAGGCCAAGTTTATAGGTCGAGCCTCTCCTACGAGGTTACATATGCATAAAACTGTATAAACACGTGTTGAGTCTAAAGTAAAATACGTGTCTATATGCCTAAAGCTTACCTAGCATATCATGTCAATGAACAATATCGATATCACATAAATATACAGATACCACTACCTGAAGGAAATAGAGAAAAACACTCAACAAGATCCAACATACATGTTATAATTTGTAGATATTTCTTATCCATTCTTGAATGTGACTACGACACCCTTTGAATGGGCATTAATTGTGGTGCAGTAGAATCTTTTACCTTATAATTACACTAATTAATCTTACTGCTACTGTTATTTTTAATCTTACAGGAAATAAATGCACGGACATCTAAAGGCACTCTAATAATAGAAGATAACTGGGAACTTTATATACCTGTAGATGATTTCTGAGGGAAGTGCGAGAATGGAGTTTATTAAAGGGAAGGGCAAGGGGAGATCTGCGTTGGCTAAGATTCCTGGGGTTCATCGCTACTAACTTGTCGTCCTTAACGCTGATGTGAAGACACCTTTCCTCCCGAGTTATTAATAATACTAAAGTAGCGCACGATTCCTAACGATGTCGCGCGATAAGTTAGGCGTCTCTTGTAGAGTGTCAGTCGTGTTATTCTCATTCGGATGTCCGATTTATTCTTATTTTATTCAATTATTATCGTGCACCTTTTTCTCTTCTCTTTTTTTAATTTTACCCAAATTTCAAAAATAATGTGCACCGAAATTAGATACACACCATATAAATAATACAGCCACAACAAGTTTAAACAAAATTGATATAATAAAAGATTGTTTGGGTTGGTATTAAAAATCATAAATATTTTAAGTTAAATACAGTATGATTATTAGAAGATTTTATATAATACTAACTATAGAAAATCCTTCTAGAGAATAGATACCATATTTCAATATTTACTTTGAAATTAAAAATATCAAGGGGAATGGAGGATCTATTTCAGCGTAAGATCACCGGCGATGATGCTCCTATCCAAAGCCAAAAAAGGGAAAACAATAGCGAAGAGGAGAAAAGGAAACAAGGCTGATGGAGGAGGAAGAAGGTGGGCTGAATGTTAAAAATTAAAATGTATAAAATGGCGGTTAGGATTTGGGCGCTATACCTGCCTCTGATTATCCCACTCTTCTTCTCTAGACTTCAGCGTTTCAATATCGTATCTGCTGCAGTTAAGCCGGAAGGAACCAAAATTCTTGAGATTCTTTTTGTTTTTGGAAAGCTTTCAAAGACATATATATGTATATTTATTTCTTTATAAATTGTTGTTATAGATAAAAATCCTTCTTCTTATGATGTTTTAAATATTCAATTGGGCAGTTGAGACTTAATTAGTATTGTTGTTGCTTATATAGAAGATGAATGAAGCAACAAAAAGCAGAAGTAAGAAAATGGTTAATTATAATTTAGTAACAACATAAGGAGTGTTATATAGTGGGCCAAGAACCAAACTGGGAATGAATAATAAACTTGGGGAAGAAGGCAGAACAGAGGACGGTGAGGTGCTAAATCCCTGTCCTTTTCAATAAAAGGATTAAGGACGTCCACTCTCACGCGTTTCTAGAAGTTAAAATCCTGGTGTGAATTGCAGGGAATTCTCTAAATTTTTGTTTATTATTATTATTATAAAATTAATCCTAAAATTTTGAATAATTATAAAAATAATTTACTTTTTTTATTATGTATGTAAATGACTTGAAATGAATAGTGAAAGTCGGAGGAGTCCACCAATATGCCAAGTCAGCAATTAAGATTAAAAAAATTCAATTTTTCTAATGTAACCATAGAGAATGGCGTCACATGTATAAGTACCAAAGAAATACTAGTTTTTTCAATAATTAGGGGGCTAAAAAATAAATAATGGTCGTGAATTTATAGAGAATGGCATTACCACTTTAATGTGTCATTTTTTTAATTTAAAAAATAAAAATGATATTTATTTGGTGGAGTAATAGAATGGCGCCACCAGTGTCATGTGTCAATTTTTTTAAATGTGATTTTTTAATTTAAAATTAAAATCGATATTTTATTTGGTGGAATCATTCTATTTGGCGTAATCAAATGGCTATATATAATCCCAATGACAGTTTAATCTAAGTTGAAGAATTTTTCTTTTTTAATATTATTATGTTAGAGGCGACCAATATGCTTTTGCATGGTGCGTGATAGTAGGGTATCGTATAGCCAGTGGCGGAGCCACGTTGAGGCCCAGAGGGGGGGCATGGCCCCCCTGAAGTTTAATTTTTTTCAATTTAGTCTTTTGTAAATTTACACTTTGGCCCTTTCAAAAATATAAGTAAGCCCTCCCAATGTTTAAGATTTTTGCAATTTTCTCCTTTGTATATATTTTGTAGCCCTCCTAAAAGTATAAGTAGGTCCCTCCAATATTTTTATAGGATTAAAAATAATGTTAAAAAAATTATTCTTGATAAAAACAAAAAGCTTTGTCAAGCGACGAAACACAGGGCAAATAACATGGCCGGTTGTTTGGTACTGTTGCATTGCTAGGCGCTGTATAGGATACTGCTTCTAGCAGCTGTTAGGCACCAACCATATACATGGCCACTTGTAAATAGGTAAAGACAAAATTATACTTAACATTTAACGACTCATAAGTATGGATAATATTTTATGGATTAAATGCTAACGTATTTGTTCTGGTTTTCGATTGGACACATCTTCGAGAATTGGTGCCAGCAAAACACTAATTATTTACCACCAGGTGATAGAAGCGTCCGCCTGAGAGAAAGTAATATATAATTTTAATTAAGTAACATTGATTTAACTTATTTAATTGCAACATGTTACTTGATTCATTAAACTAACCCATTCTATTATATTGTGTAGTTACTATGGATGTCGTATTTCGCACCAAATGTTGCAACCCTATTCCACAATTGGTTCACGCGAAGCAAATATGTGGTGTATTAAAACGTTGGTGCTAAATTTTTCAATCATTGAGTGGTACAACGTCGATCGGCTTATGTAACTATTTGGATACAAACAATTTGTGTCGGACATTTCGCAACGATTTGATGATGTCCATTGTAAGACCAAGAGGGGAAATGATAGAGTGGACTGGGCCGTGAAACATCAGCATTATATACCACTATGGAACGCCCGATATGAGAGGCATCCTAAGTGCACTCCTATATGTTTGACTTCAGTCCCTCATAGGAATGCATATAATGGTACATGGCCCGAGGGCACCCTTTCTTATATGCTAGACAACTCATGGTAGTACCGGATCACGACTACAGATGTGAAAGTAAATCTGTGGTGAAGCTCGACCCGTAAGACAAACATCCGAACACATATTTCATCGAACCAATAGGTTAATGCTTTTGGGTAGGGGTCCTAGAGCAATGCATATCACCTGGAGATGGGTGGTTGCAATTCAACTTACTGATGCGATCGTTGAGAGCACCAAAAATATCTTATTCTCTGTAAAATAGTAAAAATAACAGTAAATGGGAAGTAGGGTCGAATCTTCAGGGACCGGATTGTACGAATGCTCGTTTCTTGAAATCCTAGACAATTTCTTGGCCAAGAAAACCTGCGGTCCTGAAAAAAAAATACAGAATTTAGAATTCTGAAATAAAATAAAAATAGAGTTTAAAGTTGAATTGAAATTGCAAAAATTAAAATGGAGAATAAAATAAACAGAGTTTGGAAAAAGAGAGAGTTTCTTATGTGGCGAGATTCCAACCTCCGGTTGTCTCGATCCGTTTTGGGTTCAATCCTTGGCTTTTAAGTAACCCTTCTCGAGCAAGATAAGCCAGTTATAGTGGAAGAGGATGCCTACAACCACCAGCTTCAAGAATTTAGACTTAAGATTTGGCGGAATCTGACTCTAGCCAATAATTGCTTTTGTGAGACTCTCTTCTGCTAGATCATCACTTCCCAACGGCGAATATCACACCGTTTTGTCTCTTGGATTGGCCAACCTCTTACGCAGAAAGCCAACGAACTGACTGTGCAACCTTCCCAAAATGTACAAAGCAGCCGTTCCTTGCACAAGTTGAAAAGATCACCTATTAAGGGACATGGACGGAAGCGTCAGCCTCGTAATGCGGAGAAGTGATGAATACCCTGTTGAGAAGGCTAAGCGCGGATTCTAAGCCTCATGAATCTTTTTGGGAATTTTGACAACCTTCGGTTAGATTGGTTTAGTGGCTCATAATTTTTGGAAAAGAAATAAATATAATAGAAATGAGATTTTTATTGAAGAAAATATGGAAAGAACAAAAGATAGAGGTTTTGAGAGATGGAGTGTTTTCAGAAAAAAAAAAAGAGATGTCTAATATGTGCCACTCCATCTCCTATTTATAGTATAAAAAAACTAGTCTGTTCCTAATTAAATTCTAAAAGATAAATACAAATAAATAAATATAATTAAAGATAAAAAAGGATAAATGAAAATAAATCCTAAAATTAAATCTAAATAAAAATCCTAAATAATTAAAATAGAGTCTTATGCTATAAAATTCGTTCATTTGCATTTTAGCCCTTATGTTGTCCATACTTGCATTTTTGGCACCACTTCTCTCCTACTTCTCATGTTGGCCCACTTTATCTTTAATTTTACGCTTTTTGCCCCCAAATTTCCTTTTATCTTCAATTAAGTCCTACAAGACAAAGAACCATAAAATAGCCCAAATTAGTAGGATATACTCAAAATAAACATGCAATTAGCACATAAAAATATGATGTTTTAGAGTATTATCAAATTCCCCCTACTTAGCCTATGTTTGTCCTCAAGTATGGTTTGTGCCCACTGTGAAAATTAGATCCTGCCATGAAAGAAATACTACTCCAAAGTTTTATAAAAATTAGTCAAAATGCATATGAAAAATAAAGAGAACCCTTAGCTTGCTTTAAGTAAAATTGAAAAAGTGTTCCAATTAACATACACAAAAATTAAAATCGACTTGGATTATTTCATGAAAATTAGGTAATTTACCAAACCTATCAAGACACCTTATTTATTTCTACCTTTAGTCCTCACACTTTATTAATATATTTTTTTCTTTTTTTTTGTTTTTGTATTTTTTTTGTTTTTAATTTAATTTAATTATTTTACTTAGGAATATATTGAACCTTTTGACATGAAATAGGATGACAACCGAAGCACCCTACCCCGGTTACTCAGCTAATCACGTCTTAAGCTGCACTCATAACCATAGAAACATTATTATTATTAAACGAAAATTTAATTTTGGAGGACTTAGGAGCAACAATCAAGTGTCAAAAATATGTTTTAGCAATCACCTTAATAGTCATGAACATATTTTAAGCATACAATTGTATTAAGTGTCCTTTTTTTTTTTCATTTAGACTTAATCAAATTTACTAAAAGCAAATTAGGGTTAACTCTATTAATCATAATTATTCATACTAAAAGAAATAAAACAATGGAGATGCAATCAAACAGGCAAAAATCATAACTAACTAAGTAGACAAAAATCATGCATGTGGGTCAAACAGTGGACAAGTCGTGGTCAAATTCTTGGGCATGAAAAGAGGCAAAATATTCTTGAAAAAAAAATTATATGGGCAGCAACGACCAATGCAGTAGCAGTAACAAAAACAACATCTAAAATGACAGAAATAATGAGGAATGCCTCCCTCTACTTAAAACACATAGTCCTCGATGTGAAATAAATAAATAAATAAGTAGAAGAAAAGTTTAGAAGAACTCCCCATATAGTTACTGTCGTTCGCGCATAGCGGAGAAGAAGGAGTGGACGGCGTCGTGGGGCTCGAATCATGTAGCAATGATGGAGAGGAGACGTACGGCAGAGAGGAAGAAGAAGAAGAGGCCGCCTCATTGGTGAGATCGACGGCTTAGGGAGCGGAAAAGCGACGCCGGCGGTGGTTGATAGTGAAGGAGGGCTCGACGGCGACATGGCTACAGGTTCGTACCATAATGGTTGGCAAATCGACGATGGGGGTTGGGAGGGTGAGAATTTCGGCGGCTAGGGAAATTTTGGGGAAAAAATGAGTGAAAAGTTTTAGTGTTTGGGATTTTTAGTTAGCTGAAAGATGGTGTTTGGCTGCAGGTTTTAGGTAATCTAGGGCAGGAAGGCCCTACTCCAGGCTGGAATAGGAATGGAATATGAGCTATTTGGTTGCAGTTTTATCTTTTCTCATTGTGCTCCCTATTTCTGCTTCGGTTTACTTAGACAGAAGAAGAGAATTTTTATTAATAACTAAAATAAAATAATAAATAATAAAATAAAATAATAAATAATAATAAAATAAAATAAAATAATAAATAATAAAAATTAAGAAAAGTAAAAAAAAATAAAGGTTGGGTTGCCTCCTAACAAGCACTTGTTTAACGTCACTAGCTTGATGTCTCAACTAGTATTGAGACTGTTCCAGTTGAATTCTTTCACTCGTATGGGTTGAGAAATTATCCTTTTTTTTATCACATCCACCACATTTGGGTATAATCATCCTTGCGCCTCTTTCCTTGGTTTCATATTTTCCTTCAAGGGGTTGATCCCTTTTAAGTCAACAATGGTCTCATCATTCTCATAAAATGTAAATTTGAGATACTCGGGAAGTGGTTTTAATTTTGGATCTGGTGCCTACACAACAAAAGGTAGAAGTTTAGTATCCATAGGAGCCAATAATTTATTAACAGATTCAAAATCATCAAACATCATTTTAGATTTATCTCCATAAGATGACTCAAAAGTTTTTTCTACTGATGAGTCAATTATGTCGACACGATTTACGTCCAAGACTTCACTTGGGTGACTAATAGTGCCATAAATGTTAAACTTCATGATCTCCCCGTCAAACTCCATCGTGAGGGTTCCACTTCGTACGTCAATCTTAGTATTTGCAGTACTAAGGAAAGGTCACCCCAACAAGATGTCTGAAGACCCAGAAGCATTATCCTCCTTCATTTTTATCATATTGAAATCTGCAGGGGAGATAAGCCCATTGACTTTGACTAATACGTCCTCGAGGACTCCTTCGGAATGCACAATGGACCTATCTGCCAATTGAATGATAACACCTATCTTTGTCAAAAAACCTGCGTTAAGTGATTCATAAATAGAAAAATGCATGACATTTTTGGAGGCCCCTAAATCACACATAGCCTTCTTAATTCCTAAATGACCTATTTTGCATGGTATTGCAAACATGCCCCTATCTTTACATTTTGCTGGCATTTTCTTCTGTAACATTGCAGATACATTCTCACCAACACTTACCTTTTCATTACCTATTAATTTTCGTTTGTTGGTGTAGAGTTCTTTAAGGAACTTGGCATACCACGAAATTTATCTGATGGCATCCAACAGTGGTAAATTGATCTAGACATTTCTGAATGTTTCAAGGATCTCATTGTCTTCTTTACCCTTTCAATATTGATTTAATCGTCTTGGAAATAGAAGTTGAATTATGGGTAATGGAGTTTCTCTCAGACCCGTTTGTCATTTTTGGGCTTTTCTTAGGCAAAATCTTGGCCAAGATTTCTGCCAGGAATTGGTTCCAGTACTTTTCCACTTCGTAGCGTCACTGCATTTGTGTATTGTCTTGAATTAGGTTTTGTTTGCAACGGCAGCTTCCCTTGTGAGTTTATTCTCTCAATTGATGTGGTCAACTCTCTTATAGATACCTCGGTTTTCTATTGAAAATCCTTTGTTTCTTTTTGGAAAGCAAGAGTTTGTCGTAAAATTTACTGTTAGAAATCAACAGTTTGCCGTTGTATCTGCTATTGGAAATCAAGCATATTAGCTGCTAATTTGTTGACCATGGTTTCTAGAGAGGTACCTGAATCTCGCGGATGTTGTGGAATCAAGTTTTGGTATGGCTGGTCATATCGTGGGTTGCCCCTACAACTTAAGTTAGGATGATCCCTCCATCCTAAGTTATAGAGGTTAGCGTAAGGGTCGTATCGTCTTTGTGGTGGCCCAGGGAAATTTCCCACAGTATCTAAATGAGCTATAGTATCATCACACAGACTGGGACATACATCAGTTGTATGTTCAGGTGTAGCATATATTCCGTATACTCGGGCTGGTTTGGCTTTTTCTGCAATAAGAGAACTTACAATATTAGTAAGTCTATTAACTTTATCTTCTAAGGTTGAATTACTTAGCTGGTGAACCCTTTTAGGGGGTTTGGGATTGGCTTGAAATTGCTGAGTATTTGTAGCCATTGTGGAGATCAAGTCTCTTACTTGTTGAGGAGTCATGTTGATCAACGCTCCTCCACTAGCAGCGTCTACCATATTCATCTACATGGGTTTCAGGCCTTCGTAAAAGTATTGGAGGAGAGATTGCTCTGTTATACCATGTTGTGGGTAGCTTGCACACAACTTCTTAAATCACTCCCAATAATCGTAAAGAGACTCTGTTACTTTTTTTCTTATTCCAACGATCTCTTTCCTTAACTCAGCTACTCGTGATGCTGGAAAAAATCTATTGAGAAATAAAAGAGAAAGATCAGCCCAAGTTGTAATAGATCCAGGAGGTAAGTAAAATAGCCATTCCCTAGTTGAATCTGCTAGGGAAAATGGGAAAATACGCAATTTAATTTGATCCCCAGTTACCCCCTGAGGTTTTATACTAAGACAAACCATATGAAACTCTTTCAGATGTTTGTGGGGATTTCTGATTTACAACTCACAGAAAGTTGGCAGAAGTTGGATTAAACCTGAATTTAGTTCAAAATCAGTATCCATAATAGGATATGCGATGCACAATGGTGGTTGTTCTGCCGGAGCTTTGGCCAGTTGCCGAATCGTTTAAGCTATTGGTTGATGTAGTAATTTAGGGTTTTCGTTAACCCTGGCGTTAAGCACTTCTTCTAGTGAATCGACTTCAACTTTTTCACTTTCAAATGTTTGAGTAGAGTTTTCGTTAACCCTAGACTTTGCTTCGTCGTCGATTCTGATTTCTAACGGTGGATTACTTTAAGTGGCAACCACCGCTGACTGCTTTTCCTTAGCTTTTTTTCCTTGCGATTAGCTCTTGCAGTCTTTTCGATCTTTGAGTCAAAGGTAAGAGTACTTGGAGCAGATCTGGTCATAAGAAATAAAAAACAAGATTAGTACATTGTTAGTCCCCGGCAACGGTGCTAAAATTTGATGCGGTCGTTGAGAGCACCAAAAATATTCTATTCCCTATAAAATAGTAAAAATAACAGTAAATGGAAAGTAGGGTTGAATCCTCAGGGACCAGATTGTACGAATGCTCGTTTATTGAAATCCTGGACAATTTCTTGGCCAAGAAAACCTGCGTTCCTGAAAAAAATGAGACAGAATTAAGAATTTTGAAATAAAATAAAAATAGAGTTTAGAGTTGAATTGAAACTGCGAAATTAAATAAATTGTAAAAATTAAAATGGAGAATAAAATAAACAGAGTTTGGAAAAAGAGTGAGTTTCTTATGTGGCGAGATTCCAGCCTCCGATTGTCTCGATCTGCTTTGGGTTCAATCCTTGACTTTTAAGCAACCCTTCTCGAGTAGGATAAGCCAGTTATAGTGGAAGAGGACGCCTACAACCACCAACTCCAAGAATTTAGACTTAAGATTTGGCGGAACCTGACTCTAGCCAACAATCGCTTTTGTGAGACTATCTTCTACTAGATCATCACTTCCCAACGGCGAATACCATGCCGTTTTGTCTCTTAGATTCGCCAACCTCTGACGCAGAAAGCCAACGAAACAACCTTCCCAAAACGTACAAAGCTGCGGTTCCTTGCACAAGTTGAAAAGATCACCTATTAAGGGACATGGACGGAAGCGTCAGCCCCGTAATACTGAGAAACGATGAATACCTTGTTGAGAAGGCTAAACGTGGATTCTAAGCCTCATGAACTTTTTTGGGAATTTCGACAACCTTCGGTTAGATTGGTTTAGTGGCTCATGATTTTTGAGAAAGAAAAAAATATAATAGAAATGAAATTTTTATTGAAGAAAATATGGAGAGAACAAAAGACAGAGTTTTTGGGAGAGGGAATGTTTTCAGAAAAAAGAGATGTCTAATATGTGTCACTCCATCCCCTATTTATAATACTAAAAAAACTAGCCTATTCCTAATTAAATTCTAAAAGATAAATACAAATAAATAAAGATAAATAAAGATAAATGAAAATAAATCATAAAATTAAATCTAAGTAAAAATCCTAATATAATTAAAATAGAGTCTTGTGCTATATAATCTCTTCTTTTGCATTTTAGCCCTTATGTCATCCATGCTTGTATTTTTTGCAACACTTCTCTCCTACTTCGCATGTTGGCCCACTTTATCTTTAATTTTATGCTTTTTTCCCCCAAATTTCCTTTTATATTCAATTAAGTCCCTACAAGACAAGAACCATAAAATAGCCCAAATTAGTAGGACATACTCAAAATAAACATGCAACTGGCACATAAAAATATGATGTTCTAGAGTATTATCACTTACCAACAACCATAATCACTAATAATGTTTGATATGTTTGGATCAACACCTGTCGATGATACCATGTATTCCATCCCGCCTTAGGTCACATTCGTTTCGGCACCCAATCTTCCTAATGTATACAATACACCCAACATCCACACCATCAATGGAAACTTGTAAACTGCTACACCCCGAATGACGATGCCACTCCTGATTCATTCCAGTTTTGATACGTGTAAATTTCAATTGTTATATCATATTTGTTTAATTGATTTATAATTCCAAAACTTATGTATTTTTATTTTGTATAACTTATAATATCATGTTAAAGTATTAAAAGTTGTATATGTGTTTATAATTATTAAAATAAAAGTTAATTTTAAATAAAAACTTAACACTAAAGACTTTAGCTAAAATTAAACACTAATAGTTTTGAATTAAACTTAAAGAAAATTTCATTTTCAAATGATCAACCATGATTACAAATTTCATTTCCATAAAACCATAAAAACATCGGGTACATAATTCAATTTCTTCCAAACCATGAAGATTGGCCAGTATGAACGTTTTGATGAGGACACATGTTTTGATTGTGGTTGGCTATTCTACATATGGTACAACGCTTTGGTTCGAACTCTTCTTTAATATCCATGTCACACGAATCCTCATCATGGTCGGCCGACCTTTAAGTTTCCTATGTAGTAACTTGTTTGACAATATCTCGAACGCAGGTAGGGGCAATTTCGATGTCGATACATCCTGCAATACGTGGAACTCATTACCCCAAATACGTAATATACATTTAAGCGCGTATACAACGTTGATATATTGTTTGACATTCAAATTGAATGTTGCACACGCTGCAACCACATGCGTACACAGGATCCCCGCGTGACAGTCGATGCACTTTATCACCCAGAAAGTTTCAAGTTTTAGGAATATAGTTTTGCAGTCATTGACCTCGCCCTCTGAGCGTTGTCTTCTATAGCATTCCTGACATCTTTGACATGCACGTGCCCAGCCTCCATCTGTTTTGCTTGTCTCAAACCCATTTTTGGGATCAAGGTTGCTAGCCTGTAAAATCTAGCTGAGAAAACTGATAAAAGTGGTAAGTGACACGTATGCTTCAAGACAAAATTAACGATATCGATAAGGTTGGTCGTCATATGACCATATAAGTACCCATCAAAATATTGAGCCTATTGTCACGGCTCCATACTACCCAACCACTGTCTGAGAGAAGGATTGGACCCTGCCATATCAGTCACCAACCTCGTCAACTTATGCCTGAATCAGTTTGGTTCCAACTTGTACCTTGCATACATATTCCGATAAAACACGTTATGATTCCTTTTAGTAAATGGAATAAAAATATTTACTAGTATAATTTTAATTACGATATTTGTACTCATATTCATGATTTGTTTATGCCAATCTTTCTACTTGTACTCATTGTGAAAGTTGACAGCGATGTGGTGAATACAGTAGATGGACCTCCATGGAACCTCGGGTCGCCGAATTGCAACAACAAGACCCTTGGATTTGTCAGACACAATGAAAATGTTGCCTTGCCTAATAACATGCCTTCGCAAGTTCTTAATGAAAAATTCTCACTATTCAAAGTTTTTTGACAACATGATGGCAAAGGTGATCGGTAGTACATTTTATTACCATTCTGTGTAACTACAATCAGTAGTATATGCGTGTATTTTCAATAAAGCCACGTTCCATCAACCGGCATAAGCCGTTTGCAATGGGAGAAGGCCCTAATATATGGATCAAATGTCCAAAACAATTAATGAGAAACTCTTCTCCCTGGTTCAAGTTCCCTATTCAGGCCACTATAAGGCAACATTTGCAAGTCCACAACAGTTCATGGCATGTACTTTAGCATTGCTGAAATCCACCTCTGAGGTTCATTGTATGACTCATCTCAATTGATGTACAATTACTCTATGGTCATTTGTTTCGCCCACCATGCTTTCTTGTATGACATTCTATACTGGAACTGGGTTTGCATGTCTACAATCAATGTCGACACAGGAATGGTAGAGCTATCTTACACTAGTGGCTTGATGTAGTTGCATATACTTTTGGCATCCTATTTTTCAATGCTCTTGCGTCATAAGTGCAATAGTGCATGTATGGTGCCCTTCTAATTTTCGTATTTGCCAGTGTTGAATCCTCTTTATAAATGCAGCTCGAACTCGCCAGCCACACCTTTTGTCAGCTTTCTAACTTTCCCCAACATATAATGTCGGTGTAGACTTTGTGACCTTGTAATCAATCGACATCTTCATGTTGTACTATTTGATGGCAAACACATAGTCTGCCTTGTTCTCGAGCTGTTACCCAATAAACAACTCTTCCAACTGCGAAATTGATACCAATTTGTGAGCATGAACTATATTTGCAGACTCGAGGAACTCAAGCGCATGCATTACATTTGGATCTACGCTCAACATGTCGCTCCCGAGGACATTTCATAAAATAATGCCATGAATCAAGTTACTAAAAGAAGGGGCGTGAACATTTTGAACCTCCTCCGGGCCTTCGTCGTCGACATCATCTGGAACCTCATCAAGATTGAGGTCACTAAAATCTTCAACGTCGTGATCGAAATTTTTATCATTATTAGACCCTTCTTCGATGTTTGCATCGGTGCCTATCACCTTCGGATGTATTTGTGGACAGGGACTTGGGACAAGGTTGTTATACAAACTCTCACCATAATTTAGATTTTCGAGTATCTACGATATCCCTCCACAGTCTAATTGATCTATCCATCTGACATTAAGATCAAAGTCAAACTCTGATGTTGACTTATTAGACTAACATTCTCAATGGGCTCTAAGTCGACTAACTCAGGAAATAACTCAACTGTTTGGGGTTCTCATTCCTAGTCGATCACCATATTTCCATCATAGTGCCCAAGTCATCATCATTTAAAGGTTACATCTCACAAAATTTTAACGGATCTGTAGAGATTGGAAACTTGTAAAATAATTTGGGCATCACTCTTCCACAATGAATAGCTATTTTCGCGTTGATCTTTCTTTTCGTTTCTTACAGCTTCACAGTTTTATTGAATCACAACCTTACTCTCTGTCGATCTTGAAATACACAACCAACATCACCTTCTGCATTTTCACCATAAAAAAAAATGTACACTAAAAACACCGAGTTATTCGTGTTCACTAAAAATTTTGAGCTCTCCTACTAAACACAACAATATCTCTCTTTTCTTCTTTTCTAGTTCAACTGTTACAAGAATGTCAACAAGATCTATATATGTAGCATCACTAAGGTGGTTATGCCAAAGAGAATGATTCCACCAAAATAAAAAATTCATCTTTATGGTTGTCATGCCATTCTCAATGGCACCACAAAAAATTGATTTTTATTATTAAAAAACAATTTGAAAAAAAAATTGTGCAAAAAAATTGTAGAAGGTGGTGGCAGCATTCTTTATGGCTCTACCAAATAAACTATCATTTTTATTTTTAAATTAAAAAAAAAACACTAAAAAAAACTAACACATTAAAATAGTGGTGCCATTATCTATGGCTCCACTGCTATTATTTATTTTTTTAGCCCCCCAGTATTGATAAATACTAGTATTTCTCTAGTATTGATTCAGGCAGTGCCATTCTCTATGGCTCCACGAGAAAAAATGATTTTTTTAATCCTAATGGCTGACGTGGCATGTTGGTGGCGCCAATCTCTTTGGCTCCACCAATTTTCACTATTCATTTACGTACATAATAAAAAATAGGTTATTTTTGTAATTATTCAAAATTTTAGGGTCATTTTAATAAAAACTCGTAAAATTTACTTTAATCTTTTATTAAAACTTGTTTCATATAAAAAATATATATTTAAATCATGATACATTTGAACTATCACATGGTTTGTTTGTTTCACTAAAATGACTTCGAAAAATGATTTCTAGAAAATGACTTATTTTCCTGAAAAATTAAAATTTTTTATATTTGGAAGAATATATGTAAAATATTTTCTTTTTTGATGATTTCTTAAAATATTTCATAAAAGTTATTTTCAATTAGACAAATATACATTTGATATTTTCTTGTCTTTTCATCATTTAATTGAGTTTATTTTATATCTATAAATTTATATTTTACATTGTTTTTGCATTTATTAAAAATATTTTGTTAAATTCAGGTTCATTATAACGTCATTTTTTAGTTACATGACTACCAAGTGAGTATGTTTTATTTAAAATGTAACATCAATAAAAATTGCAAAAAAATTAACAATGTAAATAGTTGGACTTAATTTTCAAAACTGAAGAAAGAATAAATTTTTAAAATAAAAGTACAGAGATTAAATTTCAAATTTGTGAATGGTACATAAACTTATGACATATTTTAAATTTTATACTACAAAACATTTATTATTAATATATTTAAAATTGTAATAAATATTTATTATTAAAAGATTTAATTTTGAATAATTGAATAATATTATTTGAAGTTATTATTTTAAAATTTATTAGTAAAATAAAATTGAAATATTAAATAATTTATATTAATAATTTTATATGACTAAATATAAATAATTAAATATGTAGCTTTAATAATATTGAAAATTATAATATTTTATATTAATATTTTAATAATTTTAAATATTTTTAAAAATGGAAAAATTATCATCAATATAATAATATTAAAATTGATTTACGTTAATTTTCATATAAAAATAAAATTACTTATAAAGGAGCTCTTTTCCTAAAAATGACGGTAAGTTATTTTACAAAAAATTAACTTATTTTAAGTTGACCTGTAAATTATTTTCGTGAAATAAATACAAAAAATACGAAATATTTTTCGTGAAATATTGTATATGTAAACAAAAGAACCCTTCACAAATCTTTGAACTATGATGTGATTTTTTATTTCTTTTGGAGATAGTCAGATTTTTATGGGTTAAATCAAATTATGAGTAAATCAATCATATATAAGGTGTAGTAGAGGTACTAAAATGAAGTTTAACCATTATCTCTTATGTTTTGAAGGTAAATATCTGACTTGCATTAAATAATGGGGAAATCTCTTATCCATATGAAAAACAACACACATCAATATACTGTACATAAAGGCGTTCGCCTTTTTTGACACTTTTTTTTTTGTGGGACAATGGTGAAAGGGGGGGGGGGAAGATAAAAGGAAATGTTTTCAAGTGATAAAAATTGAATTATAAATTTCTAGAATTATCAAAGTGCAATTTTATATTTTAAAGTTTTAGAATTTGTAGAGGGATTAAAATGAAAATCTGGAGGTGGGTATTTGTTAGGCAGTGGGCAAGAGGTGATATGGTGGTATTAACCACCCTTTTGTATTTGTTGGTTTTGCATAGATAATGGCTACTATGTTTTCACTTTTCATTTTCTCAAACAATGATTTTATTTTTAAATGAAACACATACTGTATCAAAAAGATTTCATCATCATTATTTGTTTTTCTCAACTCTACAACCATTAACCTTCTGCCTCATCTTTCCTTATTTTAAATTTTAAGCCAAGCATTTAAATATCAGGCATGTAGCTAATACCACATTTGTGGCTATTCATTTATTTTTTGGATAGCTTTTACGACAAGAAGATTAATTATTACTATCGGCTGTATTTATTTTGGCTTCAATAAAAGAGTTAGGTTGTAGTCAACTTTCAATCGAATTGAGAGAAACAACTTTAAGTTAGATAAGTTAGATGTCCTATTTTATCATCCAACTTCAATTTGAAAATATTTTCGAATCAACTAGAGTTGAATAAATTCATTGGCGTTAAATTTAAAAAATTAAACAAACCATATTAAAATCTTTATTGACAATATGATTAAATTTGAAGTAGTTAAAAGAACATAAATATCATATATATTTGAAAACTCTTTTAAAATAAAATAAGAAAAAAACATAAGATAATTAGTATGATAAGCTTAATTTGATAATTTATTTATTTAATTAAGGCATCAAATTTATCATTTTAAAATTTTAAAAATACATAATTTATTTTATTAATAATTTTATTTCTTGAATTTATATACGTTTTAAAAAATTTTGTAAAAAATGTTATATAAATATTTTAATTTTTTTGTAATTTCTAAAGGATATCAATTTGCACATTTTAAAAAAAATTCAGAGATTCAATGAGTAATTGGATTTGATTTAAAATTAATGGAATTTTTTAATAAAATCCAAATTTGTTGAGTGGACCGTGGTAGAAGAATGGGGTTTACTTTTGGTGAGAAAGCAGAAAAGAAAATGGAGGAATCGCGCTACTCTTGCGATTGTGGGGATTTTGAGGAAGCCATAGCATAGCAATATCGGATCTCATATCGGATCATACACAAACATAGTTCCCTTAATACATATCATTACTGTCTAACTTTCATTTTCACTTTTACCTCTATACTCCACTCTTACCTCATTACATTATCTTTATTTATTATCCCTTTTCAATTGGAAAAATTTCCATTTAGGTTCCTTTATATTTACAATTTTAAATTAGTAATACTAAAATTATATTTTTATCACCTTAAAATAATAAAATTTAATTTAATCATTTAAAAGTAAAAAGATATATGCTATTAAAATGATTAAATTAGAATTTTCCTATTATAAAATATATAATTTAATTCCTCCAAAAAAAAAAACTTTCCGGCTTCACCCTTGCCCATACCTTGGATTTCTTGAACAAAATTTGCCTTTCAAAAACTCCCAATTTCCCTTGTTTTTCAAATCCTTAATTATTTTCAAATCCGATTTTATTTTTAAAGTTCATTTTAAGTTATTTAATAACCGACCACCTAATCCTAGTTTTTACCACCTAATTTTAGACCAAATAATCATTTTAATATTTTATTATTAACACTATAATTTAATTATTTATTTTATTCTATTTTAATTTCTATGATATTAAACTCGATTATTCTCTCGAGCCCATAACTTAATGCCAATTCTACCAACCCGTTTTCGGGATATGACAGATAAAGAGGACACAATGTGGACAAAAACTTGTTTCATAGTACAGTGACAAAGTAACCCTGTCATTAACATTATCTAAACAGGAATGAGAGGGAGAAATAAGCCAGAATATTACAAGAGCAGCTAGAATATAGAAGATTAATGGTTGAAGATGAGTCATTATTTTAGTGGTAGCTTTTGCACAATGTTGAACCTCCATTGTGCAAGGCTTCTTATAATTGAGAATTGGGATGATGAGTATTGTTTTCTGTTACTTTCAGAGACCATGTGACAAATTTGCAAAGTTATCGTCCCTAAAAAAACAATTATACACCTCTTTTAAAAATTATTAACATGAAGATTGTTTATCTATTTATGTATGAAGGTTCTTGCTTTTTTTCTAATTTCACTTTTGAAATTACAAAAATAATCAACATTGTTGTTATATCTAATACTAGTTTCAGTCACATGTAATAAGTACCAAGCACTACTGTATCAATTATTATTCTTTCACATGAAATATTGTAGAATCTCAGTTTGACAAAAATGGATTTGTTTTCATATATATGAACTTACTAGTGCTCATTCCTCTATCAAAGTCTCAAAATTATAATGTAGCGCATTGGTTGGTTGGTATTTTCATGCATAAAAATATATCCATTTTTGTTAATTTGTGATTCTTTGTACACTTGTATGTGATTCACACTAGTGGCCAGATTCTTTCATTTGCTGAGTAAATTAAATTATTGAAGGTTTTCAAAGTCAAATATTAACCTAAATGTTGCAATAATTAATGAAAAAAAGGAGACTATGAGTGATTGCTGTAGATCATACGATAGATAGAAAGGGACAAAACAGTGGGACAACCAACAAAACAGTGTTGACTCCCTTTTTGTTGAGATTTGATTTGTTTAGTTGTCTGACTATGTTTCATTATTTGTATTGCTGAATTTTACCCTTTCTCTAAAAAAACAGAAGTAGGAAAAATAAAGAAAAGAAGAAAAATCAGAAAAAATTTTGAGCTTGAATCATTAGTCTTATATTCTATTGAAAAGCTCGTTTTCATTTTTTATTATTCGTGTTAATGTAAATTTCGTTAATTTGGCATTTGGGTTTTTCTAATTTGGTAACTTCAAGTGTAACCGACTTTTCTAACCTTTTCCATACCCTTAACCTAAACCCCATTACAACTTTATAAATACCTCTTTGATTGATGTGTCATCTCATTTATAGTGGTGGAGATTTGATTTTCAAGCAAGCCTATGGTAATAATATTTCTTGTTTGACTATTGAGTGCACATTATTTAAACCTTAAACACTTTGAGTGCTTTGAGTGAATCCTTAGTGAGGATGTTAATTCTTGTTGAGTTTGAAAGTAATTATTAAGATAAGGGAGATGACTGATGTTTTTAAAGCTTAAAATTCTCTACTTGGATGGCTTGTGCTGTTTAGTATCATTTTAGTGTGAATTTCCAATGCATGATTATTTGTAAATTGTCCTAAGACATTATCGGTGGAAACAATAAATTGAGAGAAGTTAACTTGAATGTGGGTTAAGGATTTTGCTTGAGGACAAGCAAATGCATAAGTGTGAGGATATTTGATAAGTGTTAAAAGTAACATGTTTTTAATCTCATTCTTAATGTGTTTTGGGTGATTATTTGATGTTAATGGTGAATTTTATGCTCCTAATCCTTTAAAATCATGTTTGTATACTTAGAAGAGCATTTAAGAGCAAAAGGAGTGAAAAATGAGCAAAAATAGAAAAATTGGAACAAGTTACAAGAGCCACATGGGTTAGTACACATGACCGTGTGAGCCACAGAGCAATGTGGCAGGTCGTGTTAATTTCGCGAATTACACTCTGTGTGACAACCCGAATTAGGGCCTAATCGGAATAGTGGTCTCGTGACCAAAAATCCGAGATAGAAATAATTGTTTTATAATTATTTTGAGGTTTATGATATGATTTCATGATTGAGTGAAAATTTCGTGATGAAATTCTATGCATTAAGCGCTTAAGTTGAGATTAGGGACTAAATCGAATAATTTGCAAAACTTGTGTTCTAGAAGTTTTTAGTATGAAATTGCTTTGGAATATTAATTAGGAGGTTTTAAATAGCAATTTGACCAAATTTTAAGTTTATGGACAAAAATTAGACATGGATGGAATTTTTGGAAAGTTTAGTAGTAAGGGCATTTTGGTCATTTGTATTTTAAATAAAATAAAATGGGAAAAATAACACAAAAATGGTCATCTTCTCAATTAGTTGATGCCGAATTTTGCTCTCCTTCATAGCTAGAGTTTCTTCAATTTTCAAGCTTCATAATCAAGAAAGACGTGGAATCGATCGTGATCGGGGAAAAAAAAAGCTTTCGGACTAAATTATAACATTTCTAAAGTTTGCACCGAGGTAAGTTTGTACATGAATAATTTATCAAATTTTTAATGTTATTTTATGTTGTTATCATATGAATTGGTGACTGTCCATAGAATGATTAAATGATGGAAACTTGCAAATTTAATTAGATTATGAATAAGTGTTAACGGTGAAAAATGAAAGATTTTCCGGTTGAACCCTCGGAACAGGAACAATACGAATAGGAACAATACGAATGACCCATTGTGAATACACATGTGTAGTACTAAGTGCAGGCTACTGTGTGTACCATACTGTTAAGTTGCATGTGTAGTACTAAGTGCAGGCTACTATGCGTACTCAATGACTTCGATCACGTGTGTAGTACTAAGTGCAGGCTACTACGTGTATCAGATGGTGAGGTCACGTGTGGAGTACTAAGTGCAGGCTACTACGTATACTGGATTGTTGGTCGCATGTGTAGTACTAAGTGCAGGCTACTATGCGTATTAGATAGTTTTGGCTATAAGTGTGGAAAGGGGAAATATGTGTAAACAATGGTATATTTGTTATTTTTCTGTTGAGTTCAACGGGAAAAATCGATAAAGTGGTAATATGTGAAAGTTATTATAAGGTGGATTTGTGCAAATTTATGTTTATGAAAAGTTAGGAGCTATGTGCTCGATAATTGAGTGAATTCTGGTATAACAAAAAGGACTAGGTGAAATTATGCAAGAGTGAATGTTAGAAATAAAACAGTGTTGGACAGCAGCAATTACATGATTTTAAAAATTTACCAAAAATCGTGGAAGTTGATAAAAATGCAAATGATATATGAAAATAAAGCTTAATGAGTCTATTTTCACATAAAATAAACAGGGGAAGTCAAAGAATTCTATATTGTGTGATATTTGAATTTTTGTGAAACAGGGTCTGAATGAATTTGAGATCCCCTATTCTGACTTTAGAAATTCACCATAAATTTTAAAAAAATTATTAAAAGTAATAATTTACATGCATGGATTCTTTATTGAGTATATTTTTAAGGGAAACAAATGGCATGGTTGTTGGAATTCTGTACAGGGAGAAATTTGGTTCGTAGTGCACAGGGGTCAGAGTAGTCGAACCCTGAAATAGGGGAGATTTTAACTAATAAACTGTACTAATTGAAATGACCAAAAATTCTATAAAAAAATTAGTAAGTATAAATATGAGTCTAGTTTCAAGAAAAATTTACGGAATTGGATTTCGAGTTTTGTAGCTCGAGATATAATTTTTTTTTAAACCGGAACTCTAGAAAACAACCTGTCCTAAATATGTGCTTATATACTAGTATGATTGTTTTACTTTGATAAATTGAATATCAATTTCGTACTTACTTACTAAGCTATATGCTTACCTTTTTTTCTTTTTCTTGTCTTATAGAATTACTAAGCCAGCTCGAGATTTGGAGGTCGTTGGAGACCCATCCACACTATCAATACTTTTTGGTATTTTGTAAACACTATTTTGGAATTATGGCATGTATAGAGGGCTGAATCATTTTGTTATGTGTCATAATTAATTTTTTTTAAAATATTACTTTTCAAAATTTGATAATTTACTTGTACTTATGTATATCTGTTAATGTTATCTATTTTTGTTCAAGCTAGAGGAATTAATTACGTAAGATCAGGTAAATATGTGAATTCATGTTTTCGTGATCTGTAATATTCCGTACCTTGTTCCGGCTTAGAACATGGGTAAGGGGTGTTACACTCTGAATAGCAGAAAAACGTAATTTTTAGGGTTTTTTGAGCATTCTAAGACTTATATATGACAAAAATAAGAAGATATGAGTGAGCCGTTAAAGAATACTCAAGAAAACAACTTGAAAAACACCATTGCAACTGATTCTGAAGCAGATTTCCATCAAGATTGAAGATTCCCTTTTGATCTCTTTGGAGATTATTATTAGTTTCTTTGTTTCTTATGATTATACTGTATTTTGGATGTTTTTATTTGCTAGCATGAACTAATTTTCTAAATACCTAGAGAGATGAACCCTATGATGGATTCTGTCATTAGATTTTTATTTTACGCTATAAAGACTTAAACCTTGTTCCTAATTATGTGTGCTTAATTCTTGGTTTAATATTTCTAGACTATTAATCCATGTTTGATGTGCTTAAATCAAAGGAGGCATAAACTATGTTTAAGGGTAGATCTAGCGTAATTAATTGGAGTTGCATGTAATCCTAGAAATAAGACGACATAAATCTACCGGATTAGATTCAAATCTAATAAGGGAATTCATAGATCGAGTTGATGTAATAATAGGGGTTTTAATTAGAAAGAAATTTCAATTAATCAACATAGAGTCAGTTGTTCTTATTCTTGAAGTGAGATATTAGCATAATTTAGGGATTTCGATGGATCAAGATATTAAGTGAAGAAATTGCATAATTTAGATTGATAATGACAAATGAAATCTAGGTGAATTCTTTCTTGGGTATTGTTTCACTTTTTGGTTGTTAATCGTTCATTTTCCTAATTTGTTCCTTGTTGCATTTGTAGTTAATTTAGTTAGTTTTTTTAGTTTTAAATCATTCACTGTAAATTTATCGGTTAAATAATAGAAAGATGGTAGAAAGATGGTAATTACTAGTACTTTAGTCTTCATAGGAACGATTCTTTGCTCACTATAGCTATACTATTAATTGATAGGTGCACTTGCCTTAGTCAGATTTTTAGTTGGTTTACGATTGCATCACAACCCATGCTTGATAGTTCTCTCCATCGAACACAGGTAGGGCTAAGACATACAGGTTACTTGATCCTGATTCCATTTTCCTCAATACCTCACAAGTGTATCTCTTGGTTTTACTCTCATACCTCTTATAGAACTTTTCTCATAGGTCCCTCAAGAAAAAAAGCTCTCGATGCCACTGTTGGTTTAGTAGAAAAATATCAGCTGCATAGAAAAATATGAATGAAAGGGATGATTTAATTTATTAATCAAGCAGTCCTTATATACATGATTCAAGTAACCAAGTTTAACAAATTTTAGCTTCCTACTCCTAATAATAAGCTAACAATCCTACTAACTAGCTAACAATCTCCCTAAGACTTAGTCGTCTCAATGATAAAAGACTTTACAGCCCTTGAGACACTAACAGTTTTCTATCACTTTCACTAAACCATGACCAATTTGCAAAGTTATTATCCTTAGAGAACAATTATACACCAATTTAAAAAGGAAGACTTGAAATCAAGTCTTTAGATGGAGAAACAAGATATATAAAACAACAAGCTTAAATTGTGGATCAATTTCATATGTAGGGTTGTTTAAGAAAGAGCATATATAGAAACAAGATGTATTTGATGACTTAATGATCTGGTAACTCCAAATCCATGTTCATTGTAATCAGTGGTGTCGTAACCATTTTTTTGAAAAAACGGGAATCGACTTAAATTTTGAAAATGAAAATGAATAGAGGAGTCACCACCAATCCTTTTTGGTGAGGTGTGATCGGGTCACCTTAAATTAATCATTTTAATAAAAGTTGAGATTTACTAAAACGATAATTTTTTGGTCTACGAAAAACAGAAAATGAGTTCGGGAGTCGGCTACGCACGAGGAAGGATTAGCACCCTCGGTACGCCCAAAAATTGGTACCTAGTTGATTAATTAGTGTCTTAGTGTCGAAGTTTAAAAAAACTTGAAAGACTTTGAAATACGATCCCTCTTTGTAAAAAGCTCAAATGTTAAAGACCTTCTCCTCTCAAAATATGAAATGTCACATCCAGTAAGTTAGGACACGACATCTTGAATTTTCGAGAGCGAGCTTGCCTTTTATATAAAATTTGCGTATTTTAATTTATTAAAAGGGTATTCGATTATTTAGAGTAAACGAGAGAAATCGAAACCAAGTAAGTTAGGGCACGTTTTCTTGAATTCTCAAACACTGAATATCGCCTTTATTTTAAAACAAATTCTTATTTCGAGGTGACAAAATGTCATACCCGGTAAGTTAGGGCACAACACTTCGTATCTCCGAGAATAAGCATTTTTCAAAACTCGTATAGCGATTTAAAAGATTATTCCGTTATTTAGGTTAAATGAGAAAAATCGAAGCCCAGTAAGTTAGGGCACGATTGTCTCGAATTACCAAATACGAAATTTCACTTTTATGAAAGAATTATTTTAAGGCATCGAGTAAAAAAAACTTAATGTGATTTATAGGATTATGTCGTTACTTAGATGAAACGAGAAAAACTAAAACCCAGTAAGTTAGGGCACAATTTTCTCGAATTGTCTAAATACGAAACTTGTTTTATTTTAGAAAACACAATTATATGCGTCGAGTAAAGGACCAACGTAATCATAATCACATGGTGAAATGAGAAACAAATCGCAGGATTAACATGCATAATAATAATAATAACAGAGGTGGTGATATAAACAATAATAATGACGAATAATGTAAATTTGCGATATATTGAGACACATATGAATAAACGAACAAACATAATGCCTAAAGTGTAATAATAATGAAAATATGAATGAATAAGAAAGTAAATAACTAAGTAATGAGAAAAAAATAATAATGCAATGATAGTAAGAAAGAAAAAAGTGATAACAATAATATGTCAAATAATAAATAATAATAATAATAATAATAATAATAATAATAATAATAATAATAATAATAATAAATATAGTAATGATAATAGTAAGAATATACAATATATAGTATTAGAGGTAAATACGTAATACATACATATTAGAAATAATCATAATATTAAAAACAACTATTAATAACTATATAAATAGATATATAGTAGTAGTATATACATGGTATAGTTTAGAAAAACATAAACATAAGATAATATGAGAAATAAAAATATATAAATGATATAGTATTAAGGTATATGCATAACAATAAAAATATAATATTAAAAGATATATACACGTAATATAAAAATGTATCCGTATCAAAAATATATACATAATAAAATGCAATATTTGAAATATTTACATAGTATATACATGCTAAAAATAATCATAATGTTTTAAAAAAATAAATATTAATGATATTACATAGATACATACATATATATTAAAATGAATACTTGATAATACTAAAAGTATGTACACAATATAATATATATATATATATATATATATATATATATATATTTATAAAAATATATACATGGTATAATGTTAATATGTATATGCATAATATGGAGTATGATATAGTATTTAAATGTGTATATATAAAATATATATTAGGAATAATAAAAAAACAACTATATGAATATATATAAAATATATGTAAGTATTAATTAAAACTCAAAATGTCTAAATAATAGTAAAAGATGCTGATAACAATAATACGAAAGTAGTAGATAGAATAATAAATAATATTTAAAATAAAAAATGGTAAAAAAATAATATAGAAACCACATTAAATCTAAAAAGGGACTAAATTCGAAACAAATATGAAGTTTTGGGGCTGATTTTAAAGAGAAATATAACAAAAGGGACCCATTTGAATGCGCGTGCGACTGTAGAGGGCCAAAAGGGCAATTTACCCGAGCCCTTAAAACGACGTTGTTCGAATGGGGGCCAAAATGAAACCAAAAATAAATTTTAAGGTGAAATTGAAATAAAAAAATAAAAAAGGACTTAATTGCGAGATCAGGAAAAAGCGGAGGGGCCAAAAGCGCAAATAACCCCTCCGCTTAAAAAACACTCGGATCTTCTGTAGAGTGGGTCGGGTCCTCGAGTCGGCGCCTGAACGGCGTCATTTTGGTGCTGTGAGTTGAGGCCCAAAACGGCACCGTATTGTATCACTATATAAATCCAAATTTTTTTTAAAAAAATTCAGTTTTCTCTATTCCTTTAAAAAAACAGAAATGTAATGACCCAAAATTCACGGGCACCGGAAAATTGAGTTATAAAGTTTCCGCCTTGGTGCAATAAGTTCGAAAATACTTATTCAAATATTTATGAGTTTAGTAGCGTGTCTAATGAGGTTTTAATTAAGTGAATTTAACTTAATTTAGAGAAATTAGTAAAAAGAACTAAATTGAATAAGGGTAAAAGTTTAATTTTAAAGTAATAGAAAATAAAAGGATTAAAATGGTAATTAAACCATTTACAAAAGATTAGGCGCCTTATGCATTAAAAAAATCTAAGATTTTATTATTATTATTAATTATTAGTATAGTTTTATATTATTATTATTATTATTATTATTATTATTATTATTATTATTATTATTATTAATTTTAAGTTAAAGATATTTATTAATTAAATAATTAATTTATGAAATTTTGTTTGACAAACAAATTGAATAATGATAATTGTAATAAAAATATTGGTACATTTGTAATAAATAGATACATGTACACTTGAAATAAAATAATTAAGCTACTTAATATTAAAGTAAAAGATATTTGTCAATTAAATAATTAAATTATTAAATACTTGTGAAAAAATAAAAATAAAAATAAAATAAATGGTGACAAATGTATGGTATTGATGGTATACACTTGTGTGAATATAATTAAATGCTTAATAGATATTTAAAATAAATATATTATAATATATGTTAATTAAATAAATAAAGTAAATAAAAGAATAAAAGAATGAAATAAAAAGAAACAAACAGAATAAGAAACAGAGAGCATTCGAAAAACAGAGGAAGAAAAGGGAAAGAAAAGAAAAAAGGAAAATTGGGATTTTGAAGCTTCAAACTTGTTTGGTAAGCTAAATTTAGTCATTTTCTCTTAAATTTGATGTTTTAGAAGTCTTAAAATAAGGTTTTGATGAAATTAATTTGATAGTTTGAAAGTTTAAAAGCTTTTAAACAAAGTTCATGTTGAAGAAAAAGAAGAATTAGGGATTTAATTGAATGAATTTTAAGTTAGAAATTGAAAAGAGATTAAATTGTAAAAGAAGCTATAAGTTTTGTGTTTTAGGAAATTAAATTCAAAGAAATTTTAAATTAGGGTTTTATAATGAACATTAGATTGTTAGGGTGAACATGGAAGGAAATTGAATAGAAATGAAGTATAAATTAAGTTAAACAAATAAAAGAGTTAATTAGGATTAAATGAGAATTAGGAATAAATTGAATAAAAATTCAATTAATTATTAAATTAATGCTGTAATTAATAATATAAATTGTTATTATTATTTTTTTTTCGTAGCTAACAAGGAAAACGAGGCATCGGCATCCAAAGGAAAAGAAAAGATCGTTGAGGAGTAAATTCGTATTTCGGATTTGTATTACTATAACTCAAATTATTTATTAAATGGACATTGAATTTATAGTTATGGAATAATTAAGATAAGGTAAGTATTATATTTAAATTTAAATATAAGTATGTGTGAAAATTAATTTGTATATGAATTAAGATAACAGATATTTGAATTGATTGAGTATTGAAAATTTTTGTGTAAATGAAATTGAAATAAGAAAAAGTAAAATAATACCCTATTAACTTGTCGGACTAGATTTGATACAAATGACATGCCATTAGATTTGTGATGTGATGAGGAGATTGTAGTTCGGCTGATAAGATGTTTCTGTTATTGTATACTTCGGTTTATCCAAAGAGGCACTTAATGCCTTACTGGTGTGTTATGGAGGATTTATAATATTCTGGGTGTGTTTGGGTTGGACATTCTGGTGTGTTTGGGTGGAATCCGTGTATCTGTCAGAGTCCGAGCCTTGTTAATAGGGTAAATAATTGAAATGAAATTTTGAAAATGAGATTATTTATTTTAGCACTATTGAAAAGTACGAGAAATAATGTATGAACTAAATTATGAATTGAGTTGGTATGAGAAAATGAATTATAAATTTAAGATTTATGAAGTAAAATAATTATATATAAAAGTAGTCTAAATAATTATAAAATTTATGGTTGATGTTTGTAATTTATTAATGTTAAATAGTCTTGATTTATAGTAATACCTCCGAGTATGAAATACTCAATGTCTGATTGTTTCCGTCATGCAGTCTTTAGAGTTTCAGATCCGGTCTAGCATCTAAAACAAACCCGACTCCAACAAAAGATTTTGATGATGTATTTCTTCCTTTGGTTAAGTGGCATGTACTAGGTAGTTGCATATAAATTATATGTATACGTTAAGTTAAATGATTTTGGTTGTATATAAATGATTATAATGTTTTGGATTATGAATATGATATAAAGTTATGAAATGGTAGAATTGGTATTAAATAATTGAAATGAAATAAATATTATTAATTATACATATATACTAACATGTTATATTGTTTAAACTAAGGTATTAAATTATTATTTTAATATAAATTGGATGTAATTGAGTATACTTAATCATTGGTTGGAGTATTGATACTGGTTTGTTTTTGAGTTTAAAGTTTGCAAGGGGTTTTATGTAAAAATAAGGAGAAATGCTGTCGAAATTTTAAAAAAAAAATTCCGGAGAATTTGAACAAGTTCAGTTTCACTTTTAAATTTATGTTTTGGCTTCGAGCGTCTATTATTAGGACTTAACTATTATATTATACTATGAATATTATTATTTATTTATGAATTATTTTGTAAGTTGTCTGATTTGTCTGGTAATGCCTCGTAACCCTATTCCGACGACGGTTTGGGGTTAAAGGGGTGTTACAAGAAAGCAGGCCCCTCAGCTCTCTCTCAGCCCCAGGCCTCCGTTGCCGAACCGGTCACCGTCCTCCGCGCCGTCCGCAGCGCCGGCCACCGTACACTGTGGCCGGAAATCGCCCTTAGGTAATTTTTTTCCCTTTTTATTTTTTTTATTATACTCAATATATATATGTGTATTGTTTTAATAGAAGGGATATTATACATACAAACAAATTCGAAAAGAAAATTAAAAATGAAAAGAAAAGTGGATAAACTTTCGATTCGGTCTTCGATCTGTTTTGCTGCGGTTTAGAGTTAGTCTGTTTTTGATGTTAATCTTCTTTTTGTATTACGAGAAAATGAAAATCAAGAACCAAAAAAAAAGAACCCCTTACACCCGATCCCTCTGTGGTTTTTATAGCCCCTTTTTTACAAGTGTTTTCTCCTTTCTTCTGCACACTGTCCTTTCCCTTTTAATGCTGCAGGCAAATGGCGGTGGAGGCAGGTACCACTTCCACTGGAGATGTGACTGGGGGCGGTAGGATTAGGTGATTTAGGGTTTCAAATTCTGAAACCCTAAATTTAGGCTAGTTGGGTCAAATTGGGGTTAGAGTCTGTTTGGTTTTTAGGGGTTATTTGGGCTTTGGGGTTATTTGGTTTAATTTGAGTATGAGTCTGGGGCCAAACGGGCTTGTACAAGTGGAATTTATCTTTTAGCTACTTTTCAGCTATTTGTTTGGGTATAAATTGTTGAGACATGTCTTCGTTTGGGTTCAAGTTGTAGACAAATATAGTTGAATATTGCATTCAAGAAATGGAAACTCAAGTGAAGTACATGTGGGTTATGGTGTTTATTGTGAGTATAAGCATTGTAGGGTTCCAAGGAGTCGATGCAACTCATGATTATTATGGTCCTTGCGGGAAACATGACATAGAGAGGGAAGCTCAAATGATGTCTCCTTGTACATACGTAGCCAAATACTGGAGAGCTCCAGTTTTCAAGCGCTGTTGTGCTATAATAAAGAAAAAGCTCAGCAATCCAAACTATCTCTGTGTTATTTTTCAAACTCGTATGTCGAAGTGAGAAATGAAATCCAATTGTAACTAGCTTTTTCAAATCGTATTTAATCGTCTTTATCATTTAGGGATAGCAAAACTCAAACCATCATTCTAAATGGAGAGGATTTAAGATATTGTCCCTATCAACATTATGAATTTTAAATGCAATTTTGATAGTTGAAACTAATTTTTAATAGCTAATATAAACTCGTAAATTTCCCAAAATATGGTTAATTTTAAGATTGTCGAATAGATTGAAGTAAAAAATAGCTTTGTTTGCATTAAAATTTTAACCAATTTACAATTTAATTAATTAAGAGAAAACAACCTAATAAAAAGAAACGAAACTCAATAGTTTTCAAAAAGTCAAACAAAATTAAATTCTTGGTGGGGATTGAAACTCAACCAATAAAAAAGGGAAAATCGAAAATTGGAAGAATAAACAATTAATGTAAATAAAAACCCAAACTTTTGAAAGTAAATACCTTTTTAGAGAGGGAAAAGATTTGATTTTTTTTTTTCAATTGCTTGAATTTGGATGATGACTTTCCATTTTCGTTTTATGAAATTTCATTTTTCTCTGTTTTGAAGACTAATTTAAAGGAAAAATTAACATGTGAAGAAATTGATTTGGACTTTGTAAACATAAAACATATTAAAAATATGTATTATTAATTGGGTTATTTTAAACTATGATCCAAATACTTGAGTCTCAAAATAAGCACTAGTCCAATAAAACACATATGATAGTTTAGAATATTGTAATAAAACATATATTAATAATTCACATATTATATTAATTATTTTTAAACACATATGAGACAATTGTGGCGAAGCTAGCTATGGAAATTCTATGATATTGGATCCGTTATTACATTGGCCATAAAATAAGTTGGAACAATTTTGAGCTGTTCCAAGGAGATAGGTTGGCCTTGGTCTTCCATAACATATAAACATCTCCCTGAGTATTAGAACATTAGTTCTTTTACATTTATTGCACGAAATTTGGAGAGATGCTCCTATAAGTCGGAAAACTATATTCGCAACTTGTCGGATCGTATAGGTGGATCCACACGTGAGTCCCATAGTTAAATCCCAAAAATCATTAAAACAAATAAGAGAAAATAAAGTATATTAAACGCAAATAGGAATGTGAAGGGAAAATAAAAACAAATTATTAGATATACTTGAATTTAAATTTGTCTTAAGCTATATGGCCGATTGGAAGTATGACACAGGTTATTGTGCAAATTCTGAACATGTGCCATGTTTCATCCATTCCTTAAACCAAAACTTAAAGTTTGACCCTATCAATTCCAAGTTCAGCCATAGTGTGGGCAAGTGGTTCTAAAGAGCTCCATCACTTTGCAACAATTGCTTTTAAATAAGAAACAAAAAATTTGATTAGATTACAGATGCATTACTTTATAGTTTCATGTGATCATATACGTATACGTACTCCGAGTACTAGTCATTTTATAATAGCTAGGTTGCGAATGGGTGCAGGGATTCCTTGCATCGTACAAGGGCACCAAATTGTCGTGAGCATCTTGTGCCCAAATTCCATGTATTGTAAACAAGGTTTGGATTGGGGCTTTACAGCTTAGAGTAGAGCTACAAACTGATGGAGGCCATTGACGTGCCAACTTGTAGAAGTCTACAATCGAAATTACTGGCGGTTGGGTTACTACAAATGCTACCCATAATGAAAAATGATATAATGCATTTTTACAAATTTACAAATCAAAAGAGAACTACTATATATAGATATTACATGCATGAATGGTTGGGCTGAGACGGGATGATTGTGCTTTGCAAGCATATAACGACCCGAATTTACGGTTATCGGAGAAGTATATTTTCGGGTCTCTGTTTCTGAAAAATGGATTCGAAAATATTTATTAAAAATATTTACAAAGTTAATTGAGTGGTTAATTAGAGTTTAATTAGGTGAATTTAGCTTAAGAGTATTAGGAAAAAACTAAATTGAATAAGGAATAAAAGTTGAATTATAGATTAATATAAAAGGACCACAATGGAAAATATACCATTTAGCATAAGTTGAGGCGACATATGAAGTAAAAAACTAAGATTTTTACTTAGATTTTAAGTATAAAATATATCTTAGTAATAAATTATATTAAATTAATTTAGAATAATTATTTCATAAGATTTTTATAGGATAAATAAATTAAAATTTTGACAGATGGATAGTGATGATAATATACAAATGTAACAATGTATATATGAACAATTGTAATATATGCATTTTTATTAAATATATATTTATTATTATTTAATTAATTGATATTATATTATTATATTAATGAATAAATTAATAAGTTGACAAATGTAAGGTGATAGTAAAATACAAGTGTAATAAACCATATACATACAATTATAATATGCTTATTTATTTATTTATTATTTAAAAATAATAATATTTATTAAGTTAATATAATAAAATAATACACAAAAGTAAAATAAAATGAAATAAAACAAAGCATAAAGGAACAGAATCATTCGAAAATAGAGAATGGAAAGAAGAAAAGAAAAGAAAAGGGAGAAATAGGGATTTGAAAGCTTGGAACTTAAATAGTTGAGTCAATTAAGTCATTTTTCTTTTAATTTTGATGTTTTTGAAGTTTTAAAACAAGGTTTTGATCAAATTAACTTAATATTTTGGAAGTTCATAGGTTTTCAAATATAGTTCATGTTGAACAAAAATATGAATTAGGAGTTTAATTGATAGAAATTTTAGTTAGAATTGATTAAAGGATTAAATTGTAAAAGAATGTATTAGTTTTACATAGTAGGGACTAAATTGCAAGAAGTTTTAGATTAGGGTTTTATGATGAAATTTAGATAGTTATGGCTAAGTTTGGTTGAAAATTGAGTAGAAACAAGGTATGAGTTGAGATAGAAAAGTAAGTGAATTTAGTTAAGATTAAAATTGAAATTAAAGTAGAAATTGAATAAGAAGTTTAAATATTAAATGTAAATTAGTATTGTATTAATGATTATGAAAATGGTTTTAATTTCCGTAGCTAACGTTGTTCCGGAAAACCTTGGCTAAGGAAGGAAAAGGTAAAGTCAACGAGGGTTAGCTCGGAAATTACGGTTTGTATTTCTATAATCCGAACTTAATATTTAATTGTTAAAATTATTATTTAATATGCATGGTAAGTGCATTAAAATGATTATTTGAATTGAAGTGAACATTGGTTGAAATTAAAAGTGAATTTAATTTTTAATTTTGTATTTTGATTAAATGTTATGGTAAATAATTAAGGTGAGAATTATTTGTATTGAGTTTTACAATTGAAATGGATTGATTTAGTGTGTGATAAATTTATTGAATTTATATGGATATATGTGATTGATGTGGAAATTGAATATTGAATGTATGTTATATTGAAAATTAAATTGATTGGGAATGTGATGAAATTAATATGAATATGTGATTGTTGTGAAATTTGAATATTTGTTATTGAAAAGTAAAGTGAATTGTATTGAATTGAGAATATATGTGATTAATTGAAATGTGTATTGGTTGAAAAATTGAAAGTAAATTGAAAACTCTATTAACAGTATTCGAGCTAAGTCGGATATAGTTGGCATACCATAGGATTGGAAGTGTTCAGGGATACTTCGACCTTGAGTCGATGAGGCACTATAAGTGTCGTACTGTACTTCGACTTCGAGTCGATGAGGCACAATGTGTGTCGTACTGCTACTGTTACTTCGATTTAATATGATGAGGTACTGAGTACCGTACTGTTATTGTTTACTTTGGAAAAGCCAATGAGGCACTGAGTGGCGTACTGGTGTGTTGGTTGGATCCGTGTATCCGTAATGTCTGAGTCATATTAATAGAGGGTGAATAAAGGTACTGAATGATTGACTGTTACTGAATAATTGATTGTTACTGAATAACTGATTGCTACTGAAAAATTAATTGTTACTGAATGATATTGATAAATTGATTGATATTGAAAAATATTGACTGATATTGAGCTTGAAATAAAACGGATTACTGATTGAATGTGAATTGTTGAATATTATTTATTGATATTGAACAGTGAACTGAAACATGATTGAAACACATGAATAATGTAACTCTAAATGGGATATAAGTGAATAATATTATTGTTCAAGTGAATTGTGAACATATTGTTGAAAATTATATGAGTTAGTAGATGAAAGAATTGACTGAGTTATAAAGGATTTATCTATGAATTGAACAATTATATAATTGTGATTGTTATATGATTTTTAGGTGAATGTTATATTTTCATATTATTAAGTGTTCAGATTATAGAAATACCATTGAGTTCATACTCAACGTACGATTTATTTCCGTGCGTAGGATAAGTTAAAGTCAAATCGTTCGATCAGCATCCCAGGCCAATCCCGAGCTCTAAGTGGAGAAATATATTAATTATTGGTAATGGCATGTATCTAGGATATCATATTCATATGAGTTTCATTTTGAATTATGAATGTAAAGGTGAAATAAGTAAATTTTAGATTTGGTAATGGTATATGGTAGGAATTGGCTTAATTATAGTATGAATTTGAACTATTTGAAAATGTGTGTGAAATGCTTAAAATGATTCATTATATAGGCACATAAAATATCTAATTTGACATGTTTTGAGTAGGTTTGAATGAGATTTAAAGTAATTGAATGAATGGTTATTGGAATATTTGATATATTAAGTTGCAGGGCTGGTAAATTTATTGTTTAAGGCTCATTTTGAGTCCACACAGTCTAGCACATGGGTGTGTGGATTGACCGTGTGAAAGCTGCACCTTAATACTTTCAAGTCAGAGAGTTACATGGGCTCTCAACACGGCCATGTAACCTAGGGACATGGTCGTGTGATCTAGTGACACGGTTATGTGAGTCACACGGGTAATCCACACGGGTGAGTGGGTACTGCTTATAAGGGAAATTTTGAAATTTTGAGAAAAAAATTCCTAGTGATTTTAAATTAGTCCCGAATTGATTTTACTGTTCATATTGGGCTTTGAGGGCCTATTAAAAGGGCAATATGTTAAATTTATGATAAGTGTAAACAATTATTTTAATTAGTGACCGTAATTGAACTGTATTGACTAGTAATGCCCTGTAATCCTGTTCCGGGTGTTACAAAGTAGCTGGTTTATGATCTTCTTTATAAGCTTGGCAGACATATTTCATAAAATTTTCAAAGTCTTGCAACCATGAAATAAATATTGAAGTTACTTATCACAAAATGTTACTTCATAATCACACCAAGAAAGAGTAATAAACAAACTCACTTGTCTGAGTGGCTGATTATTCACCACCACCCATGGCACATATTCTTGAGGTGACTTCAGATATGTAGTCTCATTAGCATATTGTAGCAGAAGTTGCATTTTATTAATTAGGAAATTCAATGTTAGAAAAAAAAAAGGAGGAGTGTTAATTAAATACTAAAACATGCGACCAATCTTATATCCAAATCTGGTAATATAGCATTTGTTGATTATCTCTTCATTCAATCTCAACTTTTCATTGCAATTTTTTTACAGTGTTTCACTAGGCCCTTCTTTAAGCTTTGTTGCTCTATGCAGTAAATGAATTCCAAGTGCTCTTTTTGCACCACAGTAGAGTAATTAAATACGAGTTGGAGACAAGTACAAATACTTATGGCTAATAGAAGTTACCACATCAGGCCAGAAATGGATGACATAACTATGTATAATGTTTAAGTGGCATTCTTCTTCTCCATTCTGTATATTGTTGCATAAACTATAATTAGTTACAGTAGCAGAAAGAAATTGAACTTAATGAGTTAATAATAAAAATACATTAAAATGAAGAATGGAGTTGTAAACCTGGCAATGGATTTTAGCATTGCCCCAAGGGACCAATCTTAGATTGATAATGGTATGGAGGTCTGTGTGGATGACCTTAACTAGGTTATTGGAGATAAAAAAGGCATAAGGGCATAAACTTGTTTTATAGTATAGTGACAAATTAACCCTGTCATTAACATTATCTAAAGAGGAATGTGAGGGAGAAATAAGCTAGAATATTACAAGAGCAACTAGAATATAGAAGATCAATGGTTGAAGATAAGCTATTGTTTCAGTGAGCTTTTGCACGATGCTAAACCTCCATTGTGCGAGGCTTCTTATAGTTGAGAATTGGGATGATGAGTATTGTAGAAGCCCAAATTGCCCGGGCCCAATTATATGAAAACCCAACCAAACCTCTAAACCCACTAAAACCCTTAACCCATGACCCATTTACATCTACCCAAACCCAATTCAAAAGCCCATTAAGCCCCCCAAAAAAAAACCTAACCCAAAAAAAAAACAAAGAAAAAAAAAGAAAAGAAAAACCTACCCCAAAAAAAACCTAACCCAAAAAAAAAAAAAGAAGAAAAAAGAAAAACCTAACAAAAAAAGATAAAAAAACCTAGCCACCTAACCACTTTCCCACTTGCCCCATTTTTCCTCCCATTGTCTACCACCACCACCTACAAAATAGAAAAAAAAAAAGAAAATCATGAAAAGATGGCTATAAAAAGCCATTCAAAATCATGTAAAAAAGAAAGGAGGAGGATTTTAGAAAGATTGAAAAGGAAAAACACAAAATCCTTCAAATTTTGAACACAAAAAAAACATCAATAAAAAGGTTGCATTTTTTCTTTTTTCCTCTTCTTTCGAATCTTTTTTCTTTCTTTTTTTGTGTTGTTTTTTTTCTTTCTTTATATATACATATATTGTTAAGAATTTTTTTTCCCGGCCACCATGGGCGGTGGCCGGCGCCGGCGACGAGCGGCGACCGACAATCGGCCGGTGATCGGCCCCCCTTGGCCGGATTTCCTTTCCCCCCTCTCTTCTCTCTTCTTTCTCCCTTCTTTTTTTTAGGTATTTTATATATATTATGTATATATTTTTTAATGCCATTAGTTATATATTTCTTATGTATATATTCTTAAATACTATTATATATACATATATATATTTTAAATACCACATTGTGTATATATTATTATTACAAATTATTACTATTGCTAGTATTATTATAACTATTATTATATTAGTGTATATTTTATGTACATATGTATATATATATATATATATATATATTTATATATTTATATATTTGTACATATCATTATTTTATATTATTGTTGTAAATTTTTATGTATATATTTTTTATGTACGCTTTCCTAATATTTTCTTTTATTATAGATATTATTATTATTATTATTACATACTTTTATTATATGCATATATATATATATATGTATTTTATGTACATATTATTATTATTATTATTACATACTTTTATTATATGCATATATATATGTATTTTTATGTACATATTATTATTTTATATTATTATTACTAAATATATCATTTTTCTATTTTATTATTAGTACATGATTTGTTTTATTTTGTAAATATCATTATTATTGTTATTCTAATATTCTAGTATTTCATGTTAATATTTTTCATTAATGATATCATTTTTTAAGTCCTTTATCTATTTTAATTTCTCACTTTAGGAATATTTTTCTCATGTTTTAATTAATTTCAAAAATAAGGCAATGTACGGTTTAATATTAAGCCATCGATTTCATCGCTATGTTGGGTGAAATTACTACTTGTGTTAAAAAACGGACACCCTTTCTAAAAAATCGAAAACTAAAATTCTTATTTTTCAATCGGATCACGATTAAATATTATATTGAACTCGTATATTTGAAAATCAAGTCAACACATGTTTATGAGATACCAATTTTGGGCGTCGAGGGTGCTAATACCTTCCTCGCACAGAATCGACTCGAACCCCAATTTTCTCTAGACTTTCACGTAGACCTAAATTTGCCCTTCTTTTTGTTTTAAAATAATTTTATTAGGTGTCCGATCACACCTATAAAAAAGGATCGGTGGCGACTCCCCTTTAAAAAAAAAAACGAAAGTCGGTTTTTCAAATTTCCAATAAATTACCTCAATTAGCGACCGAAAGCTAATTTTTTTTTTTTACGTCGCTACAAGTATTGTTCTCTGTCACTTTCAAAAACCACGTGACCAATTTGCAAAGTTATCTATCAACCCTAAAAAGCAATTATACACCACTTTAAAAAATTATTTACAAAAAGATTGCTTATCTATTTATGTATGGAGGTTCTTGCTTTTTCTAATTTCACTTTTGAAATTACGAAAATAATCAGCATTGTTATTATATCTGTTGAGCATGACTACTATTTCAGTCAAATTTGAGAAATAATCTTTCAGTTAAACTGTGTTTATTTGTTTTAATCAAACTCTGATTAGTCTAGATTATTTTATTATTATTTGACTTATGAATTTAGCCTATAAATAGGCTCTTTTAGAACCTTAGAAAATACACCCATTAGATATTATAACTCATAACACATTTAGAGAATTTTGTGTTTACGTTTTGTGGGTTCTTTATTTTCGGGTTTTTAGGGTTTAGTTTTTATCTCTATCTTTTGTACTTTTCGTTCGTTTTCCATTATAGTAAAATTATCTTTGCCCTTAGTTTTTTATCATCTTTGGAGGGATTTTTCCACGTTAAATTTGTGTGTTTAATTTTTTAATTTATTCTGTTATTTTTTTACTTGTTGCTTAATCGGGTCGATCCTAACAAGTAGTATCAGAGCTAGTTCAATTTTCATAGATCAACCCATTTAGAGATGGCAGCAACAAGGTTTGAAATTGAGAAGTTCGATGGTGAGACAAATTTCAATCCGTGGCAAGTTCAGATGATGGCAATTCTAGTTCAATCCGGCTTGAAAAAGGTTGTTATCTGGAAAAAGCCTGAGAATCTAAATAAAATAGAATGGGAAGAGCTTGATGAGAAGGCTTTGTCTGCAATCCAGTTGTGCCTCGCGAATACGGTATTGCAAGAGGTATTGATGGAGAAAACCTCATCCGCCTTATGGAAAATGCTAGAAACTCTTTATGCTACTAAGTCCTTGGCTAATCGTTTAGTGTTAAAACGTCTATTTACGTTTCGTATGAACGAATGTGAGCTTATTGGAGATCACATTAGTCAATTCATTACTCTTTTAAATGATTTAAAGAATGTTGAGGTTCAGATTGACGATAAAGATCAGGCTATGCTATTATTGTGCCTGTTATCCCCTTCATACAAGTCTTTCAGGGAGACCCTAATTTATGGTAGAGACAAACTCTCATTCGAAGATATGAAGGGTCATTTGTTGAGTAGAGACAAACTTGACAATGAGTTTAGTTTGGTTAGCAAGGCAGATAGGCAACCTTCCGTTTTGGTAGCATCAAAGAAACGAGACAAAAGGTGTCGCTATTGTAAAAAGTTAGGTCACGTCAAAGCAGATTGTTATAAACTGTGAAATAAAAGAGCTGCTGAAAGTAACGAGGAAGATGTAGCTAGTGCTAATTTGGCCGATGAAAGCGGTGATGATTTCTTGTTAGTGTCAACGAGCGAGAACTCCAAGCTCACGTCCGAGTGGATCCTAGATTCGGGATGTTCTTTCCACATGTGTCCCAATAAAGAATGGTTCTCCACATACAGTTCGATTAAAGGTGGAGTTGTGCGCATGAGAAACAATTCATCTAATAAGGTAATTGGTATTGGTACTGTTAAAATTAGGATATACGATGGGACGATTAGGACACTCTTAAATGTCAGGTATGTACCTGATTTACGAAAGAATCTCATCTCTTTGAGTATTTTAAACTTGAAAGGATACATAATCAACATCGAGTCGAGTGGTATTAAAGTATCTTGTGAAGCTCTCGTTTTGTTAAAAGGTAAAAGAACTGGCAGTCTTTATATTCTGGAAGGTTCTACAGTGACTGGTGAAATCAGACGTCCCTCGTCCGTTACGGAGTCAAAGTCAACTCGCTTGGAGTGGAGGCAACTTGGTTATAGGAGGGAAAAAGGTATGAACGTTTCGTTGAAGAGAGGTTCTCTTTTGGATGCAGGTTTTGAAAAGTTAGGGCATTGTGTTCTTGAAAATTAGACTTGGGTTAGTTTTAATTCGGCAGTGTACAAGTCGAAGGCTAGAAGTCTTGTAGTTCTTAAGCACAGATTCGACTCAATTAATTCCCTGCATAGTTCAAGATAGGCCCGTGGCGGGCTTTGGCAAAGATGGCATTGTGGAAATATGAGTCAATGTGGAGATTTATTGAGCATGACTACTATTTCAATCAAATTTGAGAAATAATCTTTCAGTTAAACTGTGTTTATTTGTTTTAGTCAAACTCTGATTAGTCTAGATTATTTTATTATTATTTGACTTATGAATTTAGCCTATAAATAGGCTCTTTTAGAACCTTAGAAAATACATTAGATATTAGAACTCATAACACATTTAGAGAATTTTGTGTTTACGTTTTGTGGGTTCTTTGTTTTCGAGTTTTTGGGGTTTAGTTTTTATCTCTATCTTTTGTACTCTTCGTTCTTTTGCCATTATAGTAAAATTATCTTTGCCCTTGGTTTTTTATCATCTTTGGAGGGGTTTTTTCACGTTAAATTTGTGTGTTCAATTTTTTAATTTATTCTGCTATTTTTTTTTACTTGTTGCTTAATTGGGTCGATCCTAACAATATCTAATACTAGTTTCAATCACATGTAATAAGTTCTGCATTGATGAAATATGTCTTTAATTTTTCTTTACATGGTTTTGATGTGTCTGTTTGAATCTGTATAATATGGTGATTAAGCTTCACTAGTAATTTCTTATAATGGTTTATTGATTCTAGTCAATGTATTAAATTTGCATGTGACTAAGGCAGGTAATAATTAATATATATATTTGAACTTAACCAAACATTCTAAAAGTTGTTGGAATTTTTGCTTCTTTAAATTTTTAGTAGGGTTTAAATCTTGATTAAGAGTATGGTAATTAATGGTTAGAGTATAAAATGAATTGATTTGTTTTTATAAGTACCAATCACTTCTGCATCAATTGTTATTCTTTCACATGAAGTAGCGTAAGAATATTAATTTTAAAAAAATGGATTTTCTTTCATATACATGAACTTACCTACCATAATGTTAATGCAAACTCCTCTATCAAATTCTCAAAAATTATAATGTATTATTGGTTGGCTGGTATTTTCATGCATAAAAATATATATTCATTTTTGTTAAATTGTGATTCTCCTTATACTTGCATGTCATTCAAATCAGTAGACAGATTCTTTCGTTTACTGAGTAAATTAAAATTATTGAAGGTGTTCAAGGTCAAATATTAACCTAAATGTTGCAATAATTAATGCAAAAGGGAGACTATGAATGATTGTTGCATATCATACATAGAAAGGGACAAAATAGTGGGAACAAACAAAGCCAAGATTTATTTATTTATCAAATCCAAATGTGAAACTTTGCTATCTCAGCTCGGCCATCAAAATATATCAATTTTTGTTAAATTGTGATTCTGCTCAAACTTCTATGTGATTCACACCTTCTGGCTAAAACATTAGCTTAACAAGATTCTTTCATTTGTTGAGTAAATTAAAATTATTGAAGGTGTTCAAGGTCAAATATTTAACGTAGATGTTACAATGATTAATGCAAAAGGGAAACCATGAATGATTGCAAATCATACCATAGATAGAAAGGGACAAAATAGTAGGACAACCAACAAAGTCAAGATTTGATCCATTTATCAAATCCTTGTTGTTAGAATTAAGTGACCCAAAATTCTTATTTAAATAAAATACGATGGAAAATAAAATAAAAGTAAAATCCATATAGAACTAGACTTCTTTTATTTTATTTTAGAATAAGGTTTTTAAACCTTATTAAACTCCATCTATTTTATATTGATTAGGATAAGGTGTTTCAATCCTACTAGAATATGGCTTTGCAAGCCTATAAATAGACATAGTCTATTCCTCTTGTATTTGAGTAAAAATTTTTCGACATAGTGAATTTTCTTCTCCTCTGCCCGTGGTTTTTTTCCCGAAAGGGTTTCCACGTAAAATTTATGTGTTCTTTATTTTTATTTATTTTATTCTATTTTATTTTTCACAAATTGGTATCAGAGCTTCCGGGTTATTCATCTCGATCACGGTAATGGCGTCTTTAAAGTATGAAATTCCGCTGTTGGATCGCAACACCAGATTTGCGTTGTGGCAAATTAAGATGCAAGCGCTTCTTGCACGATGGATCTAGAGGATGCCCTCGCTAGGATAGATAAGATGCCTTCGACATTAACAGATGAAGAGAAGAAGCGTAAGGATCGAAAGGCATTAACACAATTACATCTGCATTTGTCCAACGAAATTTTGCAGGATGTGATGAAAGAGAAAACTGCCGCTGCATTATGGAAGAGGCTAGAACAAATATGTATGTCGAAAACTCTAACAAGCAAGTTGCATATGAAGCAGCGTCTTTATGCTCATCGTTTGGAGGAAGGTGCGTCTGTACACGAACACTTAACAGTGTTTAAAGAAATTCTCTCAAACTTGGAGGCCATGGAGGTTCAAGATGATAAGGAAGATCTAGGGTTGATTCTACTTTGTTCGTTGCCCTGCCTTATTCAACCTTTAGAGACACGATTTTATATAGCATGAGTCTCTCACGGTTGATGAGGTTTATGATTCTTTAACCTCGTATGATAAGATGAAGCATCTTGTGGTTAAACCCAACTCTCGGGAGAGGGTCTCATTGTTCGTGGGAGACAAGACCGAATGTTGATGATGATCGTGGTAGAACACAGAACGGAATCCTCGTGGTAAATCTAAGGGTAGATCGAAATCTTCAAACAGAGGTAAAACTTGCAACTTCGCAAGAAGAAAGGGCACATTAAATCTGAGTGCTATAAGCTACAAAATAAGATTAAAAGGAGGCTGCGAATCAAAAGGAAAACAACCGAAAAATTCGGTGAAGTGATGTTGTAGAAGACTACAATGATGGTGAACTTCTAGTTGCTTCATCAATGATTCTAAAGTAAGCGAGGAGTGGATACTTGATTCAGTCTGCACCTTCCACATGAGTCCCAATCGAGATTGGTTTACAACTTATGAAACAATGATCTGAAGGTGTTGTTTTGATGGGAAATAATGCTTCATGTAAAATCGCAGTGTTGGAACAATTAAAGTTAAGATGTTTGATGGAGTTGTCGAACACTTAGTGACGTGCGGCATGTTCCGAATTGAAAAGAAATTTAATTTCGTTGAGTACTCTTGATTCAAAAGGGCAGATACACAATGAAAGTGGGGTTTTAAAGATTTCAAAGGGTCCTTGTTGTGATGAAAGGGCAAAGAAAGATTGCCAAGTTATATGTTTTATGTGGTTCTATCATATCGGTGATGCAATTGTCGCTTCCTCTTCCTTGTCGATGATGATATTACTAAACTTTGGCATATGCGCCTAGGGCATATGAGTGAGAATGGCATGGCGTAATTAAGCAAAGAGGACTTCTTAATGGGCAAGGAATTTACAAACTGAATTTCGTGAGCACTTGTGTTTTGGGAAGCAAAGAGAGTTCGATTCACTAGATGAATCCATAACACGAAGGAAACGTTGGAGTATATCCATTCGATCCGTGGGGGCCGTCCGAGTGCCTTCGAGAGGTGGAGCTAATTATATGCTAACCTTTATTGATGATTTTTCCGAAAAGTTTGGGCGTTCTTCCCGAAGCGAAAGCGATGTGTTTTCCACATTTAAGTCTTGGAAAATTATGATTGAAAAACAGACGGAAAACAGATAAAATACCTCCGCATGCATAATGGCTTAGAGTTCGCTCGATGAGTTTAATAGATTGTGCAAGTCGAAGGATCATGAGACACTTGACGATTCGTCATACTCCACAAAGAAAACGGCGTTGCGAGAGCGAATGAACGAACGATCATGGAGAAGGTTCGATGTATGTTGTCAAATGCCAACTTACCAAGTCATTTTGGGCGTAAGCGACCTCTCATGCATGTTTTTGATCAACCGATCTCCATCCGCTGCCATTGAGAAAAAGACTCCACAAGAGGTATGGTCCGTAATCCCGCTAATTATTCGATTTAAAGATTTTTGGGTGTCTGCGATGCTCATGTTGATAATGGAAAATTGGAACCGAGATCCATTAAATGCGTTTTCTTGGTTATAAAGTGGTGTAAAAGGCTATAAGTTATGGTGTCCTGAAAATAGAAAAGTTGTGATTAGCGAGAGATGTTGTTTTTGATGAAACGCTATGCTACCTAACTTATCTCTTAAAGACTCTTCCAATAAAGAAAACCAAAAGCGGTGGAGCATCGACAATACGAATCAACTCCTCAAGCCAAGATAAAATTGATAATAGAGTTGCTTCTTCACCGCAATACTCTATCGCCAAAACAGGACAAGAAGAGAAATTAAACCTCCAAAGAAGTATGCCGAGGTTGATCTAGTTGCTTATGCTTTAAATGTGGTGAAGATATAGATGCGAATCAAGAGCCATTTAATTATTCGAGGCGATTAGTGTGAAGACTCGAAAAAGTGGATGTTTGCTATGCAAGAGGAGATGGAATCACTCCACAAAAAAGAACATGGGATCTTGTAAAACTTCCTAAAGGTAAAAAGGCATTCGTTGTAAATGGGTGTTTAAAAGAAAGAAGGGACTCAGTGAGTTGAAGAACCCAGATATAAAGCAAGGCTTGTTGCAAAGGGTGACAATCAGTGCCATCTTTCTTACAAAAGATCAAATGTTTCATGAGAGAACAAAACACATTGATATTCGGTATCATTTTGTTCGTGATATTATTGCTCGTGGTGATATTGTTGTGAGCAAAATTAGCACTCATGAAAATCCTGCAGATATGATGACTAAGTCACTTCCTATAACCAAGTTTGAGCATTGCTTAGACTTGGTTGGTGTTCATTGTTGAAGTTAAACCCTTAAGGGGTTTTTGGAAGAGGTGAAGAACTTGTTTATTGAAAGTTCGCGATGAAGAACTTGTTCATTGAGAATTTGTGTCAAGGTGGAGATTGTTAGAATTAAGTGACCCAAAATTCTTATTTAAATAAAATACGATGGAAAATAAAATAAAAGTAAAATCCATATAGAACTAGACTTCTTTTATTTTATTTTAGAATAAGGTTTTTAAACCTTATTAAACTCCATCTATTTTATATTGATTAGGATAAGGTGTTTCAATCCTACTAGAATATGGCTTTGCAAGCCTATAAATAGACATAGTCTATTCCTCTTGTATTTGAGTAAAAATTTTTCGACATAGTGAATTTTCTTCTCCTCTGCCCGTGGTTTTTTTTCCCGAAAGGGTTTCCACGTAAAATTTATGTGTTCTTTATTTTTATTTATTTTATTCTATTTTATTTTTCACACTTGTTATCTCAGTTGAGCCATCAAGATGTAATGTAGTAGTTTATACTTCTGAATTTAGTTTCTCAGGAATTAAATTTATTATCAAAATTAGATTTATCCATAATCGAGTTTGGTTGAGATTATCTCAAGTTTTCCTAACATAGCCAATGCCTCATTTATTAAAAGTATATAATCATGTTATATGTTTTAAAGTAGAAAAAAAAAAGAATTTTACAAAACACACAAGATTTTATAAGAGAAAATAGTGAGAAGATTAAAAAGGGACATAGCCTTTTTAAGTTATGATTTGTGATGGGAAAGAAATTCAAGCATTGTTTAGTTTGACATCAAACACATTAAAGATAGTAATTCTTGTTTTTGTCTTTCACTGTTTTTGTTTCTTTTACTATTATGAAAAACAATTATATAATCAAATCAAAGATGCATACATAGGGGGCTACCATGAAAAAATTTCTATTTATTCTATTTATAATTTTTAAAATTTTAAATTAGTAATAGTAAAATTGCATTTTAGCTTTAAAAATAATAAAAATTTGATTTAATTCTCTAAAATTATAAATATATAAGCTATTAAAATGATAAAATTATATTTTTACCATCATAAAAATAAAGAATTTAATCCCTAGAATGAAATTTTCCTAGCTCCACCTCTGATCGAAAATGCTAATATAAGTTTGTCCCCTAAATCGTAGTTCAATATCCGCACACGGAATTTCCATCACCAAAGCTTTTGGTAGTTCAAATCTTTGCCTTTGCATCTTTGTTTTGATTTGTAACTCACTTGCAAGTATAACTATGCTATTTTGAAAGGAAAACCAGAGTGCTTATAGAGAAAACCTTAACAATGAAGCAAAGAAGCATAAAAGGCAAGCATTTAATACATTAATTTTAGGGTAAACTACAAAAATAGTAACTTTTGTTTGCTTCATATTACATTTTAATCATTATGTTTGAACTGTTATGTTTTAGTTACTTATGTTATCGTTTTGCTACGAAGTGGTCACTCTACTGTTAAGCTCCATTACCTCCCTAACGACGGTGCTATGTGGCCAATCAAATGCGTTTTAAATGCCAACTTGGATGTCTTACATGGCAGTCTATGTAACACCCCAATATCTGGTCCGATCATATGGACCCGATATAAGACTATTACATTTCGAGCCAAAGCGATTTTGGCTAGAAACTGTAAAATTTAAACATTTACCTATAGTGTATTAAGTTATTTAACCCAAAAATTATTAATATAAACATCTGGGGTTATTAATGGATGATCAATTACATTTGGAATTTTTTGAGTTTCAAAGCCTAGGTATCGATATGGGTATAATTTTGGTAAAAATCAATTAAAAAGTTTACTAAAACCCCCTACAATATATCAGATTCATCTCAACAATTAAGATCAATTCAAGATGCATTAAAACTATTTAGAACAATTCCAATTCAATTACAATTATCACATTAACAAACCACATTTGCAAACATACTTATAACTTCATTAATTTATTTCATATAGAATCAAAATACTTGAAATAAAATCTCAAATTGATAACATCTTAAGAGTATGCATTTTAGTCCTTAACACTTGGAAACATATTCGGTCTACCTATGTACATGCCATTTTAACTCAAAATGTAGTACCTACTCTTAGAGCTCTTGGGGATGTGATGAGATGAGAGATCTCCTAGCTCAACTCTAGCTCTTCAAGTCTAATTGTACCTACGTGTTGAAATAAATGCGTTAAGCAGGTAAAGACTTAGTAAGTACTACTAGGTAACTAATAAGTAAATAAATCATATCATAATGTTTAAACTTGTAAGTTTAAAACATATTACGCACAAGCAAAGTTTCTACAATTATATCCTACTTCAACAAAGATTTAACTTACTTTTGATAGTTACGAAACTTACCACCACACTTTGAGGAAATCATTTGCTCACCTTTCACAACCTTAGCCCATAGTAGACTTTTATAGAACATACTGGATATACAATACAATTACAAAGGTGCATTATTATGCACTAATAAGCAGAGAGCATTGAGGTGCTATACAGAGAGCACGAATGTGCTAAAATGGAGAGCACTAATATGCTACAATAGAGAGCACTAATATGCTAATAATCGGAGAGCGCTAAGGTCCTTTAATGACATGCTACTAATATCCTAGTAGTTCTAATTCAATCTACTTGGGCATTATAACCAAATATAGTTCAACTCCTCATAATAAATATATATCGAAAAATACTTCACATTTTCCCTTTTTTGACAATTTAGTCTTTAATAAATAAATCTCATGTATAATACCTTTTTCACACATATATTTCATTCACAAAATCATTACTGGTATTCAAAGAATTATATCATCTCATATTCTTCCCTATACTTTCTTTACATATTTCATAATTTCACAATTTAATCATTTGTTTAATATTTATATATATTTTTATTTTACATTTCTATCTTAAATAATTTCTAAACAAAATCATAAACATTTAAAGAAAATAAATTTAAATCCTTGTCGTACTTACAACAAAAGTTGAGATGAAATATTCTCTTCTTCCTTCACCCATTAACCTTCTCTTTTCCATTTCCTTCAATTAGGTCCCCTCCTTTCTTTGCTTTCTCTTCAATTTTCATAACAAGCAAGTAACATTTATAAATTAAAACTAAAATCAAATAAATTTTCAGTGCTAGATTATGGAAATAAACATGTATAGTATGATAATTTCTTCATCTCTTAACTTAACTCTTTGAAAACCAAAACCCTAACTCTTGCTTTTTACCTCCTTTAACACAACTATGGGGGTTCTTTCAGGAAACTAAGATGCTCACTAGCCTTTAATATAGTTTTTACTAAAGAAATTTCAAAGAAAAAGAACTGTTTGGAGTTTGGTTGGTTCAATAATGGAGGAAGGACACAAAGAGAAATAAAAGAAAAGTTTGATGGAACTTGGGGGTGAGTGACGGTTTAGACTTGGTGGAAAGATGATAACTTTTCATCTTTTCTCCCATTTTTTACACAACCTAGTACTGTACCGCACCCCCAACCTAGTATCTCGCTTATTAGGCATCTACAATGGGCTGCAGCCTTCGCCCTCGTAGATCAACTTATCTTGCCACTTGTATTTTTATTTAACAATGATTTGGGTCACATATCTTTAATGGAAGTACATGTGAGTTATGGTGTTTATTGTGAGTATAAACATTACAAAGTTCGTGGAGTGCATGCAACTCATGATTATTATGGTCCCTATGGGAAACATGACATAGAGAAGGAAGCTCAGATGCAGTCATTTTAACTTGTTGTATGTGTTCTGTTTGTGGTTTCTAGATTGGGGTTGATTGTAAATTTGATTAAATTAGATGGATGATCTTAATTTTTGTGGTGATATGTTGAGCTATTAATATTTGATAATATACCTGCGATCTAATCTATTAACTTTGCTTACTAATTTAGCATATTAAATTCCCCCGTCTTCATAAATTCCATAGCATTTTGCTTTATTGATCATACAGTTCCTAACTTTTCTCCTTTAGCAGCATGATTTTTTGTCTGCAAGATTTTGTCTTTATCTGGGATTCTTAAAACATGGATGAAGTGAGTGTAGTGATTCATTTATGATTTTCTAGCTTACATTTTAAGTTAAATCCTTCGTGTTTGCTTTTGTTGGCATTAATTATGAATTTAGGATTATGTCACTTTGCCATAGTATTGAAAGTAATTAGTTTTTGTAGTACCAAAGGAAGGTGTTTGATGAATCCTTGTTTTAATGGCTGTATTTACAATGGGACTGCTATTGCAGCATGCATCATTTGAAAGTGGGGATAAGCTCAACGAGGGTGTTTTTTTTCCTTAATAATGGGGTTTACTTTTGGTGGGGATTATGAGAAAGCAGAAAAGAAAAAGGTGGAATCGCGCTACTCTTGCTATTGTGGGGATTTTATTGAAGAGAGGAGCTCACAATGTGGAGTTGGAGGAAACGTTACTTTGAGGAAACCATAGCATAGCAAATCGGATCTCTTATCGGATCATACACAAAAATAATTTTCTTATTTTTATCAAACCCTAATGTTATCTTAATTATTATAAAGTTGTTTTGACTTTAATACATATCATTACTATCTAACTTTCATTTTCACATTACCTTTTAGTAACTATAACTCTATAGTCGAGTCTTACCTGCAATTGTTGGAACCTTGCCAACTTCTTTTTTTTTTTTTTCGTTTTTCTTCCAACTTCATGCATGCGTTGGTGAGTAAATGTATACTCTATGGGAAGGAGACGCAATTTAAGAATCCAACAATCTTTGCTGCCTCCATCATGTCTGAAGGATTAGCCCCCCTAGCTTTTGTCTCCTTCATAACATCTTACACCCTCAAACTTTATTATTGGTCCAAACTCCTCCTCTTCCACCGTTACCATTATTGAACTTACCATTTCCAAACTTCTTTCCTAATACTACTCTCACTCCTTTCCTTTGTTTCTTTCCACGTCGCGGCCTCAAGTCGTTGAGCCAAGCATAAAATCACTACCCTTTGTCTCTTCTTCACTGAAAAAACAAATCTTTTACCACCCTTTTTAACATAAAATCTTCACTTCTCATAAATTCGTTAAATCGACATCCTTCTTAACATTCACCAAATGTGACCACCGACAATCCAAAACCGGACACTTTTTTGTTGTTGTGCGGACAAACAGTTGAAACTGCAAAAAAAGCCTTCGTTTAGGCGGCTATAAAAATGAATGCTTTGAAGAACATTGGCGCATGTAGTTTGAGTGGTGGGTTTGTAAAAATTGATACGTTAGATCTTATAGAATGAAATAGGGACATTACATTATCTGTATTTTTTAAAAATAGTTTTATGTTATATCATTATTTTTATTTTAAAGAATTAAATTTAATTGAAAATTTTAAAATTTAGAATGAAATTATTAGTGTGATATAAAACTATTGGAAATGAATAATATTCTTATTTCATGCAATTTTTTTACCCTAATAAGAAAAGATGGTATAAAATAGGGTTGCCACATCATCTCATATCTCTTTTCAATTATTTAATGATATTTTAACAATTTTTTATATTATTGATACATAATTTTAATAATTTTTTAACATGAATTTTAAATCTCAAACTTTAAATCCTAAACTTTGAATCTGAACTCAAATTTAAATTAAAAGGCCTTGAACCAAATGTCAAGATTTGAATTTAAGATTTATGGTTCAAGTTTCGAGCTTAGGCTCAAGTTTGAGCTCGAAGTTCAAAGTTCGAATTCAAAATTCAATGTTAAGTATTTAAATTAAAAATTATCAAAATTATGTATTAATAACGTGAAAAAGAAAAGAAAGGATATACAAGATTACGTGGAGCGCTTATTACATACCATCTTTTCTCCACTGTGATTGGCTTTCAATTTTCACTTCACAACTATCGGTGTAACTTTTGCGAAATAGAAGAAATAAAAACTAAAGTCTTATTTCTTCTGCACTCGTCTTTTCCTTGTGTTTTCTCTGAAATTTTTTATTGTTTCATGTCAGATTCTCCTATGAGGGGCCAACGCCATTTTCTTCTTCTGAAAAAAAGAACAGAACCAGAGACAAATCACCCACGACAGCATGCGTGAAATTGAAAAAAAAAAAAAAGAAGATGCACTTCAAAGTCGGCAGACGACAGTTACTTTGTTATTTATTTATTTTTGTTTTATTTGGTATATGTGGAAAAAACCCCGAAAAAAAGAAAAGAAAAGCACGTCTCAATGATGTGATAAAGCAAGGAGGGACAGGTCATGGCAAGCTTATCCTCCCATTTGAATGTAACACAAGCTGTATTATTCATTAAAAACGGAAGAATATTATTAAAGTAAGGGAGATAAAATTATGTATCGCGCGACTCCTCCGGTCTCATTTTATAAGAAGGGATTAAATTATATATCGCGCGACTCCGACAGTCTCATTTTATAAGAAGGGAAGAAAATCGCGCATTCCATCTCGACTGCGAGTGCGACGAAACCATGCATATGCATGTCATATTGTCCCTTATATGTAGACTACCAAGATGGAGGAGGCAACATTTGGAACTTCTATGGCTACTACTCTTTGGAATAATGGATTTCCTTCTGGTTACCACCCAATCATTTAGAAATTCACATTCACTCGACTTAAACATTAAATGATAGGTCAAGTTCGAAAGGAGCACTTACCTCCTTCTTCAACCTACACTTTAACCTTAGTTGCTTTCTTTGAATGTGCAATAAGATTAGCTTTCATGAGATTAAAAATTATAGTAATGGTACGATTGGTTATTATAATAATAAGATTAAAATATGTGTTTGGATTCAAATATAACTATAATATTTAAGTGAGAATATATATACTACCATGCTTATGGTCACATCAATACTGTTAATATTTTAAAATTTAGTTAATTTTTAAGTGAAAGCAAACAAATTAACTAAAATTTAAAAATTGAAGACCAAATTTCTTTAAAAAAGAATAAATATTAGAAGCTAAATTTATCTAGTTATAAATGTAAAGTAGGATACGGTACAGGAGTTTTTGTTTGCCCAGTGGGGCTTTTTACCGCAGTTGAAAATTGCAGGTGCAGCTGCAAAAACGCAATGCACCATAGGGTTTCCAAACACCATATTTTGTTATAGTGAGAAGGAATAAAGAGGTATATACAACCCCAACAAAAATAAGGTTATATTTGTGAAATAAAAAAGTTAGTAGCTTCAATGGAATTACAATTTCAGTGGGTGATGTTTATCCAAAGGAAAACTTGTGAATGTTGACACCTACCACGGAATTATCAATAATACACGCCATCACCGCCACTTCACGTTTTCTTCTCTTGCATGGCTTCACAATCTTACAAGCAAATGGGATATGTGTCAAACCATTGTTTTGCCTTTCATTCTTTATTTTGCCACCTTTACATATACATATTTATGATTACATTTCATTATCCCATGCACTCACCCTTTTCCCACGCGTCTATTATTAGATTATATTACTCAACTATTCTAATGAGAGACAAGAAGGTCGAAAATTTTGGATTAAAAATTAAATTATATATGTTTACAATATTAAAAATGTAATTTTATCATTTAAATAGTCTATGTTCTTATAATTTTTAAAAGAATAAATTAATTTTATTATTTTTAGGAGGTTAAAGTACAATTTCATCATTACTAATTTTAAATTTTATAAATTATAAAGGAACTTAAATAGAAAATTTTTCATTTTAAGAAGACCGGCCTCTACCTGCCCTTTAAGGCAAAGCAGGAATTTTTTTAGGGGGACGAAATGAATTTTTAATTTTTAATAGTTTATATCTTTATAATTTTTAAATGATTAAATTAAATTTTCATAATTTTAGAGGGGCCAAAGTATAAATTTACCTTTACTAATTTAAAATTTTAAAATTTTCTAAAAGATCACAATAACAATTTTTCATTTTAGGGGGCCGGGCCTCTACCAACTCCCTTGGACTCGCCTCTGCCTTAGCCATTAATTTTAATCAACACTTAATTCAATAAACAAACCCTTTTAAAGTCACCTAACTTTCACTTAAATTTTAATTTAATCCTTTTTTATCACCCTTAATAATTTATTTTAATTAAGTTAATTGAGATAATAAAGATTTTTCCTTCTTTAATTGATTTTTTTAAATATGAAATAATTTTAAAATTTGTGATTAGTATATATTTTTTTAATTAATTTATAGAATCCGAAAAAATTATTAAACTCGTTTCACGGCTGTACTACAGTTTTCACGTTTCCTTGTCGTGCGACATGCGAAGGTTCACAAGGGACAGCGAGTGATGACCGTTGACTAATAGAGAGACTGTTGAAATTGAAGGTGAGCATTTAAAATATGAGGAGCGTTTCAACTACGCTGGAGAGTACAGATTCTGAGATTCAACGTGCGATGCGCCTAATTTCATTATCAGAAAAGAAAACAAAAATGAAAAAGAAAATGGGCGCGCGATTCCTACCTTTATGGTGGTGACCTTTTAAAGTCAGTCCATCAACACAGGACCTCACTATAGCATTTTTCTATTTCGGAATTCGGATAATGGAACAAGATATCCGGGGAATAAGAATTACTAAAAATTGTGTAAAAATTAAAGATCTAGAATATTGATCTGTATTTAAAATTATATGTAGAAACTAATTAATTATAATAACAAATTAAATATGTGAAATATGTAAATAAAAATTAGATTAAATTATGAGTAAAATGATATTTAAATACATAAATATATTAGATACAATATTAAATGCACTACAATTATCATGGTTTTGTCATCAATTATCTAGTTGACTTGTAACATCAACTTAATTAACAACATTAAGTAAATTGTGCATATTAAAAATATATAATAAACAAAGAGTGACTTTTTAATTGCATATAATGCTCTCAAGTTCTCAATTTTTCGATAATGATGGGGAGGGAGTTCCTCATTCCGACGGTGATCGTAACACAAAAAAAGTGAGATTTAAAGAATCTGTGGCTGAAGAAGATATCTCTATGGCGGTAGATACTGAACCACAATAGATTATTTCATGGAAAGACAAACTTCTGGGGAATCATGTTGATGGCCCTGTTTCAGATCGTCTTATGACACCTGAGGGGAATGACAATGATTTTGTCTTACTGGATGGAGACGTTAATACCTCCATCATTGATGGGATCCCTGATATCGAATTTTCAGACAGGATCAAGGAAATCTTTTTCAAAGAAATGGAACTGACGGTTATCGTCAAACTTTTAGGGAGAAACATTGGATACAATGCCCTTTATAATCGTATTCTTTTTCTTTGGAAACCAGTTCATTCTATTCATCTAATGGATATCACTAACGGGTATTTTTTAGTGAAATTTCAGGATACAGGAGATTATAACAAGGCATTGTCTCAGGGCCCATGGACAGTTTATGGCCAGTATCTAACTGTACAACGCTGGTCTAGATATTTTAATCCTTTGCAACCTTACCCGAGTGTAGTCTTGACTTGGATTCGCCTGCCAAATCTACCAGGACACCTGTATAAAAGGAAGATTATCGAGGCTATTGGAGGCCTCATTGGGAAAGTTGTCAAGCTGGATACTCAGACGGATAACCAGATCAGAGGGCGATATGCAAGACTAGCTGTCTACATTAACTTGGACAGACCCCTGATCTCACAAGTTCTAATTGATGGCCTTATTCAACGAGTTGAATATGAAGCTCTTCCGACCGTTTGTTTTGAATGTGGCAAATATGGTCATGTCAAAGAAATGTGTACCTCAGCTGTGTTGAATTAGAACTCCTCTGATGTGGGAAAATCGACGGAGGTTTCTCAAGATGTGCCGATGGTTGGGGAGGGATCCTTTCCGTCTGAGATTTCGAATGGAGGAAATTCCGGTTCAGATGGCAAAGTGAAAGGGCCAGACTTTGGGTCATGGATGGTAGTGGAAAGGAGATCTTCACGGCGAGGAAAGCGTGAGTCTAAAAAAGAAAATCCGGTGACTCATGAAAAGAAAGAAATTGGATCTAGGTTTTTGGTGCTTTTAGGGGAGGATGATTTGGGGGTTGATTCGGCGCTATTGAATGAAGGGTTTTTAGAAAGTGGAAAAAGAGATAATGTGGCTGATAGGATAATGAATAGGAACGTTAGGGGTTTTAATAGGGCTTGTAATTCAGTAGAGAAATCAGACCATAATCTGAACAAGGGGATGGGCCTTTCTACAAGGTCTAGTCCAAGTAGGAATTCGGTCAATAAGGAAAAGGAGCCACTGGGTCAAAATTCTACAACTTATCTTGACAAAAGCTTAGGGAAAAGGCCTGTGGGGCAGAATGGGGTTGTGGAAATTAATGGGGGACCTATCTTTAATTTAGCCAATTCTAACTCATCTGTCTCTGTTTTCGCAGGCCAGCAGAAGGTTAATCCAAAATCAATTTATTTGAATGGTGTTTCAAACCAAGCATCTCTGGAGGTTACCACCCAAGGAACTAACGAAGCTGCAATTTTAGAAAAAATAAAAGCGCACTATAATCCCATTTTTGATGAATCCGAGGGATTTATTGTTCCTATTTTAGACAATAGCCTTGACCCCGGTAAGCACTCTACTGTTAGTTTTAATAATAGAATTTTAACTCAACAGGATAATTTGGATTCAAGGAATATAGAGGGTTTGGTCTCAAACTTAGAGCCGAATTCGAGTGTTCCCAAAGGTTGAAGAGGTGGGGGAAATAATAGGGGGACTCGAAGTTGTCGAAGAACTTATTTTATTTTACGAGGCTGAGGAAACCGCTGTAAATCTTCTGGAAGCTCGTGTGTTCGCTTAGCTGAAACTATGGAGTCTATGGCAGAATTAATTTCATCTCAAATTTTTAATGAGGCTTCGAGTGTTGAGGCTGATGGTACAAGGACCATGCCTGATAACAACCCCGGCCTTGATTGATAAGGTATTTTTCTCTAACCTTTCTAATTTTTTTTTCTAATAAATATATCTATCTTTTCATGGAATTTTCAAGGTTGTGCAAATGTTAAATTCCTCCGCATTTTTCGGGAATATAACACGAAATACAAACCGAATATTATAGCTTGCTTGAACCAAGAGTTAGTGGAACCAAGGCTGACAGTATCATTGCCAAGTAAGGGTTCTAGTATTCTCACCAAGTGGAAGCTATTGGCTACTCAAGGGGCATTTGGATTGGATGGAAGGATTCTATTCATCTTGAAGTGGTTCACAATTTCCCAAAATTCATCCTGTCTCAGGTTTGGTCCTTATCTTTGTCTTTTCCTATTTTCATCGCTTTTGTTTATGGCAGCCCCAATAGACAAAGGCGTCAATTTCTTTGGAGCGAGTTAAGGAAGTCCATTCCTTTGGGCCAAAGCCCTTGGATTGCTGTTGGAGATTTCAACACAATTCTCTCCTCTTCTGAGAAATCCGGAGGTCTATCTAGGGGTAAGAGATGCCCCTATTTCGGTAATTTTGTTGATTCAGCCGAGCTTTATGACTTGGGCTTCAAGGGGCCTCATTTCACCTAGCATAGGGGAGTTTTGTTTGAAAGGCTTGACCGTGCTTTGGATAATAAAGTCTGGCTTTGTAATTTTCCTTACTATATGGTGACACATCTTCCCAAGATTAAGTCAGATCATCTCCCTCTCCTCATTTCTTTGAATCCGACTATTTCTCTTCCGAGGAGAAGGCCTTTTAGGTTTTTGGCTGGTTGGATTGAGCATCCGAATTTTGATAGGTTTTTAAAATAAAAATGGGATTATTCTGGCAATATGACCGAATCTCTTGGAAAGATCACTTTAGATTTGAAGGATTGGAATAGACAGGTTTATGGCAATCTCTTCGCTAGGAAAAAAAGATCTTTTCAAAAGGATTGCTAATATTCAGAAGCTAAGGGATTTCTCGGGATCTTATCATATTGATCAAGTGGATTTGTCTCTCCGACAAGAACTCGAGGATGTTTTGCACCACGAAGAACTTTTTCATACTCGTACTCTGATGAGGAGGAAAAATAATCGTGTTACTGCTATTCGAAACTCTGATGGCAATTGGATTTATGAAACTGAGGATATTGAAGATGAGGCTAACAAGTTTTTTCAAAAACTGTATAGAGATATTCCTGCACCTATGGGAACTTTACCTCAGAGCGGTTTTCCTCAACTTGATCCAGCTGATATCAGTTTTTTAGAAAGGCCAGTGACGAATGAGGAGATTAAGAAGGCTATGTTTGATATGGCTCCATTGAAAGCTCCAAGCAGCGATGGTTTTCATGCGTTGTTTTTCCAGAAGCATAGGACACTTTAGGAGGAGCGGTTTGTGATTGGGTTCGGAAGGTTTTTGACAAAAATCCTATTGATTCTGATTTAAATAATACTTTGATTGTTCTTATTCCAAAGATTCAGAATCCAAAAAATTTTGGTCATTTTCGGCCTATTAGTTTGTGTTCTGTTCTCTATAAGTTAATGATGAAGGTTGTCACGAACCGATTCAAACTTATCTTCCCTAATATCATTGCTCCAGAACAAGTTGGTTTTATTGCTGGAAGGAACATTAATGAGAATATTATTATTGCTCAAGAGATGATACATACCATGAAGAGCCAGAAGAAACGAAAATGGATGGCTATTAAAATCGACTTGGAAAAGGCTTAAGACAGAGTCAGATGGGAATTCATTGAAGTTTCTCTCCGAGCGGTAGGTATCCCTGATTATCTTATTAATGTTATTATGTCTTCTATCTCTAATGTTTTTATGCAGGTCATGTGGAATGGAGTTCCCTTATCTAAATTCAGACCTGTTAGAGGAATCCGGCAAGGGTGCTCCCTCTTCCCTTACCTTTTTGTACTTTGTATGGAGTGGCTTGGTCACTCAATTTAATCTGCTATTTCGGAAGGTAAATGGAACCCTATTCGATTATCTCAAAATGGGCTTGCTATTTCGCACTTATTTTTTGCAGATGACTTGGTTATATTTAGTAAAGCTGATTCAAGACATGGTGAAGTTTTAAAGTCCATCATGGACGATTTCTGTTCGCTGTCTGGACACAAAATTAATGCGAGGAAGACTAATATCTTTTTCTCAAAAGGAGTAGATGAATCTATGGTGAATATGATTAGTAATATATTTGGATTTCAACAGGTTCACAATCTTGGTCATTATCTTGGAGTTCCGCTCTTTCACCAAAGGGTTACAGCAGTACTCTTCAGTTTATAGTGGAGAAAGTTCATAGTAAACTCCAAAATTGGGAAGCCAAAAAGCTCTCTTTAGCGGGGCGTGTTACTTTAGCACAATCTGTCATTCTATCTATACCCAGCTACTTCATGCAAACCATGATGATTCCTAGGAGAATTCACGACGAGATTGAAAGTCTGGTCAAACATTTCATTTGGGGGTCTTTTGAAAGGAAAAGAAAGATGCCTTTGATTGGTTGGGAGTCTATCTGCCAACCAAAAATGTGTGGAGGCTTAGGGCTAAGGAAACTTCGAGATCAGAATCTATCTTTTTTAATGAAACTGGGCTTCAAACTAGTGTCAGACAATGAGGTTTTTTGGGTTCGTGTCTTAAGGTCGAAGTATCAAGTGAAGGATGAGGTACCAGAACGCATTGACAGGCCTAGGTGCTCTTTTTTGTGGAAATCTCTCTCCAAAATATGGTTGTTATTTTATGAGAAATTACTTTAGTCTATTGGAGATGGTCACAAAATCCGTGTTGGATGGATAGTTGGATTCCTAGAATTGGTCCTCTATGTCGTTACATTCCCCCCAACATCAATATGGACCCTAATTGTCTTCTTCATGAAATGATCTCTGAGGATGGCTCGTGGAACCTTAATCTTTTTCGGGTTTGAGTACCAAAAAATGTGATTCAAGCTATTAAGGACATCCCTCCTCCTCACTTTTTAGAAGGTACTGATAGAATTGCGTGGAGTCATATTTCGTCTGGTGATTTTACGGTTAAATCTGTGTATAAAGCCCTTAAAGAAGGAGACTGGAATTTGAGAGATGAGAAATGGAAGATTGTTTGGAAGTATCCTGGTCCTCAACGAGTTCGCATTTTTCTTTGGACGACTGTGCAAGGAAGACTGCTTAGTAATGTTGAAAGATTTAGGAGGGGACTTTCGGATGATCCATCTTGTCATATCTGTGGGCATGATTCGGAGGATGTTTTACATATTCTTCGTGACTGCCCTGCTGCTAAGGATGTTTGGGCTCAGGTTAATCCAGGTAAGTATTTTCCTAATTTTTTCTCCACACTTTCTCAAGATTGGATTCTTCACAATTTGCAGGTTAATGGCTTGATTTATGAAGGGAGAGCTAATTGGGCTTGTCTTTTTGGTCTCTTGAGTTGGCGTATTTGGAAAAATCAAAATTTATACATTTTTAATGGCAAACCTTGGAGTTCAAAGGAAATGGTCCAAGGATCGTATAGCTGGGCTTTGCAGTTCTTCTCTACATCTCAAGTTGATGCATCATTAGGCATCAAGACTACCTCTGAAGCACATTTCTCTGAGGAACGAGTGTATCTTAACACTGATGAAGTAGTTCACCTGGTTTCTGGCTTTGCTGCAGCTGGGGGCGTCGTTCGTGACAAATCAGGGAACTGGATTACTGGTTTCCATAAATTTCTTGGCAAATGCTCAGTTTTTGATGCGGAACTTTGGGGCATTCTGGATGGCCTCAAACTTGTTCAACTAAGAGGTTATGATCAAGTTATTATTCTTTCGGATTGCTTGGAAGTGGTCAAAGCTATTAATGGCTGCTCCATTACAAATTCAAATTCTGCTCTTATCCGTCGCATCCATAATATTTTATCTCATGAAAGCCAGTGGTCTCTACATTATATTCCAAGAGAACATAATCATGGTGCGGACTATTTAGCCAAACAAGCCTTGTTAGGAAAAGAAAATTTGCAAGTCTTTATTCACAGCCTTCTTGATAGGGATAAGTCTATGAGTGTTATACCTACATATTAGTTTGGTTTTGTCTTTCTTGTATCACCAATATATATATATATATATATATATATATATATATATATATATAATAATAATAATAAACATTAAAATCAAGTTTTGGTTAAGTGGTAAATTTAAAGTTTTGCTAATCCAATTTACGCAAATTCAAATTTCACTATTTGCATATTTTTCTTGAGTTTTTAAATGAAAAGACCAAAATAACTTTGAATAATATTATTTATTTTAATTATAAAAGAATATGTTCATAATTTTCTAACTGAGTTCGCCCCAATTAACCCGTGATACCAACTCAGTCAAAGGTTTTATTGATAGTAAGTATAGATTTACAATTGATGGAAATAATAAAATGTACATATTAAAATAAAGGTTTGGTTGAGTGGTAAATTTAAAATTTTATCAATTTAATTGTTGTGGGTTTAAATTTCATCATATGTATATTTTATTGGTTTTAATAAAATAAAAGATTAAAATACCTAAAAAATATAACTTATTTTAATTATAGAAAGATATTTTCATAATTTTCCTAATCAAGTGATGCCCGATGATTTTTACACCAGCTCAATTAAAGACTTAAATAATAATATAGATATATTTATATTTTATCAATATAGTTTTACAAACTGAAACCACATTAATAATTTTATATTAATTTTAAAATGAATAGTGGCGGTGGGAAAGGTAAAGAGAAAAGTAAAATTTGAGGATAAATTAAGATTATTTATAAATTTTAAGGTTAATTTTTAAAATTATAACTAAATCAATATAATATGTAAAATTGAGGATTAAATTTATTTTTATAACAACTAATAATAAAATAAAAATCGAACCAAATTCACCAACGATTTAAATCGATTCTCAGTTTTTCGGTCTTCTTGTTCCCTAATGATGGAGAAAAAGCACAAAGGAAAAAAAAAACCCACTCTATGACGTGATAACGCAACGTGAGACAGGTTAGGCCAAGCTTGTTCTAAGATTCCTCCCATACCAATGGAAATGTTTACTTATAGAAAGGGTAAATTTCCTATTCGGTTATCCAACTTTTAGTGAGCTTTTATTTTGGTCACCTGAAATGAAATTTTTATAATTTTGTCACTTAACTTTTAGGGTGCTTTCCTTTTAGTCATAGAACTATTAAATCTCTAATAGCGGTTAAATGTATACGTCACATATTAAATCTCTAATGGCGGTTAAATGTATACGTCACATAATGTTCATACTTTCATTTTAGTCATCTAATTTTTAGGATGCTTTGATATCTTTTTTTAAAGTATTGGACAAGGTAAAAAAATTAAAAATTAAAGTGAAAAATGGTAGAAACTAAAATAATGATTTAAAAGTTGTCAAATTGTACTTGTTTACTATCTTGCCGAAAGTTTTAATTTTTTCAATATTAAAATTTTAAATTTAAAAATATAACAATTAATTAAATAAGTTATTGAAAATTTTTATCCCTTAATAGTGTCAACCAAGTTATTACTAGTTTCTATTATTTTTCCTTTTAATTCTTTCTTTTTACCCCAAACCTTTAAAAAGAATATTTTTGAGTCATTAAAATGAAACAACCTAAAATTGAATAACCAAAATAAAAATATGAACATAATGTAACATGTACAATTAACTATAATTAATATTTAAAGGTTGAATGACAAGATTGTAAACCCTAAAATTTGGTTACCAACTAAATAGCTTACCCAACGTAGAAGCTCATTGCAAGAGGAAGGAATATTAAAGGAAGCGGTAGGCCCTATCAAAACATTTGCTGTCTGCCTCGCGATGCGGTTTAATTTTATAAATCGCGAGACTCCTCCGCCAGTCAAGATAAAAAAATCGCGCGATCGTTCTCGATTGCGAGTGCGGCACAACCCTTACGTTATCTCCACTTTTGTGCCTCATATACCATCTATAAATAGGCTGCCAAGGTGAAAGAGACAACATTCGGAACTCCCAGGCTGAGGAAAATAAAGAGACATGAAGGAAGGGGGCAGCACCAATCCAGATAACACACAAAAAATGGTATTCTAATATCCATGTCAAGAAAAACCCTTGTACTTATTGCTTTATTTTCTTTTGGTTTTTATTATAAATTAATGTAATTATTATGTGAAATTTGTGGGTACACACACAGGGTCAGGTAGGAAAACGAAAAGGGAAAAAAAGGGTAAGTATGAGGGAATTGAAAGCAGAGATGGCAATGATTTGTGAAGAACAAAACAGGCTGAGAGAAGGGCAAAAAGAAGTCCACCAAAAGTTCTTGAAAATTCAATCCAAGTTCTCCTTACTGCGTGAACAAGGAAACTCTGCTTTGTTTTTCCAGTAGTCTCTATGCATGCTACTCGTCTATTGTTTTCACCTTTACTTTTAAGTTCAGTTTAGAATAATGGATTTGGATCCGGTGATTATATGTTTCACACAGTATAATGCTGTATTTATTTCATATTATGATTTCCATTTGGTTATTATTATATATGATTTCATATTACCCAAATCTACAACATATTTGACATCCAGAAATTAGTATTGTTCAAGAAAATTTATAAATTAAAAATAATCTTGATAAATTTTAAAATTATACATAAACTTTGATTTAATGCTAGATTGTATATATAAACTTTAATTTAATATAATTATACACATGAAACTTTAATTGTGATTCAAATGTATACTTAAAACTTTAATTTTGATTTAATTATACACATTTAAATAAATAAATAAATACATTAATTTATTTTCATATTTGATAAATATAATTATTTATGTACGCAATATATAAACATGAGATAATGTTATATTAATAATTGTGTTAATAATTTACAAAATTGAATCAAATCAAAATTTCATGTATAAAATTGTACAAAATTAAAATTTATGTATACAATTATATATTAAATTATAGTAAAAATTAAAATTCAAAGTGGAGGTGATTGTTTTGACTTAAATTCGAAGTCTTCAATTTTACAAAACTAAAACAAAATTAAAATTTAAAATTCACGCAATTATTTTCTTTCTAAAAGTAACATCCCGAAAGCAAAGTCAATTGCCAAAACTAAGATTCACTCTACCCTTGATATGGAATGAGCTACTCATTCGATCACTTCTTTAAGAAATAGCAAAATGAATGGCATATACATATTCTCCTTAAAGAGATGCTAATCGAGTCATTAGTATAATAACAAAAGATAAGTTCTGATTAACATTAGATCAAGAGTTTCTGGGCATCCCCTCTAATAAAGAAAAATGCTGAGGCAGTGTGCATGTCTTTTGTAGCTTATGTTACAGGATGGTTCACTAACATAAAGCAATGGTTAAAGCTTTCTCATTGACACCTCAAGGACCACCTTTCAAACCCTAATATTTTTATCTCCTTCACCATTTGTAATGTATGGAAAACAAATAGTTCACCCCTTTAAGCAAAATTTGCTTCTGAACAAATAAAAATTCCATTGATCTAAAAGAATTTATAGTTAAATGTTTTGTGAAATTTTAACTGTAAATTTATGCATGGATTCTTAATTCAAATTTTTTTTTTTAATTCCTCTATGTAAGAGATTTTGAGTTTTGTTGGGATATAGATGAAACTAATGTCAAATGTTAATGGGGCCAATTCATATTTAAATTTACAAATTTATATTTACAAATTTATAGTATTTTTAGGAGTAAGAAAACTTGGAGCCAATTAATTTTTAAATTTAGATATTTATAATCTTTACTTAGTATTGTTAAGAGAAAACAAATAGAGGCAACCTACAATCAACGTAGTTTCATCTGTAATGAATTTTAAAACTGTTCCATATTTAAGGAAAGAATTGAACCTTTAGTTATTAAAATAAGAAAGATTATTATTATCTCACTTAATCTTGTAATTAATTTATATTGTTCTTTTAATTGGCAGCTTTTGAAGATTTTTTCAAACTATCTAAGCAATAAAAACATATAGAAGGACTTATATTTTACAAGATAAGTTGGAGTTGGCCAAAGAGTTCCAAAGATTAAAAAGAGTAGAGTAGGCGTATCAGGATAAATGGTCTAAGATAATTCTTTGGGGATATTTTTGAAGTTGAAGATAATACCTATAAACGTGATTGACATGTTGGCCATTTATTCCAATGGAAATGTTGACTTGAATTATTGAGTGAAAAAGTGTCAGAAACGCACATGTTACATTTAGGAACTATTTCGAGTTAGTGCCTATCAATGATTGGAAGAGAGAGCAATATTTATGTAAAGATGAGGCTGCAACTAGTGAACTTTAGAGGTAGGCAGGTTTAAAATTTTTTGTATTATAATTATTATAGTAAATTGTTTCTTTAATCAACACCTTGAATTACGTTAACAATTTTATTCAATAGATTCTACATTTGTTATTACTATTGTTATGCCTATTACAATTATGAATATTACACCAACCCATTAGCCCAAGAAAGTTAATTATGAGAATCTTATTTATAAATAATAACAATGCATCTAAATACTTAATTTTGTCCGAATTTACGATTAAAAATTTATCAGACTTTAAAATTGTTGGATGAGAGCTACTAAACGATTTCGAATTAAAATTAATTTTTATTTCAAAGTCAAGTAAAATTAGCTTGGAAATTAAAATCAAATTTAAACTTTGAGACGAAGACTAAATCAAATTGATTTTACAAGTTTTGTGCTTGAATTGGATTTTGCAATTATATACATTCACCCATTGTAAAATCATGGTGTTATTATAAAAGGAAAAATAATTTTGATTTGATTTTTTCACAATTATATACCACAAACAATGGAAAGAATATTATGATTTCTTTTGGTAAAATAATCAACATAAAAGTGTTCATAAATAAAATGTTAAGAGTACTTTCTTCTTTCAAGACCTCTTTAATTTTTATAGAGGGGGTCCTCAAACATGTGCAAAACTTCATCATTCGAGAGAGTCATTTTCGCTAAAGCATCAACAATCATGTTAGTCTCTCTAGGAACATATCTCAAGGACCACTTTTCTTCATTAGCTAGTATTTGTTGAATCCTTCTTAAAAGAGTGGATTTTGGTCCTTCAGTCTTGCTATCACTGACTTGATCCTTCAAATCGGGTGTGTGATAAATCTAAATATCGGAGAGATGAAAGCTCACTCAAAGATAATAAAATGCTATCATTCAAGTTATTGTAACTTGTGGATGATAGTTTTCCAAAGCCTATAAAAGTGTTCTTTTAAATATATACAAGCAGTTGAGAAGATGGGTGATCGAAAAGTGAGAGAAAATCTGATAGTGGTATTTGTTTACTATATTCCAGACAACATGCAATGGAAAGGATTATGGGCACTGTCGTAACCATTTTTTGAAAAAAACGGGGATCGACTTTGGTTTTGAAAATGGAAACGAAAATTGGGAGTCACCACCAATCTTTTTAGGTGTGATTGGATCACCTTGTAAAAGTGGTTGTTTTTAATAAATGGTTTAATTTATTTAAACAACGATTTTGGTCCACGTAAATCAAGAAAACAGGTTCGGGAGTCGATTACGCACGAGGAAGGATTAGCACCCTCGTAACGCCCAAAAATTGGTACCTAGTTGATTAATTAATGTTTTAGTGTCAAAAATTGAAAGCTTGAAAGACACTGAAATACGATCCTTCTTCGTAAAAACGCTAATTTGAAAATGATCAAATAAATTAAAACAAATGTTAAAGACTTTCTCATCTCGAAGTAATAAAATGTCACGCCCAATAAGTTAGGACACTATATCTCAAACTTCGAGAATGACCTTGCCTTTATTTAAAATTCATATATTCTAAAATTTTTTAAAGATTGTTCGATTATTTAGGATAAACAAGAAAAGTCGAAACCCAGTAAGTTAGGGCACGTTTTCTCGAATTTCATAATACCAAATATTGCCTTTATTTTAAAACAAATTCTTACTTCGAGGTGACAAAGTGTCATACCCAGTAAGTTAGGGCACAACACCTCGTACTTCCAAAAATAAGTATTATTTATTTTTTTAAAAAAAAAACTCGTATAGCGATTTAAAAGAATATTCCATTATTTAAATTAAATGAGAAAAAATCGAAACCCAGTAAGTTAGGGCACAATTTTCTCAAATTGTCTAAATACGAAACTTGTTTTGTTTTAGAAAACACAATTATATGCATCGAGTAAAGGACCAACGTAATCATAATCACATGGTGAAATGAGAAGCAAATCGCAGACATTAACATGCATAATAATAACAAAGGTGATGACATAAACACCATAATAATGACGAGTAACATAAACTTGCGATATATAGATACATGTATGAATAAGCGAATAAATATAATGAAATAATGATAATGAGACCAAAATGAAATAAAATGAAATAAATATGATGATAAATGAAATAATAAAATAAATTGTAGTGTAAATTTAATTCTAAATCGAGGATAAGCAAATAAACATATGAGAAAATAAACAAACTTAAAAAATGATAAAATAATAATAGTGGTATAAATATAAATAAGTATTATATGAAACAAAATAATGATACAAAATAAAAAATTTTCAAAGTTCAAATTACATGAAAGTATAAACGAATACATAATAAAATCAAAGTATTATATAAAAAAACGTAAGTGTATAAAAGAGAAACCATAATAATAATAGTAGTAGTCATAATAAAAGTAAGAATAATACTAAATATAACAATAGTGATATCGGTTAATAAAAATGAAAAAAATAATAGCTATAAAAATAAAAATAAGAACCATGGCAATAAAGAATAATGACAGTAATAATAATAATGAAAATAAGAGTAATATTAATAGTACATTAAAATACAATTGTAAAATAATGACAATAGTAGTTATAATATATGGGTAATACATAATAGAAAGAATACAAAAATATAGTAATAATAATGATGATATAAATAATAATATATATACATAAAAATAAAAGTTAGAAATAAAATAATGGAAGTAGTAATAACAATAGTAATAGTAATAAAGATAACAGCAAGAATAATAATAATAATAATAATAATAATAATAATAATAATAATAATAATAATAATAATATATTTAATTCATTAATTTTATTAAAATATCAAAAAATAAGAAAGAGGACTAAATTAAACCTAGAGTAAAAGTTCGGGGCCAAATCAAAAAAATAAAAATAAGGGGAAGGACCCATTTGGAGTGCGCGAATAACATGGGGGACTAAAAAGGAAATTTTTCCTTTCCCCAAAACTCTGCACTTTAATCGGGACCAAAATGTAAACGAAATAAAATTAAAGGGGCGAATTTAAAAGCATAACAAATTTAATTGAAAAATGATGAAAAAGTGGAGGGGCCAAAAGCGCAAATAACCCCTCCGCTTAAAAAACACGCGAATCTAAAGTCGGACGGCTCGGTTCGGGTCGGTCCAAGAGAAAAACGACATCGTTTTGGGCATTTGAGGCCAGCCCCAAAACGACGTCGTTTTGGGGGCCTATATAAGTCAAATTTTTTGGAAAAAAATCATTTCATCCTTGTTTTAGAAAAAAACTTCAAGCTCTCTCTCCCCTCTTCTTCATCCTCATTTCGCCATGGATCCAGCTCAATTCATGGCCGTCACCCACTGCCACGGCCATCATCACGCCGCCACCAGCGTCTTGTGGCCGAAACTCCGAAAGGTAAATTTTTTTTTTTAAATATGTATATATATGTATTTAGTAAAAGGGAAATAGGTTCTAAAAAAAATAAAATGAAATAACCAAAACGAAGATAATAAACCTTTTATTGAAGCCTTTGAACTCTTCTTTTTTTTTTGCTGCGATTTTATGCCCGTATCTTTATCTTTTTCTTATGTTTAAATCCATTCTTTTTATTGATGAAAAAAAAAGTCCCCTCTATATTGTGTTTTGATGGCTTTTATAGCCTTGTTACACGCTTTATTTTATATTATCTATCTTTTCTCTTCCTTTTGCAGGTGTAAGTGGAGTGGTGGCACAGTGGTAGTGGGGTAGGTGGCCAAGGCAGGTGGCCGACAAGGGTGGTGGAGTAGCTGGCCAAGGTAGGGCGACGGCTAGGGTTCTTCTTTTCTTTGCTGAAAATTGTTTAGGTTTGGGCTAGGGTTTTTTTTTTGGGGGCTAAATTGGGTTTGGTTAGGGTTGGTTTAAGTTGGGCCAAAATTTGGCCTCAATAATTTGCCCTCTTTGCTCATTGTCGTGTAACAGAATAGAGCAAAGACTTTAAAAGGGCCAATTTTGGTCGGTCTCATGAGTCTTAACTTTTCGTGCTTCTCTTCTTGGCTAGTCTCATTGCGATCATCGTGGCTTGTCACTTTACTTTGCTCTATTGCGCTTCAGAGAAATAAGATTTGCTATCTTGATCATTGCGACTTCAAGAAGATAAGACATGTGACTCCAATCTACTCCGCTGAAACTTCGAGGAGATCTGCTGTGGCTTCGAGCCGCTCCAACGCCATTTCAGGAATATAAAATCTATAATTTTCAGCCTGTTACCCTATTACTTTGGGGTTTAAGGCCCATCACCTTCGATTTATTTCCCTACTGCTTAGGGGTTTAAGGTTCATTGCCTTCGATCTATTCCACCTGTTACCCTACTGCTTAGGGGTTTAAGGTCCATCGCTTTTGATCTGTTTCCCTACTGCTTAGGGGTTAAGATCTGTAAATCCAACCTGTTACCCTACTGTTTAGGGGGTTAAGATCTGTAAATCCAACCTATTACCTTACTGCTTAAGGGTTTAAGGTTCACCGCCTTCGATCTATTTCCCTACTGCTTAGGGGGTTAAGATATGTAAATTTAGCCTGCTCCACTACGACTTCAAGGAGATGAGACTTGTAACTTCAGTCTGCTCCACTGCACTTCAGGGAGATAAGGCTAGTAACTTCAATCTGCTTCGCTGAGGCTTCAAGAAGACAGGATTTGCTGGATTTGATCTGTTCCACTGCAACTTCAGGGAGACGAGATTTGTAAATTTCAGCCTATTACCCTACTGCTTAAGGGGTTAGGTCTGGTGAATTCACTGATTCTAGGAACATGACCTGTAGAATCAGTTCTATGTATTTATGCTTATGCCAACAAATTAGGATGCTATGATCAAAATAAATCAAATGCGCCTAATCAGATGCGTTATGAATGATCTATGAATGTATAGGTGCAACATGTTGTGAGCAAAAAACCTTTTTAATGTTTAGGTTGCCATTGCTCTTTGCTCATCAAGGTTCTTTCACTGAAATGGTAACCTGTCTTCTTGTTCAGCTCAAATTTTGAACAGAAAACCCGAAGAGGTAGTCTCAATTTAAACTCTTTCTTCTCATATGCTTCTAATCTTTGAGTTTGGTTAGTTCTAAATAATTGTCCTGTTTTAGGTTCCTGTACTATTTAGAAACTTTCAGAGTAATAAGCAGAACTCTTTTTGTGAAAATGGTTTTTAGTCCATTAATCATCATTTCAATGTAAAATGCTTGAAAAAGATTATAGTAATGATGGAATTTGAAATTTATCAGAAACAAAATTTGAAGGGAATAGATTCATCACGGACAACAAACATTGCTGGAATAAAAAATAAATAAGAAGGGAATAGGTGCCCCAAATATCGCAACGTGAGCTTCTCTGTACTGGCTTCTTGAGGACTCCTTTTTGCCCAATATGTGTTTAGGGGATCTAGAGTACTCTTGTAGATGCCCCAAAATGTAACATCTCTCCTCTTTGTTAATTTTAGATATCATAAGACCATCGCATGCCCCTCCTTTGATTAAAATTTGAATCGCCCTTTACGGGTTTTCAATTTAAAATCCCTTTGGTCTCAAGGTGCTTTTTGCGAGTTTTCACCCTAGCCTCTCCCCCTTTTTTTATTTTTTTTTAGGCGAAGTATTTCTTAACCGAGTCCAAATTTAAGGGATTGGGTAAGGTCTTGCCATCCATTTCAACCAATATCAATGCTCCTCCAGAAAAGGCTTTCTTTACCACATAAGGTCCTTCCCAATTAGGCATCCATTTTCTTCTAAAATCTTTTTGTATGGGCAGGATCTTTTTCAATACTAGGTCTCCCTCGTGGAATTCTCTGGGACGAACCTTTTTGTTGTAAGCTCGCATCATTCGCTTTTGGTACATCTGACCATGATGGATAGCCCTTAGCCTCTTTTCTTCAATCGAATTCAACTGATCATATCGGGACTGGATCAATTCTGCTTCATCTATCTTTACTTCTGACAAAACTCTCAGGGAAGGAATCTTGACCTCGATAGGTAAAACCGCCTCCATTCCATAGACTAATGAGAAAGGCGTTGCCCCGGTAGAAGTCCTGATAGACGTTCGATAAGCATAGAGGGCGAATGGTAACTTCTCATGCCAGTCTTTATAAGTTTCAGTCATTTTCCCACGATCTTTTAATGTTTTTATTAGTCGCCTCAATCGCTTTGTTCATTTTTGGCGTACGGTGACGAGTTGTGGTGTCTGATCTTGAAATGACTGCAGACTTTCGCTATCATGCTATTGTTCAAATTCAATGCGTTGTCAGATATGATCCTTTCTGGCATTCCATATCGACAAATAATTTCCTTTTTTAGGAACTTGCTAACTGTCGATTTTGTAACATTGGCATATGAAGCGGCTTCCACCCACTTGGTGAAATAATCGATGACCACAAAGATGAAACGATGTCTATTTGAAGCTTTTGGTGAAATTGGCCCAATCACATCCATGCCCCACATCGAGAAATGCCATGGCGAAGTCATGACATGCAGAGGTGAGGGAGGTACATTAATCTTGTCTCCATAGATTTGACACTTATGACATCTTTTGGCGTAGTTAATACAGTCTCCTTCCATGGTGGACCAATAATATCCAAACCTCATAATTTGCCTAGCCATTGTAAACCCATTAGCATGTGTCCCACAGACGCCCTCATGGACTTCCTTTAAGATTTTCTTAGCCTCTATAGCATCTACATATCTCAACAGTATTTGATCCTTCCTTCTTTTGTATAGGATCTCCGCATCTAAGACATAGTCATGGGTTAGTCTTCTCAACGTTCTTTTGTCATTCTCGATAGCTTGATCGGGGTATTCACGATTCTTCACATATCGTAGGATATCATGGTACCAAGGGCGATCATCAATTTCTCCTTCTTCTTCGAGGTTGTAACAATGAGCCGGAGCTTCATAAATGCTCATTTAGATTGGTTTCACATCCTCTGGTTGGTTCAACTTGATCATAGAAGCTAAAGTTGCTAGGGCGTCAGCCATCTGATTTTCTTCTCGTGGGAGGTAGTAGAAGACAATATCATCAAACTCTTTAATTAATTCAAGGATCAACCTCCGATAATTGATCAATTTGGGATCTCTTGTCTTCCATTCACCTTTGAGTTGATAAATTACTAGGGCAGAATCTATATATACCTCTAACACCTTGATTTTACGTTCTATGGCTGCACGTATTCCCATGATACATACTTCGTATTCTGTCATGTTGTTCGTGCAGTCAAAATCCAATTTACTAGTGAAGGGATAATGATCTCCGTTCGGGGATACCAGGACTGCTCCGATTCCATTGCCCACGGCATTTGATGCTCCGTCAAAGTTTAGCTTCCAAGGATGACCTTCTTGAGAGTTTTCTTCAGTGGTTGCTATGTATATTAGATCTTCATTTGGGAAGTCAAAGTTTAGAGGCTCGTAGTCCTCTAGGGCTCTGCTGGCTAGGAAATCTACTATCGCACTCCCCTTTATGGCCTTCTAGTTCACATAGACTATATCAAATTCAGAAAGTAGAATTTGCCATCGGGCCATCCTCCCGTTCAAAGCAGTCGACTCCATCAAGTACTTCAAAGGGTCCATTTTAGAGATTAGCCAAGTTATGTGATACAACATGTATTGTCTCAGTCTTCGGGTTGTCCAGATTAAGGCACAACACAACCTTTCAATGAACGAGTATCTCGTCTCGCACTCAGTGAACTTTTTACTGAGGTAATATATCGTCATTTCTTTCCTTCCCGATTCATCGTGTTGGCCAAGCACGCATCCCATAGAATTTTCAAATACCGTCAAATACAGTATCAGTGGTTTATCTGGACTAGGTGGTGTCAACACTGGGGCATTAGACAAACATTGCTTAACCTTGTCAAAGGTCTTCTGGCATTCTTCGTTCCAAATGCCAGGGTCGTGTTTCTTAAGGAGACGGAATATGGGGTCACATTTCTCGGTTAGTTGTGAAATAAACCGAGCGATGTAATTTAATCTTCCTAGGAATCCCCAAACTTCCTTTTGAGTACGCGGCGGAGGTAACTCTTGTATGGCTTTGACTTTATCTGGGTCAATCTCAATTCACCAAGTAGTTTTCCAGACCTGGCCCCGAAGGTACACTTTGCTGGATTGAGTTTCAGCTGGAATTTTCTCAACCTAAAAAATAATTTCCTCAAGACTTGTACATGCTCTTCTTCAGTTCGAGATTTGGAAATCATGTCGTCGACATAGACTTCAATTTCTTTATGCATCATATCATGGAATAGGGTTACCATGGCTCTCTGATATGTTGCTCCCGCATTTTTCAATCCGAACGGCATCACCTTATAGCAAAAGGTTCCCCACATAGTCACTAATGTGGTTTTATTCATGTCTTCAGGATGCATCTTGATCTGATTATACCCCGAGAAACCATCCATGAAGGAGAAGAGTGAGTAGCCTACCGTGTTATCCACTAAAGTGTCAATATGAGGCAACGGGAAATTATCTTTCGGGCTGGCTTTGTTTAAGTCTCTGTAGTCTACACACATCCATACCTTTTCATCTTTTTTAGGGACAGGGACAATGTTGGCTACCCATTCCGAGTACTTAACTACTTGTAAGAAGCCTGTTTCAAATTGTTTCTTGACCTCCTCTTTTATTTTCAACAAAACATCGGGCCGCATCCTTCGAAGCTTTTGCTGAACTGGCTTGCATTTTTCTTTGATGGGGAGCCTGTGTACCACAATGTTAGTACTTAGCCCAGGCATATCTTGATATGACCATGTGAAGACATCCTTGAACTCTTGGAGTAACTCAATGAGGTCCCACTTTGTCTCTGTGGTAATGCAAGCTCCGATCTTTACTTCTTTCCTTTCCAGTTCATCTCCCAAGTTCACGATTTCTACGGTCTCTTTGTGGGGTAGAATCTGTTTCTCCTCGTGTTCTACCATCTTTAACAAATCAGGGGATAAGTTACAGTCTCCGTCATCCTCAAAGTCCTGAGATCCTTCTAGACACATATCCCGCTCAAAAGGAGACTCTGAATGAGTAGCAACGTCGCTCACATCATTGATATCTGGAGACCTGTTGTAGGTGTGAAGGAAGATACAAAAAATAAGAGAATCTAAGAACAAATATATGTATGGTATGATCATGAATGAAAGAATAAATGAATATTTGTATGGAATAAGTCAAAAGGATGCATTTTATTGAAATAACGATTTCGAACATAAGCCTATTTCACAAGAGGACACTTGTTACTCCTAGGCCTAGAGCAATAAGTGTGTTTTGGACATTACTCTGAGTTAGTTCTAAAGACTACAGAAATCTCTTCCACAGTCCAATTATTCAGAACGTTTCCCGGCTCATAGGGGCGAATGCCCGACAAATTTTTTACCCCAGTTCCTTCTTCATATGTGGCGTTGATGTCCAAACTCTCCATCATTCTTTCCAAGATTTCCTTTCCCGACGTCTTCCGCTCGGAGTGAATGACCCCTCCAGACACAAAAGTCTTCGATATATGGGGGAAGATCATTGGTTCCCATTCGATTTCTCCCCCGCTCAATCGCACTCTCCTTCTTTCTTGCTTCTTCTCAAGTTCCTTCTTTCTTTGTTTCATGTCTGGCTTAAACCCTAACCCAAAACGGTCTTGTTTGTCTTTCATCATTGGTACATTAATCCTTCCTTGGAGGTATCTCCCGAGTCCTCTTCCCGGTAGAGCCCCTTTTCCAATAGTTAGTCGTAGTCCCATTCTTGTAGTCTTAGATAACCTCGGTATTGGAATCTTATTTCTTTCGGTGATAAATGTCACGTTCACAAACTCCAAAGATCAAAAAGAGCACTTGATTGCTTCATCATTTGCCTCGAGATATGGGGCGTCACTGGTTATTGTCGCGATGATATCCTCTTCAGCATTGATCGTTACTAACTGACCTTCAGTCACTAATTTCAACTTTTGGTACAGTGATGAAGGGACTACCCCTGCCGAGTGTATCCATGATCTCCCCAATAGGCAATTATACGAAGGCTTAATGTTAATGACCAAGAAATCTACCTCATACGTGCTCGGTCCTATTAAGAGGGGTACTTCAATTCTCCCCATTACCTTTCTTTCTGTGCCATCAAATGCTCTTACTACACTTTGGCATGTCTTCATATGGGAACTATCCACTGGCAACCTACTCAGCGTAGATAGGGGTAGGACATTCAGCGCAGACCCATTGTCGATCAATACCCCCGGTAATGTGTACCCTTTACAGCGAGCCGTGATATGCAAAGCTTTAGTTAGTCCTCGGCCCCCTGGCGGTACCTCATCGTCATTGAAGAATATGAAGTTGTCAGCACTTATATTGTTGACTAAACGGTCCAGTTTGTTTACAGAGATATCATTAGCAACATAAGTTTCATTCAGCACCTTCATCAATGCGCTGCGATAGGTTTCAGAGCTTGAAAGTAAGGCCGATCTGATATATGCTACGGCTATTTGTGCAACTGTTCTACGACACTATATTCGTTGTGCTTTAGAAATTTTAAGAATTCCTTGGCTTCTTTGTCAGTCACTGATTCATTAACAGTTGGTTCAGGCCCCGTCGGCTTCTCTTTCTTTTGCTCAATTGCTAATGATTTTTCTTTAACCTGTTCAACTTTTGTACTTAGGGTATAACGTCTTCCGCTGCGCGTATAAAAACCCTCGTCTTGAACTTCCTCTGATGCATTAATCGGGGTCTCCTCTCCCGGGAATGTCACATTGCAGCTATAGTTCCACGGTACCCTTTTGCTATCCTTGTAAAGGAAAGCAACGGGCTTATGGATCACGACCTTTAGCGCAACTTGTGCCCCGGCTTTATTCATTCTCGGACGTGATATGATAACTACTGGGTGGTTGGCTTTGTAAACACCCTTCATCGATCCTTCTTCGGAGGTACACACATCTGTTTCTCCCGGGCTCCCGACATATTTGGGGTATGGAGGTTGCATTGGCTTCAGATAGAAGGGAGACACGACATGTGCATCAAATAAACTCTGGTATAACTCCTTGTACGTCATTGGAATGGGCGTAAATTGAAGTTTCTCCCTATTTTGTTTTGTGTTGGGCTCTGGTCTGAGTGGGCCCTGCTGTCCAGTAGTTGTCGACCTTGGTTGGCTTACGGTGATCGATTTCGAATATGAGCTCACATTATTCACCTCGTGCTCTTTCTTTCTCTACACGACCTCTTAGCGTTTTCCCAACCTCTATTTTCCCACATCTTATGGCATTTTCTATCATTTCTCCAGACATTACTATGTCCGAAAAACTCTTGGCTACGCTACCCAGCATGTGGTTAATAAAAGGTGCCTTCAGGGTATTGATGAAGAGCAGAGTAGTTTCCTTTTCCAACAGAGGGGGTTGGACCTGTGTGTCCACTTCTCTCCATCGCCATGCGTCTTGCCTAAAGCTCTCATTATGCTTTTTCCATATTCGTAAAGTGATTCTATCAGGGCTATGTCCGCCACATGACCGTCTTCTTTGCATGAAGGCTTGTGCTAAATCTTTCCATGAACTGATCTGGTAGCGACTCGGTTGGTTGTACCGCCTAGAAGCATTTCAACCAGACTTTCTTGGAAGCAATGAATTAATAGTTGGTCATTGTTGACATGGCCTGCCATTCGTCTGTAGAACATAGTGATGTGAGCTTCGGGACAGCTAGTCCCGTTTTATTTCTCAAATTCCGGAGTTTTGAACTTGGGAAGGAGTACCAGGTCCGGAACCAAACTTAATTCCTTAGCATCGATTCCACCATGATAGTCGGTGCTTTCCATTTCTTTAAATTTTTCTTCCAACCATCTACACCTTTCTTCAAGCTCTCTCGGGAGTTCTACCCTTGTCTTTTCTGCTTCTGTTACTTCATCAAGATTGAGGATCACAGGGTTGGTTGGGTTGTCCCCCGGATTAGAGCCCGAGCCGGCCTGATAATTCATCGGTGCTGAAACACCGGCCTGAAATGGTTGGGGCCTAATTGTGACCGATAACCTTCTTGGGTACATGTCAGGTTGTGTCTGAACGTTCGCTAGGGCAAAACCCGGAGGGTAGGTAGGATCTTCATTATCTTCTCCCGCATTGATCAAAGGGCTTTTCTCTTTTTCTAATCCGCCAGCCAATAGACGAGTTAATTGGTCCATCATGCTTTTCTAGGACTCCAACATATGGTCCCTCATATCTTGCTGGATTTTGGCAAGCTATTCTTGCATACGTGTTTGTAATTGATCTTGCATCTCTTTTTGCATTTGTTCCAATCTCTCTAACCTTTGATCCATTGCTCTTGTTTTTCCTCTTGTACCGTAATGATGTTCCAGGGTAACTACCATGATTTTTAGGGTTTTTTGTGAGTTTTAGTGCGTGTGATGCAATGCCGATGCATGAATGCAATGAATGCAATGAATGCAAAAAAGCGTTGATTCCAATTCGATTTCATTAGAGTAACTTTTCTAGAAAACAAGTTTCTTTACATAAAATATATTACATATAAGGCTTGGCCCTGATACTTAAGGCCTTGACCTCCCTAAGAAGCCAAGCTAGCTTTCGGCCTCGATCCGATTCTGACTCGTATTTTAAACTCAGTACATCGGCTTGTACTGCTAATGTTTGCAAGTGGTCAGCCACTTCTCGCACTTGAGTCAAAGCTTCGCCCATGACATAGTCCCTGCTCCTGACTTGGTCTTGAGATTGATGAAGTTGCTCCTTCCATCGCTCGTTATTTACCTCGAGAAGTTCTATCTGAAGTTCACGATTTTGCAACACTATTTTAAGTTCTTCTATATTCTCTTTTAATTCTTCGATTCTATTCTGACTAGCTTTCAACTCGATTGCAGAGTTACGCGAGTGATACTGATACAATGGCCTCTCTAACTCTGATACTCGGGTCTTTAACCCTTCTTTCTCATTCTGGCTTTCTACCAAACTTCTTTTTAGAGCACCTTCTCGAGCTTAAGCATCGCGAAATTTTTCTTCCCACTGGTTGGCTTTGCTTTGTTCTTCTTTAACTTCATGTCGCCACTGTTCGGATGTTTTTCCTAACCCAGCAGTTCTCATTGATCTGTGCAGCTTCTTATAGTCCATTTTCAAATTGTCCAAGTCCTCTTCAGCCTTGTTTTTCCTTTTTCTGAGTTTTTTAGCTTCTAGTTTCTGGACATCGACATCTAACCTTAACTGCATCTTTTCTTCTTCCAACTGCTCGATCCTTTTTTCTAGCTCCAGACTCTTTCTCTCAAAATCTTGCCTGATGATTTCTAGCTCAGAGGGGATTACTTTCAAGTGCTCTTCTATCGACTGAGGATTCCCTTGATCTGATGTAGGGATGTTGTCGTTAAGTCTCTGATTCCACCATCGGTCGTATTCAGGAGTAGTCATGGGATTGGCAGCAATTTTTTTCATTCTACGAGTCTGGTTCCAAGCATGTGATATCTCGCGAACTTTCTTTTTGTAATTATTCCCTGTGAACATGAACTCGCACTAGGCTAACCCATATGTTGGTGGTGTAAATTGTCTGGATCTATACTGTCGCAATGCAAGTAGAGGAGCATACCCGACAGCTCCCCATATTCCTAACAAGGGAACCCAATCGAAGTCTCCGCATCGATATAATATTTCATCAGGAACCATCCACGGGGCTCTCATTTCAACATCTTCTTCTTGCAAATTTTGGAGAATCGTCATCCAATTTTCTTCTGTAACATCATCTCGCCTCGGTGTAGCCACTAACTCTTTCAGCGGAGAGTAATTTTCAGAGAAGATACGATACGTGACCTTTTTCACTTTCCAAAAATGGCTGTGGAACCAAGATAACAAGAGCTGTGCGCATCCAATAAATCTCCCTTCACCCGCTCTTCTACAAGCATTCAATGATATGAAAGTTTCAGCCAAGATTGCGGGTATAGGTGTGGTTCCTTTACCAAGCCTGTCAAAAATTCGGCAACAGCCTCGTCTACATGCCCCAAAGCTTTGGGGAAAATGATCAGTCCATAAATGCTCAATGGGAAGACATCTACCCTTTTCTTCACATCGGGGTGCGCTAAGATTAGATCCCTCAGGTTCCTCCAAGGAATGCATTTACCATCTTCTTTTTGTTTGATCCGAGTTGTCAGCCACTGTTCGCTCATCCCTGTGATGTTCATCAGCTTTTTTGAAAATGTTGGGACGTTAGCAGGTCTGGCATAAATTCTGTTAACCTGAATCTTTGGGCAATAGAGCAAGGTCGTATATTCTTCTATAGTAGGTACCAAATCTACTTTCCCAAAAGTGAAGCAACTGTAAGCAGAATTCTAATATTGGGCAAGGGCTCGAAACAGGTGTTCATCTACCTTGACATCGAGCAGATAAGGTAAATCACCGTAATGACAATAGAATAGCTGTTTGACCTCGTCATCCCACTGGCCCCATATTTCTTTCATCTCTTGGAGATTATTCTGAGTTACGCTGATCCGAGTAAAATTCCATAACTCTGACACGTACCCATCGGTAAGACCGTTACCTTTCTCTTGTTGTGTTGTCTAAGCCCATATCCAGACAGCCGCGTTGTCTTCTACTTTATCAAAAAACCCCTTTTCCATGATAAGCTATCTATTTAGGAACCAAATGCGAATCAACACCTTTTATGATGAAAATGCCATGCAAATGCAATCAAAGTAAAACAAAGCAAGTCAGTAATTTATACGCAGTTCAAAGCAAGCAAAGAATAATAAATATAGCACTTGCTCAGGTAACCACTAGGGTTTCGGAGTGGCTCTACCTAGGGTGGGTTCTTAAGGCTTGCTACATGGGGTTTGGTTCTAGAATAAGGGTACTTGAACCAGCAGATTCCTCAATCCTCACCCATTATAGGCTCATCTGCATCGAAGTTCGATTCGGGAATACATTTCCTATGGTCGCACGGAGATGAAAATCTCACGAAGACATAGGTACGGATGTATCCCGAAAGTGATCCACTATCCTGCACGAAGGTGAAAACCTCACGAAGGAGTAGTTTCTCACTCCCACTTAAAGAGGTGTGAGCACAGCGGCCATGCAATGCAATATGCGAGGATATATGCATAACAACTCGAAGCGATTAAAGAAAATAGGAGTAAAATGATGAAAACCGCAAGGAAAACGGGTGAAATGCAATGAAGGGATCGTATATCAAAATCAAAATTTTAATTTTCGACAAAAAGACAAGAGTTAATCAACTTGTGGCTTGACTCTCTTATTCGTGTCTTGTCCCCAGTGGAGTCACAAAGCTGTCGTAACCATTTTTTGAAAAAAACGGGGATCGACTTTGGTTTTGAAAATGGAAACGAAAATTGGGAGTCGCCACCAATCTTTTTAGGTGTGATTGGATCACCTTGTAAAAGTGGTTGTTTTTAGTAAATGGTTTAATTTATTTAAACAACGATTTTGGTCCACGTAAATTAAGAAAACAGGTTCGGGAGTCGATTACGCACGAGGAAGGATTAGCACCCTCGTAACGCCCAAAAATTGGTACCTAGTTGATTAATTAATGTCTTAGTGTCAAAAATTGAAAGCTTGAAAGACACTGAAATACGATCCTTCTTCGTAAAAACGCTAATTTGAAAATGACCAAATAAATTAAAACAAATGTTAAAGACTTTCTCATCTCGAAGTAATAAAATGTGGCCTTGATGAAGTTAGGACACTATATCTCAAACTTGAGAATGAGCTTGCCTTTATTTAAAATTCAGATATTCTAAAATTTTTTAAATGTTGTTCGGTTATTTAGGATAAACAAGAAAAGTCGAAACCTAGTAAGTTAGGGCACGTTTTCTCGAATTTCCTAATACCAAATATTGCCTTTATTTTAAAACAAATTCTTACTTTGAGGTGACAAAGTGTCATACCCAGTAAGTTAGGGCACAACACCTCATACTTCTGAAAATAAGTATTATTTATTTTTTTTAAAAAAAACTCGTATAGCGATTTAAAAGAGTATTCCGTATTTTAAATTAAATGAGAAAAAATCGAAACCCAGTAAGTTAGGGCACAATTTTCTCAAATTGTCTAAATATGAAACTTGTTTTGTTTTAGAAAACACAATTATATGCGTCGAGTAAAGGACCAACGTAATCATAATCACATGGTGAAATGAGAAGCAAATCGCAGCATTAACATGCATAATAATAACAAAGGTGATGACATAAACACCATAATAATGACGAGTAACATAAACTTGCAGATATATAGATACATGTATGAATAAGCGAATAAATATAATGAAATAATGATAATGAGAGCAAAACAAAATAAAATGAAATAAATATGATGATAAATGAAATAACAAAACAAATTGTAGTGTAAATTTGATTCTAAATCGAGGATAAGCAAATAAACATATGAGAAAATAAACAAACTTAAAAAATGATAAAAAATAATAATGGTATAAATATAAATAAGTATTATATGAAACAAAATAATGATACAAAATAAAAAAATTTCAAAGTTCAAATTACATGAAAGTATAAACGAATACATAATAAAATCAAAGTATTATATAAGAAAAACGTAAGTGTATAAAAGAGAAACCATAATAATAATAGTAGTAGTCATAATAAAAGTAAGAATAATACTAAATATAACAATAGTGATATCAGTTAATAAAAATGAAAAAAATAATAGCTATAAAAATAAAAATAAGAACCATGGCAATAAAGAATAATGATAGTAATAATAATAATGAAAATAAGAGTAATATTAATAGTACATTAAAATACAATTGTAAAATAATGACAATAGTAGTTATAATATATGGGTAATACATAATAGAAAGAATACAAAAATATAATAATAATAATGATGATATAAATAATAATATATATACATAAAAATAAAAGATAGAAATAAAAATAATGGAAGTAGTAATAACAATACAAAAATAATGGAAGTAGTAATAACAATAGTAATAGTAATAAAGATAACAACAAGAATAATAATAATAATATATTTAATTCATTAATTTAATTAAAATATCAAAAAATAAGAAAGAGGACTAAATTAAACCTAGAGTAAAAGTTCGGGGCCAAATCAAAAAAATAAAAATAAGGGGAAGGACCCATTTGGAGTGCTTGCGAATAACATGGGGGACTAAAAGGAAATTTTCCTTTCCCAAAACGCTGCACTTTAATCGGGACCAAAATGTAAACGAAATAAAATTAAAGGGGTGAATTTAAAAACATAACAAATTTAATTGAAAAATGATGAAAAAGCGGAGGGGCCAAAAGCGCAAATAACCCCTCCGCTTAAAAAACACGCGGATCTAAAGCCGGACGGGTCGGGTCGGGTCGGTCCAAGAGCAAAACGACGTCGTTTTGGGCATTTGAGGTCAGCCCCAAAACGACGTCGTTTTGGGGGCCTATATAAGTCAAATTTTTTGGAAAAAAATCATTTCATCCCTTGTTTTAGAAAAAAAAAACTTCAAGAAGTTCTCTCTCCCCCTCTTCTTCAGTCCTCATTCCGGCCATAGATCCAGCTCTGTCCGCCACCATCGCCGCCATCGGCCATCGTCACGTTCATCACAAGCGGTGGTGGAACTCGAAAGGTAAATTTTTTTTTAAAATATGTATATATATGTATTTAGTAAAAAGGAAATAGGTTCTAAAAAAAATAAAATGAAATAACCAAAACGAAGATAATAAACCTTTTATTGAAGCCTTTGAACTCTTCTTTTTTTTTTTTGCTGCGATTTTGTGCCCGTATCTTTATCTCTTTCTTGTGTTTAAATCCATTCTTTTTATTGATTAAAAAAAAAGTCCCCACTACATTGTGTTTTGATGGCTTTTATAGCCTTGTTACATGCTTTATTTTATATTATCTATCTTTTCTCTTCCTTTTGCATGTGTAAGTAGAGTGGTGGCACAGTGGTAGTGGGGTAGGTGGCCAAGGTGGGTGGCCGACAAGGGTGGTGGAGCAGGTGGCCAAGGTAGGGCGACGGCTAGGGTTATTCTTTTCTTTGCTGAAAATTGTTGAGGTTTGGGCTAGGGTTTTTTTTGGGGGGCTAAATTGGGTTGGTTAGGGTTGGTTTAAGTTGGGCCAAAATTGGGCCTCAACAGGCACTATTCAGATTTCATGGGAATGTATTGGATGCTTTTATTCCAGCTAAGAGAAGTAATGAGGGTAAGAGGTTTGGGTTTGTAAGGCTTACTAAGCTGGAGGATGCTTAAAGGGCAATTGCTAAGCTCTATGGCTTTGTGATGTTAAGAAAAAAGATATGGGTGAAGATGGCCAGGTTCAGCGGCAAAAGAAAAATCTTGAAAAAAGTACAGGCTAAAGAAGATATTAGCCAATTGAAGGTGAGGGAGTTGAGAGGGATGGAATATCAGGATAGGAGTGGGGATATATCGAATGTCAAAGTGGTGAACAATTCAAAAGTCGTTGTTGGCCATGTTGAGAACGAACAATTATGGAAGCTTCAACGTTGCTTGATAGGGGAGACGACATCTTTTTGCAACTCATATTGCCTATCAGAGAGAATTGCTTACATGGGCCTTGGAGAATTAAAAGTTAAGAGAATTCAGGGTAGATATTTCCTTATTGAAGTCCCTGACGAAGAGCTTCTAGAGATGTTAAGACAAAGAGAATGGGCATATCTTAAAGAATTCTTTATCAATGTAGAACCATGGTCGGAAAAATTTAAAGTTTTGGAGAGGGCAACATGGATTGAAATTGCAGGGATTCCTCTTCATTGCTAGAACTATCAAACATTTAAGAGAGTGGTTGATTTATATGGGGTGAGATTATTGCGATGGGTTAAAATCTTACAATGGCTAACAATTTTGAAAAGATAGATATTTTGATTCTTACTAAGCAAGATCATAAGCTTGAAGATGTGATAATGTTGGAAGTCGAAAGTGAAAAATTTCCAATTCGTATTACAGAAAGAGGCCTGGTGGAAAAATCAAACGAAAATCATAAAAAGGGTTAATGATTCTATCGATTAGGGGCCTAGGCCCTTCAAGTTTGTAAATGCTTGGCTTAAAAACAAAGGTTGTATGAGTTTGATTGAAAGGGAATGGTTAGGAATGGAGTGTTTAAGAGGGAAAATGGCAGTTAAGTTGCTAAAATTGAAGAGAGCTCTTAAAAAATAAAATGTTGATGATGGAAACATTCTGGAAAAAAGAATTATCGAAAGCGAAGTTAGAATAAAGGAGATTGATAAAGCAAGTGAAAAAGAAAGTTGACCGAGAAGGAATTGGAGGAGTTAAAACAATTAAACATCGAGCTTTAGGAAGTAATAAAATTTAAAGAATCCATTTGGCATAAGAAATCGAGGATGTTATGGTTAAAAGAAGGGGATGCCAATAGTGTTTTTTTCCATAAAGTCATGAAAACCAATGCTAAGAGAAAAATGGAGTTTAGTTTAAGAATAAAGGGTCAGTGGTTCAAGGAGCCTAAGAAAATGAAAAAAGGGTTGTTCAATTATTTCAAAAACTACTTTGATTGCTCTGCAAGAAGATGGAAAATGGGATTAGACTTGAAATTCAAAATGCTTAACTAGGAAAGGTCGCTGAAATTAGAGGAAATGTTGGGAGATTGTAAAGAATGATTTATTTGTGTTGGAATGTTTCACATCCGGGAAGCTTGAGAAAAGTATAAACTCATTTTTTATTACTCTTATTCTGAAGGTGGAAAATCCTACTGAAATTTCAGATTTTAGGCCAATTTGTATGGTGAACTCATTGTACAAGATTGTGTCAAAGGTGTTGTCTCGAAGATTAATAGAGATTGTAGGAGAGGTGGTTAATGACACACAATGTGCTTTCATCAGGGGTAGACAGATTTTCGATGGGGATTTAATAGCAAATGAATTAATCCATACGGTAAAGAAGAAATGTGAAGATGGGGGGTATCTAATTTTTAAATTAGATTTTTCTAAAGCTTATGATTGCGTTCGGTGGGATTTTCTGGAGTTGGTGTTATTCAAAATAGGGTTCAAGGAAAAATGGAAAGGCTGAATGTTGGAATATTTTTCTACGGCGTGAGCAGCCATGATCATTAATGGCTCGTCATCAAAAGAATTTGGTTTCCGTAGAGGGCTTCGACAAGGAGACTAATTTTCTCCTTTCTTATTTATTTTAGTAGATGTGCTTTATTTGGCGTTAGATAATACTGTGGAATTAGGATTAATGGAAGGACTTAAAAATATTATCCCTAGGTTGAGTTTTTCTCATCTTCAATTCGTGGACGACACAATTCTTTTCTTAAAAGCTGATGAAAATGAGATGAGCAATGTGAAGTATATTCTAAGGTGTTTTGAGATTTTCTTGGGTTTGAGTATTAATTTAAAAAATCTTGCTTAGTGGGATTCGATGTGAATGAAGAATTATTATTTAGGTTGGCTGCTATTTGTAAATGTAAAATTGGCTCTTTGCCTTCAATTATTTGGGGATTCCACTAGGTGCGAATTCGAAGAAAATAGCCATATGGGAATCAAGTATTGATAGTGTTAGGAAGAAATTATAAGGCTGAAAATGTCGTACTCTATCTTGGACTGAAAAAGTTGTCCTCATAAATGTTATGTTGTCGCCTTTGCCGATTTATTTTATGTCTTTGTTTCATGCTTTGGTGATAGTTATAAAAAGGGTCGACAAGATTAGAAGGAATTTCCTTTGGGGGAATTTGATAGGAAGAAGAAGATGGTGAAGATTAGATAGAATATTATTTGTAGGCATAAGGTTAAAGGCGAAGCAGGTGTGGTAAATTTAGGTGTTAAAAACAAAGCCTTATTGGCTAAATAGAGTTGGAAATTTGCGATTGAAAAAGAAGCGTTATGGCAAAAGGTTATTCTAGCAAAATATGGGTCGAACGTACAAAGGTGGTTGTTTAAGACACCTTTTCAAAAAGACATGTCAGCTGTTTGGAGAGGTATAATGATACCGAAGTAACTAAGTGTATGGGGATAGAATCTTTCTATTGGAGGATTAGGAATGGTAGGGCGGCTTTGTTTTGATGGGACATTTGGTGTGGGAATCAACCATTAAAATTGATGTTTCCAAGGCTTTTCCGTCTTGCTAAAAAAAAGGATTGTATAGAAGTTGAAGTATTAAATTTTTTTAGGGTATGGTAGAGTTAGTTTGAATGAATTTTTTTCTAGATCGTTGTTGGGTAGGGAGGAAGGGATGTGCAAAGAGTTGGCAGAAAGGGTGAGTGGTATGCTGTTGAATTCAGACATTGAGGATAGGTTGTGTTGGACAAATGATAAATTTGGGGAGTTTTCGGTTAACAAATGCATTGAATTTTTATTTCGGATGACGGGGAGAATATTAATTTTGCTTGCGGTAAATTATGGAAAATTAAGGTTCCTCCTAGAGTGCGTTGTTTCCTTTGGATGCTCGTGATTTACAGAATCCCGACTAAGCATTTCCTGGTTAAAAGAGGGGTGAATATTCAAAATTTATAGATAAAATGTCTGTGGTGTGTTGGAGTGCCGAGTGCTCTTCACGCCTGTTCTTTAAATGCAAATTCATTGAAGGATTTTGGGTAAAAATTTTCAATTGGTGGGAGGTGGCTCGGAAGTAGGTAGATGGCTTTGTGGACTTATTTTCTTTATGCAACAATGTGAAAATGGCCGAAATAAGGAAAAGCTTATGGTTGATATCTATTGCGGTAGCTTGCTGGACAATTTGGTTAGCAAGAAATGGGTTGGTTTTTGATAGAAAGAGAGTGAGTATGAAAAATTTCGTGTTCCAATCAAAGATGAGAGCCTTGTTGTGGATTAGATCTATTCATGATGAAGTTATGCTGCAAGAGAATTTTTTGTGGATTTCGCCACACAGATGTTAGGTCGATTCCTCTAAATCCAAACCTGTTGCTTCCTTTTGGAGGCCTCTTCCACATGGTTGGTTAAAGTTCAACGTGTGTGGGATTGCATTAGAAGATAGCGTAGGGCGCGAAGGTGTTTTGAGGGATATAGAGGGTGTCGCAAGAGTGCTATTTTCGGGTGCTGTTGTCGCAAATGATGCTGAGGTGGCTGAGATTGGTGTGGTGAAGGTTGCTCTTGAAGTTTTTTTAGCTATGAATTGTAAGACTTATGAATCTTTATTTATTGAAATAGGTTCATTGATGGCATTCTCGTGGTGTGCTAACAAGGTTTTAAGACCTTGGTCGCTTCAAACAATTTTTGTAGAGATTGAGATTGCTATGTTTAATGTGGGAACTGTTGTTTTCTCATTGGTGGACAAGAATGGTAATGATATGGCTTTCTCCTTGACGATGGTAGGTGTTAATCGGGCGCAAATGTTTAAAGCTTGGTGGTGAAATTTTGTTTTGTATAATTAGCAGGTTGTTTTATTTCTTTTCATGGTTTGTGTTCTAAGTTCTGTTTGCTGTAAGTTTGAATTGTTTTGTTGTTGCTCTGTTTTGTCTTCAACAACAGTGCAATTTGAATGAAGCAAAAAAAAAAAAAAATAGATACAAGGATCTCTAGATTATCCAATTGGATGGTGACCTCATTATATTCCTGTTTCTGAAGTAGAAGTAAGCCATCCAAAATGCCCTAGAGCTCAGCTACAGCGATCGAACATTTCCCCAAAAAGCGATTATAGCTCAAGATCCAATTTGTCTTACTATCACATATTACTCCACTTGCAGCAGAGAAATTGAAACCAGAGTGAAAATCACCATCAGTATTAAGGTAAAAGTACATACCGGATTTCGGGCTTTTAGAAGTCTAGTGTGTATTAATCTCCAAAACTTCATTTTGGACAGAGATAAATTGTTTCGCCTAACTGTAAGAAACCTTAATGCTTATTATTGAATACAATATTCTTTAATTAATGCACATTTACATTTCTTCGTAAATATACCATTACACATATAACCTCTCTTTTTTTTTTTTTTCATTCTGAAAATCACATATAACCATTTTAAAAATTAAAACAAATTTGATAGAATTTGTGTATTCAACCAGGTTTTTTTATATTTGTTATTGGCCGTATTTATTTCAATTTTATTATTTTCTATTTTTAATTTCATTTTATAATACAAATACTAATATATCACCTCCTTAAAAAGATTTCGTTAAAATTAGAGAACAAACAATTTATATATCAGATACATAGAATAAGAAAATGCTTAAAGAATAAAATGAGAAATGTTTAAAAGAATAAATATAACATACTCTAATAAATAAATATGATCTCAGACAGAAATGTAAACTAGTTAGAATTAAAATCAAGATTGAACTTTAAAAAATCAAAAGTATTAGCTATTATTTATATTAAAATGCAAATCTTTCCTTTTAAAAGTAAAGTGGAAAAAAAGTTATATCAAAAGAATTTGGAAGCTAAAACCCTTTACCAATGCCCCATTCTTTGATTCCAATCATTATAAATAAATACCACTCCTTATAATTCATGAAAGTGTAATTATTAATTATAAAGAATTGTATTTTTATACATATTTGGCTAATAAATTGTGATTACATCATAATTATATATCATATTTGATAATAAAATTTATAATTACACATTTATATAATTTATATTTAAAAATTTATTAGTATGATAAAGTTAATTTCTAAACAAATAAAAGTTTAAAGTCAAATCATCATATTTATTATGTTAGTCTAAAAGATATTTGATAATATGATTACTAAATAAAAATAGAAACCATATACAATTTTATGTAATTGTTCTAGCGCATATTTATTGGGTTGTTCCCTCCTTAATATTTACAATATACTTTTTATCATAATCTGTTGCTCATTGGTTGAGTTCATCATCATCGTCTGAATTTGAATCTACATTAATATTATCAAGATTTCCTTTTTTCATGTACTCTTTGAAGTATAGGCCATCTCAATTCTACCTATGATTGAAATTATAAGATATTCAATATGTCAGTATGACTCAACATTTTTTATGCTGTGGGAAATATTTTTAGATTTGAAATATGAATCATCTCAATTTTACCTATGATTGAAATTATAAAATACTCAATATGTCAATATGACTCAACGTTTTTTATGCTATAGGAAATATTTTTTTAGAACAACAAGTATCTTCTCATCCGTATTTCAAAGCCTTAATGTCTAAAAGGAAAGGGTTCGCGAGTTGTTTATAATGTTTGTGTCTGGCATCGTTATTTCAAATGGTATCATACCCGATGATATAGTGCAAGAAAACATTTTCTATTTTCATAATTAGCACAACCTTATAATATTTGAGTATATAGTCCAAATAATCTGTGAATTTAATTATAGAAACTTATATAAACTTAACTTGGAAAAAATTTATGTTAGGTTATATCCCTTTTATAGAACATAAATTAAATAGAAATAATATAAAATTTATAATATATAACCTTTACAAAATAGTTGTATAAATTGTCCAAACATTATATAGCATTTCCATAAACAATATAACTTTTACTACAACTTTCGAAAACTATTTTTAAAAATATATTATGATAAAAAATTATAACATTTTCTATAAATAAATATATTATTTTTATAATATATAATATGGAAACATAAACAAATTATGTCCATACTTCCTTATCATAACCTTTTATAAATAAATATTATTATAAAACTTTTATAACATGACGATTATTTTTATGATAATTTTTTTCCATAACTATAAAAACATTTAGGATTTAAATAAAATATATTTTTATAATTTTATAAAGTACACAAATTATTTTTATAATATATAAAAATTTTCATAACCATTTCAAACAGTCATACGTATTCATGCTTATAATATAATTCTTATAACTTTTATAAAAATAATTTTAAAATGTTGAAAAGGTATAATTACCTGCATAATTACTCTAATTCTCACCCTTCTATTAAAAGTTAGAAGTGTAATTGAGATATTCTAATTACACCTAATTCAGTAAGCATTAATTACCATGATTACCTAAATATACCACCCTTATATAATGATAAACAATCATATCTAAATTTAATTATTAGATGATTTTTCAATCATTATCAAAATTTCTTGATAATCAACCAAATAATAACTCTTTAAATATTAGTAGAGTTGTTGTTTGTGTGATACGGGTGGATTTAGCGGTCCACTTACCTTAATTTCTAAGTCATCTACGTGTGTATCTTCCTGAGATAAGCAAACACCGATAAGTGTCTCATGACCAAGTGTTCGAATATTCGTAGACTTTAACCCTTTATCCAATTGCTTCAATTTTGTAATTATTATTTAATTTCGTCAAGATAAGGTTTAAAATTGCCACAAACACAGACATCGAAAAAGAAGAAAAAAACAACATAATATTAATATCATTGAGATGGATAAGAATAAAGTTTAATTTTGTCATTTCTGTTTCGGTATCGGCTATTTTAGTTGATATGTTCTCTTCTGTTGCAAACCAGAATCATTAATTTTATGTTCTAGTTTCTCAAATTTGGACATGTTTTAGTCAATGTTGATCTGTATATATCATTTAAAATCTATTTTAATTTTTATAATTATATTAAAATAACTATAATTTATCAAACTTAATAATTTTGGAGTTTACATTATATATATTTGTATGTCATATTAGCGCCATGTAATTAAAATACATAATATATATATATATATCTTTTTATTAATAAACTAGAAATTTAAATTCATGTGTTAGAGTTTGTGTGATTCGAATCCCGTCACTTGTTGAAAAAATAAATACAGTGACAAAATAAGAGGGTCTGTGGAGGTGAGAGGTCGAGGGCCGTGCCGCATAAGTTGAGGCTGTATAGAACTATACTTCTACTATTTAACTTTGATTAGAGCAAGATTTTTCAACTCTTAAATAAATGTAATCGAAATTTCTATTGTATAATTTATTTTCAACATTAATAAATTTCTTTTCCTCTACCCGTGATTTTTTCCCTAAAAGATTTTCACATAAAATTTGTATATTCTTATTTTTCTTTTCTTATTATTTTGCGATCATTCTATTGTCATTATCAACATTTATTATAACAATATGTATTAGTAATAAGACTTTAGCAATATTGACAAATGTTTAGGCTTAGGACTTTAATGTCTCAAGTGTGATTTCTACTCTTTGTGAGTTATTTCTAAATTCATTCGACTTAAATTTAACTTATTTGGCTTCAAATGTATTCGAATTGTTAGTCCATGAGTTTTTGTTACATTCATTAGTTTGATACAAGGTATACTTTTACTAGTAAATCCTTACAAATCTTTAAATCAGAGAAAAAATGTGTCCTCCTCCTAATTATTGCACTGACAATAGTGTTTTTGATAAAATTCAATCCCCAATTTTAATTTATTTTTAGTTATGATTGAATTTGTAAAGTTGAAAGAAATATTAATCGCTGTTAAAAAAAGTACAACTCATCACATATAATTTTCTGATACCGATGATACATCATACTTAATGAAGACATTGAGCTCTATTAGCACTGGAACGAAGGAATTAGGGCAATCCAAATTTTTTAGTGATTAGCAACGGCACAACAACATAGCGATGTTGGATTCTTTTATTATATGATGAAGTGTTAGGTCAACCAACTGCATTTCGTGTAAAGAAAGCATAGATAAAAGGGGATAAACCTTGCGCCAATCAAATATGTGTTTCTTGCTTGAATTGAACATGTTTTGTAGACATCCAGAACATTGAATTTTAGACCCGTATGGTGTAAAAAGGGTCTCAATGAATATGTTTCAAAAGTTTCAGTAGTCTCATTTTTTGCAAGCAAGGAAATTGCACCGAAAGTTTCCCAAAAGGGCTGAGCCTTACGGTTTCATTTCGTTAATTGGAAAATTCCTTTCGCTTTTCGTGCTTTGCTTAACAATAATAATTCGCTTCTGGAAAAATCTAACGATGTTTGCTTGCTTTGTCTAAGGGATGGGGTGCAGTGCAAGCTGAGAACTGAAGGCAAAATCAACCTCAGGGAGCTCCCACCAAATTCTGGAAACCTTAAGCTAGCTGTAAATATGACTATTGAGTAAGCAGAGAGAAGCAAACAATGGCGATTTGATTTTGCAGTGAACATAGTGATTTGCGTCATATTTCAGATTAAGGTGTTCGAGATTTGAATATGAGCTTTGTTGGGGGTTCATTTCCTGCTATCAGCTCTGCTTGCACTGCAGCTCTTTCATCCATTTTCATTGTATCTATTCACACTGCAAACTTAAAGGAAGATTAATTTAATTTCATCAAAAACCAAATAAGAAGTTTTGAAAAGCGCAAGGAAATGGATTTCCTGGAAACTGACTTGAGTTTCATATTCAAATGAATATTTGTTTCCAACTTTCGGTTCACTTTCCTTTCATGCAAACGTGAAACAATCTTTATCTGCTCTTCAAATCCCAAACACAAGAATAAATGAACCAAGAAATTTGCCCAGTTGAGGTAGGAAGTTATATTTTTCTCATTGCTTTGCTATGCTAATGCTATGAAACAACGTAAACAAGTAATTTATGGTTAAGGAAGATTTTTTTTAATTCATTATCGTAATCCTTTCCAATTCTTAAATTGGAGGAAAAAAAATATCATCTTAACTGTTTTTATAGTAATTATGTCAATTAAATTAAAACTCAAAGTAAAATATTTGTTTATTTATTTCTTTGCTTCTAATGTTTTCTATTTGAGAGATAATTGTGATTTTATTATCCAAAAATCAGAAAAACTCTGCTACAAAACAAACAACTGTTTTACTGCTGCTAGTGATTCACATCATCTCTCATTTTATTTCATTTACTAAAGCTTAAAAGCTAAAAACGTCCTCTTAAAATAAAATGCATTTTGGTGATGCAGCATGTTTTTCGACGACGGTGGACTGTGGTCTTTGAAGGGCATTGAGAAATTTGGGCGTTTAGGTATGTGGAAGGGTTCTATTATTGTTGGGTTTTTTACCTGATTTCTGGATTAGAATCTAGTGGGGGATATGTTGTTTTTGACCCCAAGACAAGCACATGAACTTCTGTTATATATCAGCATTTAGCGGTTCATAAAGGGAAGAGGAGAATAGTTTACGTGTTTTGTCGGTGACAAGACCCAAGATATAGCCGTAATATTTCTTTTGGCAAGTATTCATCCGTTGTCGTCGTTTTCTAGACATATTTCCAGTAAGAAAATTTTATTGACTTAATAAAAGTAAAAATTAAAAAGTCAATTAAATTTTTAATCAAAACTATTATCAATTGGGTTTTTAATCGAATTAAGGTATTGAAATTAATTTTTTTTGAAATCATTGGCAACCCATTATATGATAATATGGTAATTGATATGATGGTTGACATGATAATTTAAAAAGTATAAATTAAAACTTGTAAACAGAAAAGCCTAAGGAAAGAAAGCTAAACTAACACTATTGTTGCAGGGGTTAATTAGGCATAAATGTCAAATTTAAAAGATAATACGAGAATTAGTTTGATTTTCTCAAATTTAGGAAAATAGATTGATTTTGAAAAAAAAAATAAAAATTATTTTTTGGAGGAGGAATTTTCAACTGGGGTGGCAGTTAAGGGGCTAAAAGCGCGTCTAACTCCTGACTGCTACATCAGTTGAAAACACTTCCAACAAGAAATGTTTTCGTCTAACAATCATTTTATCCAACAATCAAAAATATGAAACGGCCAATGGTTAAAATATCAAACAACTAATTACATTTTTACCCTCCAACGGCTATTTCATTTGCTATATAAACCCTACTTATTTTCTTTTTTCTCCATTCAATCCTATTCTTTCAATTATTTTCTTTTTTCTTCATTCAATCCTAGTCTTTCAATTCTCTCAATCATATTCTCTCAATTCTCTCTACTATTTTATTCTCAATTTTTCATTCAATTTCTCTCAAATTCATTTCGTAATTTCTTTGATTTTATTTAATTTTTTATAATTTTAAAATGTTAATGCCGTTTATTCATTTAGATGACAAACACATTTTCGATGTTCAATTACAAATGGTAATAAAATATTATTATATTTTATTTTAATTAATATAATCATTAAGTTGTTAACATTATTAATTTTAAAATTTTTATATTTATACAATTAGATGAAGACTAGATTATCGAGACGTATATACACAATTTAAGTCTGAGGGCATCGCGTGTTACTGAACAACACTTGCAAGAGGTGAGATTCTTGGATTATCGGATTCTTGCACATGTCTCAAATGCTTGGGGGGACTAAATTGGAGCTCACACTTATCAGTGATTTGCTGGAAAGATGGAGACTTCAGACACACATATTTCATCTTTTGTACGGTGAGTCTTAACCATAACAGGGAATCCCAAGATAAAATTTCAGAACTTAGGAATCCCGAGATAATTTTCAAACATCCCATCCTGGGAATCCCGGATGGTTATTGGCTCCCACATATTTTTTTAAAAATTTTCCCCCCCAATTGCTCCCTTCTACTCCCTCAGCTCCCTCGCTCGCTGTCCTTTAAAAAAAATGATTTTGTTTTAATTTTTTTTTGGTTGAGTGTTGAAATTTTGGGATATAGATGACACTAATGTCAAACATTATAGGGGCCATTCATATTTAAATTTACAAATTTATAGTATTTTTAAGAGTAAGAAAACTTGGAGCCCATTAGTGTTTAAATTTAGATATTTATAGTCTTTACTTAGTATTGTTAAGAGAAAACAAATAGAGGCAACCCTACCATCAATGTAGTTTCATCCGTTTTAAAACTATTCCATATTCAGGAAAAGAATCGAACCTTTAATTACTAGTAAAAATAGGAAAGATTGTTACTATCTCACTTAATCTCGTAGTTAATTCATATTGATATTTTAATTGGCAGCTTTTGAAGATTTTTTTTCAAACTATCTACGCAATAAAAACATATAGGACTTATATTTTACAAGATAAGCTGGAGTTGGCCAAAGAGTTCCCAAGATTAAGAAGAGTAGGCGTATCAGGATAAATGGTCTAAGACTCTAAGATAATGCTTTGGGGATATTTTTGAAGTTGAAGATGTTAGAAGTCTATTAATATAAGTTGTTAAGTTTGTTATTCCAAATCTGCTAGTAGCCAAATCTGTTAGCAGCAGTTATGAGCTCACAATGTCCTTTATATACCAGAGTTGTACAAGTTCAAGGATACAAAAATAATATAGAAATTCCTTTCAAATTCAATATAGTTTTGAGTATTACTTAGCTTATTTCTAGGAGATCTTTCATGGTATCGGTCGCCGCAATACTGGAGATCTGACCATCGCTTTGCCGTCATGACTACCACTGCTTTTCCTGACTCTGCCTCTATTGAGCTTGGAGGTCCAGTGTTTTCTGGTGCTCAGCTTATTCAATCATTCCCATGTCATGACACTGTTAAATTGGAAACTGGAAGTTTCATTTAGTGGCAGCAGCTTATTAGACTGATAGTTGAAGGTTACGAACTAACCTTGATCGAGGCCTCTGGCTCTCGAATTTCGGAGGCGAAAAAGTTTGAGATTATTCTTGCAGGTCTCCATTCAGAGTTTGATGCCGTACTCACGTTAGCCTTATTCTCTCCTAAAACCTTACCTTTTCAATGCCTTGTTGATGTTCTTTTGGAGTATGAAACACGTCAACTGTACGTGGTTCACGAACTACTAATGCATGTGAATCTTGTGGACTCTGCGCCGTCACCATCAATCGTGGATTCTCTTCGTGGTGGACGTCCATCGACTGGCGGTCTTGGTAGGGGCTTTCGTTCTTGCATCCAGTGCTAGATTTGCAGTTGATTTGGGCATCTCACCCAGCAATGTTACTATTGCTATAATCGTGACTATTCTGATCTACAATTAGTGGCTCGAGCGACTCAATCGGTCGGACATCAGGACTCAGACTTAGGCGCTGGGTTTTCGTTTCCTTCTCAAGCTTCTAGTGGTTTTGATGTGGCGTCACAGGGTATGTTTTCTGGTGGTTTTGATGTACCTCAAGTGACTAGAATAAATAGTAGGGTTTCGAATCCCTTTGTTGACTAATGATCATTTTATGATTCACTAAACTAGACTACGATCACGACAAAGGCAAGTGTACCTATCGAATGGTAGTATAGTTATTGTGAGTCTAGAATATCATATCCACAAGGACCAAAAGTACTAGTATTAACTATCTTTCTATTATTTAGCCTAAAATATAAGGGATTTGTTTTAATCTAAATTTAACGAAACTAATTAACTAATGTACGCGACTGTGAGCGAATTGGGAAAAATACTTGAAGAAAACTTATAAAGAAGACAATACCCAAGAAAGAATCCACCTAGACTTCACTTATTATTTTGACTCTAAATCAAACGATTTATTCACCTGTCTTGATCTGTAGAAATCCCTAAATTATGTTAATATCTCTTTCAAGAGTAAAAACAACTGACTCTAGGTTGATTAATTGAAACTTCTTTCTAATTAAAACCCTTATTGTCGCATTAACTCAATCTATAGATTCCCTTATTTGATTTGACTCTAATCCAACAGATTTATGTCACCCTATTTCTAGGGTTGCATGCAACTCCACTTAATTATGGTAGATCTACTCTTAAACAGGGACTTTTGCTCCACTGAATAAGCACATCAAACTTGGAATAATATCCTAAAAATATTAAAGCAAGAATTAATAACACATAATTAAAAACAAGAACAAGTATTTATCATGTAATTTAGATAATTAAATAATAAGATCTGTAACAGCCTGATTTAGGGCCTAGTCGGAACAGTGGTCTAGGGACCACAAACCCGAAGTTAGAAAATTTATTTTATTACTATTATTGATTCATGGCATGATTATATTAGTGCATTAAAAATTTGGTGAGTCAATTTTAATGTTTGTGAGCCCGATTGAGAAAAAGGACTAAATCGCATAAAAGACAAAAGTTGTATTTTAGTACCAAGATGTGTTAAATAGCTAGAGAACTAAAATTAGGGGCTTTTAAAGAGCAATTAGACCCTAGAAACAAGGTGGTCGGCCATAGGAAGCAAATTTAGTCAAAAGGTCAATGTTAGGTGACTTGATGACATAATCTTGTGATAAAATAATACCTATGAGCTTAGCTATCAATTTATTTCTTCTCCATCCCTTCTCTACACCGAAAATATCAGCAAATATGGAGGTTTAAAAGCTAAAAATTTTTAGAAACTTATTCCTCTCATAATGTAAGTAATCTTGATGAATTTTACATTTTTGGCATGCTTGTATCATGGGCATTCAAATGAGAGGACTATTTTGAAAAATGATGATAAGTCTAGGGATTTACCATAAGAGAATTTATGTTGTTTTCTGAAATTTTATAGAAGAAAATGAATCTTAGAAGAGCTCTAAACAACTTTTGTGTAATGTGTTAGCATGAAAACACCTAAAGGGACCATTTTGCATGAGTTGCAAAATAGGTGGTAAGTGTGTGAAATAGTGAGAATTTTGGGTTGCTATAAGAGTAAAAAGGGGTCGGCTAGGCCTAAGATAAGAGGAAATTTGATAAAAATCGATTTTCAAGCATAGGGGCAAAATGGTCATTTTAACTAAGATGTAAATTTTAGATTGCCTAATTGTGTTTAATGAATAAATGAGTGCATTTTGCTATTATAGATCAAGATTCACCGAATTCGAACCTAGACCAGGGGAAAGCCAAGCAAATCGACTAGTCGAATACATTTTGTAATCCGAGGTAAGTTGTATGTAAATAATATAAATACATTGTTAATACATGTATTCGCATTGTCATTGAATTGATATAGCACAAATTGCTAAATTGCGAATTGAGAATGTTTAGTAATAATTGAGATAGTAGAAAAACCCCGTTGAAACCTTAGGAAACAAACAGGATATTCATGCCATAACATTTGGGTAAGTTGTATGCCAGTGTAAGACATGTGTGGGACATGCATCGGCCATATTATGAGAGGCAGTGTAAGACCATGTCTGGGACATGGCATCGGCATTGAGACGAGTGCCAGCGTTAGACATGTCTGGGACATGCATCGGCCTCGAGACATAAGCTAGTGTAAAACATGTCTGGGACATGCATTGGCTAAGAGTTGTGCTAATGTTAGACCATGTCTGGGACATGGCATCAACACGTAAGTACGAGAGCTAGTGTAAGACCATGTTTGGGACATGGCATCAGCCTCGATGATGATAGCCAGTGTAAGACCATGTCTGGGACATGGTATCGGCAACTTAACCCATGTTTGAGGCTTATAGAAATCTGGTAGTATTCCGAAAGGCTCAACTTTAAAAGTTATGAAAGTGAGTTAGTAAGAAAGGTATAATAATGTTGCGAGCGGTACAGGTACCTATTTGGTATGCATGAGAATGATCACAAAATAGAAAATGTGACTAGAGTAGACTGTAATGTGTAAGTCAAGCTTATGCCTATCTTTGTGCTATGAGTATGATGACTGGAGGTGAAATTGTTGTTGTATATTTTTTTATATGCAACTTACTAAGCTTTATGCTTACTCTCTTTCTTTTCCCTTTTCTTTTAGTGCCGATTTATTTGCTTAAGGATCTCTTGAGGTCAGAGATATCGATCACACTATCAGCTGTAATACTTGGTATAGTTGGATTTATATTTTTTATTATGGCATGTATAGGGCTAGACCTTATTATTTTGTGTCTTTGAGAATTGGCCAAGTGTGTTGGTTTAGAATAGATTTCACTCTTTATATTAAGCCTTGAATGAGGGCTTTCATTTTGAGTCTATAAAAGATGCATCTTCATGGTTGAATGAATGTCTATTATGCTTGTTTTGGTGTTGGTTGGTATTTACATGAAAATAGGTACACTAGGGTGGCAAAGAGGCTTGGTAGATAGCCCCATATTGTCCACACGGGTAGACATATGGGCATGTGTCTAGGCCATGTGTGACACACGGTCAGCCCCATGGGCGTGTGAGAAGGACATGCGTCCCATGCACCTAGAAATTTTAAGTCAGAAGGCATGGTAAGGGTCACACGGGCAGAGACACGGCCGTGTGTCTCAGCCGTGTGGAGGGCACGGCCTAATACACGAGCGTGTACCATGGTCGTGTGATGCTGACGTCAGAAACAGAATACCTAGGTTTTTGCACATGGGCTACGCCACGGGTGTGTTGTGGCCGTGTGAAAGAACACGGGCAAAGGACGCGGGCGTGTGTCCAGGTCGTGTGAAGTCTACACTTGTTTTATGAAAATTGTAAAAAAAAAATGAAATTGACCACACGGGTGCAAGACATGGGCATGTCCCAAGCACACGGGCGTGTGCCCTATACCCACACGGGCGTGTGGATCCTTAAAGCACGAAATTTTCTAAGTTTTTCTTGAACCCCCGGTTTGGTCCAGAACCACCTCGAATGTATGTTTTGGGCTTCGTAAGCCCTATTAGGGGACAAATTGAATATGAAATGAAAAGTTTTAAAGTGATCAAAATTTTATGGCCTGAGTTCCTAAGATTGGTTGAGTTTAAGTTCGGTAGCACCTCAAACCCTATTCCGGCGTTGTGTATGGGCGAGGGGTGTTACAAGACCCATCGTAAGTTTCATCCTCCCTAGGTATTTAGGGAGTTTAATTCATAATGTAAAAGGAAAACATCTTAAATTTAGAAAAACAATAAGACATAAAAAAACCCAAATAAACTTCGAGAGAAATTTGAATGGAAATATTCAATCTTGAAGTGGATCTACTTCTGAGATGATTCCAACGGCTTCCTTAGAGTAATTTCTGCTTTTTTGCTTTGTATCCCCCTTTTAGGTCTTCTTCTAGTGTGTTTATATAGACTTTAGAATGCTTAGAAACCCTAAAAATTGGCTTTTTCTGCATGTTTGGGGAACAGGGAGCGATATCGACACCGGATGGCACATGGGCATGTGGCCTGTCCGTGTGGATCACATGGGCATGAGCCCAGCCCGTGTGGATCCTGAAAACTCTGATTTTGGCCCCTTTTTTGCTCTTTTTGCTCCCAAATGCTCTCCTAAGTATAGAAACATGAATTTAAGGGATTAGGAGCATCAAATTCATTAATTCTCATAATAAATCATCCAAAAATATGCCAAGCATGGAATTAAAATATGTTACATTTATGATTTATCAAATATCCCCGCACTTAAACATTTGCTTGTCCTCAAGCAAAATCCTCAACTCACAATTAAAATTAAACATTCTCAATTCATAATTCTCATCAATAATGTTTTATCATAATTCATAAATAATTACACGTTGATAATTCAACTAAAAGACTACTAAAGATTCAAACAATCCAAGTCAAACATTTTTTTAAAGTATGAAAACATAGGTATTTCCCCTTATCTAAGTAATTACCTTTAATTCAAAACTGACAAGAATTGACATCCTCACTAAAGATTCACTCAAATCACTCAAAGTATTTAAGGTTTAAAAATTAAGCACTCAAAAGTCAAACATGAAAAGTTATTACCATAGGCTTGCATGAAAATCAAATCTCCACCATTAGAAAATGAGATGATACACAAATCAAAAGGTCTTTACAGGGTACCTAACTAGAAAAATAAGCTAATGCTGAATAATTACATCAATCGAAATTATTAAAGAATAACACGAGCTTCTTCTCAGAATATGAAATTAACTACTTAAGCTCAAAAATATAGAACTAGTAATAATCAACATAAATGTATTTTTTTCACTTTTTTTTCATTTTTTTAGAACAATAGATAATAAGAGAAAATTTAACAACTGAAACAAAAGAGCATAGTTAAGTAACTAACCAAATCAAATCTCGACAAAAAGGGAGTCAATAAAATGGGAAACAATTCTCAATGAATCAAAAATGAGTTATGGATTAATATTAATGGGTAAATCAAGAAACGGTTTGTTAGGCTTAAAGGGGGTTCACTAAGGGTTAATTATTAAGGTAGGCTTATGGGATAAGTGGGTTAAAACCTAGGTGCCTTTATCATCTCAGTTTATCAAATCAAAGGTGTGGTCTCGACATGTATAATCGAAGCAAGTTTTAGAATAACCAATCAATATTGACACATTCATAACCAATAATAGAGTGAGTAAGAAAAGTGTATGCTCTAAAGGCTCAAAATCTCACAAAAATTATGGTTTTTGATTGTTAATCTTGCAAATCTCAAACTTTAAGGTAATACTTCAATTTAAGGAAACAACCTAAAATTTTTAATTCTGAAAATAGACTTATTATGCTTGATTCTCTAGTCTCTTAAAGTTTAAACAATTAATGCACAATTACCTATGAATTTAGTCTAAAACACATCAATGATAATCATAAATAAAAAAGAATTCATTCTAATAGTAATGTAAGAAAATTACTTAAACACAAGACATAATTCAGGGGTTTTCTAATAATTTTATAGATAACTTCCCCACACTTAAGATGTACATTATCTTTAATGTACAAACATATATAATCACAGTATAAACAGAATATCATAAGAGAGGAAGAAAACTGAAACTGCCCTGAATACTGAATGAAATGCTCAGAATAGTGAAAAACGAAATTGTAGTCAAATCTAATTGTAACTCATGATTTTGAGCAAACTAACAAGAAAATAAACACAAATAATAAAGAAAATTAAGAGGTTATAACTCGATTAGAAACAAGCATAAATATTTCAAAAGATAGTAATGAAAATAAGTTGAAGAAAATAAAATAAAAAATAAAACAACTAAAACAAAATTAAAAAGGAAGATAGAGAAATAATAATAAAAATAATAAAATAATAATAATAAACTCAATGATATCAATAAACTTAAATGTAATTGTAATGTCAATAGTAAAAATATACGAAAAAGAAAAAAATAAAAATAGCAAAATAAAAATAAAAATAAAAAATATATAAAATTACAATATATAAAAATTTAAAATATAAGTATAAGAATTAATTAATTTATTAATTAGTAAAATAAAATAAATAATATAACAATTAATAATAAATAAAATAAAATAAAATTGGGGTGATTAACTCAGTTTTCACATGGCCATGGACATGCACGTGTGTCCAAGCCGTGTGTGTTTTCTTTTGCTTCTCCTACACCCATGTGAGATCCCGCACACCCATGTGGTCAGGCCGTGTAACTCTCTAACTTTGAAAAAAATTAACTCCAAGTTTCACACGGCCTAGGACACGCCCGTGTGTCCAGGCCGTGCGGGTCACATTGCCATGTTGCCAGGCCATGTGTGTTTTCCTTCGCTTCTCCCACGCCCATGTGAGATTCCACATGCCCGTGTGGCCAGACCGTGTACTCCACACACCTGTGTGGCCAGGCCATGTGGGTCAAAAACACACTATTTTTTTTTAGATTTTGAAAATTAATTAATTTTAAAAAAATCATGAAATAATGTTAAGAAAATTAGTAGTGTTAACACTCGGGTTGCCTACCAAGAAGCACTTATTTAAAGTCTAAACTCAACTTACCTCGTATTTGCATGGTCACAGTGGATTACGGAGTCGAGACTCCTCTTTCTCGCTATCAATTCCTTTATTGAAATAATGTTTAAGTCGAGTACTATTTACCTTAAAAGTGCCAAAATGAGAATGAGTTACCTCGACTACACCGTACGGAAAGACATTGAGTATCATAAAAGGAGTTGCTCCATTTGTGTTGAGCTCTGTAATGATAATTTGAGGGTCATTTTTATCTAATAAGACTTGGTCCCCAACCTTGAATTGATTGGTTCTATCGTTACACTCGATATGGTTTTGCTTCTGTTCCTCCTTGCCATAAATCTGCCATTTGTGTAGTTCATCTATCTATAGCATTCGTCTTTCATGAATGGTTCCATTGTTAGTGTTTGAACTAGAACGTGGCTCATTTATGCTTCTCGAAAGTGTTTCCTGCAAAAGGGATTGGACCACATGATTAGTTTTATTAACCGGATTTAAAAAGTCATCTTCATTACTTGATATCTCTATCAAATCACGAGCCTGAAGAGTAATTGTTTCATCATTTGTACGAAGTGTGAGTTCACTTGTACCAACATTAATAATATTCCTGGTAGCCACTAAAAAGGGTCGCCTTAAGATTAAAGGGATGTCACCATCCTCTTCCATGTCTAAAACAACAAAGTCTACTGGGAATATGAATTTATCAATTTTTACTAGTACATCTTCAATGATACCCCTAGGGAATCTAATAGTTTTATCCGCTACTTGTTAGTTTATTCTGCAAAATGGCCGAACAAACTGCATTCAACTCCACGTGCGATGAATTATCTAACTTCCGTTTGTTCGCCAGAAGTTTTTTTAAAAATTTTACTGAGTTGGGCATCTGCAAAAGAGCTTCAATCAATTGTAAGTTAATATGCAACTTTTTCAAAAGGTTAAGAAATTTACCGAATTATTCATTTGTTCGGTCTTTTTTTGTTGCATTAGGGTATGGCACGCGAGGTGTATATTCTCTGCTCACAGGTTTTTGTTTATTCAGGCTTACTTCCACCTCATCTCTACTTACCACGCCTTCTTGCCTTGGTTCTGGTTTGGAATCAACTAACCCTTCTTCATCTCGAACAGTAATTGCATGGAGTTACTCTTTTGGGTTAGTCTTGGTGTTGCTAGGCAAGCTACCTTGTGGTCTTTCTAAGATCAGCTTAGCAATATTTGATTCTCAAGCCCTTGAATCGACGCTTGCTAATTTTTAAGCGCTGTTTCGGTGTTTTGGCAACATGTTTCTAGCATCAAGATGAATTTTATTAGCATCTCTTCAAGGTTCGACTTATTTTTCCTGCTGGTAAGGTGGTTGAAACTTGGAGGGGGTTGTGGTCTTTGATTGCCTTGAACACCCCAAGAGAAATTGGGATGGTTCTTCCAATCTGCGTTGTAAGTATTACTATAGGGGTTATTCTGAAGTCTATAATTGTTTCCCATAAAGTTGACTTGTTCGTTCGTAGTGCTAGGGTCGTAGGCTAGGCATTCTGTATTATTTATTCCTCCTCCGCTTGTGTTACACTGCATCACCAGATATACCTGCGTAGAAACACATAAACCATCAATCTTTTTATTTAAGAGCTCTACCTGGTTTGATAACATGGTGACCGTGTCAAGGTTAAAAACATCGGCTGCTTTATTAGGCTTTGTCCTCATGACTTGCCACTGATAGTTATTCAGTGAATCTCTTCAATAAATTCATAAGCCTCCTCAGTTGTTTTGTTATTCAAAGTACCACCGGCGACTACATCGATTAACTGTCTAGTTGAGGGGTTCAAACCATTGTAAAAAGTTTGAACCTGTAGCCATAAAGGTAACCCATGGTGAGGGCACCTTCTCAATAAGTCCTTATACCTCTCCCATGCATCATATAAGGTCTCTAAGTCCATTTGCACAAAGGAAGAGATATCATTCCTCAACTTTTCTGTCTTAGCCAGTGGAAAATACTTTAGTAAAAACTTTTAAGTCATTTGTTCCCAAGTAGTGATGGAACCTCGTGGTAACGAGTTCAACCATTATTTAGCTTTATTCCTCAGTGAGAAGGGAGATAACCGAAGGCGAATAGCTTCATCAAAAACACCATTTAACTTGAAAGTATCACAGAACTCTAATAAATTGGCCAAATGAGTATTTGGGTCTTCATCCTGTAAACCATCAAACTGAACAAACTATTGAATCATTTGAATAGTGTTTGGTTTCAGTTCAAAATTATTTGCAGCAATAGCAGGTCTAACAATACTCGATTTGGCCCCAGTGAGAGTGGGCTTAGCATAATCGTACATAGTACGAAGAGTAGGATTCTAATTTACAGGATTCGCGGCAACCATAGGAGGTAGCGGATTATTCCAATTGTCAGCCATCTCCTTGGTAATATTGGTACCGTCCTCGTGCTCTTTCTCTATGTACTGCAGACTCCGCCTTATTTCTCTACGATTTCTGCGAGCTGTGCTTTTAATTTCACTATCAAAAAGTAGAGGTCCTGACGAGTTTCTTCTAGTCATAAACTACAAGAACCTGCCAGAAGCAAACAAAAGAAAAATTAGTACTTAAAATAAAAATAAAACAAAAATAAAATGCAATAAAAATAAAAATGGCGAAATTAATAAAAATCAAGCATTCCTAATATCTTAGTCCCCGGCAACGATGCCAAAAACTTGATGATCGTTTTATGATTCACTAAACTAGACTACGATCACGAAAAAGGTAAGCGCAACTATGGAATGGTAGTATAGCTATTGTGAGCCCAAGATATCGTATCCACAATGACTAAAAGTACTAGTATTAACTAACTTTCTATTATTTAGCTTAAAATATAAGGGATTTGTCTTAATCTAAATTTAACTAAACTAATTAAATAATGTACGCGACAGAGAGCGAATTGGGAAAAATATTTGAAGAAAACTTATAAAGAAGACAATACCAAGAAAGAATCCACCTAGACTTCACTTAGTATTTTGGCTCTGAATCAAACAATTTATTCACTTGTCTTGATCCGTAAAAATCCTTAAATTATGTTAATATCTCTTTTGAGACTAATTAAAATCTCCGGGTTGATTAATTGAAATCTCTTTCTAATTAAAAAACATATTGTCGTATTAGCCTAATCTATGGATTCTCTTATTAGATTTGACTCTAATCCGACAGATTTATGTCACCCTATTTCTGGGGTTGCATGCAACTCCGCTTAGTTATGGTAGATCTACTCTTAAACAGGGACTTTTTCTCCACTGAATAAGCACATCAAACTTGGAATAGTGTCCTGAAAATATTACGGTAAGAATTAATAACACATAATTAAGAACAAGAACAAGTATTTATCATGTAATTCAGATAATTAAATAATAAGATACATCGTAGGTTTAATCCTCCCTAGGTATTTTGGGAGTTTAGTTCACAATGTAAAAGGAAAACATATTAAATTTAGAAAAACAACAAGACATAAAAAAACCAAAATAAACTTCGAGAGAAATTTGAATGAAAATCTTCAATATTGAAGTGGATCTACTTCCGAGATGATTCCAATAGCTTCCTTAGAGTAATTTCTTCTTTCTGCTCTACATCCCCCTTTTAGGTCTTCTTCTAGTGTGTTTATATAGACGTTAGAATGCTCAGAAACCCCAAAATTTGGCTTTTTCTGCATGTTTGGGAAACAGGGAGCGATATCGACATGGGATGGCACATGGGCGTGTGGCTTGCCCTTGTGGATCACATGGGTTTGTGCCCAGCACGTTGGATCCTGAAAACTCTGATTTTGGTCCCTTTATCGCTCCTTTTGATCTTAAATGCTCTCCTAAGTATAGAAACATGAATTTAAGGGATTATGAGGATTAAATTCACTAATTCTCATCATAAATCATCCAAAAATATGCCAAGCATGGAATTAAACTATGTTACATTTATGGTTTATCATTGAATTCGATGGTGGTTTTGGATATAATGTTGATGATGGATTTGGGTCTAATTATGGTTTTTGGGCTAATAGTGCTAGTGGTTTTAGGTTTACAAATGTTAGGCCATGAGTTCATTTTGGGCCTAGGTATACAACTGCCCCTTTTATTCCACATGGTACTGCTTCTGCTGGATTTGGGTTTGCCACTAATAGGCAGCATGCTTATGGGCCATATTCTGGTCAACCCATGCGTGCCAGGCAGTCTAATCAAAATCAGGATATTAAAAGCACATGTCATCTTCATGGGCCGAATGGTAATAATTTTTCGAATAGGTCTACTTCTATAGAAAATAATTGTGTGGAGTTTGCTACTCATCTTGAAAATAGACGTGAGATTCGACCTTTCGATAATGGTTGTTATCGTTCGTCTGGACCGTCTGTTCCATGGCGAACAAATTCACAAGCCCGTGTTTACACTGGGTCCAATCCGTGCATTGGGCTCCCCCGTATACGTAACTTTCATGCATCTGATTTTTCCAAGTCTACTAGATCAAATGTTCGTGCTAGTCAGTCTGGTTCCAACCTTGATGGCATTGATTTTTATATTCCTATGCCCGTCAAAACTATGCCATGGTATCCAGATTCCGGGGCCACACATCATGTGTGTCACGATGCCTCTGCATTGAATGATTCTACGCCTTATTTAGGTAATTCTTCTCTCTTAGTGGGTAATGGGGCTCCCATTAAAATCTTGGCTGTTGGAAATTCCATATTTTCTACACACAGTAAGTTACTTCATTTATCTAATGTTTTGTGTGTTCCGACTATAAGGAAGAATTTACTGTCTGTATCCCAGTTTGCCACTAAAAATAATGTATTTTTTGAATTTCACCCAACCTATTATGTTATTATGGACATCTAGACTCAAGAGATTCTACTGAAGGGCCACATTCATGATGGGCTATATCACTTCTCTCCGCCGGTTGCAAGTATTCCATTTGGTGTGACTCTTTCTACAGCTAATGTTGGACTTCAGCCTCAAGTTGCTAGTTGTGGTAGTTTTACTTTGTGCACAAATGTCTTGGCCATCCTTCTACTTCTGTTGTTAAATCTGTCTTAGATAAATGTAAAATTGCTTTTAGTAAAGTTTGTTTGGATAATGTTTGTATTGCTTGCCAAAAAGGGATGTCACAAAAACTACCCTTTCCAACATCTACCACTGAATATACTGATGTTTTTGCTTTGGTGGTTTCTGATCTATGGGGACTTGCGTCAGTTGCTTGTGGACGCCATTGGTATTATGTCTTGTTTATTGACATGTGCACTCGTTTTACCTAGATTTATCTTATTCGTCAAAAATCTCAAGTAGTGGAATGCTTTGCTTAGTTCCAACAGTTAATCAAAACTCAGTTTGAGAAAAGTATCAAACAATTTTAGAGTGATTGGGGAGGAGAGTGTCGCAGCTTCACATCAAGGGATAATACATAGGCTGTCATGTCCTCATACATCTTAAAAGAATGGAGTGGCTGAACGCAAACATCGACATATTGTTGACATGTGTGTTACAGTTTTGGCTCAAGCAAACCTTCCCATGGATTATTGGGGCTATGCTTTTTGTTGTGCTGTTCACTTAATCAATCGTCTTCCTACCCTAGTTCTGAATAGACAATCTCCATACAAGGTTCTACATGGTCAAGATCCCACATGTGATCATCTATATGTGTTTGGGTGTTTTTTTTTCTGTATCTACGTTTCTTTCTACATCACAAGTTGAATTTTCGTTCTCAACCTTGTACATTCCTAGGATATAGTTCTCAGAATAAAGGGTATCATTGTCTCACACCAGATGGTAAGGTTGTTATTTTGCATCATGTTGTATTTGATGAACACCGGTTTCTATTCCATTCGCCTACTATAGAATGTACCACATCGTCATCTAATCCATCTCTATCACCAACATATGTTCCTATTATTCAACTTGTCTGTTCTCAACCCTCGGAGATTTCCTCTGCTCAACCTCCTGTGATCTCATCTCCTGATATGTGTCCCTCATAGTCTCTTCTTAAAGAACCTCTGGTTGGTTTGGAATCCATACGTGAACTCTATTCTGTCCCTTCAATACCTGATAATGAAAAGCCAGTTTCAGACTGTTCTGTAACTCCTATCATTCTGACAGCTCTTTTGCCTCTCACAAATACTCTTCCAATGGTTACCTAGTCTAAAGCTGGTGTGTTTAAACCCAAGGCTCTAACTATTGAAATTACTGAGCCTCACATTATTGAGGAAGCCATGTCTACCACTGAATAGCATGCTGCTGCTCAGGCTGAATATGATGCCCTTATGCATAACTCCACCTAGGAGCTTGTTCCATTAGTAAATAATTGCAAAGTGATCGGGTGTAAATAGCTTTTTAAAGTCAAGAAAAATCTTAATGGCACGATTGCTCGTCAAAAGGCTCGATTAGTAGCTAAAGGATGTGCTCAGGTACTTGTAACACCCCGAATATTAGGGCTAGAAGTTTTTGGGTTTTGTGGTTAGGGTCTGTGAGAAGGTTACGCTATTGTGTTTAGTACCACGTTTAAGTGGAAAAATGGTTCTGCTGGTCTAGTGGTTGAGTGAGTACTACTTTACCTCAAGGTTTTTGGGTTAGAGTCTTGGGAGCGCATTTTTTTTGGAGAGCCTTTTATTTTGTTTTGTTTAGTTAATAATTATAGTTATTTATTTTTAATTTTAATTTTTATTCTCTAATTTTCTTGGTTCTAGACATTATTCTTTCTTCTCTTCTGACTTTTTTTTTCTCTTTTACTTCTAAAGGTTTTTTTTTATTTTCTTCTTTTTCAAAAACGGGTTGCTGGTAGATTTTGGAGAATCGTTTCCTTGTCGACAAGTCAGAGTCTAAACGTCTTAGATTGCAAAACAGATATGGGATTTGAACCTTAACTATTTTGTTTTACGATTTTTTTTTTTTGGCTTTTCTAGTATGTGTTATAACTCCTTGATTTAGGAGTTTTGTTGTTGGAAAGTATAGGGAATATTGCGTATTCCGATATACTTTTGATATTAAAAAGGTTGGAGACTATTTTGACAGCTTAAATGAGGTTTTTGACCTAATCTTAAGGAGTTTCACGACTGCTTGAGCGGCCACACAGTAGTGTGCTTGAGCACACGGCCGTATGGAGTTAGGAATTAGGGTTTCTGGGCTGATTTGGGTGCCAGATGGCCTGGCCACACGATCGTGTGGCCTATTTGAGGAGTTTTGCTAATTTTCATACGGTCGTGTCCTTTGGGCACACGGGCATGTGTGATTGAGAATTAAGGATTGAGTGACTTGGTGCCACACGGCTTGGCCACACAGTCATGTGGCTAATTTAGGGATTTAGGGATCCCACAAGGGCGTGTGTTTTGGTCACGCGATCGTTTTTAGTGGGCACATGGGCGTGTGAGACCTTCAAACGGCCGTATCAACCCTATACTCAAATTTAGTGCAAATAGACATAGAGTTACATGGCTTGTTCCCACGACCATATCCTTGATCCACAAAGGCGTGTGCCTTAGTCACACTGTCGTGTGCGTCTCTTCGTACGAGCTTTTGACCTGTCACATGGCCTGGGCAATTCCCACACTGCCAGAGCACACAACCGTGTGGTCCTAAGACACCAAATTTTAGTTTGTGTGCATGTTTGATTTGAAAATATGTCTGTGTTTTTCGACCCTTGGCTAAGCCTTAGTAAGGGCATTCAAGTTTTCGTATCTGTGGCCATGTACTCTACTTATGTGGTTGCGACTGTTAAGCGAAATGTTTGGTTCTGAATTTGGACTGTTAGGTGTGCGTGCTTATTTGTCTCTGTCTAACTATCTGTTGATGTGGTATTATTTCTGTGAGATTCAATGCATTCATGCACTTGCAAAAAGTGTTTTGGGTGGGGTTGCAAAGAGAAGAGAGTCTGATCTGGTCTGGCAGTTTTACTGCAACTTATTCGTATAGTAATTTATCGCACTGTACCCCATGTGCGTCAGCCTTGCTGCGCATTATTATCTGATCTGGCAATATAACTGCAACTTGACTATACAACGAATTACCACATTACACTGTACGACACATACGCCAGCTCTGTTGCTATTTATTATCTGAGTAGCTTAGTCCATATATATGGTGTGTAGGGTTGGATGAGCCTTTCGAGGTCCTAATTGGTGTGATTAGCTGGATGAGCTTTAACAGCTCTTTTGGGGTGTGATCGGGGGATGGAGAGGTGTGTTGGCTGGATGGGTGAGTTTCCATTTTCTGACTGCATTTCTTTCGTATATGTCTATGAGATTTGTCTGTAATATCAATTGTCTGTAATCTGTATGTCTGTACATCTTTCATGTCGAGTTTTCTGTATGAATTTGGTGTGCTTTGGTTGATACGTTTGGTTCAGATGTTAATTCCAAGTTTACTATCTGACTTTGTGTGAGCTTGAAATTCTGTTACGTTTCTGATTTGAATACTATAATTCTGTCTCTTGTTTTGTTACAAACTCACAGCGAGCTCGAGTAGCTCACCCCCTCTTAGTGTTTCTTTTTCAGGTACACTCTCGTTTTCTACAGCTGGACTAGGCAGGTCGGAGGTTTCATAGTCAACTCGTTTTTCTTTAACTGGTTAATAAAGAACCTCTTTTAATCTGAGTTTTATGTAAACGGTTTTGGATTGTAATTACTGTTTTAAATACTGTGGCACAAATTTTGATTTAAGTTTTAGTCATTTTTATTCCGCTTATATATACTACCTTATCTATATTTTTATTGAATGGAATTTAAGTGTTTAAATTATTCGATTTGTTGGGTTAACTTATTTTGCACAAATTACCTACGATCACTTCGGTGATCAACGTGACATCTAGGATTCGGTCTAAACTCCTAGGCCGAGTTCCGGGTGTTACAATACACGGGTGTGACTTCAATGAGACATTTAGTCCGGTAATAAAACCTACTACTATTTGAATCATTCTATCTATTGTTGTTTCAAAAGGTTGGCAACTTCGTCAGTTAGATGTGAATAATGCCTTTTTGAATAGAGATCTAACTGAAGTGTTCATATAGCAACCTCCAAGGTATGTTCAGTATGGTTCTAATGGTAAACCTTTGGTCTGTCATCTAAAGAAGGCATTGTATGGTCTACGACAAGCTTTGCGTGCTTGGTTTGATAGATTAAAGAGCTTTCTTCTTTCTGTTGGTTTTTTTCTATCCAAGTCTGATGCATCTTTGTTTATTAAAGTCACACCTAACTACACACTCTATGTTATTGTGTATGTGGATGATATTATCATTACTGGAAGTATGTCTACATGTATAGATAGCTTTGTTCAACGACTGCATGAGAAGTTCTCACTTAAAGATATGGGTGATCTTTATTATTTTCTAGGGATTGAAGTTACATGATCTAAAGACGAGTATCTTCATCTATGCCAATAGAAACACATTCGTGATTTGTTAGACAAGAGTTCTATGACTCATGCAAAGAGTGTTCATACTCCTATGATTAGTTCGTCTCCTCTATCCAAGGATGACAGGGATCGTCTCAGTGACCCTATTGAATACAGAAGTCTTACAGGTGCTTTACAATATGTTGTTCTTACTCGACCTGATATTGCATATGCGGTAAATCAAATATATCAGTTCGTGCATGCGCCTACTACTGTTCATCTAATTGCTTTAAAACGAATTTTGTGACATCTATGTGGTACTCATGATTATGGGGTTGTTTTCCGTCCTTCTACTTGGCTTTCGTTAGTTGGTTATACAGATGCTAACTGAGGACTGGATTTTGATAATCGTCGATCTACAACTAGTTACTGTGTATATTATGGTCACACACCAGTCTCGTGGTGTTCCAAGAAGCAACAAGTCATTTCACGATCCACCGCAGAAGCTGAATATCGAAGTCTTGCTGCCACTACTAATGATATTTCTTGGTTGGCCTAGTTACCAAAAGAGTTACAATTTCACGTTAGCGATCCACCCAACATTTGGTATGATAACTCCAGTGCAGTTGCAGTAGCTGCCAACCCTGTCTTACATTCCAAATTCAAACATGTGGAGCTTGATTAGTTCTTTGTCTGTGATAAAATTGCTCATGGGTCTATTCTCATTGGTGAAGCACCTGTGAATGATCAAGTTACTAATATCCTTACCAAGCCACTTTCTGTTTAATCTTTTGCTCGGTTTAGAAGTTGTATTCGGGTTTTGCCTATCGGGAAGATGAGTGAATGTTATAAGTCTGTTAATATAAGTTGTTAAGTTTGTTATTCTAAATATGTTAGCAGCAGTTATGAGCTCACAATGTCCTTTATATACCAGAGTTGTACAAGTTCAAGGATACATAAATAATACAGAAATTCCTTTCAAATTCAATATAGTTTTGAGTATTACTTAGCTTATTTCTAGGAGATCTTTACAGAAGATAATATCTATAAACATGATTGACTTGTTGGTCATTTATTCCAATGGAGATGCTGACTTGAATTATTGAGTGAAAAAGTGTCAGAAATGCACATGTTACACTTAGGAACCGTTTCGAGCTATTTTTGTCATTGTTTAGTGTTTGTTAATGATTGGAAGAGAACAATATTTAAATAAAGATGAGGCTGTAACTAGTGAAATTTAGAGTTAGGCAGGATTATTATTATTATTATTATTATTATTATTATTATAATTATAGTGAATTGTTTCTTTAATCAACACCTTGTAAATATGAATTAAATTTGAATTACGTTAACAATTTTATTCAACAGACTCTACATTTGTTCTTACTATTGTTATGCCTATTACAATTATTATTCATAATTTATAAATAATAAAATGTATCTAAATACTTAATTTTGTCCGGATTTATGATTGTGAATTTATCAGACTTTAAAATTGTTAGATAAGAGCTACAAAATGATTTCGAGTCAAAATTGATTTTTATTTTAAAGTCAAGTAAAATTAGCTTGGAAATTAAAATCAAATTTAAACTTTGAGACAAAGACTAAATCGAATTGATTTTACAAGATTGGTGCTTGAATTGGATTTTGCAATGATATACATTCATCCATATGTAAAATCATGGTGTAATTATAAAAGGAAAAATAAACTTGATTTGAGTTTTTCACAATTATATACCATAGAAAATGAAAAGAATATTTTGATTCTTTTTTTGGTAAAATAATCAAAGGATTATATAAAAGTGTTCATAAAGAAAATGTCAATAGTAATTTCTTCTTTCAGGACTTTTTTAATCTTTATAGGGGCCCTCAAACATCTGTAAAACTTCATCATTCGAGAGAACTATTTTCACTACAGCATCGCCAATCCTGTTAGTCTTTCTAGGAACATATTTCAAGGATCACTTTTATTCATTATCTAGTATATGTTGAATCCTTCTTATAAGAGTGCATTTTGGTCCTTCAATCTTGCTATCACTAATAGATACAACAGTCTTTAATTTATCCGATTGGATGGCGACCTCATCGTATCCTTGTTTCTGAAATAGAAGTAAGCCATCCAAAATGCCCCTAGAGCTTAGCAGCAGCGACCGAACATTTCCCCAAGAAACAATTATAGCTCAAGATCCAATCCTCCTTACCATCACACATTACTCCACTTACAGCAGAGAAACTAGAACCAGAGTGAACAACACCATTGGTAATAATGTAAAAGCACATACATGATTTCGGGTCTTTAGAAGCCTGGTGTGTATGAATCACTAAAACTTCATTTTGAATAGATATAAATTGTTTCGCCCAATTTCGCCAAATTGTAAGAAACCTTGATGATTATTTAATACAATATTCTTTGATTGATCCACATTTATGTTCCGTTATAAATACACCATTACATATATAACCTCTCTTCTTTCTTTCTTTCTTTCTTTTTTTTTTTACTTTTTAAAAATCACATATAACCATTTTTAAAAATTGAAACAAAGACTCGATAGATTTTGTGTATTCAACCGATTTTTTTATATATTTATTTTGGCTGTATTTATTTCAATTTTATTATTTTCTATTTTAATTTCATTTTATAATACAAATACTAATATATCACCTCCTTAAAAATTATTAAGATCAATTATGCTATTATTTATATTAAAATGAAAAAACTTTCCCTTTTTTTTAAGTAAAGTGGAAACGGACATATCAAATGAATTTGGAAGCTAAAACCCCATGTCAATGCTTCATTCTTTAGTCTGACAGCCTTTCTTTGACTCCAATCGTTATAAATAAATACCACTTGTCGAAACTATTTTTTTTATTTTGAAAAACAGGAATCGACTTTTTAAAATAAATTGTGGAGTGGCCACCAATCCTTTTTGTATAGGTGAGATTGGATCACCAAATAAAATATTTTATTCCATTTAAATCAATTTTGGCCTACGTAAGTTTGAGAAAACGGGTTCGGGAGTCGGTTACTTTTGAGGAAGGATTAGCACCCTTACTACGCCCAAAATTGGTACCAAATTGATTAAGTATTGTCCTTATATCTAAGTTTTAAAGCTATTTTTGAAATATGGTTCCTTTTGAAGCATTTGAATGGCTCAAACTGGTCGTCAAAATTCTCTTATTTCAGAGGAATACAGCATCACATCCAACACGATAGGACACGATTTTTTATACCCTAGAGAACACGATAAATTTTGACTTCCAAAAGTTTATATGTTGAAAATTACAAAAGGATGCCCAATTATTTAGTCTAACGAAAAACCGAAACCCAGCATAGTAGGGCACGATTCCTCAAATCTCTAAACATCGAACATTGCATTGTTTTAGAGTTTAGAGAACATGAGTGAAATTCTAAAGAAATATTCGATTATTTGAACAAACGGGAAATTGCAACCCAGCACGATAGGGCACGATTTCCCGAATTTCCAAACATCGAACATTGCCTTCGTTTTAAGGAATTTTCAAAGTACGGATGAAATTTCAAAGGAATATTTGATCATTTGGACAAATAGCAAATCGAAACCCAGCACCGTTGGGCACGATTCCTCGAGTTCCCAAACATCAACTATTACCTTTGTTTTAGTGAATCTACAAATAAACGATTGTAGAACTAGCTCAAAGCGTATTAATTTTACTTGAACTAAGATGAAACAATTAATTAATTATTTTTTTTAAAAAAAAGGTTGAAAATTATAATGCAACATTTATAGACTAAAGGAAAAATAAAAACATGGGGTAATGTACACTCATAAAATACAATGCCAATTAACAAATTAATAATTAACAAATTAACAAAACCAATAATTAAGTATGACTAATCTAAGACAAATGTAATCGAACTTCTAAACATGGATGGAGAACAACAATACAACAAATATACATAAAATAATTTAAAACAATTGACCCATGAGATACTAAACAACATAAAATTAATATGATACAAAATAATTTCTAAAGAATGATGCATTGATGAGCAAACAACACATGTTAGAATTTAAGATAATTTATAGAAACGAAGAATATATAAATAATTTTAAAATAGATACTACAAAACGAAGACGTCTGAATCAAATGATATGCAAAATAATCTAAAAAATACATTTATTTACGGTTGACAATATGTACAAATAAAGATAAATTCAAATAATGTATGAAATATAAAAAGGCATGCGATCGTACATAACTAAGTATAATTTTAAGAAATAAGTTATACATATAATAGATTTAAAACATATATAAATAATTTAAAACAACTATATGAAAAAGTAACATGGAATTAAATATGAATCTAGGATTAAATATATGTACTAATTTATGTAAAAACATTAAAACGAAATGCTATATAAAATATTAAAATAATATGATATAAAAAGAATTTTAAAATGGTAATTTTATATAAAAAAAGTGGAGTTATTAAAGTATTTCAACACCTATAAAAATATTATGAATTTTAAAATAATAAGTATTTTAAATGGAAAGCTCAATTAAAATAATATATATGTATAGTTATATAAAATATTTAAATGAAATATTATACAAAATGTTAGAATAATATAACATGAAGATTTTAAAACAATGATTTTTTTAACAAAGTAAGATTAATAAAGTAATCTCAACACATAAAAAATTTAAATGAATCCTTTTAAAATAAACATTGTATAGATAATAAACTTAATTAAAATAAATTTAAGATAAAAGGGATAATCTGTAAATAAAATAAATTAGCGGAATTAAAATAGGGACCAACACGCAACATGTGCGAATACACAAAGACCAAAGCTGGAAATATTCCAGACCCCAAAACGCAACACCTAGGCACGCACTAAAATGAAAAAGCACACAAACTTTTGGGGAAAATTTAAAAAACACATAAAATGCCAATAGGGGTTAGCTGAAATGCGGCGCAGAAAGGGAGGGATTAAGCGCAAAAATTTCCCATTTGAAGGGCAGAGGCGCGGGTCCAGGTCTGGGATGGGTTGACGCGCGGGTCTCCCTGCCCTTATATGGCACTGTTTTTAACAGGTCATTTAAAACCCCTTTTTTTTCCTATTTTCTTTCTCAAACATAGCCAATCTTTTAACAAAACTCCAGCCCTAAAATCAATCTGCTGGGGTTTATTTTGCCATAGCCGCCGAACCACCATCACAACTGATGATCAACAGTGCGCAATAGTACCCCGATCCCGCTATTGAAGGTGCTCGACCTCATCTAAAGGAATTTGGTGAGTGTATTCTTTCTCATTTTCTTCTTTATTTTAAAAAACTTCAAATCCGTGTTATTTTTTAAAGAAAAAAATGAAGAAAGGTTCATAGAACAAGGGAGCTTTCAACACTATTCGATCCCTCGCCCTTACCTCCGCATCTACGAAGTATTTTGGGCTCTCATCGATGTCGATTCACATACTAGAAAATTGAACCAACCAAAGAGAAAATGAATCGAAAGAGAAGGCAAAAAACTTGAAATCACCTTTGCTGTTTTTGATTGCTTTTTCTCTATTATGTGTGCGTAACCTTACAGATGATTCTTTTCTGGGCTTTATAGCCGAAGGAATAATAAAAAAATAAAATAAAAATACAATATTCTTTTTTTTCGTTTCGCTGTGCATTTGTCTTCTTTGGCTTGCAGTGCACGGGGTGCAGGGCTAGTGTCGAGCACGTGGCACTTTCGGTGTAGGGCGTCTGAGCTCGGTGGTGCTGAAGCTATTGGAGTGTCTGAAGGCATGGTGGCACAGCTACTGCCTGAAGGGAGAAACCCTAGGTTTCTGATGTTTTAATTTTTGGGCCTGCTGGGCCGTATAATCTTGGGCTAGGGTTAGTATTAATTTTGGGTTTGTAATGTTTTGGGTTTTGGGGTTATGTAGTTTGGACTTTGATAGACTATTAATTTGTTTTTATTTTTATGGATTTTTGGTTTAATAGTTGGTTTTATTCTGGTTGTTGGGCCCCGGGCAGATTTGGGCCTATACAACTGCCCCTCTTTGCTTATTGTCGTGGAACGAGAATAGAGCAAAGACTTCAAAGATGACCAATTTTGCCCAGTCTCGTCGAATCATAACTTCTTTGGTGCTCTTCTTCTTCGAGGTAGCTTTGTTCCAATCCTCTGCAACTTCAGGGGTATAGGAATTGTCGCTCTAATCCACTCCACTGTAACTCTAGAGAGACTAGCCTTGTAACTTTTAATCTACTCTATTGCAACTGCTCCACTGCAACTTCAGGGAGATAAGGCTTGCGCATTTTTATCCTGCTCTACTGCAACTTCAGAGAGACAAGGATTGTGGCTCCGATCTGCTCCACTACAACTTCAGGGAGATAAGATCTGCTATCTTCAGTCTGCTCCACTGCAACTGCTCCACCGCGACTTCAGGGAGATAAGACTTGTAATTTTCAGCCTGTTACCCTACTGCTTAGGGAGTTAAGGCTCACCGTCTTTGACTTGCTCCACTACTGCTTAGGGAGACAAGATCTACAATCTTCAGCCTGTTACCCTACTACTTAGGGGGTTAAGGCTCACTGTCTTTGATTTGCTCCACTACTGCTTAGAGAGACAAGATCTACAATCTTCGGCCTGTTACCCTACTATTTAGGGGGTTAAAGCTCACTGTCTTTCATCTGCTCCACTACTGCTTAGGGAGATAAGATCTGTGAATTCACCAATGTTGCTTCACCGTCCTCTAAGGACATGATCTGTAGTATCGGTTTCATGCACCTATGCTTATGCCAAATAACTAGGATGCCATGATCAAAATGAGTAAAATGCTTGATGCGTCGTTGAGAGCACCAAAAATATCCTATTCCCTGTAAAATAATGAAAGAGAAATAGTAAAAGGGAAGTAGGTCGAATCCTCAGGGACCGGATTATACGAATGCTTGTTTCTCGAAATCCTAAGCAGAATCGTGCCCAAGAAAACCTGCGTTCCTGGAAAAAAAAAAAAAAAAACAGAATTTAAGAATTGATTTTGGAAGCAAAAAAATAAAATAAAAGCAGAATTTAAAATTTCTGAAATTATGATTACGAAAATAATAAAAATAATAAAGAGAGTTTTAAGAGAAAAGAAATTCTTATGGGAAAGTTCCAGCCTCCGATTGTCTCATTCCGCCTTGGGCTCAATCCTTGGCTTTTGGATGATCCTTCTCGACTCAAGTAAGCCAGTTATACCGGAAGAGGACGCCTACGACCACCAGCTCCAAAGATTAGACTTACGATTTTTAGGGAACCTGACTCTAGCTAGTAATCTATGCTAGATCAACGCTTCTCAATGGCGAATCCCACGCCATTTTGTCTCTTTGGCTCGCCAACCCACGTGATAAGTTAATGAACCGACTATGCAATCCTTCCAAAACATACAAAGCGGCCACCTTTGCATATGCTGAAAAGCTTACTTCTTAAGGGCCATGGACGGAAGCGTCACCCCGGAGTGCGGAGAAACGATGAATACTTGGTGAGAAGGCTAAGTACGGATTCTAGGCCTCAAGAACCCTTTTTGGGGAAATATTGACAACTTTTGGCTAGAAGGGTTTTAGTGGCTCATGATAATGGTGGAAAAGAAAATAAATATAAAAATGGAAAAGGAAATTTTATTGAAAGAAAATATGAATAAACAAAAGCCTAGACTTTCAAGGGGAGAGTGTTTACAGAAAAAGATCCTCCCAAATAGAGTCACTTCACCCCCTATTTATAGTGCTAAGGAGATAGTCTAATTGAACTTAAATTCTAAAAAGATAAATACATTTAATTAAAGATAAACAAAGATAATTAAAATAAAATCCTAAATTTGAATAATCCTAATAATTATCTTAATATTAATTATCCTAATAAAATAAAATAAAATAGAGTCTTCCAAAATAAAATCTCTTCTATTTGCGTTTAAGTCATTGTGCCTTCCATGTTCGCACTTTTGGTACCATATTTGTCCCACGTTGCATATTGGCCCATTTGATCTCCAAATTGACGCTTTTTCCCTTGAATTTACTTTTCGCCTCCAATTTAGTCCCTAAAAGATAAAAAGACATAAATAGCTCAAATTAGTAAGCTCAAGTTCAAAATAAACACATGATTAATATATAAAAACACATCATTTTAGAGTATTATCAAATTCCCCCTACTTAGCCCATGCTTGCCCTCAAGTATGGTTCCTATCGACTGTGAAAGCTAGATTCTGCCATAAAAGAAATACCACTCCAAAGTTTCATAAAAATTAGTTAAAAATGCATATGAAAAATAAAGAGACCTCTAAGCTTGCTTTAAGTAAAACAGAAAAAGTATTCCAATTAATTCACACAAAAATTAAGATCGACTTGAGTTATGCTATTTAGGTAAATTACCAAACCTACTAAGACACCTTAATTATTTCCTCATTTAGTCCCCGAAGTGCAACTTTATTAGTACTTATTTTTTTTTCTTCTTTTTTTCTTTTGATTTTTTTTATTTTTTTATTTTTTTTAAATTTTATTATTATTTATTTACTTAGGAATATATTAAACTTTTGACGCGAGAGAGATGACAACCTAAGCACCCCACCCCTGTTACTCATTAACATACTCCTAAAATTATTTATTTCCTTAGCGGAGTTTTACCCAACACGTCACACAACCTTTTGACGCTAAGTAGAATGACAACCCAAGCACCCTACCCCTTACTCGATCGATCCACGATTTGAGCCAAACTCATAACCTCGGCTAGCGGAGTTTTACTTGTCACGTCACACAACCTTTTGAAGCGAAGTAGAATGACAACCCAAGCACCCTACCCCGATTACTTAGTCAGTCACGATCTAAGCTGTACTCATAACCATGAAATCTTTTATTAAAAATTAAACGATATTTAAAATTCTTGAGAACTCAGGAAAGAAAAAATTTAAGTGTCAAAAATAAGTTTCAATAATCACCTAATAGCCATGAACATTAATTAAGCATGCAATCATTTTAAGTGTTCACTTTATATTAAACTTGATCAATTTTACGAAAAGCAAGATAGAATTAACCCTATTAATCACAATTATTTTAGCCTAATAAAACAAAATAGTGGAGATGGCATCAATTATGGGAAAATCATAACTTCCTTAGAAGGTAAGAATCATGCTTGTAGGTCAAGCAAGAGGCAATTCTGGTAAAATCTTGGGCATAAAAGAGGCAAGATATTCCAAAAAAAATAGAGAGCCAAAGAACAATAGCAACAACCAAACCAAAGTGAGAATAACAAAAATTCATAGTTAAAACAAAATGAATAACTTCCTCCCCTACTTAAAACACATAGTCATCGATGTGAAAGTAAAAGGAAAACAAATAGGTGGAGAAAAAAATTTAGAAAACTCCCCATGTAGTTACCGGTCGGTTGAGCGCTACAGTAGAGAAGAAGATGGCGAAGTGGTAAGAGGTGGAGACAGGGTGGGTGACGTGTGCAACGGCGGTTCAGCTTCGGGTTCTCACCATGGTGGCTGAGAAATCGGCGGCGGGTGGTGGAGGAGAGAGGAGTAGGCGGTTATGGAGAAATTTGGGAAAAAAATGTAAGGTTTGGGGGTTTTATTTGCTGAAAAGGGGTGTTTGGCTGCAGATTTTGGGGATTCTAGGGCTAGAATAAGTCTGTTTGGCTGCAGAGATATGGCATTCTGGGCTGGAATAGAACTGTTTGGTACCATGGATAGGGTTGTTTTGGTGCACACTTTCCGTCTTTTTTCTTCTTCGTATTTTCGCTCCATTTCACCTAGATGGAAGAAGAGAAATTTATTAATATTTAACTAAAATAAAATAGAAATAAAATAAAATAATAAATAATAAATAAAAAAGAAAGGAAAATAATAAATAAAAAGAAAGGAAAATAATAAATAAAAAGAAAATTAAAAATAAAAAGAAAGATTGGGTTGCCTCCCAACAAGCGCTTGTTTAACGTCGCTAGCTTGACGCCTCAACTAGAATTGGAATTGTTCCAAATGAATTCTTTCATTTGTATAGGCTTGGAAATTCTCATTTTCTATCACATCCACCATATTTGGGCTTAATCTTCCTTGCGCCTCTTTCTTTGGTTCCGTATTTTCTTTCAAGAAAATATTATGTGTGTCTTTCAGATTTGATGCCTGCATAATAGGAGGTAGAAGTTTAGTATTCATGGGAGCCAATAATTTATTAATAGATTCAAAATCATCAAACATCATTTTAGGTTTATCTCCATAAGATGACTCAAAAGTTTTTTCTACTGATGAGTCAATTATGTCGACACGGTTTACGTCCAAGACTTCACTTGGGTGACTAATAGTGCCATAAAGGTTAAACTTCACGATCTCCCCGTCAAACTCCATCGTGAGGGTTCCGCTTCATACATCAATCTTAGTATTCGCAGTACTAAGGAAAGGTCGCCCCAACAAGATGTCTGAAGACCCAGAAGTGTTATCCTCCTCCATTTTTATCACATAAAAATCTGCAGGGAAGATAAGCCCATTGACTTTGACTAATATGTCTTCGAGGACCCCTTCGGGATGGACAATGGACCTGTCTGCCAACTGAATGGTAACGCCTGTCTTTGTCAAAAAACCCGCGTTAAGTGATTCATAAATAGAATAAGGTATTACATTTATAGAGGCCCCTAGATCACACATAGCCTTCTTAATTCCCAAATGGCCAATTTTGCATGGAATAGCGAACATACCCCTATCTTTGCATTTAACCGGCATTTTCCGCTGTAGAACTGCGAAAACATTCTCACCAACACTTACCTTTTCATTACCTATTAGTTTTCGTTTGTTGGTGCAAAGTTCTTTGAGGAACTTGGCATACCGCGGAATTTGTCTAATGGCATCTAACAGTGGTAAGTTGATCTCAACATTCCTGAATGTTTCGAGGATCTCCTTATCTTCTTTACTTTTTCGACACTGATTTAATCGTCCTGGGAATAGAGGTTGGATTTTCGGTAGTGGGGGTTTCGCTCGGATCTGTTCGTCGTTTTCTGGAGTTTCCTGGGCGAGTTCTTGACCAAGATTCTTGCCAGGAACTGGTTCTAGGACCTTTCCACTTCGTAACATTACTACATTCGTATTCTGCCTCGGGTTTGATTCTGTTTGTGATGGCAGTTTCCCTTGAGAGTTTAATTTCTCAATTGATGTGGTCAACTCCCTTATGGATGCTTCGGTTTTCTGCTGAAAACCCTTCATTTCTCTTTGGAAATTGAGAGTTTGCTGTTGAAAATCAAGGACATTAGTTGCTAATTTATTGACCAAAGTTTCTAGAAAATTACTTAAATCTTGTGGCTGCTGTGGAACCCTATTTTGGTATGGCTGGTTATATTGTGGATTAGCCCCATAACTAAAGTTAGGGTGGTCCCTCCATCCTGGGTTGTAGGTATTTGCATAAGGGTCGTATCACCTTTGTAGTGGCCCAGGAAAATTTCCCACAGCGTCTAAATGGGTCATAGTATCATCATTCAAACTGGGACATGCATCAGTTGTATGTTCAGGGGTAGCACATATTCCACATACTCGGGTTGGTTTGGCTTTTTCTGCAGTAAGAGAGCTCATATTATTAGTAAGTCTATCAATTTTATCTTCTAAGGTTGAATTACTTAGCTGGTGAACCCTTCTAGGGGGTTCAGGATTAGCTCAAAACTGCTGGGAATTTGCAGCAATTGTGGAGATGAAGTCTCTTGCTTGTTGTGGAGTCATGTTGACTAACGCTCCTCCACTCGCGGCATCTACCATATTCATCTCCATGGGTTTCAAGCCTTCATAAAAGTACTAGAGCAAAAACTGTTCCGTTATACTGTGTTGTGGGCAACTTGCACACAACTTCTTAAATCGCTCCCAATAATCGTATAGAGTCTCTGCGTCTTTTTGCCTTATGCCCACGATTTCTCTTCTTAATTCAGCCGCTCGTGATGTAGGGAAAAACTTGTTAAGAAATAAACGAGATAAATCAGCCCAAGTTGTAATGGATCCATGAGGTAAATAAAATAACCATTCCCTAGCTGAATCTACTAGGGAAAAAGGGAAAGCGCGCAATTTAATTTGATCCTCAGTTACCCTCTGAAGTTTCATACTCAAACAAACCATATGGAATTCTTTTAAATACTTGCAGAGGTTTTCATTTTGTAACCCGCGGAGAGTTGGCAGTAGCTGAATCAAGCCTGACTTTAATTCAAAATCAGTATCCATAGTAGGATATGTAATACACAGTGGTGGTTGTTCTGTCGGCGCTTCGGCCAGTTGCCGAATTGTCTGAGCCATCTGCTGCTGCGCTAAATTAGGGTTTTCGTCAACCTTAGCATCAAGGACCTCTTCAAGTGAATCGACTTCTTCTTTTTTACTTTCTAACGTTCGAGTAGGGTTTTTGTTAACCCAAGACTCTACTTCGTCGTTGATTCTAATTTCTGGCGGTGGATTGCTTTGAGTTCCAACCACCCCTGACTGCTTTTTCCTTAGTTTTGTTTCCTTTCGATTAGCTTTCGCAGTCTTTTCGATTTCTGAGTCAAATGCAAGAGTACCTGGAGCAGATCTGGTCATAAAAAACAAAGAAAAACAAGATTAATATGTTTCGATCCCCATCAACGGCGCCAAAATTTGATGCGTCGTTGAGAGCACCAAAAATATCCTATTCCCTGTAAAATAACGAAAGAGAAATAGTAAAGGGGAAGTAGGGTCGAATCCTCAAAGACCGGATTATACGAATGCTTGTTTCTCGAAATCCTAGGCAGAATCGTGCCCAAGAAAACTTGCGTTCCTGGAAAAATATTAAAAAAAACAGAATTTAAGAATTGATTTTGGAAGCAAAAATATAAAATAAAAACAGAGTTTAAAATTTACTGAAATTATGATTACGAAAATAATAAAAATAATAAAGAGAGTTTTAAGAGAAAAGAAATTCTTATGGGAAAGTTCCAGCCTCCGGTTGTCTCATTCCGCCTTGGGCTCAATCCTTGGCTTTTGGATGATCCTTCTCGACTCAAGTAAGCCAGTTATAGCGGAAGAGGATGCCTATGACCATCAGCTCCAAAGATTAGACTTCCGATTTTTAGGGAACCTGACTCTAGCCAGTAATCTATGCTAGATCAACGCTTCTCAATGGCGAATCCCACGCCATTTTGTCTCTTTGGCTCGCCAACCTCTGATGCAGTAAGTTAATGAACCGACTATGAAATCCTTCCAAAACATACAAAGCGGCCGTCTTTGCATATGCTGAAAAGCTTACTTCTTAAGGGCCATGGACGGAAGTGTCAGCCCGGAGTGCGAAGAAACGATGAATACTTGGTGAGAAGGCTAAGTACGGATTCTAGGCCTCAAGAACCCTTTTTGGGGAAATATTGACAACTTTTGGCTAGAAGGGTTTTAGTGGCTCATGATAATGGTGGAAAAGAAAATAAATATAAAAATGGAAAAGGGAATTTTGTTGAAAGAAAATATGAAGAAACAAAAGCCTAGACTTTCAGGGGGAGAGTGTTTACAGAAAAAGATCCTCCCAAATAGAGTCACTTCACCCCCTATTTATAGTGCTAGGGAGATAGTCTAATTGAACTTAAATTTTAAAAAGATAAATACATTTAATTAAAGATAAACAAAGATAATTAAAATAAAATCCTAAATTTGAATAATCCTAATAATTATCTTAATATTAATTATCCTAATAAAATAAAATAAAATAGAGTCTTCCAAAATAAAATCTCTTCTATTTACTTTTAAGTCCTTGTGCCTTCCATGTTCGCACTTTTGGCACCATATTTGTCCCACGTTGCATATTGGCCCATTTGATCTCCAAATTGACGCTTTTTCCCTTGAATTTACTTTTCGCCTCCAATTTAGTCCCTAAAAGATAAAAAGACATAAATAGCTCAAATTAGTAGGCTTAAGCTCAAAATAAACACATGATTAATATATAAAAACACGTCATTTTAGAGTATTATCAATGCTCCTACTAGATGAATGATTACGAATGCAGAAATGTCATGAGAATGATTCCTTTTTAAATGCTTAAGATGTCATCGCTCATAGTTCATCAGGGTTCTATCATTGATGTGCTATCATGTCTTCTTGTTTAGCCGTATCTTTGACAGGAAAATTGAAGAAATAGTCACAATTTGTATTATTCTTTTTATAATGTTTCCCACTTTTGAATCTGGTTAGTCTTGACTAGTGGCCCTGTTTCAGGTCCTTGTACTATTTAGAGCCCTTCTAGAGTAATATGCATAACTTCTTTTGTGTGAATATTATAAGTCCAAAAATCATGATTTCAACGAAAAATGCTTGAAAGAGATTATCATAATGGAGAAGATAGAATTTTATTGAGAGAAAAACTCAGAGTGAATAAATTAAACAGGATAGCAAATCTGCTAAGGTACAAAATAAGATGAGAAAAAGGTGCCCCAGATATCGCAGCACGAGCTTCACTATTCCAACTTCTCAAAGGCCATTTCGAGCTAAATATGTGTTCAGGAGATACCGCGTATTTTGTTGATGCTCCAAGATGTGCTGTTCTTCCCTCTTGTTAATTTAGGAGGACAAGGCTACAACATGCCCTATATTTAAAATTTGAGCTGTCCGTTTTTGGGTTTTCAACTCAAAAAACTCCTTTGGTCTCAAAGTGCCCTTTGCGGGTTTTCACCTTGGCCTCTCCATTTTTGTTTTTGGTCTCAAAGCGCCCTTTGCGAGTTTTCGCCTTGGTCTCTCCCTCTTTAAGTGCTTGATGGAATCCGAATTCACAGGATTTGGCAAGTTTTTGCCATCCATATCGACTAGGATCAATACTCCTCTAGAAAAAGCTTTCTTCACTACATAAGTTCCTTCCCAATTTGGCATCCATTTCCCTCTGAAATCTTTTTGTATGGGAAGGATCTTTTTCAAGACGAGGTCCCCCTCATTGAATTTCCTAGGGCGAGCATTTTTATCATAGGCTCACATCATTTGTTTTTGGTACATCTGACCATGACGGATAGCTCTTAGCCTTTTTTTCTTCAATCAAGTTCAATTGATCGTATCGAGATTGGATTCACTCTTCTTCATCTAACTTTAGCTCCGACAACACTCGAAGGGATGGGATCTAGACTTCGATTTGCAAAACCACTTCCATTCCGTAGACCAAAGAGAATGGCGTTACCCCAATTGAGGTTCTGACTGATGTTCGATAAGTAAAGATGGAAAATGGTAACTTCTCATGCCAATCTTTGTAGGTCTCAGTTATCTTTCCCACAATCTTCTTAATGTTTTTATTGGCTGTTTCCACTGCCCTATTCATTTTCGGGCGATATGGTGATGAGTTGTGGTGTCTGATATTGAATTGACTGCAGACTTTCGCTATCGTACTATTGTTCAAGTTTAATGCATTGTCAGATATGATCCTCTCCGGCATTCCATATCGACAGATGATCTCTTTTTTCAGGAATTTGCTCACTGTCAACTTTGTAACATTGGCATATGAAGTGGCTTCTACCCATTTGGTGAAGTAGTCGATAACCACAAAAATGAACCGATGCCCATTGGAAGCTTTCAGCGATATTGGTCCAATCACATCCATACCCCACATAGAGAAAGACCATGGGGAAGTCATGACATGCAATGGTGAATAAGGCACATGGGAGCAGCGGCTAGTTGACGAATGTTTAGTTGGCCATCCTTTCTAGTTCACCGAGGTTGCCTTTTGTTTCAAAGAGTGGTTTGGTCTCAGGTTCAACCTCTTCGACTTGTTTCCCACGTCGAATTGCCTCTGTGCGAATTACTTCACTCAATTTTTCAACGTTGAACTCTAGGATCCCCTGTCCTAGCTCAATTCCTGATTTACTTTCACGTTTAAGAGCTTCTGTCTCATTTCGTCGAGCTCGCGCTGATTTCTCGATCTCTGGGTCGTATTCAAGATCTTCGGATGAAGATCTGGTCATGAAGATAATTTAAACAATTGTAAGTGTTGCCAGTCCCCGGCAACGGCGCCAAAACTGATGGCTGTCGATTCCACCAATATAAACCTACACCTAGTTTGCAAATTAAAGCAGTATAGGGAGTAGGGTCCATCCCACAGAGACTGGAATTACTGAAAATTGTTTGTTTCTTGACCAGATTAGTGTCTGGGTAGTTGTCGTGCCCGCGACATTTAGGGGGGAAATAAAATATGAAACCTGAAATAAACACAAGAAAACGTAAAAAGTAAAAAGTAAAATATGAAATAAAAATAACAAGATGAAATAAAAATAAATAACAAAATAATTTAAAGGAAAATCAATAAAACTTAGCTCAGCCTTAAGCACGGGTTTTCCCGTCTTTGACCCATTCCTCGAAATTAGGTGAACTCCTCTTTTTCGATAAGCTAGTTATAGCTACCAAGGACGCCTCGGACACCAACTCTTCCTTATGTAAATTAGTTATGGAACGTCCTATAACTAACCCATACCGATCGAACAACCTACAAAACGTTCGTGATTTAGAACTCCAGCAGCTTTGCGTTCTAGAAGAGCCTAGCTTGAACCAATGCCCTCAAACGTTGAGACATTTAAATTCGGTTACTACTTCCCTTGATGGAACCAAACAGCAATCCCCACTTGGCACGCCAATGTGTTCACGGAAGACCAATTAGACAATCGATCCATTCGGAATTCCAACTGTACGTCTAGCCACACTAACTCAAACGACGTCTTTTTTGACTTAGTGTTGTCTTGACTTTGTGAGTTGACGAAGTCATACTCTTAATCCGGAGAAATAATAAATATCAAAAGTTGGGAGTTAAACAGCTCGGGTTCGTAACTCACGGGTTTTTTGACGGGGTTAACACCGGCTTAAAGCTGAAAGGGGTTTAGTGTGGCATGAATTTAATCATGCTTGAAGGTTATGGAAATGATAGAAATTATATGAAAAAGGTAGTGAAAATGGATAGGAAAAATTGCAAAGAGAGTTAGACAAATTTTGTAAAAAGAAGACAAAATAATCTAATGCTCAATTGAATTAAGAAAAAGAAAACAAAGTGGATAATGGAATTCCAAAATGAAATAGGAATGTAAAGACAATTGATTAATGGATCATTTCCTAAGAACTAAAACTCCCTATTTATATAGATAGGGTTTACTAAAAATAGCTTAAGAAAATTAATATAAAATCTAAAATAATAATAATTAAAAATAAATAAAATTAAAATAAACTTAAAATAGAATTTCCTATTTTTGGCTTTTTACAAAGTCAAATTTATGACTAGTCCTTGGCTTGCTCCATCTTTTCGCTTTGGCCCATTCCAATAATTTTCTTCTAATTTGGCCCCTTTTTAGCTTGCTTTTGATCAATTGCATCCCTGACAAGAATTAAATCATAAAAACACTTAATTAGCAGGGTTCAGTTCATCAATAAACCAAATTAAGCACAAAAAAATGCAATTTGACATGTTTATCAAATCCCCCCTACTTAGCTCATGCTTCCCCTCAAGCATGTTGTTCTTTCAAACATTAGAATCCACTCTATAATTTATTAAAAATCGAGCCTCTTTTCCTCATACAAAATCAATTCAAACAACATGACAAAAATAAAGCAATAAATGCTCATAATATAAAGTTTGATCGACAAGTGTCATAAAGCTGAAGTATGTAAACGAGATCATTTCATTAAATTGAGTTTAAATCTAATAATTTGCAAGGCATTGTTAATTAATTATGCATTAGAAAAAATAAAATTATTGACCTGGTCAAACTTTTTTACGCGAACTAGGATGTCAACCCAAGCACCCTAGCCCGGTTACTCAGTTTAAACAGTCTTAATATTTTATTTATTTATTTATTTTTTTGTGTGAGAAGGCTCAGTTAGCGGAATGTTTATAAGTTATCGACTTGTCACTCGAACCTTTTTACGCGAGATAAGATGACAACCCAAGCACCTTACCCCGGTTACTCAATCCGATCACATTTTCGAAACTTCACTCATAACTTGAACCGTTATTAATTTACTTATTTATTCATGCACAAGCAAATATATTTTGCAAACAATCAATTTATACGAAAAATCTAGCTACATATATCAACTTTAAAACACAAATATCGACTAATCTATATATTTGAACATTTAAAATTAAAAAATTTGCCCCATTGTCCAAATTAACTAAGTATGAGATTAAAGGCTCAATGTCAAATACACTATCGAATGAATTCAACGTAAGATTGAACACATGTAAAAGAGAGACATGCGGCAAAAGTCATGCATATTTACTAACCAACTCAACCCCCCTACTTAATCTATGCTTGTCCTCAAGCATGTGTTATATGCAATAAAGTTTAGTAACTCAAACAACAAGCAAAGAAAAAGGTTAAGAATTCTCCCCATGTGTTTCAACTGATGTTGTCGGCATTAGGAATAATTGTCAGCATTTAGCACTATGTGCCCACGCTACCATCATTATCTGACTTCTGGAAAACCTCCATTACGTTCCTGAAAATAGAAAATTCACTAGATTAAATAAAAATTTATTTATTTACAACTTAAATATTAAACTAAAAAAAATTAAATAAATGAAAAGAAATTTGGGTTGCCTCCCAAAAAGCGCTTTTGTTTAACGTCTTTAGCTTGACGACCTTAAATGTTATCCTTTGAGTTTATTGAGAATTAATTTTCCCATCTTGTGCACTTGGATGTTCTTGCAAAACGGGTTCAACTTTTTTCCACTATCCTTGAAGCATTTCTCGGATTCTCCTATCATTTGATCTTCTTCGTTAATCTTTACATTTTCCTCTATTGGAATCCTTGTATGTTCTAGAAACGGTTTGATTTCCAATTTCGAGGCTTTCATCACAGCTTCACGTATTGGTTTTTGGATCTTCGATAATTTCTCTTGCTTAACATCGGGATCTACATTCCTGCAAGACACGATTTGTGACTGATCATTGAGATGTCCCATATCTTCATAAACATTAAACTTAACCATTTCATTGTCAAATTCCATGGTGAGTGTTCAACTCCAAACATCAATTCTCGTTCGTGCTGTACTCAAGAATGGTCTCCCAAGAATTATGTCAGACGAATTAGCCGAATTGTCATCCTCCATGTGGATAATGTAAAAATCTGCAGGGAAAACTAATTCGTTAACTTTAGCAAGGACGACTTCAAGCAGCCTTTCAGGATAGACGACTGTCCTGTCCGTCAACTGGATTATTACTCCTGTCTCTTTTAAAAGACCCGTGTTAATCAGTTTATAAATAGAATAAGACATAACATTAATGGAAGCCCCTGAATCGCACATGGCTTTCTTAATGCCTATATTGCCTATCTCACAAGGAATAGCAAACATACCTTGGTCCTTGTATTTGGGTGGACCTTTCTTTTGCAGCACTGAGGAGACATTTTCTCCTACATTTACTCTTTCGTTATCTATTAACCTCCTTTTGCTAGTACACAATTCCTTGAGGAATTTTGCAAAACGAGGGATCTGTTTGATAGCGTAGAGTAAAGAGATATTTACCTCTACCTTCCTAAATGTCTCGAGGATTTCTTTTTCCTCCTTCTCTTTCTTATCCCTTGCAAGCCTCCCTGGAAAATGAGGTGGCATCACAACTGGTTTTTGAACTTCCGATTCTGGCCTTGCTGTTGGATCCGAGATCTGCTTTTCTCGTTCCTCTTCTTGCCCATGATTTTTGGCTGGCACTGTTTCTAGAACCTTTCCGTTACGAAGAGTTATTGCACTGACATTCTGCCGAGGGTTCGGCTCTGTTTGAGAAGGTCGTTTACCTTGAGACTCCAAGCAATTAACTGCCATCGAGAGTTTACTAACTTGATTAGTTAACTCTTGTATTGATGCGTCTGTCCTCTGTTGATATTTTGCAGCATCGGCAGCAAGTCTTTCCACGACAGCTTCTAGAGATGTGCTCGGCTTGTGTTGTGGTGGTGGTTGTAGAGGTCTCGGTTGGTATGGTGGATTATATCAGGGATTAGCTTCGTAATTCAGATTGGGATGATCCTTCCACTCGAGATTGTAGGTGTTGGAGAAAGGATCATAGTGTCTTTGTGGAGGTCCTGGAAAACCTCCGACAGCATCTACATGTGCCGTTGAATTATCGTTAAGGATTGGGCACAAATCCGTCTGGTGTTCAGACGTAGTACAAATTCCACATAATTGGGTCAAACTCTTCTTTTCTGTAAGCAAAGATTGAACAACATTCGTAAGCTTATCCAATTTATCTTCTAAAGTTGAAACGTTTACCCTAATAACCCGTCTTGTCGGCTCTGAATTTGGTCGATACTGTTGAGAATTTACCGCCATGGTGGATATTAGCTCTCTTGCCCTTTGAGGGGTCATATTGACAAGCGTTCCTCCGCTAGCAGCGTCGATCATCTTTATTTCCATAGAGAGCAAACCCTCGTAGAAATATTGAAGAAGTGATTGTTCGGTCAATCCATGTTGAGGACAACTCGTACACATTTTTTTGTACCGCTCCTAGTAGTCGTAGAGCGATTCACTCTCCAATTGGCGAATCCCCACTATTTCCCTCCTAAGCTCGGCTGCTCGTGACGCTGGGAAGAACCTTTCAAGAAATACACGAGATAAGTCATTCCACGTTGTGATAGAACCGGGAGGTAAGTAAAATAACCATTCTTTTGCTGTATCAACTAAAGAAAAAGGAAAAGCCCGAAGTTTGATCTCATCTTCGGGTACTCCTTGGGGTTTCATGCTTGAGCAGACCATGTGGAAATCTCTCAACTGAGTGTGTGGATTTCCGTTCTTCAGGCCTCGAAAAGTGGGTAAAAGGTGAATCAAGCCCGACTTCAATTCGAAAGGGGTTCCTCTGGTTGGATAGTTGATGCATAACGGTGTTTGCTCGTTGGGAGCAGCAACTAGTTGACGAATGGTTCGGTTGGCCATCCTTTCTAGTTCACCGAGGTTGCATTTTATTTCAAAGAGTGGTTCAGTCTCAGGTTCAACCTCTTCGACTTGTTTCCCACGTCGAATGGCCTCTGCGCGAATTACTTCACTCAATTTTTCAACGTCGGACTCTAGGATCCCCTGTCCTAGCTCTATTCCTGATTTACTTGCACGTTTAAGAGCTTCTGTCTCTTTTTGTCGAGCTCGCGCTGATTTCTCGGTCTCTGGGTCGTAGTCGAGATCTCCGGATGAAGATCTGGTCATGAAGACAATTTAAACAATTGTAAGTGTTGCCAGTCCCCGGCAACGGCGCCAAAATTGATGGCTGTCGATTCCACTAATATAAACCTACACCTAGTTTGCAAATTAAAGCAGTATAGGGAGTAGGGTCGATCCCACAGAGACTGGAATTACTGAAAATTGTTTGTTTCTTGACCAGATTAGTGTCTGGGTAGTTGTCGTGCCCTCAACGTTTAGGGGGGAAATGAAATATGAAACCTAAAATAAACACAAGAAAACGTAAAAAGTAAAAAATAAAAGATGAAATAAAAATAAAAAGATGAAATAAAAATAAATAACAAAATAATTTAAAGGAAAATCAATAAAACTTAGCTCAACCTTAAGCACGGGTTTTCCGTCTTTGACCCGCTCTCGAAATTAGGTGAACTCCTCTTTTCGATAAGCTAGTTATAGCTACCAAGGACGCCTCGGACACCAACTCTTCCTTGTGTAAATTAGTTATGGAACGTCCTATAACTAACCCTTACCGATCGAACAACCTACGAAACGTTCATGATTTAGAACTCCGGCAGCTTTGCGTTCTAGAAGAGCCTAACTCGAACCAATGCCCTCAAACGTTGAGACATTTAAATCCGGTTACTACTTCCCTTGACGGAACCAAACAACAATCCCCACTTGGCATGCCAATGTGTTCACGGAAGACCAATTAGACAATCGATCCATTCGGAATTCCAACTGTACGTCTAGCCACACTAACTCAAACGACGTCTTTTTTGACTTAGTGTTGTCTTGACTTTGTGAGTTGACGAAGTCATACTCTTAATCCGGAGAAATAATAAATATCAAAAGTTGGGAGTTAAACAGCTCGAGTTCGTAACTCACGGGTTTTTTGACGGGGTTAACACCGGCTTAAAGCTGAAAGGGGTTTAGTGTGACATGAATTTAATCATGCTTGAAGGTTATGGAAATGATAGAAATTATATGAAAAAGGTAGTGGAAATGGATAGGAAAAATTGCAAAGAGAATTAGACAAATTTTGTAAAAAGAAGACAAAATAATCTAATGCTCAATTGAATTAAGAAAAAGAAAACAAAGTGGATAATAGAATTCCAAAATGAAATAGGAATGTAAAGACAATTGATTAATGGATCATTTCTAAGAACTAAAACCCCTATTTATATAGATAGGGTTTACTAAAAATAGCTTAAAAAATTAAAATAAAATCTAAAATAATAATAATTAAAATAAATAAAATTAAAATAAACTTAAAATAGAATTTCCTATTTTTGGCTTTTTATAAAGTCAAATTTATGACTAGTCCTTGGCTTGCTCCATCTTTTCGCTTTGGCCCATTCCAATAATTTTCTTCAAATTTGGCCCCTTTTCAGCTTGCTTTTGATCAATTGCATCCCTGACAAGAATTAAATCATAAAAACACTTAATTAGCAGGGTTCAGTTCATCAATAAACCAAATTAAGCACAAAAAAATGCAATTTGACATGTTTATCAAATCCCCCCTACTTAGCTCATGCTTCCCCTCAAGCATGTTGTTCTTTCAAACATTAGAATCCACTCTATAATTTATTAAAAATCGAGCCTCTTTTCCTCATACAAAATCAATGCAAACAACATGACAAAAATAAAGCAATAAATGCTCATAATATAAAGTTCGATCGACAAGTGTCATAAAGCTGAAGTATGTAAACCAGATCATTTCATTAAATTGAGTTTAAATCTAATAATTTGCAAGGCATTGTTAATTAGTTATGCATTAGAAAAAATAAAATTATTGACCTGGTCAAACTTTTTTACGCGAACTAGGATGTCAACCCAAGCACCCTAGCCCGGTTACTCAGTTTAAACAGTCTTAATATTTTATTTATTTATTTATTTTTTTGTGTGTGAAGGCTCAGTTAGCAGAATGTTTATAAGTTATCGACTTGTCACTCGAACTTTTTTACGCGAGATAAGATGACAACCCAAGCACCTTACCCCGGTTACTCAATCCGGTCACATTTTCGAAACTTCACTCATAACTTGAACCGTATTTAATTTACTTATTTATTCATGCACAAGCAAATGTATTTTCCAAACAATCAATTTATACGAAAAATCTAGCTACATATATCAACTTTAAAACACAAATATCGACTAATCTATATATTTGAACATTTAAAATTAAAAAATTTGCCCCATTGTCCAAATTAACTAAGTATGAGATTACAGGCTCAATGTCAAATAAACTATCGAATGAATTCAACGTAAGATTGAACACATGCAAAAGAGAGACATGCAGCAAAAGTCATGCATATTTGCTAACCAACTCAACCCCCCTACTTAATCTATGCTTGTCCTCAAGCATGTGTTATATGCAATAAAGTTTAGTAACTCAAACAACAAACAAAGAAAAAGGTTAAGAATTCTCCCCATGTGTTTCAATTGATGTTGTCGGCATTAGGAATAATTGTCAGCATTTAGCACTGTGTGCCCACGCTACCATCATTATCTGACTTCTGCAAAACCTGCATTACGTTCCTGAAAATAGAAAATTCACTAAATTAAATAAAAATTTATTTATTTACAACTTAAATATTAAACTAAAAAAAATTTAAATAAATGAAAAGAAATTTGGGTTGCCTCCCAGAAAGCATTTTTGTTTAACGTCGTTAGCTTGACGACCTTAAATGTTATCCTTTGGGTTTATTGAGAATTAATTTTCCCATCTTGTGCACTTAGATATTCTTGCAAAAAGGGTTCGACTTTTTTCCACTATCCTTGAAGCATTTCTCGGATTCTCCTATCATTTGATCTTCTTCGTTAATCTTTACATTTTCCTCTATTGAAATCCTTGTATGTTCTAGAAACGGTTTGATTTCCAATTTCGAGGCTTTCATCACAGCTTCACGTATTGGTTTTTGGATCATCGATAATTCCTCTTGCTTAACATCGGGATTTACATTCCTGCAAGACACGATTTGTGACTGATCATTGAGATGTCCCATATCTTCATTAACATTAAACTTAACCATTTCATTGTCAAATTCCATGGTAAGTGTTCCACTCCAAACATCAATTCTCGTTCGTGCTGTACTCAAGAATGGTCTCCCAAGGATTATGTCAGATGAATTAGCCGATTTGTCATCCTCCATGTCGATAATGTAAAAATCTGCAGGGAAAACTAATTCGTTAACTTTAACAAAGACGTCTTCAAGCAGCCCTTCAGGATAGACGACTGTCCTGTCTGCCAACTGGATTATTACTCCTGTCTCTTTTAAAGGACCCGCGTTAATCAGTTTATAAATAGAATAAGGCATAACATTAATGGAAGCCCCTAAATTGCACATGGCTTTCTTAATGCCTATATTGCCTATCTCACAAGGAATAGCAAACATACTTTGGTCCTTGTATTTGGGTGGAACATTCTTTTGCAGCACTGCGGAGACATTTTCTCCTACATTTACTCTTTCATTACCTATTAACCTCCTTTTGCTAGTACACAATTCCTTGAGGAATTTTGCAAAACGAGGGATCTGTTTGATAGCATCGAGTAAAGAGATATTTACCTCCACCTTCCTGAATGTCTCGAGGATTTCTTTTTCCTCCTTCTCTTTCTTATCCCTTGCAAGCCTCCCTGGAAAATGAGGTGGCATCACAACTGGTTTCTGAACTTCCGATTCTGGCCTTGCTGTTGGATCCGAGATCTGGTTTTCTCGTTCCTTTTCTTGCCCATGATTTTTGGCTGGCACTGTTTCTAGAACCTTTCCGTTACGAAGAGTTATTGCATTGACATTCTACCGAGGGTTCGGCTTTGTTTGAGAAGGTAGTTTACCTTGAGACTCCAAGCGATTAACTGCCAACGAGAGTTTACTAACTTGATTAGTTAACTCTTGTATTGATGCGTCTGTCCTCTGTTGATATTTTGCAGCATCGGCAGCAAGTCTTTCCACGACAGCTTTTAGAGATGTGCTCGGCTTGTGTTGTGGTGGTGGTTGCAGATGTCTCGGTTGGTATGGTGGATTATATCGGGGATTAGCTTCGTAATTCAGGTTGGGATGATCCTTCCACTCGGGATTGTAGGTGTTGGAGAAAAGATCATAGTGTCTTTGTGGAGGTCTTGGAAAACCTCCGACAGCATCTACATGTGTCGTTGAATTATCGTTAAGGATTGGGCAGAAATCCGTCTGGTGTTTAAACGTAGTACAAATTCCACATAATGGGGTCAAACTCTTCTTTTCTGTAAGCAAAGATTGAACAACATTCATAAGCTTATCCAATTTATCTTCTAAAGTTGAAACGTTTACCCCATTAACCCGTCTTGTCGGCTCTGAATTTGGTTGATATTGTTGAGAATTTGCCGCCATGGTGGATATTAGCTCTCTTGCCCTTTGAGGGGTCATATTGACAAGCGCTCCTCCGCTAGCAGCGTTGATCATCTTCATTTCCATAGGGAGCAAACCCTCGTAGAAATATTGAAGAAGTGATTGTTCGGTCAATCCATGTTGAGGACAACTCGCACACAATTTTTTGTACTGCTCCCAGTAGTCGTAGAGCGATTCACTCTCCAATTGGTGAATTCCCACTATTTCCCTCCTAAGCTCGGCTGCTCGTGACATTGGGAAGAACCTTTCAAGAAATACACGAGATAAGTCATCCCACGTTGTGATAGAACCGGGAGGTAAGTAAAATAACCATTCTTTTGCTGTATCAACTAAAGAAAAAGGAAAAGCCCGAAGTTTGATCTCATCTTCGAGTACTCCCTAGGGTTTCATGCTTGAGCAGACCATGTGGAATTCTCTCAACTGAGTGTGTGAATTTTCGTTCTTTAGGCCTCGAAAAGTGGGCAAAAAGTGAATCAAGCCCGACTTCAATTCGAAAGGGGTTCCTCCGCATAACGGTGTTTGCTCGTTGGGAAACGGCTAGTTGACGAATGGTTCGGTTGGCCATCCTTTCTAGTTCACCGAGGTTGCCTTTTGTTTCAAAGAGTGGTTCGGTCTCAGGTTCAACCTCTTCGACTTGTTTCCCACGTCGAATTGCCTCTACGCCAATTACTTCACTCAATTTTTCAACGTCGAACTCTAGGATCCCCGAGCTCAATTCTGATTTACTTGCACGCTTAAGAGCTTTCTTTTTCGAAGCTCATTTCTCGATTATTCGAGATCTCCGGATGAAGATCTGGTCATGAAGACAATTTAAACAATTGTTGTTGTGCCGCCAAAACCGATGGTCGATTCCACCAATATAAACCTACACCTAGTTTGCAAATTAAAGCGAGATAGGGAGTAGGGTCGATCCCAAGACCGGAATTACTGAAAATTGTTTGTTTCTTGACCAAGTGCCCCATGACGTTTAGGGGGAAATAAAATATGAAACACACAAGAAAACGTAAAAGTAAAAAATAAAAGATGAAATAAAAATAAAAGATGAAATAAAATAAATAACAAAATAATTTAAAGGAAAATCAATAAAACTTAGCTCACCTTAAGCACGGGTTTTCCGTCTTTGACCCGCTCTCTAAATTAGGTGAACTCCTCTTTTTCGATAAGCTAGTTATAGCTACCAAGGACGCCTCGGACACCAACTCTTCCTTGTGTAAATTAGTTATGGAACGTCCTATAACTAACCCTTACCGATCGAACAACCTACGAAACGTTCGTGATTTAGAACTCCGGCAGCTTTGCGTTCTAGAAGAGCCTAGCTCGAACCAATGCCCTCAAACGTTGAGACATTTAAATCCGGTTACTACTTCCTTTGACGGAACCAAACAGCAATCCCCACTTGGCACGCCAATGTGTTCACGAAAGACCAATTAGACAATCGATCCATTCGGAATTCCAACTGTACGTCTAGCCACATTAACTCAAACGACGTCTTTTTTGACTTAGTGTTGTCTTGACTTTGTGAGTTGACGAAGTCATACTCTTAATCCGGAGAAATAATAAATATCGAAAGTTGGGAGTTAAACAGCTCGAGTTCGTAACTCACCGGTTTCTTGACGGGTTAACACCGGCTTAAAGCTGAAAAGGGTTTAGTGTGGCATGAATTTAATCATGCTTGAAGGTTATGGAAATGATAGAAATTATATGAAAAAGGTAGTGGAAATGGATAGGAAAAATTGGAAAGATAATTAGACAAATTTTGTAAAAAGAAGACAAAATAATCTAATGCTCAATTGAATTAAGAAAAAGAAAACAAAGTGGATAATGGAATTCCAAAATGAAATAGGAATGTAAAGACAATTGATTAATGGATTATTTCCTAAGAACTAAAACCCTTATTTATATAGATAGGTTTTACTAAAAATAGCTTAAAAATTAATATAAAATCTAAAATAATAATAATTAAAATAAATAAAATTAAAATAAACTTAAAATAGAATTTCCTATTTTGGCTTTTTACAAAGTCAAATTTATGACTAGTCCTTGGCTTGCTCCATCTTTTCGCTTTGGCCCATTCCAATAATTTTCTTCTAATTTGGCCCCTTTTCAGCTTGCTTTTGATCAATTGCATCCCTGACAAGAATTAAATCATAAAAATACTTAATTAGCAGGGTTCAGTTCATCAATAAACCAAATTAAGCACAAAAAATATGCAATTTGACATGTTTATCATATTTAAACAGTCTTTGCCCATTCAGTTACAGAACAAAAGTGTCAATGAGATATGGGCCAACATACGAAGCCACAGTGGACAGAAATGCAAACAAAGCTGTTGTGAGAATATCTTTCCAAGCTAACAAGAACAATGCCTTCACCAGCTTAAGCAGGCTAACTCCATTCCCCTCAATGTCAGTTGACTCAAGCCTGTTTTTAAAATTTGAAAAAGCCCCAACTGCACTATCACGGCTATCTAGCTGAGGAACATCCTCAAGGTCTAAAGTTTTCTTATTGCCAGCAGCAATAAGAGGCCCCATCCAAGAAAATGTAAGAATGCTGAAAATACCAGCATTCGAGTATGGGGTTATGGTATCACTGCCTCTTTTCCTACTCAAGTTTATACCATTACTAACATTAGAATCACCGTCCAATAGGGGCTCCTGAAGGAGGGTCTTTGCACACTCATTTCTAGCCGAAAACCCCACAATACAAAGGAACAAACCAGTAACAGAAACAACATCGGATACTAAATACTGGCTTGGGAAAGGACCTTGTTTTGTGAAAAGAACAATGTCTATAACAAGACAATAACATGAAATTGAGAAATAAAAACCCCACCAAACTCTCAACAAAAATGGGAACTCCATTTGTCCACCAGGGTTGGAGAATTGACAATGCAAAAAAACACACATTGCACACCAAGCAAGTAATTTTACCACATAATCAGAAAGTATCACTAACTTTACCACAGAACAATCGTTTCTATACCAACAAAAACAACTTAGCAAAAACAAGACAATATTAAATGCTGAAACAACAACACAACAAGCTAAAGTTTGGTTGTACAATAGAAACTTCCTTTGTTTTAACGTCTTCATCGAATTTTCCCTGCCAGTTCTTTTAACTCTGTTCACGGCCCATAAGAGTGACAAGAAAAGCAGTAAAATTAGGTGTAATGAAGCAGAAAAGCCATGAAGGAAAATGGGTTTCAGGAGAAAATCAAAACGAGAAGCTGAGCTCATCAGCAAAAATGATTCTGAAGCAAAAAGCTTCATTCTTTTTGGTGTTTCTTCCACTGACTGAAAAAGAAAAAAGTTTTGTGAGAACTGATGAAGGTATTGTTTTGATTAGGTGGAGACTGTATACAAATATATCCTCCAACTCTTCTGTGGGATTACATTAGGTAAAATTTGACAAATTGCTGAAAGGATTCCAAGTCTTTTAGTCAAATATTTGTTTTAGATTTGGAAATCCATTTTGAGTGCCTTTACACTTATAGTGCTCAAAATTGTTCATTTATATGTGAAATCATAATGAATCCTCATTGAAATTGTACAAGTTAGTTGACTAAAAACAGTTTGCATTGAACTGGACCGGAGACTTACAGCACTTATGGATGGGGAATGGAATAGGAGTATAATAGAATAGAGTTGTAATTATTAATTTAGTTATTTGGTTAAATGGAATGGGACATATATGTAATATTATTATTGTGTATTTTAGTGTTTAATTGAATGGAATAAATGTTGTAATAGTAAAAGGAAAATAATTTAAATGATCTAAATATTCTTAACAGAATTTTTGGAGTCAAAATTAAATTATATATATTTATAATATTAAAACGTAATTTCATCATTTAAATAGTTTATGTCTTTATAACTTTTAAAAGATTAAATCAAATTTATCATTTTAAGAGGTTAAAGTATAATTTCATTATTACTAAATTTAAATTATATAAATTATAAAAGAACTTAAATAGAAAATTTTTCATTTAACGAGAAATGAACACTTAATTCAATGAGTAAATCCATTTGAAATCACCCAACTTTCACTTAAATTTTAATTTAATCCTTTTTATCACCCTTCATAATTTATTTTCACTTAAATTAATTAAGATGATAAAAGTTTCTCCTATTTTAATCGCTAAGTGAGGATTTTATCTTTATTCTAAATATGAAATAATTTTAAAATTTCTCATTAGCATATACCTTTTTAATTGACTTATAGAATACCAAAAAATTAACTATTAAACCCATTTTCACGGCTGTACTACAATTTTCACGTTTCCTTGTCGTGCGAGAAACGAAGGTTCACAAGGGACAGAGAGCGATGACCATTGACTTGATAGAGAGATTGTTGAGGGGAGCATTTAAAATATAAGGCGCGTTTCAACTACGCTGGAGAGCACATATTCATCGTGCGATGCGCCTAATTTCATTATCAGAAAAGAAAACAAAAATGAAAAAGAAAATGGGCGCGGGATTCCTACCATTACGTTGGTGACTTTTTAAAGTCAGTCCATCAACACTGGACCGCACCATACCATTTTGTATTTCGGATCAATTTAACAAGATGTATGGGGAATAAGAGTTACTAAAAATTCTGTAAATATTTGCGATATGTAAATAAAAATTAGATTGAATTATGAGTAATAACGATATTTAAACACATAAATTATCAAATATATAATATTAAATGTGCTATAATTATTTATCATGCTTTTATCATCAATTATAGAGTTAAACTTATGATACTAACACAATTAACAATATTATTAATAATAAATAACTAGCAGTGATTGTAAACTGTGCATATTAAAAATATATAATAAAAATTAAAATTAAGTTTTGATTGAGTGGTAAATTTAAAGTTTTACTACTTCAATTGACGCAGATTCAAATTTTACTATTTCCATATTTTTTTTGGTTTTTTGTTAAAATGAAAAGATCAAAATAGCCTTGAATAATATAATTTATTTTAACCACGAAAGATTTCTAATCGATTTTGACCCGGCTAACTGGTAACACCAACTCAGTTAGGGGTTTTATTGATAGTAGATATACAATTGATGGAGATAATAAAATGTACATATTAAAATAAAGGTTTGGTTGAGTGGTAAATTTAAAATTTTACCAATTTAATTATCGTGAGTTTAAATCTCATCATATGTATATTTTTTATTAATTTTATTAAAATAAAAGACTAAAGTACCTAAAAAATATAACTTATTTTAGTTACAAAAGATATTTTCATAATTTTCCTAATCAAGTTGGTGCCCAATGACTTTTCATACTAACTCAGTCAAAGACTTAAATAATAATATAGATATATTTATATTTTATCAATATAGTTTTACAAACTGATACTACATTAATACTTTTATATTAATTTTAAATTGAATAGTGGCGGTGCGGCAAGGTAAAGAGGAAAATAAATTTTGAGGATCAAATAAAGAATATTTATAAATTTTAGGGTTAATTTTTAAAATTATAACTAAAATTGTAAAAGTTGTGAATAAATGTTTTTTATATCAAATAATAAAATAAAAACTGAACCCAAATTCACCAACGATTTAAATCGATTTTCAGTTTTTCAATAAAATAGGTACCCTCTACTACGTGATAATGCAACGTCAGACAGGTTAGGCCATTCCTTCCATACGAATGGAAATATTTACTTATAGAAAAGGATAAATTTCCTATTTGGTTATCCAATTTTTAGTGCAATTTCATTTTGGTCACTTGAAATGTAATTTTTATAATTTTGTCACTTAACTTTTTGGGTGCTTTCCTTTTAGTCATAGAACCATTAAATCTCTAATAGCGTTTAACTGCGTACATTACATAATGTTTACACTTTCATTTAGTCACCCAATTTTTAGGATGCTTTCATTTTGGTCATCCAAAATATATTTTTTAAAGTATAGATCAAGGTAAAAATTTGAAAATTAAAAATAAAATTAAAGTGAAAATGGTAGAAACTAAAAAATGATTTAAAAGATGTCAAATTGTACTTGTTTACCCTCTTGCGAAAGTTTTAATTTTTTTTAATATTGAAATTTTAAATTTCAAAACATAAAAATTAATTAAATAAGTTATTAAAATTTTGTTATCCCTTAATAGTGTCAACCGATTGGTTACTAATATTGAAATTAATTATTTTAGTTTCTACCATTTTTCATTTTAATTATTTTTTTAGTCATTAAAATGAAATAACCTAAAAATTGAATAACTAAAATGAAAATATAAACATGATGTAACAAATACAATTATCAATCATTAATATTTAGGGTAATCTATAAAATAGTCACTTTTGTTTGCTCGAGGTTATATTTTAGTCACTTATGTTTAAAATGTTACGTTTTAGTCATTTATGTTATTATTTTGTTACGAAGTGATCACTTTACTGTTAAGTTCCGTTATCTCTCTAACGGTAATTGTAGTTGGCAGTCCAACTAGATTTTAGATGCAAACTTAGATTTCTAAATGGAATGAAAATAAATTTTTGATTAAAAAAATTTAATTAATTAAAATTTTCAAACCTAAACCTTAACAAAAAAACTGTTTATCTCTTCTTTTAATTTTAATTAATTAAATTTTAATTAAAAATCTATTTTTATCCCATTTAGAAATTCAAGTTGGCACTTAAGATCTAGTTGGACTGCCATGTAGGATTACTGTTAAATAGATAACGGAACTTAACGGTAGAGTGATCACTTCGTAACAAAATAATAACATAAGTGACTAAAATGTAACATTTCAAACATAAATGACTAAAATGTAACTTGAAATAAATAAAAGTAACTATTTTTTGGAGATTACCCTAATATTTAAAGGTTGAATGACAAGATTGTAGATCCTAAAATTTGGTTATCAACTAAATAGCTTACCCAACGTAGAAGCTCATTGAAAGAGGAAGGAATATTAAAGAAAGCGGTAGGCCATATCAAAACATTTGCTGTCTGCCTCGCGATGCGGTTTAATTTTATAAATCGCGACACTCCTCCGCCAGTCAGGATAAAAAGATCGCGCGATCGTTCTCTATTGCGAGTGCGGCACAACCCTTACGTTATCGCGACTTTTGTGCCTCAAATATCATATATAAATAGGCTGCCAAGATGGAAGAGACAAAACATTCGGAACTTCCCAGGCTGAGGAAAATAAAGAGACATGGAGGAAGGGAGCAGCACCAATCCAGATAACACAAAAAAATTGGTATTTTAATATCCATGTCAAGAAAAACCCTTGTACTTATTGCTTTATTTTCTTTTGGTTTTTAGTATAAATTAATGTAATTATTATGTGAAATTTGTGGGTACTCACACAGGGTCAGGGTGGAAAATGAAAAGGGAAAAAAAAGGATAAGTATGAGGGAATTGAAAGCAGAGATGGCAATGATTTGTGAAGAACAAAACAGGCTGAGAGAAGGGCAAAAAGAAGTCCACCAGAAGTTCTTGAAAATTCAATCCAAGTTCTCCTTAATGCGTGAACAAGGAAACTCTGCGACTCGTCTATTGTTTTCACCTTTACCTTCAAGTTTAGTTTAGAATAATGGATTTGGATCCGGTGATTATATGTTTCACACAGTATAATGCTGCATTTATTTCACATTATGATTTCCTTTTGGTTATTATTATATATGATTTCATATTACCCAAATCTACAACATATTTGACATCCAGCAATTAATATTGTTCAAGAAAATTTATAAATTAAAAAAAATCTTGATAAATCTTAAAATTATACATAAACTTTAATTTAATACGCAGTTATAATTATGAACTTTAATTTGATGTAATTATATACGTAAAACTCTAATTGTGGTTCAAATGTATATTTGAAACTTTAATTTCGATTTAATCATACACATTTAAATAAATAAATACATCAATTTATTTTTATATTGGATAAATATATGTAGGCAATATATAAACATAAAATAATGTTATATCAATAATTATGTTAATAATTTATAAGAATTGGATCAAATCAAAATTCATGTATAAAATTACATAAAATTAAAATTCATGTATACAATTACACATTAAATTATAATAAAAATTAAAATTCAAAGTCGAGGTGATTGTTTTGACTTAAATTCGAAGTCTTCAATTTTACAAAATTAAAACAAAATTTAAATTTAAAATTCGCGCAATTATTTTTCTTTCTAAAAGTAACATCCCGAAAGCAAAGTCAATTGCCAAAAACTAAGATTCACTCTACCCCTTGATATGGAATGAGCTACTCGTTCGATCACTTCTTTTAAGAAATAGCAAAATGAATGGCATATACATATTCTCCTTAAAGAGATGCTAATCGAGTCATTAGTATAATAACAAAAGATAAGTTCTGATTGACATTAGATCAAGAGTTTCTGGGCATCCCCTCTAATAAAGAAAAATGTTGAGGCAGTGTGCATGGTTTTTGTAGCTTATGTTACAGGATGGTTCACTAACATAAAGCAGTGGTTAAAGCTTTCTCATTTACACCTCAAGGACCACCTTTAAAACCCTAATATTTTTATCTCCTTCACCATTTGTAATGTATGGAAAACAAATAGTTCACCCCAAAATTTGCTTCTGAACAAATAAAAATTCCATTGATCTAAAAGAATTTATAATTAAATGTTTTGTAAAATTTTAACTGTATATTTATGCATGGATTCTTAATTAATTTTTTCCTTTGTTTAATTCCCACCATCTTAGAGTTTTTGAGTTTTTGTTGGGATAGAGATGAAACTAATGTCAAACGTTATAGGGGCCAATTCATATTTAAATTTACAAATTTATAGTATTTTTAAGAGTAAGAAAACTTGGAGCCAATTAATGTTTAAATTTAGATATTTGTATTCTTTACTTAGTATTGTTAAGAGAAAACAAATAGAGGCAACCCTACCATCACCATAGTTTCATCCGTTTTAAAATTATTCCATATTCATGAAAAGAATTGAACCTTTAATTACTAGTTAAAATAGAAAAGATTGTTACTATCTCACTTAATCTCATAATTAATTCATATTGTTCTTTTAATTGGCAGCTTTTGAAGATTCTTTTTCAAACTATCTACGCAATAAAAACATATAGGACTTAATTATATTTTACAAGATAAGCTGGAGTTGGCCAAAGAGTTCCCAAGATTAAGAAGAGTAGGTGTATCAGGATAAATGGTATAAGATAATGCTTTGGGGATATTTTTGAAGTTGATCAAGATAATATCTATAAATGTGATTTGACTTGTTGGCCATTTATTCCAATGGAGATGCTGACTTGAATTATTGAGTGAAAAAGTGTCAAAAATGCACGTGTTACACTTAGGAGCTGTTTCGAGCTATTTTTGTCATTCTTTAGTGCCTGTTAATGATTGGAAAAGCGAGAAATATTTATGTAAAGATAAGGCTGTAACTAGTGAAATTTAGAGTTAGGCAGGATTAATTTTTAATTTTTTTTTGTGTTATGATTATTATGGTGAATTGTTTCTTTAATCAACACATTGTAAATATGAATTAAATTTGAATTATGTTAACAAATTTATTCAACAAATTTAATTCAACAAATTCTACATTTGTTATTACTATTGTTATGCCTATTACAATAATGATTCATAATTTATAAATAATAAGAATGTATCTAAATACTTAATTTTTCTGGATTTATGATTGTGAATTTATCAGAATTTAAAATTGTTAGATGAGAGCTAAAAATGATTTCAAGTCAAAATTGATTTTTATTTTAAAGTCAAATAAAATTAGCTTGGAAATTAAAATCAAATTTAAACTTTGAGACAAAAACTAAATCGAATTGATTTTACAAGTTTTGTGCTTGAATTGGATTTTGCAATTATATACATTCATCCATATGTAAAATCACGGTGTAATTATAAAAGGAAAAATAATTTGATTTGATTTTTCACAATTATATACCACAAATAATGGAAAGAATATTTTTATTTATTTTTGGTAAAATAATCAAAGGATTATATAAAAGTGTTCATAAATAAAATGCCAAGAGTAATTTCTTCTTTTCGAACCTTTTTAACCTTCATAGGGGGTCCTTAAACATGTGCAAAACTTCATCATTCGAGAGAGCTATTTTCACTAAAGCATCAGCAATCCTGTTAGTCTCTCTAGGAACATATCTCAAGGATCACTTTTATTCATTAGCTAGTATCTATTGAATCCTTCTTATAAGAGTGGATTTTTCTCCTTCAATCTTGCTATCACTAATAGATACAACGGTCTTTTCAATCTTGCTATAACTAATAGATGCAACACTGGGGATATCTCAAAAGTCTCTGTGAACAACTCAAACCCAACAAGTAAGTTGCAGAACATCCAAGCAGCCTACAGGTTAAATGGGAAGAATTACCAGAAGTGGTCTCAACTAGTTCATACGTTCTTAAAGGGAAGAGGAAAGCTGAGTCACCTACTCAGAACTAGACCTACAGAAGGACATCCTAAGTTTGATGCTTGGGATGAGCAATACTTTATGGTAATGTCTTGGTTATGGAACTCTATGATGCCAGAAATCAGTGATACATGCATGTAATAGCTCGGTTTTAGCTAAATTAGAATAGTGGTTTCAAAACCACAAATATGAGGTCTCAAAATTATTTTAATATTATTTTTGGTGTTTATATCATGTGAATATATATGTGTGAAAATTTTATGAGCTAATTTTATCGTTTAATAGCTCAATTTGAGAAAAAAGGACTAAATCGCATAAAATGCAAAAGCTGCATTCCATATGATAAAAGTGTCTATTTGCTATGGATTATTAAATTTGAAGCCCTTATGTTGTAAATAGACCATTTATTGTGGGAATGGACATAAAATATTTGATGTTTAAATGGTTTAATAACAAAGGGTAAAATGGTAAACTATGTATTAGGTAATTAATAAACAAAACCAAAGGCATTATAATCTTTATTTTCATCATCCATAATCGAAAATAAGAAGGAAAAATAAGTCACTCTAGGGTTATTCATTCGACCTTGTATATTCAAGCAATTAAGGTACAGTTTTGATCCGTTTTTTATGATTTTTATGTTTTTGTGATCGTTGCTTTGAGTACTAGCTAGCCCATGCCTCAATTTTTGAAAGTGTTGATGATTTTGAAAGTTTCAATTGATGAATTCATGTGTTTTTGGATGTTTGATGATGAAATATGAAAGCTTGGTGTTTAATATATATGTTTTGTAAAGTGATTTTGAGTAAAAATGCATATGAGGGATTAAATTGAGAAATTTGTAAATTGAAGGGTTAAAATATGAAATAAATGAAATATATGGGCTACTAAGGGCATAAGGGTAATTTTTATAAGCACGGGTCTTATTGAATTTTGTGTATTTATGAAATAAGGACTAAATTGAATAAATGTGAAACTTGAAGGGCTAAAGTGCAAAAGTGCCCTCATATGTGTTGTGGACTAATTGAAAGATTATGTGATTAAATGAGCTGAATTTGTTATAATATAGATCAAGAAAAGAGGAATTCAGACTTAGATCGAGGCAAGAACAAAGTACTCGACTTATCGACTAGTTTCGTCGTTTTTACGTCCGAGGTAAGGTTGTACACGATAAACATTGTTATAATTATATTTTTAATGTTTTGATATTGCATAAATTGTACGGTAATGTTCAACAACAAATTGACTATGTTTGGCACTTAGTGTGCGATTTGAGATAGCTTCAGCTAGATATATGTGGCACTTAGTGTGTGATTCAGAATAGCTTCAGTTATATGTGGCACTTAGTGTGCGAGAACGAGATAGCTTCGGCTATGAAAGGCACTTAGTGTGCGAGATTATAATAACTTCAGCTATGCTTTGGCACTTAGTGTGCAAGATATCGAGTATTCGACAATATCACGTAAAGGTATGAGTTCGATATGAATTTGTACAGGTATGTAATTATAAAGCATGAAATTCAAAAAGAAGAAATCATGAATTTTACATATAGCTTAAGAACAAGAATGTGAAAGGTTTGGTAATAATCATGAGTTACATGTTATTATGTTTAAATTGATGAATGGTATATTGGTGATTAGATAAGTTTATATCATACGAACTTACTAAGCTTTTAAAGCTTACTTTGTGTGTTCTTTCTATGTTTTATAGATTATCAAAGCTAGTTCAGACATCGGGGATCATCGGGAAACATCATCACACTATCAACTACTTGTTGATACTTTTGGAACTTTGTATATATGGTATATTGCATGTATAGGCTAGTGTCATTTTAGTATGTTTTGAGTTATGGTATTAGCCATGAGATTTGACTTGTAAATGTTGGTATGTATGACCATTTAAGTTGGCTTGAATTATGTGTATGGTAAATGACATATATGTGACGTATATAATGTCTTATGTATTGGCTTGCTTAGTATGTTTATGTGTTGGCTATTTTGGATAGTTATAAGTTAGGTGAGTTTTGATGATTTTGGTATAATGATTTGGTATGTTTTGAATATAGAATAGAGCAGTAAAATTGGTGGATCATAGATGGCATGATATGTGTGTGAATTGGCATGTTTTGTGATGCCTATTGTATGATGAATTGGTACCATTTTGGTTGTTTAAGTGAGCATGAGAAAGTGTGACAAATTGGCTTTACAAATGGCCTATTTTTGTCCACACGGGCGTGTGTCTCAGCTGTGTACGACACACAGTCATGTTACATGGCCGTGTATCCCCTAGGGTACCTTTTTGAATTAAGGTAGTACACCTTACAAGTTTGACACGGCCTAGACACACGGGTGTGTCTACTGGTCGTGTGAGGCACACGAGCTAGCATATGGGCATGTGTTCGGCCGTGTGACCCAAGTCAGTAACCTCCCTAGTTTTCCTACGGCCATGGCACATAGCGTGTCTCCGACAGTGTGGTACAAGTCAGTATGTATGCCCTGTTTTCACACAGCCTGTGCCATGGACGTGTCTAATGTCTCACACGGCCTGTTCACACGGGTGTGTAACCCTTAAATGTTAGAAAATTTTTTTAAGTTTTTCAAAATTTGTAAATGTTATCGGTTTAGTCCCGAACCACTTTTAAGCATGCTCTAAGGTCTCGTAGAGCCTTAAAAGGGACAATGTGAATGTTTGAAAATGGTTTATGATAATGAATACATAAATGTATGTGAATAAGGTGTATTATTCGGTAATGCCTCGTAACCCTATTTTGGCAACAGATACGGGTTAGGGGTGTTACATTTATTGGTATCAGAGCTACGGTTTAGTCGATTCTAGGACTGACGTAGTGAATGAGAGTCTAGCCATACATGCCATATAGATAAAGTGTGATAGTGTGATGATTCTTGACAGCTTAAATTGTGTTTTCATATAGCAAGTGGATCTTGATTGAGCCGTAGCTGACAATGTTAAAAGTAATGCACCCACTCTCACTCAAAGGGCACTGCAGTCTGATTCTAGTCTCGAAACTAATAGCCGTGGAGGAGAGGCTAAGCAAGCCTTCTTCCAAATGATGAGTGAGTGGTTCACGGGATTCGTTCAAACGAATCCAGTTACTCAACAACCTCCACCCCTACCTATTCCTCAACAAATCCCAGTTGCACTACAAGTGATAGATCCGATTCGATTGAATAAGCCACCAGTAGACAAGATATGTAAACACGAGGCTGAAGAGTTTCGAGCTATAGTTGAAGATGATGCTGAGAGAGTAGAGTTTTGGCTCGAGAACATGATCCGAGTATTTGAGGAATTATCTTGCACTCTTGAAGAATGTATCAAATGTGTGGTATTTTTGCTTAGAGATAATGTATATCATTGGTGGAAAACGTTGACATTGGTGGTTCCTAAAGAATGAGTTAGCTGGGAGTTCTTTTAATCGAATTTGGAATGAAGTACATAAGCCTAAGATTTCTCCATCAGAAACATAAAGAGTTTCTAGAGTTGAAGTAGGGTCGAATGACTATGATAGGCTATGAAAGAGAATTTAGCTGGGAGTTCTTTTAATCGAATTTGGAATGAAGTACATAAGCCTAAGATTTCTCCATCAGAAACATAAAGAGTTTCTAGAGTTGAAGTAGGGTCGAATGACTGTGACAGGCTATGAAAGAGAATTTGTATGTTTGAGAAAGTATGCTCGAGAATATGTTTCCACTGAAGAGATCATGTGTAAACGATTTGTTAACGGGTTGAATGAAGATATAAATCTGTTAATCGAGATACTTGAATTGAAGGAATTTGTAGTACTGGTTGAGAGGGCTTGTAAAGCCGAGGATCTTAGGAAAGAAAAGAGAAAGTGTAACGGCCTAAATTTTAGTGATATCAGAATAGTGATTTCAGATCACTAAATCCGAAATGTGAGTTTAGATATTAGTAAGTAAAAGTTAAATGTGGTTTTAGAAATATTTTTGAATTAGTGAAATTATGAATTAAAGGAAATTTGTAGATTAAATAAGATAAAAATGAGGTATCGAGAAATCGAATTCATAAAATGAGCCATAAATATTTTTAGAAATATTTATGGAGTGTTAAAAAGTTAGTATTAAAGTTTTGCTAAGAAATTTTAACATTTCGGTTATTAATTGAAGAAAAAAGGACTGAATTGAATGAAGTACAAAACTATAAAATATGATTAAATAGCTTAAGAATTTATCAAAGAAGGAGTAAAGGTAAATAGACCCAAATTAAATGGGTTGATGGCATGAGTGTGCAGGAAAAATAAAAATCAAGTGTGAACAAGGGGCAAAATTGGAAATAGGGTAAAATTTAAATGTAAAATATGATGTATTTGGTAATTCTAGAGAATTCATCATTTTTCTTCATCTTGATCAGCTAAAAACACCATTAGAGAGCCTTTAAGAAGCTGGTTTTATATTCTACAACATCTAAGTTCAAATCTTGATTATTTCTTGTAATTTTTTTATTTTGAGACTTTTACAACTAGGTCCTATTATCTAATTCATTAGTTTTTACTTTTATGAATGATTTAGAAAGTTACCCTGAGTAAGAGCTGAAATTCTATGATGATTTAGTATGGAATTGGGGTTCTAATTTTATTATATGATGATTTTAGAAAGAGATTTTTATAGGAATTGATTTTTAGGACCTAATTGTGAAAGTTGTTGTAATTAGGGTTTTATGTTGAAACTTTGAGTGTCAAAGACTGTGAAATAGATTATAATGTTTAAATAAAGTGTTATTTGAGAGAAATTAGTTCAACTGATGAATAAATTGAACAGGGATTAAATTGTAACAATTTAAAAAGTTTAGGGTAAAAGTATAATTTCAAAAATTAAAGAGCATAAATTGTGAAATAGAATAGAATTGAATTAGATGCTAATGAAGGAATGATTTTATAATTATAGATCAAGAAAACGAAGTGAATCGTGGAAAGGAGAGGAGCAAATACAAGAATAGTATCAGAAAATTCTATGACTTTTGCAAATCAGCCAGGTAAGTTCATATGGCAAAGTTCAATTTTTGTTATGAAAATCTTATGATTTCTAAGGTATCTTATTGTAGATGAATACTATCAAATTGTATTAATTACTAAATAATATTTAACTAAAAGTACAAATTAGTTGGAACAATGGTTTTGAGTGCTTTCATTTTTATGACCATGATGAATTGACGGAAAAGATGTGATATGTGCTTCCATATAAGACCATAGTTGGGCTATGGCATTGGTACAATGTGATATGTGTTCCATTATAAGACCATAGCTGGGCTATGGCATCAGTGTAATGTGATAACGTGATTCCGTATAAGACCATATCTGGGATATGGCATCGGTATGATATGTAATCCGTGTAAGACCATGGCGGGGCTATAGCTTCGGTGTGTGATATGTGATTATGTGCAAGTCCATGGTTTACCATGGCAATGTGATAATGAAGTACTCAATTCCATTAGTGTTCCCTAATTTGACTAAGGAAATAAATTAGAAATGGGCCCAAGGGAGTTAAAATTTATGAATAGTGACATGAAAACTATTCAAATGAGCTTATTAATGATTTTGTGATTTACAGGAAGATTTAGTTAAATTATAAAATATATGATTGTGTATGATGTTCGGTAAGATTTATTCTTTTATGCCTATGAGCTTACTAAGCTTTTATAAGCTTACTTGTGTATGTTATTTGTTTTGTAGATTGATTTATATACGTACGGAGGATCGGATCTACATCGAGGATCACACTATCCAGATTTATTTCGGTAGATTTTGTTAATCAACTTTTTCATTTATATGGCATGTATAAGGGGTTGATTTGATAATGTAATTGTATGAATGATTAAGTATATAAGTAAGTTGAATATGATGTTATGTTTTTTGTCTTGAAATAATTGATTGGTTGGAATCTATTAGTGTATAAATGTGATTTTGTACAGGTGATATCAAAAAGGGAGAGAAATGTGGCCTTAAATAGCCTATTTTCGTCCACACGGATAGGCACATGAGCGTGTATCTAAGTCGTGTGTGTGACACACGGCCTACCACATAGGCATGTGATAAGGCCGTACAGTAAAGAACCGATCTGAATTCTAGCTCATGAGATCAAATAGCTAAGAAATGAAAGAATAGCGTTTGTAAAAGTATTATGACATCGACATGAGATTGAAGAAGCTACTTGGAAACCTAAGAATGCAATAAGAAAGCAATATACAAACCTATTCACTAGTAAGATTTTCGAGGACAAAAATCCCTAATGAGGGAGAGTTGTAACAGCCTAGTTTTAGCTAAATCAGAACAATGGTTTCGGAACCACAAATCTAAGGTCGTAAAATTATTTTAATACTATTTTTGGTGTTTATAACATGTAAATATATTGATAAACCATAAATATAACTTGTTTTAGTCTCATGCTTAGTGTATTTTTGGATGATTTATTATATAATTTGGTGAATTAGATGCTCCTAATCCTTTAATTTCATGTTTTATACTTAGGAGAGCATAGAGGAACAAAAGGAGCAGAAAACGGGCCAAAAAAGGACGAAACAGGCTAATTTAAAAACCCACACGGCCAAGACTAATTCCACACGGGCTGAGCACACGCTCGTGTGAGCCATACGCTCACACGGGCTGGCCACACACCCATGTTGTAGCCCGTGTCGATATCGCTCCCTGTTTCCCAAACACGCAGAACGCCCCTAACCCGAATCCGTCACCGGACTAGAGTTACGGAGCATTACTAGAGTTACCGATTTATTTATCAAATATTTTATTTCATCTAACGTTCATATTTAGAACCAATTAAAATCAATCATATTGTCCCTTAAACGTACTTATTTTCTCGACATTTTTTACTTGAATTTATTACTCGTCTCAATATACTTAATTTCCTTGTATTAACGTATCAAAGATAATCACATATTTACATGTCATGATAAATATCATATTCTTGCCATTTCTTCATAAACATAAATCAGATAATTCATTATATTGATATTTCATGCATTTAAAAATACAATTCAAGTTACACTAACTTACCTCGTTGCTTGTTCATGTTTATAATTTCATTAATCCGATATATTTTCTTTTCCACGTTCAAGTCTCGTATTCGAGTCATTTGGATCTTTATAAATAAATTTGATCGTCGTTTTCATTTATTTTATGTTCTAATACATTCAATTAATGCTATAAACAAAATTACCGTTTTACCCCTGAACTTTTAATTAATTTCGACTTCATCCTTAGACTCGAAAAAAATAAAATTCTTGCAATTTAACCTTATTTCTAGCCGTTATTCTCATACAAATTGATGAAAACCCATGAATTCTATAAAATATCAGAATTTTCCATAATTTCAACACTTTTCAATTTAATTCTTAAAACATATTTTTCCCCGATCTTGAACTAAATTAATAATCATGTTTTTCCCCGATCTTGAACTAAATTAATAATTTCATTCAATTTTGCAATTTCAAATAATAAAATAATCCATTTCATGCAAATTGGCCATTTTTAACATTTTTACAAAATTACCCATAAAATTTTACTTTTATTCAATTTAGCCCCTGAGCCTAAAACATGCAAATTAGCCATAGTAGCTGCATATTCATACATATTTTCCTCCTCCTCTCCATTCCACATCTTTTATTTATATAACATGCTATAAGTAACATTATCAATAATTTCACTATTTACTTATATGTATATTCAAAACTGTCCATTGGCGTCATAGTCACTAAATTATTTATATCTTGAGCTGAAGAACTCAAAATTAAGATCCAATAATTTTCTGTGATACTAGACTTACGTATCTTCTTACCATAAAATTTTAAAAATTTTTGGTTTAGCCAATAAGTATAGTTTATTTTTTAAAGTCACCCTTGTTCTGTTGTCTAACAGTTCCAACCCTTCTTTACTAAAAATTAATTATCTCATTGTACAGGACTCAGATGATGTTCTCATTTGTTTCTATTGAAAATATAATCATTAATAATTTTAAAAATATAACTTTAAGAACCTAATTATTTTTTTCCAGTTTTTTATGATTTTCCAAAATTAGAATAGGGGAACCCAAAATCATTCTAACCTTGTCTCACTAAATTTATTATATCTCACAATTCACGATTCTATTGCTTAACTGTTTATTCTATAAGAAACTAGGCTCAATAATATTTAATTCCATATTTTTTTCATCCTCTAATTCGATTTAAAAAATTTATGGTAATTTTTCAAAGTTAGCCTACTACTGCTGTCCAAAACTGTTTTAGTGCAAGATGTTTATTTACCATGTTTATAACACCCTTATTTTCTTTCTCTACACTATTTCTCATTACTTTCTCTTGTTTTCTCTTCACTAACATATCAAGAAAATAAGACCATATATAAGAAAACTATACATTAACATCAATTCCATGCTTTTTCAATAATATTAATCTTAAAAAATGTATTGAAATCTTGATGTTCTTACCTTGTTCCATTGATTTCAATCTTTAACTTGATTTTCTCTCTCCTTCAGCTTCTATTTCTTGAATCTAATTTAATAGTCTAGCTCCCCATAGTCTCCTTGTGATCTTTCTCTCTTGATGGCTATGTAAATTCTTTTGATTTCTAGGTGAAAATGGTGGATTTTTGGTGAAGGGACGAAATTGTAAAAAAAGTAAAAATTTCTTTCTTTCTCTCTTCTTTTCACGTTAGTTTGCATGGGAAAGGTGATGGATAGTGTATGTGTGTTTTTTTTCCACACACACACACACATATATATATATATATAGACTAAATAAAATAATAAAATAATAAAATATCTTATTAAAATATTAAATAAATAATATTTATCTAATTAAATAATTATAAAATATCATCAACATCATCATTACTTTCTAGATTTCTCTCTCTTCCAATTGACCATTTTACTCTTTGTGATCTTTTAAAATTTCATTCTTGAGTCATCGCTTAATTTGGTAAAATTGCAATTTAGTCCCTCATAATTCTTCACCTATTCAATTTGGTCCTAATTCATCAATTTTCTTAGTTTCTAGATCATTCCACCCTTAAAATATTTGCACTATTAGTCCTTTAACTTTTTATATTTACATTTTAATCCATCAAATTTTGAGTATTTACTCTTGGGCCACAAAACTTTTCTCACTTTTACAATTTAGTCTTTTCTTGAATCAATATGTCATAATATACTTCCAGTGACATAACTCAATTTTCCTCTTCTTATCACTTTATTTCCTTATTTTACTATATTAAGGATAATATCTTACTATAGAAATTTTCAGGGTGTTACAGAAAAAGTCAATTTTTAGGGTTTTTGAGCATTCTAAAGTCTATAAATACATATTAAAAGAGAACCTAAGGGGGACACACAAAGTAGAAAGCAGAAATTACTCAAGGAACACCAAGGGATTCAACTCGGAAGCAGGATCTCCTTCAAGACTAAAGATCTCCTTTCAATTTCTCTTGAAGTTTTTGGGTTTCTTTATGTTTTGTTGTTTTCCTATTTTTGAGATGTTTTTCCCTAAATTTATGAACTAAATCCCCTAGTTACCTAGGGAATATGAAACCTATGAAAGATCTTATTATTTAATTTTCTGAATTACATGATCAATACTTGTTCTTGTTCTTAATTATGAGTTCTTAATTCTTGTTTTAATATTTTCAAGATATCAATTCAAGTTGATGTGCTTATTCAATGGAGCAAAAGTCCCTGTTTAAGAGTAGATCTACCATAATTAAGCGGAGTTGCATGAAATCCTAGAAATAGGGCAACATAAATCTGCCAGATTAGAGTTAAATCTAATAAGGGAATCCATAGATCAAGTTAATGCGACAATAGGAGTTTTAATTAGAAAGAGATTTCAATTAATCAACCTAGAGTCAGTCGTTCTTAGTCTCGAAAGAGATATTAACATAATTTAGGGATTTCTACAGATCAAGACAAGTGAATTAATCATTTAATTCAGAGTCAGAATAACAAGTGAAGTATAGGTAGATTCTTCCTTAGGTATTATCTTTATTATTGGTTTATTCAATTATTTCCTTCACTCTCTGTCGTGTTTATTAGTTAATTAGTTTAGTTAATTTTAGATTAAAACAAACCCTTTTATTTTAGGCTAAATAATAGTAAGATAGTTAATACTAGTACTTTTTGTACTTGTGGATATGATATTCTAGTCTCACCATAGCTATACTACCATTCGATAGGTGCGCTTGCCTTAGTCGTGATCGTAGTTTAGTTTAGTGATTCATAAAATGATCATCATATATATGTGTAAAAATTTTGTGAGCTAATTTTATCGTTTAATAGCTCAATTTGAGAAAAAGGACTAAATCGCATAAAATGCAAAAGTTACATTCCATATGATAAAGGTTTCTATTTACTATAGCTTATTAAATGTGAATTCCTTATGTTGTAAATAGACCATTGATAGTGGGAATGGACATAAATGGCCTTATATTTGATGTTTAAATGGTTTAATAACCAAGGGTAAAATGGTAAACTATGTAATATGTAATTAATAAACAAAACCAAAGGCATTATCATATTTAATTTCATCACCCATAACCAAAAATAAGAAGGAAAAATAAGTCATTCTAGGGTTCTTCATTCGGCCTTGTATATTCAAGCAATTAAGGTACGGTTTTGATCCGTTTTTGATGATTTCTATGTTTTTATGATTGTTGCTTTGAGTACTAGCTAGCCCATACCTCAATTTTTGAAAGTGTTGATGATTTTGAAAGTTTCTATTGATGAATTCATGTGTTTTTGGATGTTTGATGATGAAATATGAAAGCTTGGTGTTTAATATATATGTTTTGTAAATTGATTTTGAGTGAAAATGCATATTAGGGATTAAGTTTTTAAATTTGTAAATTGAAGGCTTAAAATATGAAATAAATGAAATATATGGGCTACTAAGGGCATAAGGGTAATTTTTCCAAGCATGGGTCTTATTGAATTTTGTGTATTTATGAAATAGAGACTAAATTGAATAAATGTGGAACTTTAGGGGCTAAAGTGCAAAAGTGCCCAAATATGTGTTGTGGACTAAATTGAAAGATTATGTGATTAAATGAGTTGAATTTGTTATAATATAGATCAAGAAAAGAGGAACCCGGAGTTAGATCAAGGCAAGAACAAAGTACTAGACTAATCGATTAGTTTCGTCATTTTTACGTCCGAGGCAAGTTTGTACGTGATAAAAATTGTTATAATTATATTTTTAATGTTTTGATATTTCATAAATTGTATATACAAGACTACGGTAATGTTTGACGACAAATTGACTATGTTTGGCACTTAGTGTGCGATTTGAGATAGCTTTATATATATATATATATATATATATATATATGTGTGTGTGTGTGTGTGTGTGTGTGTGTGTGTGTGTGTGTGTGTGTGTGTGTGAGTGTGACACTTAGTGTGCGATTCGGAATAGCTTTGGCTATATGTGGCACTTAGCGTGTGAGAACGAAATAGCTTCGGCTATGAAAGGCATTTAGTGTGGAAGATTATAATAACTTTGGCTATGCTTTGGCACTTAGTGTGCGAGATATCGAGTATTCGACAGATCACGTAAATGTATGAGTTCGATATGAATCTGTACAGGTATGTAATTATAAAGCATGAAATTCAAAAAGAAGAAATCATGAATTTTACATATAGCGTAAGAACAAGAATGTGAAAGGTTTGGTAATAATCTTGAGTTACATGTTATTATTTTAAATTGATGAATAATATATTGGTGATTAGATAAGTTTATATCATACAAACTTACTAAGCTTTTAAAGCTTAATTTGTGTGTTCTTTTTATATTTTATAGATTATCGAAGCTAGCTTAAACATCGGGGATCATCGAAAACCATCATCACACTATCAATTACTTGTTGGTTCTTTTTGAACTTTGTATATATGGTATATTGCATGTATAGGCTAGTGTCATTTTAGTATGTTTTGAGTTATGGTATTAGCCATGAGATTTGGCTTGTAAATTTTGGTATGTATGGCCATTTAAGTTGGCTTGAATTATATGTATGGTAAATGACACATATGTGATGTATATAGCCTTATGTGTTGGCTTGCTTAGTATGTTTATGTATGTTGTATAGTTATAAGTTAGGTGAGTTTTGATGATTTTAGTATAATGATTTGGTATGTTTTGAATATGGAATAGAGCAGTAAAAATGGTGGATGATAGATGGCATGATATGTATGTGAATTGGCATGTTTTGTGATGCCTATTGTATGATGAATTGGTACTGTTTTGGTTGTTTAATTGAGCATGAGAAAGGGTGGCAAATTGGCTTTGCAAATGGCCTATTTTTGTCCACATGGGCAGGGATACAGGCGTGTGTCTCAGTGTGTACGACACACGGTTATGTTACACGACCGTGTATCCCCTAGGGTACCCTTTCGAATTAAGGTAGTATACCCTACAGGTTTGACACGGTTTAGACACACGGGTGTGTCTACTGGCAGTGTGAGGCACACGGGCTAGCATATGGGCGTGTGGCTGTCCGTGTGACCCAATTCAGTAACCTCCCTAGTTTTCCCACGGTCATGGCACATAGGCGTGTCTCCGGCCATGTGGTACAAGTCAGTATGTATGACCTGTTTTCACACGGCCTGTGCCACGGACGTGTCTGATGACCGTGTGAGACACACGGCCTGTTCACACGGTCGTGTGACCCTTAAACGTCGGAAAATATTTTTAAGTTTCTCAAAATTTGCAAATGTTATCGGTTTAGTCTCGAACCACTTTTAGGCATGCTCTAAGATCTCGTAAAGCTTTATAAGGGACAATGTGAATGTTTGAAAATGGTTTATGTTAATGAATTCATAAATGTATGTGAATGAGGTGTATTATCCGGTAATGGCTCGTAACCCTATTCCAGCAATGGGTACGGGTTAGGGGTGTTAAAATGCATGTTTCTTAACACAATCAAAGAAATATGGGAAGCTGTGAAGCAGACTTATTCTAAAGTTTGAGATGCTGCCTAAATTTATGAAATCAGGAATAAGATTTCATCTACCAAGCAAGGAAGTAGGTCAATCACGGAGTATTCAGATCTGTTGCAAAGCGTATGACAAGAGATGGATCATTACCAATGCATTAAGATGAAATGCAGTAAAGATGCAACACTCCTGAAAATGTTTGTTGAAAAAGATCGAATTTATGATTTTCTTGCTAGATTAAATGTTGAGTTTGACGCAGTAAGAGTTCAAATACTTGGAAAAGAGTTTCTACCATCACTAAATGAGATAATTAGGATTGTTCGTGTTGAGGAAGGAAGAAGGGGATTTATGGTTGAAAATAGTCAGGTGGATAGTTCAGCCTTGGTTACAAAAGCTGTAAATAAGAGGAGATTTGGCCTGGAGCATCCAACTAGCAAAGATAGTAGGCAACATAACTTACAAGACCTATTAACAGGGATTCCTTGTGTTGGACCTATTGCAAAAAAATCCAATCACACCAAAGAAAGACGCTGGAAACTCCATGAGAAGCCACAGACGAAAAATAATTTTTTTTAAGAAAAAAGTGGACAACCAAAAGGACAAGGGCAAGCACATACAGACAGCTGATTGGAGAAGAGAATTCTCAAGAATCATCTGTTGATTTCAATAAAAAAGAAATTGAGAAGTTGAAGAATCTGTTGGGATCATTTGAAAAATCTTTTTTAACAGGTACTTGTAGTTTGGTTTTTTCAAGTATATCATTTTCTCGAGATTCTAAAGTCTCGGATATACCCACCAAAAGTTCTTAGGTCATTAACTCAGGAGCTATAGACCACATGACCCATTCCTCACAAAAATTTATTTCATATACACCTTGCCCTAGTAATAGAAAGATAACAGTAGTCGATGGTTCTGTGATCATAGTGGCTGGTCAGGGTGATACTGTTATAAACAAAACTCTTACTTTTAAAAATGCCCTCCATGTTCCAAAACTATTTACCAATCTTCTATCCATCCAAAAAATTACCAAAGACTCTAATTGTAGTGTTGATGTGTTTTTCAGGAATAGAATACGAGGAGGATGATTGGACATGCTAAGGAAGTAAATGGCCTATACTATATTGAAGAATCCAGTGCACAAGTTAGTGCTCTAAATTCCTCACCTTTATTATTCATCTCAGAATCTGTTAAAACCAATAAAGACCAAATTTGGCTCTATCACCTTTGCCTTGGTTATCCATCATTTAGAGTCCTTAAAGTTATGTTTCCTTCATTGTTCAAAGGGTTAACTGTTGAAAAATTCCATTGTGATGTTTGTGAACTTGCAAAACATAAACGTACCTCTTTTTCGATAAGAAATTAAATAATATCTGTGCCTTTTACTCTTATTCATAGTGATGTTTAGGGACCATCAACTATTTCAAACATTTCAGGGGCTCGATGGTTTGTATCCTTTATTGATGATTGTACCCGTATGTCTTGGATATTCCTTTTAAAATAGAAATATGATATAAGGTCTGCTTTTCCAACCTTTTACAATATGATCAAAACACAATTTGGTGCTGAAATAAAAATGTTTAGGTCAGATAATGGCAATGTAACAACCCGGTTTTAGCTAAATCAGAACAATGGTTTTGGAACCACAAATCTGATGTTGGAAAATTATTTTAATATTATTTTTGGTATTTATAGCATGTTATTTGATAAGTGTGAAAATTTTGTGAGCTAATTTTATTGATTGGTTGCTTAATTTGGTAAAAAGGACTAAATCACGTAAAGTGCAAAAGTAGTGTTCTATTAGCTAAAGGTGTTTAATAGCTATAGAACCTTAGAGTTAAAGTCCTTATGTTGTAAATAGACCATTATAAGGTAAGTGGACAAAGATGACCATGCATAAATGAATTTTAATGGTTTATATTAAAGGTTAATAATATAATTTGGTTATTTAAGTATAATTAATAAAATAAAAGTCAACATTTTATCATTTTCTTCATCACCTAGCCGGATTTAAAGAAGAAAAAGAAGCTGTTTTACTCATCTAGGGTTCAAAACTTTCAAGTTCAGTTTGGTAAGTGTTTTGAGCTCGGTTTTTAATGATTTTTACATTGTTGAGATCGTTACTTTGTATTCTAGCTAGCCCGTATATTAGATTTTGAACATTTTAAAGGTTTAACATGTTTCTATTGTTGAATTCTTGAGTAATTTGATGAATTATGATTGATTATCGAAGTTTGTTGATGGTTAAACTATTTTTGCAAAGTGATTTTTAACAAAAATGTCAAAAAGGGATTAAATTGAGAAAATATGAAATGTAGTAGTTAAAAGTGTGAATAAATGAAAATTATAGGTTGCTAGGGGTACTATAGTAATTCGAATAGCATGGATTAGTCTTGAATTTCATTAATTTGTGATTTTATGAAATAAGGACTAAATTGTGAAAAATGTGAAATTCTGGGGCAAAAGTGTAAATGTGTTTTAAAGTGTATTTTGGACTATATTGAATGAATCGATGATTGAATAAGTTAATTTTGAATATAATTAGATCAAGAAAAGCAAAATATAGACTTGGATCGGGGAACAGATAAAGTTATTGACTAATCGACTCGATTCACTATTTTAGCATCCGAGGTAAGTTCGTATGTAACGAGCTCAATTATAATTGTATTTATGTAACGCCCCTAACCCGCACCCGTCGCCGGAGGGTTAAAGAGTATTACCTTATACAAAAGAGTCATATCAAGAATAATTAGGTAAAGTGATTCATTCTTAAGTTCAATTCGCATCAGACATTGAAAACTTTAATCAAATCTCAACCACACATTCACAATAACCATTTGGAACACATATAGTAATTTATCAAGCCATTTTCGCATGGCTATACATACACACATATCATCAAAAAGATAATTATTTAACAACAAAAAGTCAAGCCTATACATGCCATTATCGAAATTTAACTACTAGAGTACCAAAAAGCTTAGATAGTGTGGACGATTTCGACTTTGAGATCCCCGAGACCGTAGCTGACGAACCAAATCTATAAAATAGAGGATTAAGGCAACAAGTAAACATTACTAGACTTAGTAAGTTTTAAGCATTTCAACATTTAAAACATGTCATTTAAATCGAACAATAAATATTACTAAATTCGTATTCTAATTACAATCACTAGGCCGAATATACACAAGTATACCACACATAAAGGTTATTGGCCGAATATATTTATACATAAGGAAATTTTTAGCACATGATTCACATTACTTTATGGCTCATACAACTGATTTAACTCGCATATTTTCATATAATGATAAACATCGACCGAATAGATCATTCTCTATTTATAGATATAATAATCTTCCACACCAATATATATAGTTATTTGATACTAATAACTCACCTAGAAATCAATTCACATATAAGTACATAATACATACCTGGACATTATCATGTATCATACATAATCAATAATAGTTTGCTTTGAACATTCACATTTGTGATCTCACTCGATTCATCGACGTTAAGCCTACTAGGTTTATAACCCGGATATATTTTACCAAAGACAAAGCTCATGGGATTTAACCGGATATATTTTACCAAAGACAAAGCTCGGGATTTAACCTCGATATAATTTACAAAGACAAAGCTCGAGATTTAACCCGGATATAATTTACCAGCACAAAGCCTGTGGGATTTAACCCGGATATATTTATATTATATATCGAATGCTAAACATATTTATCCACGTGATAACTCGGCTCACATAACATATCACATTTATACTTTATTTGAATATAAACACAGAAAGAAAACACACCTTTAATATAACATCGGTTCAACACTTATACGCAAGAACACATAACCATTTATTTGTCTCAGCCTAACTCCTACTATCCATTCGGTTATATGCCATATACTCAATCTATTTATCATACTTATTTCATTATATCAATTATCTAATAACTGTAATTACTCAAAACTTACCTCGTATATTTTTGAACAGTTGCAGATAGGTATTCGGTTGCTTTCTCCTTTCCCTTATCGGATCTAGTTCCTTTTTGCTCTTGAGCTTGATTCAAACAAATGAATTTGTTTTAATCATTTCGAACATCAAAGGAAATTTTAAAGTACATAACCCTTATACTCAATAATGAAACCAAACCATATACCTAATTATTTTAATACATCACTTTAAGCACACATATTAACTATCATACACCCATTTCACATGCCAAGTTACAATGATTAGAAATACATACACACCAATAATTTAATTACCCATTTCGATTTTATAGGGTAACTTCAATACATCATGTTTATACAATTTGCCATACACGTACCGCATATTCAACAACCCGAAATTACTCTTACATATAATCATTATAACCATTCCATAGGTATAAAACTTAGTTGAAAAATCCTTAGCATAATTGCATATAGTAACACCCAAATCATCAATTATTTTAACGCACATAACACATAGGGTTAACTAAAACTCCATTCACTTATAAGATATTAACCCTAATAAGCTCATACCATGACCATACCTAATCGAATTCAAGTAGAGAATTAATTACAACCACGTATACACTAATATATAATTATAGCATGCTTTAATATCTTATATATCCCATTCGGCCCTAACCACTCAAACTTAGCTTTCATATACAAATTCCATCTCATGATCAAATGTAGCAAATTACACATAGGTTACATTATTGCCAAACAATGACCAAATATGCATATCAAATAATTAGATTACTTAACACCTAACTCACATAACCAAAGTATATATAACCTTAATATCCAAATATGAATACCACACAAAATTCTTATGATTTAACCCTTAACCCCATTTTACCGAATATTCATTAAATATTTAGCTCACATACAAATACCTAAACGATTTGAAAATTTCCTTTAACCAAACATACATTCGGCAATGGCCACAACGACTTAACAAGTCTTAGAAACATTCTTTATCATTTTAACTTCATCTTATTACCCTTAAAGACCGAATGTATATATATATATATAAAAAATAAATAAATAAATAAAAATCACACATACAACTTATATACAACATTCATCCTTACATAGCCTATAGCTCATTCGGCCATTCCTCACTCAAACCTAACAAAGCTTCATATCACACTCCTATGACCGAGCACACATATACTTACATTCCAATACTCATAACATTTAAAAATCACATTCTAAATAAAAGAATCATAACAATGCCGAATCCTTAGGTGTTCAAATATCTAATTTATTCAATTCAACACATCTAAACAACATTAGTTCAAGATCTCAAACATCTTCATTTTCGGCTATTACACCAATACACAAGATGATTTATTTATTATTCTTCACTCATCCAAACTACTTACAAGTACCTTAAACTTGAAGATAATCATGTAACCCATTCATTATCTACCATAGCCGAGAGCTCAAATCTTTCCCAAAATAAAAATTTTAATATGGGTTGAATAAAGAACTTGGTAACTAACTTAAAATTAACAAAAATTTTAAGAATTAATAAGAAGTCTTACCTTGATTCAAGCCTAAGGTAACCGAATGGAGTTTTCTCCCCTTTCCTCTCTTACAATTCGGCCAAGAAGAAGAACAAGTTGAAGCTTTGTTTTCATTACCAATTATTTTCTTATTTTTATTTTATTTCTCTTTATTATAAAGTATAAAGCCCTTTTTACTAATGAATAATTTACATATGTTTAATATAAAAGCATCATCATAGCCGGCCACTAATTTCAAAAAGGGATATTTAACATGCAAGTCCCATATTTTAATAACATGCATTAATAGACCATTTTTAAATTTAGCTATCACATTTCACCATTGTCTCACATAAGTCCTATTTAATAAATTTCACATTCAAATGGTAAAACTAAAGTATGAAACTTTCACACATGCATGTTCACATACAATAAGCATAAAATATAACGGTTAATTATTTTTATGACTTAGTTTTGTGGTTCCGAAACCACTTTTCGACTAGAGTCAAATTAGGGCTATCACAACTTAAATGTTTTGATTTTGCATAAATTGTAAATACTAGACTACGAACTTGTTCGATTATGATTTGACAACAATTCGACAGTAATTTGAAGTGATTTGACTATGATTTGGTATTGGAAAATCTCGGTTGAACCTTAGGCATAGTCTAGGATATTAATGACATGTCATTAGGGTATTAAGTTGGCTTCAGGCCATGATATCAGCACTTTGGGTGTGAGTTATGCCTTGATTTGGCTTCAGGCCATGGTATACGAACTTTGGAGGAGTTACCTTGATTTGGTTACGGGTCATGATATAGGTATTCTGAGGATAAGCTACCTTGATTTGGCTACGGGCCATGGTATAGGTACTTATCGATTGAGATCCTTGAGTATCCAACTTCTAATTTGAATGGCTCAACAGGAAAAATGAAAGATGTGGATTAGAATGAGATTGGTATCAGCTAGTACAGGTACGTAAATAAAGTTTATAAACATTGAACCCATGAAATAGATGAATACCTGGTAAGCTAGTGAATGAATGATCGAATGGTTTAAGATTTAATGTATTTGTATTATCTTGCATTACATTGATTGAATTGTGAATGAATTATGAGATTGCTCATTACGTTAATATGAGCTTACTAAGCTATAAAGCTTACTTCGTGTTATTTTTATATATTATTTAGTGAGTCAAGGCTAGCTTGGATCCAGGAGACTTTGGAAACATCATCGCACTATTGAACATCTATTTTTGGTATTTCTGAAGTTATGTATATATGGTCTATGGCATGTATAGGCTAGTTATGATATTTTGGTTGTGATGATAGCCATGAGATTTGGCTTGTAAATGTTTATGTTATGGTTGTATATATAGCAATGAGTGGTAGCTTATTTTGGCATGTTTGCTATGAATTTGGTTATGGTCTTATACTTCCAAATGATAATTGAATTGTGGAGTATAAATGTTTAGGAAATGCTTTGTTGAAGTATGATTTTAGAAGTTGAATTGCTTAGTATTTGATTAGGTAAATGGTAATGAATTAAGTATTGAATTTGGTTGAAATGGTTATAATATGATTTTGAATTGGTTGATGACTTTTGGCTCTATAATTGTGTCTTGAAATGGTACTATTTGAGTTTGAATAAGTATATGCTAAAAGGGTTGCAAATTGGCTTTGCAAATGGCCTATTTTTTGTATACACGGTCAGAGACACAGGTGTGTGTCTCAGTCGTTTGCGATACACAGTCATGCTACACGGTCATGTGTCCCCTGGTGTTGAAATTGAATTGAAGTCAGTATGCTCCACACGATCTCACACACGGGCATGTGGCTGGCCATGTGGTATAAGTTAGTATACCCCCTAAATTGCATACAGCCAAGCACATGGGCATGTGTGGCCATTTCGAAGGGCACACGGGCTGGACATACGGGCGTGTGGTTGGTCGTGTGACCCAAGTCAATATACCCTCCAGTTTTCACACGACTTGGCACATGGGCGTGTCATCGGCCGTGTGATGCAAGTCAGTATGTATGCTCTATTTGTATATGGCCTAAGACACGAGCATGTCTACTAGCCGTGTAAGGCACATGGCCTATTCACACGGGTCTGTGACCCTTGTATAGATGAAAAATTTATAAGGTTTAAAAAAATTTTGTATGATATTGGTTTAGTCCCAAACCACTTCTACAGTATGTTTAAGGCCTCATAGGCCCTTATAAGGGACAATGTGATTATATTGAATGATGTATGTGAATAAATGCTTAAAATTGATAATTATAAGCTACGTGTTATGTTTTGATCGGTAATACCTTGTAACCCTATTATGGCGATAGATACGGGTTAGGGGTGTTATAGCCAAGGACTATTTCAATCAATTTCTCTCACCATATTTCCAAGAAAGAGGCATTATACATGAGCCATCTTATGTTAGCACACCCCAACAAAATAGTGTTGCCGAAAGAAAGAATGGTCACATTTTAGCTAGTACAAGAGCCCTTTGGTTCCAAAAAATGTCCCTAAACAATACTAGGGGGACGCTGTTTTAACTGCTACTCATATGATAAATAGATTACCTAAGAAAGTTCTTGAATCTCAAAGTCCTATGTAAGTTCTAGCAAAATTCTTTCCTAATTTCGATACTTCAAATAACCTTACTCCCAAAATATTTGGCTATGTTGCCTTTGGACAAGTACATTCTCAAAATAGGGGAAAACTTGATCCACAAGTTGTCAAATGTGTCTTTCTCGGTTATTCTTCCACTCAAAAGGGGTACAAATGCTATCATCCAGCCACAAAAAAATATTATGTATTAGCTGATGTTACTTTTACAGAACAAGAGAATTACTTTACTAGTCCTTATCTTCGAGGGGAGATCTCATTCACAGAAGATAAGAACAGAGAATTCTTTCTTCTTGATTTTCTAGCTCCTGCCCAACCAAACACTCACACTCAGTCCTCTGCCTAGCTAAACACTCAATCTTCTGCCCAGCGAAACACTCAGTCCTTGCCTACCAACCAGCCTAACTAACTCAAAATTATGCAACTCGAAACAGAGCCTAATACACCAAATCACAAGAAGGGTTTCAGGACACTACTCATCCTTTACTAGTTTAATCAAGGAACAAGGCACCAATACAAGTTCAATCATCATCTTCTTCTATACAACCTGCTACTATACAACCTGAGGTAATTGTTCAACCTACTTTGAATACTAATACTAAAACTACTGAAAATTCAGATCAGAGAGGCTATGATTTATTTTCCCATTGCTATTAGAAAAGGGACTAGAGCCTGCACAAGACATCCTCTATACTTATTCATATCTTACAAAAATTTGTCTCATAAGCACAAAGCCTTTCTTATTAGCCTAAATTCCATCTCCATTCCTAAAACCGTATCTGAGGCATTAGATGATGAGAATTGGAAAAATACCATGAAGGTTGAAAAATACCGTATCTGAGGCATTACAAAAATTTGTTTCATAAGCATATGGGACTTGGTGAAATTATCGAGAGGAAAGAAGCCAGTGGGATGTCAATGGGTGTTCACAGTGAAATATAAGTCAGATGGTTCTTTGGAGAGGTACAAAGCAAGATTGATTGCTAAAAGGTACACTCAAATGTATGGAATAGACTACCTTGAGACATTTGCTCCTGTTCCAAAGATGAACACTATGAGAGTGTTGTTGTCACTGGCTACCAATCGAGGCTAGAAATTACAACAATTTGACATAAAAAAATTCCTTTTTACATGGTGATCTTGAGGAGGAAGTCTATATGGATGTTCCACCAAGATTTAGTCCAAATATAGGATAGGTAGTTTGCAAACTAAAAAAGGCTTTGTATGGACTAAAACAGTCCCCAAGAGCTTGATTTCAAAGGTTTTCCAAAGTAATGCTCAAGTTGAGGTATAAACAGAGCCAAGGAGATCACACTCTATTTGCAAAACACTCATCTTTAGGGGGAGTGACTACTTTATTAGTCTATGTAGATGACATTGTAATGACTGGTGATTATCTAGAATGAATGGAGAATTTAAAGAAATGCCTAGTAAAAGAATTTGAAGTCAAAGAGCTCGGTAAGTTAAAGTATTTTCTCGGTATTGAGTGGCATATTCTTGGGAAGGAATCTTTATATCTTAGCAAAAATACATAATTGATTTGTTGACAGAGACGGGCAAGTTGGGATGCAAACCAACAGAGACGCCCATAGAGGTTAACCACTGACTTAGAGATGCACTAGAAAATGCAACAGTTGATAAAAGTTCATATCAAAGACTTATGGGGAAGTTCATCTACTTGTCACATACTAGACTGGATATTGCCTATTGTAACACCCTTAACCCGTATCCGTTGTCAGAATAGGGTCACGAGGCATTACCGTACAACCACAACATAAATCATATATTTGTGCAATCATAATAAAAATCCATTCATCTCAATCACTTTGTCCCTTATAAGATCCTAAGAGACCGTAAAACATGCTTAGAAGTGCTTCAAGACTAAACCAATAACATTTGCAAACTTAGGGAAACTTAGGAATTTTTCCCATAATTAAGGGTCATACGCCCGTGTGAACAGGCCATGTGTCTCACATGGCCACCAGACACGCCCATGTCACAGGCCATGTTAACACAAGGCATACATACTGACTTGTAACACACGGCCAGAGACATGCCGGTGTGCCATGGCTGTGGAAAAAATTGAGGGGTTATTGACTTGGGCCATACGCCCATCTGCTAACCCGTGTGTCACACACGACCAATAGACACACCCATGTATCTAGGCCGTGTCAAAACTATAGGGTATACTGTCTTAATTCAAAAGGGTACCTAAGGGGACACACAGTCGTGTAACATGACCGTGTGTCACACACAGCTGAGACACACACCCGTATCTCTGCCCGTGTGGACAAAAATAGGCCATTTGCAAAGCCAATTTGCCAGCCTTTTCTCATGCACACCTAGCCATCAAAATGGTATCATTTCAATACATATATAGGCAGCCAAAACATGTCAATTCACACACATATCATGTCATCTATCATCAACCCTTTGTATTACTCAATTCCACATTCAAAACATACCAAATCATTATACCAAAATCATCACAACTTGCATAAGTTCCAAATACATTAATTCATCATATTATCATCTATTTCATGTCATAAAACACATCATTAAACTATATCTACAACTAAGGCCAACATACCCAAAACAAGCCAATATATAAGGGATTATGCACATCACTCAAGCCAACTTAAATGACCAAATACATACCAACATTTTCAACCAAAAGTAAGCCAAATCTCATGGCTTAAATCATAATTCAAAACATATCATCAATTCACTAGCTATACATGCCATATACCATATTTACAAGCATCCAAAAATACCAACAAGTAGTCGATAGTGTGATAATAGTTCCCGATGATCCCCGATGTCTGAACTAGCTTTGATAATCTATAAAACATGGAAAGAACACACAAGTAAGCTTTAAAAGCTTAGTAAGCTCGTACTAAATATACACAACAGTTCATAATATACAAATCATCAATTTGAACTAATTCATATCTAAATCATGATGACCTACAAAATTTTCTCATACTTACTCAAGTATTTATGAGCAAGTTTATTACTTATTTTATTTGGATTTCATGCTTTATATGTACATACCTGTATAAATTCATACCAAGCTCATATCTTTTACGTGATACTGTCGAATACTCGATACCTCGCACACTAAGTGCTAAAGCATAGCCGAAGCTATTATAATCTCGCACACTAAGTGCCTTTCATAGCCGAAGCTATCTCAACCTCGCACACTAAGTGCCATATATATAGCCGAAGCTATTCTGACTCGCACACTAAGTGCTCTATATAGCCAAAGCTATCTCGAAACGCACACTAAGTGCCAAACATAGTCGATTTGTAGTTGAATATTACCGTAGTCTTGTATATACAATTTATGCAATATCAAAGCATTAAAAATATAATTGTAACAATGTGTATCACGTACGAACTTACCTCGGACGTAAAAATAACGAAACTAGTCAATTAGTCGAGTACTTTGTTCTTGCCTTGATCTAAGTCCGATTTCTTTTGTTCTTGATCTATATACATTCAAAATTAACTTATTTAATCACCTATTCATTAAATTTCATCCACAAACACATATTTGGGCATTTTTACACTTTAGCCCTAAACTTTCACATTTCTTACAATTTAGTCCTTATTTCACAAATACATAAAATTACACAATTTCTTTCAAATACATGCTATTCAAATTCTCCTAGTATATATATAAGTCCATATTTATCATTTATTCACACATTTAACTACATATTTTCACATTTTCTCAATATAATCCCTAATGTGCATTTTGTCAAAAATCACTTTACAAAACATGTATAACAAACACCAAGCTTGCATAATTCATCATCAAACATCACAAAAATCATTTATTCATCAATGAAATCTTTCAAAATCATCAACACTTTCAAAAATTGAGACATGGGCTAGTTAGAACACCAAGCAACGATCACAAAAACATAGAAATCATAAAAAATCGAGCAAAAACGGACTTACTATTAGAACATGAAAGAGTCGAACCTTCAAAGCTTATTAATGGCTTTTCTTATTTTATGAATCGGTGAAGAAGATGATAATTAGGAAAATCTTTACTTTTTTTGCATTTTACTATTTTAACCTTTATTAATACATCAAATCATGTTTAATATATGTCCATAAATGTCCATCCTCATTATCCATGGTCTAATTTCATAATAAGGACCTTTAATTTAATATCTTATAACATTTTAACACTTTAAACTATGAGAACCTCACTTTTGCATCTTATGCGATTTAGTCCTTTTATCAAATTAAGCATTCAATCGCTAAAATTAATTCACGAAAATTTCACACATTCATGATTTCATGCTCTAAATACCAAAAATAATATTAAAATAATTTTCGACATCGAATTTGTGGTTCTAAAACCATTGTTCGATTTAGCTAAAACCGGCTATTAGACCTATGCAGTCGGTGTTGTAAGTCAATTCATGCACAACCCTGAAGAATCACATCTTAGAGCCATGTGTCAAATTCTATAGCACTTAATGGGCACGCCAGGTAGACGAATTTTATTTAAGAAAGGGGAGAAGTTAACCCTTGAAGCCTATACTGATGCATATTATGCAGGGTCTTTTATTGATAGAAGATCAACCTCGGGATATTGCACTTTCCTAGGAGGCAACCTTGTGACTTGGAGGAGTCAAAAAAGAATGTTGTGGCTAGATCTAGTGCAGAAGCTGAATTTAAGGCGATGGCACTTGGGATTTGTGAGCTATTATGGCTGAAAATCATTTTGGAAGATTTGAAAATCAAGTGGGAAGGTCCAATGAAGTTGTATTGTGATAATAATTCTTCTATCAATATTGCACATAATCCAGTTCAACATGATCGTACGAAACACGTTGAGGTTGACAAGTATTTTATAAAAGAAAAGCTTGACAGTGGCTTAATTTGCACTCTGTTTGTGTCCATTGATGGTCAACTGGCAGATATACTTACCAAAGGATTGTCTGGGAAGTTCTTTCAGAACTAGTAAGCAAGTCGAGAATGGATGATATCCACTTCCCACTTGAGGGGAGTGTTAGATTACGCTTCCTAAATAAGGAATATTGTGTGTGTATTAGCTAGGATTTTGTAAATATTTCAATGATTGTTATCCCTAACTTTAAGGCTATTTTTAGGGTCAACATTCTTAGAATTAGTCTGCTTCCTAGTATGGAGTTTCCTATTAGGCTCACTATATATATATATCAGTGTAATTTCTTGTGAATAAAAAAAATAAGCCTGGTTTTAACAGGATGGTGATCTCATCGTATTCTTGTTTCTGAAGTAGAAGTAAGCCATCCAAAATGCCCTAGAGCTCAGCAACAGCGACCGAACATTTCCCCAAGAAGCAATTATAGTCAAGATCCAATCCTCCTTACCATCACGTATTACTCCATTTGCAGCAGAGAAACTAGAATCAGAGTGAACAACACCATTAGCATTAAGGTTCGGGCCTTTAGAAGCCTGGTGTGTATTAATATCTAAAACTTCATATTGTTTCGCCCAATTTCTCCCAATTGTAAGAAACCTTGATGATTATTTAATACAATATTCTTTGATTGATCCACATTTACATTCCGTCATAAATACACCATTACACATATAACCTCTCTTTTTTTTTCTTTTCTAAAATCACATATAACCATTTTTAAAAATTGAAACAAAGACTCAATAGATTTTGTGTATTCAACTGATTTTTTTAAATATTTGTTTTGGATGCATTTATTTCAATTTTATTATTTTCTATTTTTAATTTCATTTTATAATACAAATACAAGTATATCACCTCCTTAAAAATTGTTAAGATCAATTAAGCTATTATTTATATTAAAATGAAAAACCTTCCTTTTTTAAGTAAAGTGGAAAAGATATATCAAAAGAATTTGGAAGCTAAAACCCCATGCCAATGCTCCATTCTTTAGTCTGACAACCTTTGCGTAATTATTAGTTATAAAGTATTGTACTTCTTTAAACGTATTTAGCTAACTATATGTTATTTTTATAGTAAAATTATAATTACATAATTTATATTTTTAAAAATATTAATTACTACAAATATTTATTAGTATGATAAAGTTAATTTCTAAACAAATAAAAGGTTTAAAATCAAATCATCATATTTATTATGTTAGTCTAAAAAGTATTTGATAATATGATTATTAAATAAAATAAAAACCATATAGAATTTTATGTAATTGTTCTAGTGCATATTTATTGGGTTATTCCTCATTAATATTTAATATATACTTTTTATCATCATCTGTTGGTCATTAGTTGAGTTCATCATCATCATCTGAATTTGAATCTGCATTAATATTAACAAGATTTCCTTTTTCATGTACTCTTTAAAGTATGGATCATCTCAATTCTACCTATGATTGAAATTATAAGATATGCAATATATCAAGACAACCCAACCTTTTTATGCTATGGGAAATATTTTTAGATTTAAAGTATGGATTATCTCAATTCTACCTTTAATTGAAATTATAAAATACTCAATATGTTAGTATGGCCCAACCTTTTTATGGTATGGGAAATATTTTTTAGAACAACAAATATCTTCTCAATTCACATTTCAAAGTCTTAATGTCTAAAATGAAAGAGTTTGGAGTTGTCTATAATACTTGTGTCTAACATCATTATCTCAAATGTTATCAAGCCCGATGATATGGTGCAAGAAAACATTTTCTATTTTCATAATTAGCACTAACCTTATCATATTTGAGTTCATAGTCCAAATAATCAGAACTTTAATTATAAAAACTTATATAAACTTAACTTAGAGAAAAAATTATGTTAGGTTATATCCTTTTTATAGAATGTAAATTAAATAAAAATAATATAAAATTTATAACATATAACCTTTACAAAAAGTTGTATAAATTGTCCAAACCTTTCATAGCACTTCTATACCATAACTTTCAAAACTATCTTTTATAAAAAGTTATGATAAAAAACTATAACATTTTTTTATAAATAGGTATATTATTTTTATAATATATAGCATGAACACATAAATAAGTTATGTCCATACTTCCTTACTATAACTTTTATAAATAAATATATGATAAAACTTTTATAACCTGAAAATTATTTTTTATGATAAATTTTTACCATAACTTAAAATAAAATTTAAATAATATATATATTTTATAATTTTTAAAGTACACAAATTATTTTTATAATATAAAATTTAAGATTTATAATATAAAACAATTTCCATAACCATCCCAAACACTCATACGTATTCATGCTTATAACATAATTTTTGTAACTTTTATAAAAATAGTTTTAAAATGTTGAACTTAAGTATAATTACATGCATTATTAATCTAATTTTTACCCGTCCCTTAAGATTGAAAAGTGTAATTGAAATACTCCAATTATACTCAATTCAATAGAATTCATCAATTATCATAATTATCTAAATATACCACCTTCCTGATAAACAATCATATCTAAATTTAATTATTAGATGAGTTTTCATTCATTATCAAAATTTCTTGATAATCAACAAAATAATAACCTTTAAATATTAGTGGACTTGTTTGTATGATACGGGTGGATTTAGCGGTCCACTTACCTTAATTTCTAAGTCATCTAAGCCTGTATCTTCCCGTGATAAGCAAACACCGATAAGTGTCTCATGACCAAGTGTTCGAATATTCGTAGACTTTAACCCTTTATCCAATTGCTTCAATTTTGTAATTATTATTTAATTTCGTCAAGATAATAAGGTTTAAAATTGCCACAAACACAAACATCAAAAATGAAGAAAAATAATAATATTAATATCATTGAGATGGATAACAATAAGGTTTAATTTTGTCATTTCTGTTTCGATATCGGCTGTTTTTGTTGTTATGTTCTCTTCTGTTCCAAACTAGAATCATTAATTTTATGTTCTATTTTCTCAAATTCGGCCATGTTTTAGTCAATGTTGATCTGTATATGTCATTTAAAAATCTATTTTAATTTTTATGTTAACCATTTTATTTTTAATTATATTAAAATAAATATAATTTATCAAACTTAATAATTTTGGAGTTTACATTATATATTTTTGTATGTCATATTGACGCTATGTAATTGAAATACATATAATATATATCTTTTATTAATAAACTAGAAATTTAAATTCATATGTGTTACCATTTGTGTGACTCGAATCTCGCCACTTGTTGAAAAAATAAATATAATGACAAAATAAGGGGATCTGTGGGGGTGAGAGGTCGAGGGCTGTACCGCATAAGTTGATGCCGTATAAAACTATACTCTACTATTTAACTTTGATTAGAGCAGGGTTTTCAACCCTTAAATAAATGTAGTTGAAAGTATTGTATCATTCGTTTTTCAACATTAGTGAATTTCTTTTCCTCTGCCTATAATTTTTTCCCAAAAAAATTTTCCTGTAAAATTTGTGTGTTCTTTTTTTTTCTTATTATTATTTTGCAATCATTTTATTGTCTTCATCAACGTTTATTATAACAATATATATTAGTAATAAGACTTTAGCAATGTTGACAAATGTTTAGGCTCATGGACTTTAATGTCTCAAGTTTAATTTCTACTCGTCATGAGTTATTTCTAAATTTATTTGACTTAAATTTAAGTTATTTGGCTTCAAATGTATTGGAATTGTTAGTCCATGAGTCTTTGTTAGAATCATTAGTTTGATACAAGGTTTACTTTTACTAATAAATCTTTACAAACCCTTAAATTAGAAGAAAAATGTTTTAAAGACATTTAAATTTATGTCCTCTTAATTATTACAATGACAACCGTATTAATGGATAAAATTCAATTTTAATTTTAATTTCTTTTTAGTTATGAAATTCAAAGAAATATTAACCGCTGTTAAAAAAAATACAATTCATCACATATAATTTTTTGATACCGACAATACATCATAATTGATGAAGACACCGAACTCTATTAGCACTGGAACGAAGGAATTAGGGCAAACCAAATTTTTTAGTGATCAGCAACGGCACGACAACATAGCGATGTTGGATTCTTTTATTATTATATGATGAAGTGTTAGGTCAACCAACTGCATTTCGTGTAAAGAAAGCATAGATAAAAAGGGATAAACCTTGCGGCAATCAACTATGTGTTTCTTGCTTGAATTGAACATGTTTTGTAGACATCCAGAATATTGAATTTTAGACCCATATGGCATAAAAAGGGTCTCAACGAATATGTTTCAAAAGTTTCAGTGGTGTCTCACTTTTTGCAAACAAGGAAATTGCACCGGAAGTTTCCCACAAGGGCTGAGCCTTACAGTTTCATTTCCTTAATTGGAAAATTCCTTTCGCTTTTCGTGCTTTGCTTAACAACAATAATTCGCTTCTGGAAAAATCTGACGATATTTGCTTGCTTTGTCTAAGGGATGGGGGTGCAGTGCAAGCGGAGAACTGAGGGCAAAATCAACCTCAGGGAGCTCCCAACAAATCCTGGAAACCTTAAGCTAGCTGTAAATATGACTATTGAGTGAGCAGAGAGAAGCAAACAACGGCGATTTGGTTTTGCGGTGAACATAGTGATTTGCGTCATATTTCAGATTAAGGTGTTCGAGATTTGAATATGAGCTTTCTTGGGGGATCATTTCCTTCTATCAGCTCTGCTTGCACTGCAGCTCTTTCATCCATTTTCATCGTATCTATTCACACTGCAAACTTAAAGGAAGATTAATTTAATTTAATCAAAACCAAAATAAGAAGTTTTGAAAAGCGCAAGGAAATGGATTTCCTGAAACTGACTTGAGTTTCATATTAAAATGAATATTTGTGTCCAACTTGCGGTTTACTTCCTATCATGCAAACATGAAACAATCTTTATCTGTTCTTCAAATCCCAAAGAAATTTGCCCAGTTGAGGTAGGAAGGTATATTTTTCTCATTGCTTTTAAATTTTGAAGGCTATGCTAATGCTATGAAACAACGTAAACAAGTAATTTATGGTTAAAAGGAAGATTTTATTTATTTATTTAATGATAAATTTTTCATAATGCTTTCGAACTCTTAAATTAGAAGAAAAAATACACTTAAAAGCACATTATCTTAATTATTTTTATAGTAATTATATCAACTAAATTAAAGCTCAAATCATAAAAAGAAGAACATTTGTTTATTTATTTATGTCTTTGCTTCTAATGTTTTTCATTTGAGAGATAATTGTGATTTTATTATCCAAAAATCAGAAAAACTCTGCTACAAAACAACAACTGTTTTACTGCTGCTTGTGATTCTCATTTTCTCTCATTTTATTTCACTTACTAAAGCTTAAAAGCTAAAACATCCTCTTAAAATAAAATGCATTTTGGTGATTCAGCATGTTTTCGATGGCGATTGTTTTGGGTGGAATGTGGTCTTTGAAGGGCATTGAGAAATTTGGGCGTTTATGTATGTGGAAGCGTTCTATTGTTGTTGGGTCTTTGCCTGATTTCTGGATTAGAATCCATTGGGGTTATGTTGTTTTGGACCCCAAGACAAGCACTTGAACTTTGGTTATATATCAGCATTTAGCGGTTCATAAAGGGGTGGAGAATAGTTTATGTGTTTTGTCGGTGACAAGACCCAAGATATAGCCCTAATATTTCTTTCGCCAAGTATTCTTCCGTAGTAGTTGTTTTCCAGACATATTTCCCTAAGAAAATTTCATTGACTTAATAAAAGTAAAAATTCAAAAGTCAATTAAAATTTTAAACAAAACTATTATCAATTGGGTTTTAATCGAATTAAACTATTGAATTTTTTTAAATCATTGGCAGCCCATTATATGATTATATGGTAATTAATATGATGATTGACATGATAATTTAAAAAGAAAATGATGGGGTTGACATTTTTCTGGTGATATAGGTGATTTCGAAATTTTATTAGGAAAAAGTATAAATTAAAACTTGAAAACAGAAAAGTCTTAAGGAAAGAAAGCTAAACTAACACTATTGTTGCAAGGTTAATTAGGTATAAATGTCAATTTTAAAAGATAATGTCTCAAATTTAGAAAAATATATCGATTTTAAAAAGAGAAATAAAAAATGTTTTTTAAAAGAGGTGTTTTTAACTGAGGTGGCAGTCAAAGGACTAAAAGCGTGTCCGGCTCCTGACTGCTACCTCATTTGAAAACGTTTTCCAATAGGAAACGTTTTTTTTCCAACAATCATTTTATCCAACAGTCAAAAATATGACGCACTCGTCAATATGACGCCAGAAAATGCGAGAACTCTAATCTCTACTATGGCCGCAAACTCGCAACAGTTCGGCTCTTCAAGTGAACCTAGCCGATGGGTTCACGAAATAAGTACCATTTCTTTGGAAAATAAAATAGACAAATTGACTGATATTGTCAACTCTCTTGTCACAGGTAAGATAGGAGCCGCGAAGGTTTGTGGAATCTACACGATGCCGGACCACCCAACCGATTAATGTCCAATGCTACAAGATGAGACGGGTGCCCAAGTCAATGCCATAAATAATTTCCCAAGACCTCCTCAAAGGCCATACAATCCCTACGGTAACACTTTCAACCCCGGTTGGAGAGATCATCCAAATATGAGCTATGGAAACAAAAACCAAAATTACCAACCAAGACCACCTCCCTTTCCAAATCAATCACCACAAAAAACCTCTCTTGAGACCATTGTTGAAAAGTTGGCCATTTCACAAGAGAAATTCCAAACTCAAACACAATCTCATTTCCAAGAAATTGACAAACAAATAAGCCAACTAGCCCAAACCGTTGGTTGCCTAGAGTCTCAAGGACGATTGCCCTCTCAAACCGAAACAAAACCGAGGGAAAATGTGAGTGCGATTACTTTACGAAGTGGTACCGTAATTTCACCAGAGCCGACAAAGGAGCCCGAGAAAATCGAGAAAGACAAAGAAGACACTTCTTTGAAGAGTCAAGAAGAAAAATCCTCGCCTACCTCAGGTAAAGTCATTCCTAGTCCTTCTTTTTCTACTTACGAGACTCCTCTTCCCTTTCCAGGAAGGCTTGCAAGGCGTGACAAAAAGGAAGAGGAGAAGGAAATTTTGGATATATTCAAAAAAGTGGAATCAATATTCCACTCCTTGATGTCATTCGGAAGGTGCCAAAATATGCGAAGTTTTTGAAAGACTTATGCACAAATCGGAGGTGGTTATCCAGTAATGAAAGAGTTAACTTCAACGAGAATATTTCGGCCGTTTTTCAAAGACGCCTACCACCGAAATACAAGGACCAAGGGACGTTTGCAATTCCGTGCAAAATAGGAAAATTCGGAATAAAAAGGGCGATGTGCGATCTAGGCGCATCTATTAATGTCATGCCGCTAAGCGTCTACAAAAAAATTTCAATAGAACCATTAAAAGAGACGCGAGTGACAGTTTAATTAGCTGATCGGTCAGTTATCTACCCCAAAGGGGTACTAGAAAACGTGTTGGTAAAGGTAAACGATCTCATTTTCCCTGCTGGTTTTTACATTATTGACATGGAAAATGATCACAGCAACAACGGATCAGAAATCTTGCTTGGACGCCCTTTCTTGTCAACAGTGCATACAAAAATCGATGTCCATAACGGCATCTTAACCATGGAATTTGACGGGGAAGTGGTTAAATTCGATGTGTACAAAGCTATGAAGTATCTTGATTCCATCGCAAGTTTAAATTTTGTTGATATTATAGATCCATTAGCCGATGATTTTTTCGAAACTGATTTGTTTTATGATTTTTGTAGGGAATTGGAGGATATCGATGATGAAAGCGAAATCATTTCAACTTTTTCCTCTATTTCTGATTCTCGATTAATTCCATCTAAACCCCTTCCCTCAATTTTACAGGCGCCACAACTAGAATTGATGCAACTTCCATCGCATCTCAAATACGAATTTTTGGGCGATAACTGAACCTTGCCAATTATCATTTCAAGTGAATTATCACGACAGGAAGAGGAAGAATTGACTGTTGTTTTGCGCACCTATAAGAAGGCAATTGGATGGACATTAGCTGATATCCAAGGCTTAAGTCCATCCACTTGCATGTATAAAATTAAAACAGAGGAGAACGCGAAACCAACGAGAGAAGGCCAGCGACGTTTAAACCCGCCAATGATGGAGGTTGTGAAGGAGGAGATTCAAGAGTTGCTAGATGCTGACATTATCTACACCATTTCTGATAGCAAGTGGGTAAGTCCGGTCCATATTGTGCCAAAGAATACTGGAATTATAGTGGTCGAAAATGCTGAAGGAGAAATGATTCCGAAGAGAGTACAAAATGGTTGGAGAATGTGTATCGATTATAGGAAACTCAACTCACAAACCCGAAAGGACCATTTTCCTTTACCATTTATTGATCAAATGATCGAAAGACTTGCTGGAAAAACACATTACTATTGTCTTGATGGATTTTTTGGGTTTTTTCAGGTTTTGGTGGCACCTGAAGACCAAGAAAAAACAACATTCACTTGCCCTTTCGGAACATTCGCCTATAGGAGAATGCCTTTCGGTCTTTGCAACGCTCCGGTCACATTCCAACGATGTATGTTAAGCATTTTCTCCGATCACATCTAGCGAGGAATAGAGGTATTTATGGATGATTTTACTGTTTACGGTAATTCATTCTCTCAATGCCTTTCCAATCTTTCTTATGTTCTTAATCGATGCATTGAATTTAAATTGGTTTTAAACTACGAGAAATGCCATTTCATGGTAAGTAAAAGATTGGTACTCGGTCATGTGGTTTCGGCCTAAGGAATTGCCGTTGATAAGGGAAAGATTGATGTATTTCGCTCACTTTCATACCCCACTTCGGTGAGGGAAATTCGTAGTTTTCTTGGCCATGCAGGTTTCTACCGACGGTTCATAAAGGACTTCTCTAAGTTGGCGCAACCTCTTTGCCGATTACTACAAAAGGACGTGAATTTTGTTTTTGATCAATCTTGCAAAGATTCGTTCGATGAGCTTAAGGGAAGACTTATATCAATACCAATTGTACAACCACCAAATTGGACTTTACCATTTGAGATTATGTGTGACGCATCTGACCTTAGCGTGGGAGCCGTTCTTGGCCAAAGGAGTAAAGAAGGACCACACGTGATAGCCTATGCCTCTAGGACTCTTGACTCGGCTTAACGCAACTACTCGACAACAGAAAAAGAGCTTTTTACTGTCATTTTTGCATTAAAAAATTTTCGTTCTTATTTATTAGGAACTAAAATTTTTGTTTTTTCCGATCATGCAGCGCTGAAATACTTGATGAACAAAAAAGAAGCAAAGCCGAGGTTGATACGATGGATTCTCTTACTGCAGGAGTTCGATATTGAAATTAAGGATAAAAAGGGAAGTGAAAACTTAGTAGCTGACCACGTAAGCTGTTTGCCTACTTCACCAGTCGAACCTCCCCTACGAGAAAAATTTCCAGACGAAACATTGATAGAAGCATACGCATCATTCCCATGGTTCGCCGATTTGGCGAATTTTCTAGCTACGGGTAAATTTCCAAACAATCTATCTCAATCTGAGATCAAACGTATAAAAAGAGAGTCTCGGTACTACATTTGGGATGATCCATATTTATGGAAAAATTACTTAGATCAAATCATGCGACGATGCGTAAGTAACAGCGAGGTAAAATCCATACTTGAGTTTTGTCATTCCTACGCTTGTAGTGGACATTTCGGCCCTAAACAACCGTACACAAAATTCTTAAGTGCGGATTTTTTGGCTAACCTTGTTTAAAGACACTTACAACTTTTACAAAGCATGTGACAGGTGCCAAAGAGTCGAAAATCTAAGTCGAAGGAGTGAGATGCCATTAAATCCTATACACATCTGTGAAACTTTCGATGTGTGGGGGCTCGATTATATAGGGCCATTTACCTCATCATTTGGAAATTTATACCCAAGAAAATGATGCGAAAACCACAACTAATTTTTTTACGTGATTTTATTTTCTCAAGATTTGGAACTCTGAAAGCGATCATTTGCGACAGAGGAACACATTTTGTTAACCGAGTCTTCGAAGTTTTGATGAAGAAATATGGCGTGACACAGCGGATAGCGACAACTTATCATCCGCAAACCAATGGACAAGCAGAAGTTTCAAATTGAGAAATCAAGTCAATCCTAGAGAAGACCGATAAACCAAACCGGAAAGATTGGAGCTTGAAGTTAGTTGATGCGTTGTGGGCATATTGCACGGCCTACAAAGGACCTATCAGGATGTCACCTTACCAAGTTGTTTTCGGCAAACCTTGCCACTTGCCTGTCAAACTCGAGCATAGGGCACTTTGGGCGGTGAAGGAATGTAATATGGAGATGAATGCTGTTGGCGAAGCACGAAAACTTCATATCCAAGAGCTTGAGGAGATTCGCCGTAACGCTTATGATAGCGCACAAAATTATAAAGAGTGAACAAAACCATTTCATGACAAACGCATTTCATTTAAATCATTTTCCGTTGGGCAGAAAGTTCTCCTATTTAACTCAAAATTAAAAATTTTTGTAGGAAAACTTAAGTCTAAGTGGAGCGGACCATTTATCGTGATCAATGTTTTTCCTCATGGAGCCGTGGAAATTGAAGATAGCTCAGGTGCACGGTTTAAAGTTAATGGACAACGGCTAAAATCTTTCTCCGAGAGCACACCAATTAGACTAATTGAAGAAATCGGGTTGGAAGAGCCAAAAATCTGACAGGAAAATGGCGAGCTTAACGACGTTAAACAAAGTGTTAAATGGGAGGCAACCCATTTGTTTACTTTTCATCAATTTTAATTTTTTTATTTGTCGTTTGTTCAGACCCCTCCAGGCCCTAGAAGAAAACATCACGGAAATATTCTCCTTCCTTTACCTCAGCCGTGGCCGCCGTCGTCATTGATCACGGGGATTATCCTTTACCTTTCTTTGTTCTTAAATGTACTTTACATTTTTTTTTCCGTATTGGGACAGTAAGATTAAGTGAGGGGGAGGGTAAAAGATGACACTAATTTCACCTTGCTTGTCATATTTGTTTGATGATATGTTTGTTTGAATTGATTAGAAGAACAACTCCTTTGCCGTTGCTTGCCGCTAAGCATGTTATGATTATTTTAGTTCATAAAGATACTTGAATTCTAGCATGGTTGATAATCGAATAATATGAGTAAGTCTAATTTGACAACCCTTACAATTTGTCTTGATGTTGTTAGTTGAGTTTCTCACCTAGCTTAATTAATTAGCCCATTTTGTGAGAACTTGAGCCTTTAGTATGTATTATTATATTTTTATGCTCTTTTTCTTGCCTGAGAGTGTCAATTTGGACATTGGAATCTAGAAATTGTGGCTTGTATGCATTTTGAGATTACATTGGAATTTGATGCATTAATATGATTTAGGCATTAGGATTCACCCTTTCTTTTCCCTTAATGAACCAAGTTGAAGCCTAGTCCTGTTTTCTTTGTTTTCACCAAGATTTTAAACCCGAGCCTTTTCATTTATTCCTCTCTTCCACCATTGACAAGACAAAGAGCATAAGTTTAAGGTTGTGAGATCATGTTCCACAAAAAAAAAGTTTGATGATTTGTTCATTATAGCTACCTTTGTTTAGTTTGCTTATTCTTGTTGCCTATGCTTTCTAAGGTTGTGGACATGATATAGTTACTTGTTGGGAAACTCTTGTCTTGATTTTCTTTAGCCTCATTTTAGCCTTATTCCCCACCTTTACCTAAGCCCCATTACAACCTTTATTAAAAGTCCTAATGATTTCTGCATCTCATTTCTTTAAAGTAGTGGAGAATTGATCTTGCCACAAGCCTATGGAGACCCTTATTCAAATTTTGACTTTGAGTGAATTTGATTTCTACAGCCGAAACACTTTGAGTGATTTGAGTGCATCTTGGTAAGAATTAAGCTTAGGTTAGAATTTGATTAATAATTGATAGACAATGGTAAGGTTGAATGATTGTTCTTGCTTGCACCTATTCGTTTTGATTCATGTTTTATTCACGTCATTTTTTGTGCACTTGAACTCTCATAACTTTGTTTAAGACTTGCAACGGTTTAGGAGGAAGCTGATTAAGCTTTTGATTAATTTATTTCAAACATACTTGAGGACAGGTATGAGACAAGTGAGGAGGAATTTGATGTACTCTTATATTTGACACTTTTTGCTTGTTAATTCCTTTGTCTTATGAATTTTTCACTACTTAATTGGTTGTATTTGATTTATTTCTTGTGTAGTGAACCCAATACTAGAAATGGCAACAAAAATACGTAATCTGTAGTTTTCTTTTTTTTTATTCTGTCACGGCTGGAGTCGTGGGCACGACGCTGGGCACGACGCAGATTTGACGTGGCAAATCAGAAGTCAACACGAGGAATATTCTGGAAACAACTTATCTTGATCTATTGACGTGATTTGGGGGATTTTGGATTTCATTTTCATAATTTTAAAGATATTATCTTATCTTTTTTTGATTAGTTTGTTGATTTGGGAATTTGAAGCATATAAATACCCACCTTTGGGTAAGGCTAAGGGGATCTCTTGTCTTTTGTTCTTATTGCTACTTTATTTTCATTTTTAATAAAATTTTCTTCTTTTGTTTTATTTCTACTTTATTTTATTTTATTTTATGTTTTTACATGATCAAAACATGTTAAGCATGATAATTAATATCATGCTTGGCTAATTTTTCTCAAGCCAAGAGCTAGTACGAATCAATTCCTCACGTGAGAATTGAATATTGCTTAAATCCCTTCGGGATACATTTTCGTCTTTCTGCTTTGATAGTTTGGCAATCGGCCTTACTAAAATTTTTAAACGTTTTTCAAATAAAAAAGGATCTGTTGGTTTGGAATCGTTTAATTTTACAGTTGGGAGGAAGGATCAGCCTGTGGCATTTCGACTTCCTATGAACACTCTTAGCGACGGTCTGCTAAGGAAAGACGAGATCGGAAATGATTCTCGATAAGATAACTTCTGAGTTGGGCTTTTCCTGTTTTAAAACTAAGTATTTTAACGGCGATAGACGTGGTTGATTTACTTAAGAATCAACTTTCGAAGATAGACTTCGGAAGGTCGGGTACATGAGAGAAAAGCAAGTTACGGTGGGTTGGGCCTCATAGACTGTAACCGACATGAATCCTAGAGCAAAAATCTATTTTCAATGATCGTGGGAATTGACGAAACTAGCTCAAGGCGATTCTTATACTCGTGTTTATTCAACTCAATCTTTCATCTTCTTTATTTTATTGCTTCTATTTTAATACATCTTTCTTTGCAATTTTACTTGTTTATTTTATTTTCTTGTTACTTCTCAAATCACTTTTTTTTTTTATTTTCTATTTCAGCTCCTAGGTCAAGAACAAGAAATTTAATCAAGAATTCCAATAAACTCCCTGTGGATCGACCCTCTTCCACTATTCTACCCTTTTATTTATTTATTTTATTTTTGAAAAGGTTTATTTTATTTTGATAGGCAAAACGACGCTTGTCACCCGCTATATAAACCTTACTTATTTTCTTTTTTTTTTTCGTTCAATCCTATTCTTTCAATTCTCTCAGTCATATTCTCTCAATTCTCTCTACTATTTTATTCTCGATTTTTCATTCAATTTCTCTCAAATTCTTTTTGTCTTAATTTTTCGTTTCGTAATTTCTTTGATTTTATTTGATTTTTTATAATTTTAAAATGTCAATGCCTCTTATTCATTTGGATGACAAACACATTTTTGATGTCTAATTACAAATGGTAATAAAATATTATTATATATATTTTAATTAATATAATTATTAAATTGTTAACATTATTAATTTTAAAAATTTTTCTATTAATATAATTAGACCAAGATCGGATTATCGAGATGTATATACATAATTTAAGTGTAAAGGCATCGCGTGTTATTGAACAACACTTGCAAGAGGCGGGATTCTTAGATTATCGGATTCTTGCACATGTATCATATGCTCGTAGGGACTAAATAGGAGCTCACACTTATCAGTGCTTTGCGGGAAAGATGGAAACTTGAGACACACATTCCATCTTTTGTGTAGTGAGTCCTGACCCTAACAGGGAATCCCGAGATAAAATTTCAAAACCCAATAATCCCAAGATAATTTTCAAACATCCTATCCTTGGAATCCTGGATGGTTATTGGCTTCCAGATTTTTTTTTTTCATTTTCCCCTTGATTGCCTATATAGAAGGGGGTTTGCTCCCTTCTACTCCATAAGCTCCCTTGCGCACTGTCCCTTAGAAAAAAAAATATTTTTGTTTTCATTTTTTTATTTGTTGAGTGTTGAAATTTTGGGAGGGAAAATTTGTTCATGTTGGAGTTTTAGGGAGACATTGTGATAGTTTTAAGATAGGTTTGAGTTTACGGTAATGCAGAGCTGCTTGGAGACCCACACTTTTTATTTTCTATGTATAGAATGCACCATCACCTTAGAAAATGTTGCATTGTAACTCGGGCTCCCAATTCATGGTAGTTATACAGTCATGGGTTGAAGTATAACTAGGGCTCCTAATTGATGGTGGTTATGCAGTCATGGGTTCAAGTACAACTTGAACTCCTAGTTGGTAGTGGTTATACGGTCACGAGTTGAAGTTTCATACCATTACAAGAGGATTCTTTATAAACCTATACATAAGTTTGATTGTATCACCCTGAATTTGGGCCTAGAAGTTTTGGGCCTTAAGCATGGGAGCGGTTGAAGGCAGCTTATAATATTCTGTTGTGCATGCAAATTGCGTTAATGAAGGCTTGTTTTAGTGGTTAAGTGTGTTGAGAAGTGTTGGAGAAGTCCCGGTTTAAACTCGGACTCTAGCAAAAATTTGGTTTAAGGTGAATCAAACCACAGGTGTAGTAGGTAGGCCTTAAGAATATTGTTGGAGAAATTGTGACACAAAAACCTTATGGCTTAGTGGCAAGTGGCGTGTGGAGCATTTGAGGGAGGCATGGGTTCAATCCCATAGTAAGCAAAGAGCATTTATTTTACTAACAGGCGGCAAGAGTTGGTGTTGAATTTAAACTCGATGTTGAAGGGATCCTACATCGGAAGCTAGCATAAGAGTGGATGGGAAGTCGGCTTTAAATAGAGAGAACCATGAGGAGAGTAAAGGTACCTTTCTTGGTCGATCCTTTCGCTTTATGGCGTGCTCGTTTAGGTCAAGGCGTCGGCTAAGAGTGCTCGGAGCGTGGATTAACTCCAGCCTCTAATCGTGTGTATTTATCACTACTCTTGTTGTTGGATGGCTACTTGGCCACGATGGTAGAAAGGGGCCATATGGGCCCAATGGGCCTACGGCCCAATTGGATAAGTTGTTTGATTGTGTAGTAAATATTGGACTAGGCTAGGTGAATCGCATATCTGTGGCTAGGTTTGGGCTAAAAGGGCCACACGAGCGTGGGCCCATTTGGGCGAGAATAAGCTTTAGGCCCATTCGTATTGTTATCCATGTTTAGAATACTTTAGTTTACCAATTACTTGAAATGCCCTCGACTTGTAAAATTACCAAAGTACTCCGATTTACGTAATTACTATTTTACCCTCGATTTACGTAATTATCGTTTTACCCTCGGTTCTGAAATTCTTGCTTTACCCTCGATTTACTGTAATTACCGCTTTTACCCTCGGTTCTGTAATTCACTGCTTTACCCTCGATTTACAGAATTATCGTTTTACCCTTGATTGTGAAATTACTGAAATACCCCTATAAGGTAGAATTATCGAAATACCCCTATAGGGTAGAATTACTAAAATACCCTTATAGGGTAGAATTACCGAAATACCCCCGTAGGGTAGAATTTCTTGTAGGGTAGAAATACCGAAATACCCCTGTAGGGTAGAATTACCGAGATACCTTTGTGGGGTAAAATTATCATTTTGCCCCTAGGGTGTTAAATGACTGTTTTGCCCTTGTGGGCAAGTGACTGACTTGGACTGTGTGTTTGACGGATTTGATTGTGAATATATGTTGGTGATATGAATAACTTGACTGTGATTGTTTGATTCAAATATGGGCATGACATTCTGCATACATGACATGTTGCATGGGTTGGGATTTTGTACGGAGGAAGCGTTACGGTGGCTATGCCACAAATATTCTGCTCGTGGCTCGCCACAATATTCAGATCCGTGACTCTGTCACAATATCTCGATAACCGATCGATGGTTGAGTGCCAATCACGTTACCGAAGGCTGTGTGCCGTTGTTGTGGGCTTCGTGCCAATTATAGACCCGTTATTAATGGCTCTGTGCCAACCTAAATATGGCTTTGTGCAATCTTGACTATGGCTACGTACCAAACGTATTTACCTGTAGCTATGTGCCTAACATATTTGTTGACGACTCTGTGTCGATCATATTTACCGAAGGTCAGGCACCGCTTATATTACCGTCACTAATGGCTATGTGCCGAAGTTATTACAGTTATCTATGGCTTTGTGCCACGTATTCTGTTAGGTGGCTTTGCCACATTATTCGATTCGTGGCTCGCCACAATATTCAGATCCGTGACTCACACGATATCTCGCTCGTAGCCATGCTGCAAATTTTATGGTGTGTAGCGGATGGGTGGGTCGAGTTGTCTCCCACATGGTGTAAGGTTGGTACGGGGTGTATACTACCGGATTGGGTTGGGATTGCATTCACATTCGATTCGATTTTGTCACCTAATTCGATTCGATTTTGATTACATTACTATCGATTCGATTCGATTACACATCGATTCGATTCGATTCGTCACCTAATTCGATTCGATTCGATTACATTACTAATATTGATTCGATTCGATTCGATTCACATCGATTCGATTCGATTCTCATTTTGGTTCCAATTCGATAATGTTTCTTATTCGTAATGGGCTAAAGTCCATCCGTATCGTCTGTTGTAATGGGCTAAGACCCGATTGGTACCGGTTGTAAGTAAGGCTAGGGCGGACTTTTAATTCTTTTAGATGACCGATCGCTTTTTTATAGTAGGGATTTCACACTCGGTTTAGAACTCACCCCGCTTATTAACTTTTCGTAATTTCCACTTTAGATGGATCGGGTTGCTAGGGGCTCGCAGAAGCCACATACACTATTTATGTTACAGCTTTGATTATTACCTTTAAATTATTTTATGTGGGTTGTAGTAAAGCCGTTGTAATTTTCTCGGATTTCAAATTTGGAATTTTATTTATTGTTCTTATAATTGCTAGTATTAGAACACGATTTTCTAAAGCAACTCATCGTTATTCAAAACATCACGTAACCGCAATTATTTTTAAAGTAAGTTTCCGCAACTACCAAGATTTTTACAAAGTTGTTAAGAATGTTATTCAATTGAGGTTTTCTAACAAGGTTTAAAAAGGGTATAATTTTTAATTATTAAGAAGGGTTTTAATGGAAACATGGTTTTCGAAAACACTTCAATGTGACACGCCAAGTTCGAGCCAAACTTCCGTGCCGGGTTTGGGGTGTTACATTGATATCATAATCATAGGGAAGAAAGGAGCTCACCAGTATAATCATCTTATTCTTTTTCCCCATCAACTTAGTATCTTTTAGGTGGAGTGATAGTGACAGTGGAAACAAACTGTGCTTTGACCATCTTTTGAAACTGAAGAAAACACTTAACTACCTGAGATTTACATTGAATGAGATAAATCCACGTAAACTGACTACACATGTCAAAGAATGAGACATAATACAAGTTAGAACCACAAACAACCGACGTTGGTCCCCACAAGTCGGATACAACCAAATCAAACAAATCTTTATACTCAGTAGTAGAATTTGAAAATGGCAGTTTATGAGATTTCCCCTTTTGACATACAATACAGACATTATCAAGGCACTTTTTATTTGACACAATTTGACACTTATCAAGAACAAGTTTAACAGTAGAAGCGAACGAATGACCAAGCCGTTGATTACAAAAGAAAAAAAGCATTATCAAAATCATTACGGGCTTATAATCTTGTGTTAATAATAAATGGAGTAGTAACAGGAGAATCAGTTGAGACTAGGGAAAAATAATAGAGCCCGTCACGAGTGTGGTCCCTCAACAAAATTTCTTGAGTCTGGATGTCTTTAACAACACAATAGGATGGATGAAATTCAAAAAATACATTATTTTCACTTGCAAACTAAGAAATAGATAGTAGATTCTTCCGTATATTTGGAACACATAGAACATTAGACAGATGAAGTATCTTACTCTTCGTAGGTAAAATAGAATTCCCAACACATGATATTTTTGTAGGGTTCCCATCGCCCATGAGCAGAGAAGAGGTAACTGAGTCTGGCATGGACTCATGCAAAGCAGTGGCCTCCCGGTATACATGATGCATGGCCCCTGAATCAGGACACCAAGAAGAGGTCCCTACAAGCATAGGAATATAAGAGTTTTCATTATCAAAATTAGAACCATATTGAGTTGAATTAACATTGGACTTGGAGGTGGTAAAAAAATCTGGGGCATGAAAATCTGGAAGATGAGGTAACCAACGCATGGCAAGGAATTAACATCATGAACAAGAGCCCTTGGTTTAGTCCACCACGGCACACCGGTCCTAGGATTTGGAACAGAAAAATTTCTATCTGACTTAAGCCCAACAAAATTAGCAATGGGCCCAACATTCTGGCCCACATTAGGGGTTCAAGGTGTCGGCCTATTATATGGCTCATACTTACGGTTTGAAGCAAATGGCCTATTAGGGATCACATTTGGATAAACATTCGACCCATATTGAAGACCTAAATCTCGCGGCAAACCAGGCTGAGAATGGTTGCCCAAATCACGCTGCAATTGAACACCACATTGGGGGGTAACTTGAGTAGTACACGGGCTCACATCATCACCAAAGGTCCCATCCAATTAACCGACTGCATATTGAGAATTAAACATAGATTTCATAACCCTAGCAGCTGAGAGGTTTGAGAGATAACCATTACAAGGCTGCCCTCTCCATGCAGCACCATAGAGAGTGTCCACCGGAGCCACCACCGTGGATCCAAGATACATCTCAGATCCAACAAAACCAGTTGGGTTACCACGCACCGACGGACACAAGCTAGAATCACTAGTACCACCATCGTGTGATCTTTGATCTGTGCAACCAGCAAACACTGGGACCATGGTCGGAGCCAGAGCAGAAGGGCCGCTGTAGTCACGATTAAATCAATAGTAACATCTTTGAGCCAAGTGGCCAAAGTGTTCACATATTTGGCACTGAATCCTAGTGCAAAAACCACACCGACGAGTTGGAAAAAAAGAACGGTCACCGTGTACAGAGTTCATCACTGGTGCCGTTGGAGCCACCGCCACCAGATTCACGTGAAATAGCTCATCATGAACCATACGGGCTTGCCTATTTTCAAACTCAAGGAGCATGTTAATGAGCTTCTTAAGAGGAAGTGGTTCAGTGGAGAACAAGGCTAATGTGAGGATGGCATTGTAGTCCGACAAGAGACTGGCAAGGATGATCTCCACCTTTTCTACCTTTGGAACCGCAAAACCAGATGCCTCAAGCAAAGCGCATGTGTTTTGTATTTTCGCAACATATTCCTTCATTGATATCGTCCCTTTCTTAATCGAGTGAAGATCGTGTTTGATGCTGGATAACTTTGCTCCAGTGGCTACAGGGAATAGGCGATTCGTAGTACTCCAAACCTCATACGCCGACTTCGCATCTATAAAGAAGGACAACAAAGAAGAACTAATAGTTGATAACAACCAAGAGGAAAGAAGCTTATCTTGCTGAACATATAAGGAGGCATCAGGATTTGGAGTCAACACTCCATCTGGAAAGGAGACAAAACGGGATGGTGCAGGTAAGGTCCTTTCGAGAAATTTGAGTAACTCATAACCTTCTATTATGAGTCGTATATGTTGTTGTCGACTTTTATTTTAAAAAAATACAAAAATGGGAGTTGCCACCAATCCTTTTTTATGAGGGGTGGTCGGATCACCTCGTAATTTGATTGTTTTAATAAAATGTTTTGATTTACTAAAGCAACGATTTTAGTCTATGAAATTCAAAAAAATGGGTTCGGGAGTCGGCTACGTACGAGGAAGGATTAGCACCCTCGTAACGCCCAAAATTGGTACCTAATTGACTAATTAATGTCTTAATGTCAAAAATTGAAAACTCGAAAGGAATTTAAAATACGATCCTTCTTTATTAATGTTATTTTTTGTTAAAATTGCTTGGATAAATCAAAATGTGCATTTAAGACTTTCTCATCTAGAAGTAGTAAAATATCACGTCTCGTAAGTTAGGACACAACACCTTGAACCTTTGAGAATGAGTTTGCCTTTATTTTTTTTATTTTAAAATCTTATGTATTTTGATTTTAAAAGGATATTCGGTTATTTGAGTTCAACGAGAGAATCGAAACCCCGTGAGCTAGGGTACAATTTCTTGAAGCTTTAAACACGGAATATTGCCTTTATTTCCAAAAGTTTTTGAATAAATACACATGTAATGTTTAAAACTATGCATATTTATTTTATTTGGATTATAGTGTAAAGAATGAATATTTAAACACGGCTCGCGACATGATTGGAACAATAATAGAGTGATAACGCAAATAAGCAAAATGACAACATATCTATAATAATGAGACAACAAATAAGCAATGACAATAATCAATTAAATAAAATGTTAATTAAACAAAAGAATAATAATAATAGAAGTGGAATATGCATGATAAAAATAATAGATATGAAAGTATCAAAAAGGAATAAATAAGTGACAAAGAAGAATTAAAATAATATAAGGATGATAATAGTGAAATTTTATGCTTAATAAGAGATTATAAACAATTATATAATAATAATAAACAAGTAAGTGAATAAATAATAGACAAAATGAAATAAAAAATATGTATATAAAAATATATATAAAAGGAATACACCATAAAAAATCACCAATTTGAAATACTAAAAAATAATAATAAAAGAAATGATAGGAACGTAAGTAAAAAAAATGAATCATTAATAAAAATTTGATTAAAGATTGAAATTATACAAATAAATAAATAAATTAGACAGTTTGAAATAATACAAAATGAGATTGAGGGAGGAATAGAAATTAAGAGGAGATTTTGGGCCTAAATTATAATAAAATAAATGCCTAAAGGACTAAATTGAAGTTTAAACAGAATTTTGGGCAAAAATCGAGAATGAAAATAAGGTAAAAGGACCAATTTATAATGTGTGAATAACAAGGAGGGACAAAATGGGGAAATATCTCTGTCCTCCAAAACGCATGCCCAGAGAGGGACTAAGATGAAAGAGAAGAGAAATTATTGGGCCAAATTAAAAGAAAAAAGGGATTCAATTGAAACGGGTAGAAAAAACAAAAGGATTAACCGCATAAATATCCCTCTAAGGGAAAAACATGCGGATCCTAGCTTGAAAACAGGTCGGGTTTCGGGTCATAAGCAAAATGACGTCGTTTAGGGCGTCTGAGGCTAGTCCCAAAACGACGCCATTTTGGGAGTCTACATAAGTGAAAAAAGTTAGAAAAAATCATTTTACTGTTAAAAAAATTCAACTCTCTCATTTTTCATCAACCTCTCCCTTCGACTATGGTTCGGCCGCTGACCACCGTGGTGGTCACCGATAACCAAAGAACGGTGCCGCCGTCCATGGTGGCTGGAAAACAAAAAGGTCTCATTTTTTTGGGTTTTTTTTTACTTTCTTGGCCTGAAGACGTTTTTCATCGGAAATGACAAACCTCAGCCACCCACGGCAGCGTAAGCGCAAGTAAGGGGTAAGATTCGACTATTTATTCTATTTTATACTTATTTCTTTAAAAAATAAAATAACTAAAATGAAAAAAAAAACGAATAAAAAGAACACCTTTTTAAAATTTTCTTCTGTTTTTTATTGCTCTGTAAAGAAGAAATACATTGGTTGTTAGGGCTTTTATAGCTGAAAAAATACAAAGTTTTTGCTATATATTTTTTTGTGCTGTTGTGATCTTTTTTGTTGTTGTCATTTTTTTGTCTTTTCTTGCAAGTAGAGGAGGGATGGGACGACATGTAGAGGCAACGGCGTGAAGAGGCGACGGCGTGAAGAGGCGGCGACTAGCAGCTAGGGTTTCTGCCCTCCTTTGTTTTTGGCTGAAAGTTAGTTTAGTTTTGGGCCATTCGGGCTTAGGGTTTTTGTGTTATTGTTTCGGGTTTGTATTTTTATATTTGGGTCTACTGTTGTAAATGGACAGTTTTTTGGACTTTATTATTTTTGGTTTAAATTTTGTAATTTGGGCTCGGGCAAAATTGGGCCATTACAACTACCCTTCTTTGCTTATTGCCGTGTAACGGGAATGAAGCAAAGACTTTAAAAAGGGCTAAATTTTCTTGGTTTTGTCGAATCTCGACTTCTTTGTTGCTTCTCTTATTTAAGTAGCCTCATTTCAATCCACTACAACTTTAGGGGTATAGAAATTGGCGCTTCGATCTACTCTACTGTAACTTCAGGGAGATTAGACTTGTAGCTTTAATCTGCTCCACTGCAACTTCAAGGAGATGAGACTCGTATCTTCAATCTTCTTCACTGCAACTTCATGAAGATAAGATTTGTGATTTGTAGCTTTAATATATTCCACTCCAACTTCAGGAAAATAAGATTCACCATGATAACTTGTAGCTTTAATCTATTCCACTGCAACTTTAGGGAAATAAGATTCGCTATCTTCAGTTTACTCCACTACAACTTCAAGGAGATAAGACTTGTAACTTCGACATGCTCCATTGCAACTTTAGGGAGATAAGATTTGTAATTTATAGCTTTAATCAGTTTCACTGCAACTTCAGGGAAATAAGATTCGCTATCTTCAGTCTGGTCCACTGTAACTTCAAGGAGATAAGATCTGTAATTTGTAGTCTTAATCTATTCCACTACAACTTCAGGGAAATAAGATTCGCTATATTCAATCTGCTCCACTGCAACTTTAGGAAAATAAGACTTATAACTTTAATATGCTCTACTGCAACTTCAGAGAGGTAAGATTTGCTATCTTCACTCTACTCCACTGTAACTTTAGGGAGATAAGATTTGCTTTCTTCAATCTGCTCCACTACAACTTTATGGAGATCAGATTTGTAATTTGTAGCCTTAATCTGTTCCACTGCAACTTTAGGGAAATAAGATTTGCTATCTTCAGTTTGCTCCACTGCAACTTCAGAGAGATAAGATTTGCTATGGTAGAATTGATCCAACTTACTGCAACTTCAGAGGTATAAGATTTGTGTCTGGTAGCTTTAATCTATTCTACTGTAACTTTAGGGAAATAAGATTCGCTATCTTCATCTCGCCCACTGCAACTTCGGGAGATGAGACTTGTAACTTCAACATGCTCCGCCGCAACTTCGTGGAGATAAGGTTTATAGCTTTAATCTACTCTTCGCAATTTCAGAGAGATAAGATTTGCTATCTTCGATCTACTCCACTACAACTTCAGGGAGATAAGATCTATAACTTCAATCTGTTCCACTGCAACTTCAGGGAGATGAGGTTAATAGCTTTAATATGTTCCACTGTAACTTTAGGGAGATAAGATTTGCCACAGTAGATTTGATTCGACCTATTGCAACTTCAGAGGTATAGGATTTATGGTAGCTTTGAACTGTTACACCATTTTCTGGGGAACATGACCTGTAGAATCCATTTAGTGGGCCTATTTATGCCAAGTGATTAGGATGTCATGATCAGAATGAATCAAATGCTCCTAACTAGATGTGTGTGAATGATGTTTGCATGAATGAAAGACGTCATTTTTTCAAGAATGATCCCCTTTTAATGCTTAGGTTGTCATTTCTCATTATGCATCAAGGTTCAATCACTGATGTGTTACCATGCCTTCTTGTTCATTTGGTATCTTTGATGAAAAGTCAAGAAATAGTCACAATTTAAACTATTCTTTTCAAATGTTCCCAACCCTTAAGTTTGGTTAGTTCTAACTAGTAGTCCTACTTGTGTCCTTGTACTGTTTAGAACCTTTTAGAGCAATATGTAAAAATCCTTTTTCTTGAATATTATTTGTCCATTAATCGTTATTTCAATGAAAAATGCTTAAGAAAGATTGTAACAATGGACAAGATTAAAATTTATTGGGAGGAATTCTTGAAATAAATGGATTAATTAAAATAGCAAACATTTCCAAAATACAAAAATTAGCAAGATGAAAACTAGGTGCCCCAAATATCGTAACATGAGCTTCTTTGCACAAACTTCTTAAAGACCATTTTGAGCCTGATATGTGCTTAGGAAATCCAGAGTACTTTTTTGATGCCCTAAGATGTAACGTTCCTCCTCCTTGTTAATTCTGAGAGGAAAAGACTACCACATGCCCCATCTTCGATCAAAATTTGAGCTGCCCTTTTTCGGGTTTTCAACTCAAAACCCCTTTGGTCTCAAGGTGCCCTTTGCAGGTTTTCACCTTGGCCTTTTTTTTTTGTTTTTCTTTTCTTTTCTTTCTTTTGTTGTTTTTTTTTATTTAATGTCAAGTACTTCTTAACTGAATCTAAATTTTCATGCCCATTATTTGGTCAAATTTGAGCCGTCCTTTTCGAGTTTTCAACTCAAAATTCCTTTGGTCTCAAGACGCCCTTTGCGGGATTTTGCCTTGGCCTCTCCTTTTTGCTTGTTCTTTTTCTTTTTCTTTATTTTATTATTTTGTTTTCTTTTGTTTTCTTTTCTTTTTTTTCTTTTTTTTAAAGTGAAGTATTCCTTGATTGAATTGAAATTCACAAGATTAGGCAGGTTCTTGCCGTCCATTTTGGTCAGCATTGACGCTCTTCTAGAGAAGGCCTTCTTTACCACATAAGGCCCTTCTCAGTTTGGCATCGACTTTCCTCTGAAGTCCCTTCTGTATGGGAAGGATCTTTTTCAATACTAGGTCCCCCTCATAGAATTTTCTGGGGCGAACCTTTTTGTTGTAAGCTCGCTTCATTTAGTTTTGGTACATCTGATCATGACAGATAACCTTTAGCCTCTTTTCTTCAATCAAGTTCAATTGATCATATCGAGACTAGATCCATTCTACTTCATCTAATTCTAGTTCTAACAAAACTCAAAGGGAAGGAATCTCAAATTCAATAGGCAAAACCGCCTCCATTCCATAAACCAAAGAGAAAGGCGTTGCCCCGGTGGAGGTCTTGATAGTTGTTCGATAAGCATAGAGGGCAAATGGTAACTTTTCATTCCAATCTTTATAAGTCTCAGTCATTTTCACCACAATCCTCTTAATGTTGTTATTGGCTGCCTCCAATGCACCATTCATTTTTGGGCGATATGGCGACGAGTTGTGGTGTCTGATCTTGAATTGACTGCAGATTTCCGCTATTGTGCTGCTTTCAAATTCAATGCATTGTCAAATATGATCCTTTTTGGCATCCCATATTGACATATGATCTCTTTTTTCAAGAATTTACTAACTGCTGACTTTATGACTGTAACACCCTTTACCCTTACCCGAGATCGGGACCAGGTACGAGGCGTTACCAGACACGTACTTGAACATTTTCAAAAAATAGGGGTTATAAAATTTCGTTCCAATTTGAAACCAATCCAATAACATCTTGGTGTCTCTATTATGGGCATACGAGGCTCAAAACATACATTGAAAGTGGTCTAGGACTAAATCGAAAACTTAAGAAAATTTTAAGAAAAATTCTGAGTTAGTGTCTCACACGCCTGTGTGGAGACATAGCACACGCCCGTGTCCTTTACCCGTGTGGAATTTATTGAATTTATTTTCTACATTGAACCTAAAGGGGTTTTCACACGGCCAAGCATACGTCTGTGTCTCTGGCCCACGATCTTCACACAGCCTAGACATGCCTTTGTGGTCACCCGTGTCCAAAAACTCGAACATTCTATTTATGAAGTCAGCATGCATTTAGAGGCACACGGCCAAGACACACACCCGTGTTTTGGGCAATGCCATCCACATGTTTAAGACACATGGCCGTGTCTCTACTCGTGTGTTGACTACTGTAATGACCCATTTTTTCCCGGGCCCATACAAAAACCAAAAAACAAAATAAACCAAAATACAAAAACCAAAATTAAAGTCCAATATCCATAATAATACCCAAGCCCAAAACCCAAAATAACAAGACCCAACAAAATACGGCCCAAATAACCCCCCTAAAAAAAACACCCCCAAACCCTAGCTTGTTGCCTAGTGCTACAACAAATACCAACAGCTTCCATCTAGCCTCCATACTCCACAACAGCTTCCACGCGCGCCACGCTCCACGCCCACTAACGGTTTCTCCATGCCATGCACACCTGCAGCAGAAGGAGCACACAGCAGATATCCAACAAATGACAGCAATGAAATTTGATTTTTCTTTTTTATTTATTTTATTTTTTCGGCTATAAAACCGAATGAAAATAATGTAAAAAGAAATCATTTTTTTCACAGAAATATACACGGATACTGAGAAAAATCAATTTGAAATTAGTTTTAAGGTGATTTTAGATCGTGTTCTTCCTTGATTTTCGTTTCTATTTCATCATTCTTTATCTATTACATGAAAAGAATAAATCTATAAGGGGGAAAATGAGACTTATCTGTTGTTGAAGGAGCCTTCGAATCCTTGTTTTCTTCGTTGAAATCGAAACTTTGATAGGGATTAGGGGATCTGATTTGATGATACGAAGGCGAAGGGGCAGTTGAGTGATGCCTCTGGTTCAGCCGAATGAATAAGGATAGGTTTTAGTTGTTTTTTTCTTTCTTTATTCTGATTTTGTTAAAGTGGTTGAAGGAATTATTTTAGGGTTTTAGGCTAGATTTTGTACAAAGCTTGAAACGGTGCCGTGCAGGGGGGAAGATCCGTGCATGACTCGACCCACGGACCCTAGATCCGCGCGTTTCCTTGTTGAAGGGATAATTGCACGATTCGTCCCTCCCACTTGCTCTACCATTCGATTGGGCCTCAATTTGAATTTGCTTTATTTTTAATTTTTTCTGGGAGTTTGCGTGTTGTTTCAAATTAGCCTGCGTTTAAACATTTCGTTTTGAAATTTGGTCCATTTACATTTTTAATCCTTGATCGTTTAAGTGCATTTTATTCCGGTCCTAAATTCTATTTTAACAATCCGATTTATTTGTAAACTATCCCTTTGATCTTGTTTTTATTCCAATTAAGTTTCTTAATTCATGTTTTTGTATTTTTATGAATTATTCATCATTCATTTTTGACATATTATCTTAGTATACTATTTTGAATTATTTTATTGATTTCACTGTTTTTGTTTCATTTCCTTTTGTATATTTTTGTTTTGTTTTATTATATAAATTGTTTATTCCAAAATTCTCCTTTATGAGCATTCTTTCCTTCAAATATTATATTATTTTTATATACATTATTTATACTAAACTATTTGTATTTTATGTACATTATTTATATATATATATATATATATTGTTTTGTATATCATTTCTATTATTTCATCACAAAATTATTTTTTACACTTATATACACTTATATATACGTAAATGTTTCCTATATCATCAGTTTTGAATTGTTGAACATTATGTTTTGTATATATATTGTTGATTTTATATTATTTTATGTAAATATTTTCTTTTAAATCTTTATATATATATATATATATATATATATTATCTTTTAAATTTGTTTGTGTATCTGATTTATTTACTTATGTATATTTTATTTATATTAAACACTTTCACAAATTAGCATATTTGTATATACATTATTTATATTAAATTTTCAGTTTCATACATATCATTAGTTAAATCAATTTGTTTTATTTGAAATTATTCTATATATTATTATTTTGAATTTCTTTTTACATAATATATATTCTAATAATCATTTATATTTTACTAGTTTTATATATATATAAGTTATTTCAATTCTAGCATGTGTTATTTCTTTGTATACATTTCATATGACTTTTAAATTGTTTTGCAATATATTGGCTCATAGTTTTCATATTGTTCTCCGTATTATATATGTCATTTTTAGTTTTTATGTTATTTCACATATTATTGTTACATATTATTTATTCGTTTTTTATAATTATATTAATTGTTGTTTATCCATGCTTGAAAAGTTATATTCTATTGTTTGTTTTGTTAATTTATTTCTTAAGTTTATATTATCTTCATTCATCAATTATCGTATTTCATGCATGCATATTATCCCATGTTTTCATTTTTTCCTTTTGATTTACAAATGTCACTTTATAATTTCCAAGTCTTTAAAATCAATTATTCCATTTTACTTCAAGTGAAATTAATATGTTTTGAGTTTACAAATCTCTTTTAAAATCCTAAAATAAGGCAATGTTCAAGATTTAGAAATTAGAAATCGTGCCCTCTTGTCTTTGGTTTCGATTTTTCGTTGGACTAAATATTTGGACATCCTCTTTTAATTTTTGACCTAAGAACTTTTGGAAGCCAAACCTCAATCATGCTGGATGTAATGCTTTATACCTTTGAAATGAGAAAGATGACCAGCTTGAACCACTCAAATATTTCAAAAGGAACCATTTTTCAAATTCCTTTTAAACAAAACCCTAGACATAAGGACAGCACTTAATCAATCTGGTACTAGTTTTTGGGCGTAGTAAGCGTGCTAACCCTTCTTCATACATAACTAACTCCCGAACCCATTTTTAAATTTATGTGGACCAAAATTGTTTCAAAATGTTTTATTAGGTGATCCAATCACACCTAGACAAAAAGATTAGTGGCGACTCCACATTTTGCTTTAAAAGTCGATCCCCCTTTTTTTTCCAAAATGAAAAAATGGTTTCGAAAACTACCATGTATTCTGACTTGAAATTCTTAGGTGCAGAGGACAAATGGTCATACCATACACCTATGGGGTAGTTTGTGTGTCACACACGGCTCAGATACACGCCCGTGTATCTACCCGTGTGGACCTTGTTAAGCTATTTTCCAAGCCTTTAGTCACCTTCTAACATCCATTCTCACTTTTAGGTTTTCATAATACATCACAAGGCCTGATTATACACTTAAGTGACCTAAATAAACCTCAGTGCATGTAAACCTCATTTCATCGGTTTTACACATGCTAGGTTATTTTCCTTGTATCAAGGATTTCAATGCCTTATGACATATTCAAGATTGGCTCATTATTATAACTCATTGCCAATTGTGGCTTAGCCATCCCATGTGAGTTGGTCATGATATATGTGTATCTACTTGCAATACGCCATGCTCCATCATCGCAATAGCATTTGAACACAAACATGCAAAACTCAGTAGGTCATAACTTGTAACAAAATGAGCCAAATCCCATGGCCATATACATGTAGACATGTATACTTTACAAACATTCATATTGGCTAATCAAACGACATGTATTACAAAATAAACAAAAGCCCTATACATGCCATTGAACAAAATAAGAGTATTTAAATACCAAAGTAGACAAAATGATAGTGTGTTGATTCTCCAATCGTCTTCTAATCTTCGTGAGTCCACGAGCTTTGTAAGACAAGGAAAAGAGAGGGGTAAGCATTTACATGCTTAGTAAGCCCAAATAATTGGAAAGTAAACTTACCGATTTGTTTAGCATGCAACCATATTAAGCAAATAAACCAACAAGTACGGAATGGTTTCCCTATCACATGCACTCCATCAACAAGTTAGTCACATAACAATGCCCTATGTAACTTGTCTAAGATGAGCTCATCATTTAACGTTTTCATTTTTGTATCACATATTAATCCCGTTGAGTCTCTAGGAAAATCTCGATGGATTATTCATTTACCGTCAAGTCATAAGAGCGATCATCTCATGTATGCACTCCCGCGAACCTCACATCTTATGGAGGGATTACCAATCCAGGCTAAATCCCCCGTAATATAAACTCAGGAAGTGATGTCGAGATTACCAGTCCAGGCTAAATCCCTTGTAATGACAAGCACTCTCAATGAGCTCAGATCTGAATTACCAGTCTAGGCTAAATTCAGACCCTAATCGGATTACTCGTCCGGGCTAAATCCATAGTGCACCATATTCTTCGGGAGGCTCGACCACTCAAGGAATGTAGCACCCCTAGACCGAGTCTGATCGCCGGTTTAGGCTATGAGGTATTACCAAGCTGAACATTTAATTTTTCAATCACATAATCTATCAACAAAAGCAGAAATCGAACTGAATACATACAGATTTATAAGTTATAAATGCCATTTTCATACGGCCAAAATATTTACAATTACAAAACATATTTTATCAATAGTCCAACCTATACATGCCATATCGAGACCAAAATATAACTATACCAACAAGATCGATAGTACGATGAACTGCTGACGGTCCCCGAGTCGGTGGCCAAAATCAACAATCTATAAAACAGAGAGATAAGAAACAGAGTAAGCTTTCGAGGCTTAGTAAGTTTTAAGCATTTTAACAATTAAAACCTGTCATTTAAATCGAACAATGAATATTACCAAATTCGTATTCTAATTACAATCACTAGGCCAAATATAAACAAGTATACCACACATAAAGACTATTGGCCAAAAATAAATACACAAAGAAATTTTCAGCACATGCTTCACTTTACTTTATGGCTCATACAACTAATTTAATTCACATATTTTTATATAATGGCAAACATCAATTGAATAGGTCATTTCTCTTATTCATAGATATATTAATCATTCACATAGTTATATCGTTGTTTGATACTAATGACTCACTTTGCAATCAATTCAAATAACAGTACATAATACGTAACTGGTCATTACCATGTATCATACATATTCGATAATAGTTTACTTTGACCATTTGAATTTGTAATCTCATTCGAATCGCCGGCGTTAAGCCTGCTAGGTTTGAAAACCCGAATCTAGTTACTAGCTCAAAGCCTGCGGAACTTTAGGCCCGAATATAGTACCAGCACTAAACCTGCGGGATTTAACCCGGATATACATTACCAGCACGAAGCCTGCGGGATTTAACCCGGATATACATTACCAGCACGAAGCCTACGGGATTTAACCCGGATATTTAATATATCGAGAGCTAAGCATATTTACCCATATGATAATTTGGCTCATATAACATATCACGTTTGTACTTCACTTTCTTCATTCGAGTATGAGCACACAACGAAAACACACTTTCAATATAACTTTCGATTCAACACTTTTATATAAGAACACATAACCATTTCACTACCTCAGCTTAACTCCTAATATCCATTCGATTACATTCCATATACTCAAGTTATTTATTAAACAACCTTATTCAAGTAGAGACAATAGATTGAAATTCATTTATCATGCTTATCTCATTACATCAATTATCTAATAACTGTAATTACTCAAAACTTACCTCAAATATTTTTGAACAGTTGCGGATAGGCTATTCGTTCGCTTTCTCCTTTCCCTTATCTGGTCTAGTTCCTCTTTGCTCTTGAGCTTAATTTAAACAAATGAATTTGTTTAATCATTTCGAACATCAAAGGCCTTTTAAAGCACTTAACCCTTATACTCAATAATAAAACCAAACCATATACCTAATTATTTTATCACATCACCTTAAGCACACATATTAACTATCATACACCCATTTCACATGCCAAGTTACAATGAATAAAAATACATACACACCAATAATTTAATTACCCATTTCGATCTTATAGGGTAACTTCAATACATCATGTTTATACAATTTGTCATACACGCATTTACATATTTAACAAGCCGAAATTACTCTTAAATTATCCATTATAATCATTTCATAGATATAAAACATAGCTAAAAAATCCTTAGCATAAATGTATATAATAACACCCAAATCATTAACTATTTTAACGCACATAACACATGAGGTTAACTAAAACTCCATTCAATTTTAAGATATTAACCCTACTAAACTCATACCATGACCATATCTAACCGAATTCAAGTAGAGGATTAATTACAACCACGTATACACCAATATATAATTATAACAAGCTTTAATATCTTATATATCCCATTCAGCCCTAACCACTCAAACTTAGCTTTCATATACAAATTCCATCTCATGATCAATTGTAGCAAATTACACATAGATTACATTATTGCCAAACAATGACCGATTATGTATATCAAATAAATAGTTCACATAACACATAACTCAAATAACCAAAGTTCATATAACCCTAATGTCCAAATATGAATATCACTCAAATTTTCTTATGACTTAACCTTTTACTCCTTTTAGCCTAATATTCATTAAACATTTAGTTCACATACACAAGCACAATCTCTCAAGGCTTATTATATTTTCAAGTACACATCAAATCTATATAGTCGAATATATATATTTATTTAGTTCATCAAACCGATATTTAATCCTATTTCCCCTAACACAATTGTATTCGGCAATGACCACAATCATTTAACCAACTAAAAAAAAATTAAACCACAACATTTTAAATTCATCTTATTCCTCCCCCTTTTGACCGAATGAATATATATATCAAATGAAAACTCAACTAAACAACAACATTTTTTTTTTCTTTCCAAAATGCATATACACTCATATGGAAAATTTGAATTTGTACTTTTCAACCATGAATTCTACTCATTCAACCATCATTTAAGCTACTTAACAAATAACTAACATCTTCCCAAAGACTTATCAAAATAACACCAATTTAGCACTTGCCGAATGGACATTTGTTCATTTATTCATGAATTTAAACTATGGGTTAAATAAACTATGTACTTACCAATTTAATCTCATAATCAATTAAAATAAAAAATCACAATGCATACCTTAAATTGGGATAGCCATGGCCGAATGCCTTGGTTTCTTCTTCAATATTTTCTTTCCCAAATTCGGCAATCAAGAAGAAAGATGAACATCTATTTTTCTTATCATCTTTTATTGTTTTGCTAATTAATTTATTTCAAAAATAATGCCATCACTTATTATAATACTAAAATAAAACATATATTATACATCAACCATCATTTATGGCAGGCCACTAAACAAAATTGGTCTATTTGACATGCAAATCCCTCATGTCATCATTTCATGCATTATTTGGTACTTTAAAATTTACCTATCACACTTTCAAGTTTTATCACATGAGTCCTATCTTATAAATTTCACATACAAATGACCAGATCAAAGCATGAAACTTTCACACATGCATTTACACATATAATAAACACAGAATTTAACAGTTAATTATTTTTATGACTCGGTTTTGTGGTCCCGAAACCACTTTTCGACTAGGGTCAAATTAGGGCTATCACAACTCTCCCCCACTTAAGAAATTTTCGTCCCCGAAAATCTTACCGGTGAATAAGTTAGGATATCTATCCTTCATAGAGTCTTCTAGTTCCCAAGTAGCTTCTTCAAGCCCATGCTTAAGCCACGGTACCTTCACTAATGATATTTTCTTATTTCGTAGTTCTTTTACTTCACGAGTCAAAATACGAACCGGTTCTTCTTCGTAACTCAAATCAGTTTGAATTTCGACCCCTGATGGATTAATTATGTGTGATGGATCGGATCTATAACGTCGAAGCATCGTAACATGAAAAACGTTGTGAATCTTTTCAAGCTCAGGGGGTAAAATCAATCTGTATGCGACCGGCCCAACTCGTTCGAATATTTCATACAGCCCGATGAACCTCGGACTCAATTTGCCCTTACGACCAAATCTAAGCACCTTTTTCCAAGGTGAAACTTTAAGAAACAGTTTGTCTCTGACTTGATATTCAATGTCTTTTCGCTTTAAATCTGCATACGATTTCTGACGATCTGAAGCTGCTTTCAGACTTTCACGGATTACTTTTACTTTCTACTCAGTATCTTTAACCAAATCAACCCCGAAGATTTTACTTTCACTAAGCTCGGTCCAAAACAATGGTGTACGACATTTACGATCGTACAAAGCCTCGTAAGGTGCCATCTTAAAGCTTGATTGAAAACTATTGTTGTAAGCGAATTCAATCAAAGGCAAATATCGTTCCTATGAACCACTAAACTCACGGATGCAACATCTCAACATATCCTCGAGTATCTGAATGATCCGCTCGGATTGACCATCAGTCTGGGGATGAAAAGCGGTGCTAAAATGCAACTTGGTACCCAATGCTTCTTGCAACTTCCTTCAGAATCGCGATGTGAATCTCGGATCTCTATTCGACACAATAGAAATAGGTACCCCGTGTAACCTCACAATATGAGAAACATACAACTCGGCTAGTTTGTCAAGTGAATAATCCGTACGTACGGAAATAAAATGAGCCGACTTTGTCAATCTATCAACAACAACCCAGATCGCATCTTTCTTGCTTGACGACAATGGCAACCCATATACAAAATCCATCGTGACTCGATCCCATTTCCATTCAGGTATCATGATCGGTTGAAGTAATCCTGAAGGCACTTGATGTTCCGCTTTCACTTGTTGACATACCAAACACTTCGAAACAAAGTCAGAAATGTCTCGTTTCATACCAGGCCACCAAAACTGACGTTTTAGATCATTGTACATTTTCGTGCTACCAGGATAGATCGACATTCGGCTATTATGAGCTTCGTTCAAAATCATCCAAATAAGTTCTGAATTTCTTGGAATACACAATCGACTTCTGAACCTCAAACAATCGTTGTTGTCAATTTGAAACTCTGAATTCACATTCGAAACACATTCAGCTCGTTTAGCCACCAATTCATCATCAACTTTCTAAGTTTCAAATATTTGATGAATCAATAACGGTTTGGCTTTTAATTCTGCTACTAATACATTATCGGATGAAACGGACAAGTGAACATTCATCGCTCGCAAAGTAAACAGTGATTTGCTACTCAAAGCATCGGCAACCACGTTAGCCTTTCCAGGGTGATAGTCAATAACAGGATCACAATCTTTCAACAATTCAAGCCAACGTCTTTGTCTCAGATTCAAATCTTTTTAAGTCATTAAATATTTGAGGCTTTTATGATCCGAATATACATGACATCTTTCTCCGAACAAGTAATGTCGCCATATTTTTAAAGCAAAAACTATGGCAGCTAATTCGAGATCATGAGTTGAATAGTTTTTCTCATGTGGCTTCAATTGCCTCGATGCGTAAGCTACAACTCGACCCTCTTGCATAACTGTAAATGACAAACTCTTTACCGGATTCGGGCTGCACTAACACTGGGGCTTCCGTCAAAAGCATTTTCAGTTGGTCGAAACTTTTCTGGCACTTTCCTGACCATTCGAACTTAATATCTTTCTGAAGTAGCTTCGTCATTGGTGTGGCTATCATCGAGAAACCTTTTACAAATCGTCTGTAGTAACCAAAGAAGTCCCAAAAGCTCGAACTTCAAGAATATTTCTCGGGGGCTTCCAATCAAGTATGGCTGAAATTTTGCTCGGATCAACTCGAATACCCGATGCGGATACTACATGTCCCAAAAAGTTAACTTCTCTCAACCAGAACTCACATTTACTGAACTTAGCATATAACTGCTTATCCCGTAAAATCTGCAACACTAATCTCAGGTGCTCGGCGTGTTCAGTTTCATCACGTGAATAAATCAAGATGTCATCTATAAACACAACTACAAACCGGTCCAAATACTGCCTAAAAATTCGGTTCATCAAATCCATAAATACTGCAGGGGCATTAGTGAGCCCAAACGACATCACTAAGAACTCGTAGTGATCGTATCTCGTTCTGAAAGTAGTTTTACGTATATCTGAGTCTCAAACTCGCAACTGATAATAACATGATCTCAAATCTATCTTTGAAAACACTGAAGCTCCCTTCAGCTGATCAAACAAATCATCAATACGCGGTAACAGATATTTATTCTTTATCGTCACTTTATTCAACTGACGATAGTCGATGCACAATCTCATGGTTCTGTCCTTCTTTTTCACAAACAATACTGGTGCACCCCAAGGTGAGAAACTCGGTCGAGCAAACCCTCTATTCGTCAATTCTTGCAACTGAGTTTTCAATTCTTTCAATTCCGTTGGTGCCATACAGTACAGAGCTAGCGAAATTGGTGTCGTCCCAGGTATAAGTTCAATACCAAACTCTACCTCCCGAACAGGTGGTAACCCTGGCAATTCCTCGGGAAAAACATCTGGATATTCACAAACCACTGATACTGATTCAAGCTTCTTTTCTGATTCTTTACTATCAAGTACGTACGCAAGATACACTTCACACCCCTTTTTGATTTTGAGCCAACATCGAGGATATAACTGCTGGTAACCCGTTCTTATCAGTAGACTCAACTCGGATTATCTCATCATTTGCACATCTCAAATCAATAGCCTTTCTTTTGCAATTCACAACTGCATCATGAACGGTCAACCAATCTATACCGAGAATAGCATCAAATCGACCGAAAAACAGGAACCTTAGATTATCAGGGGACACTTCCTGCACACTTTGTTGACTAACACATATCGACCCAAGGGATTTGACACTCAGATTACGAACTCAGTAGACTCAACAGGTAGAGTCTTACTGGATGCTAAAGTCTCACATACATATGAATGAGTAGAACCAGGGTCAGTCAAAGCAATCATATCAGTATCAAAGAGAGTGAAAGTACCGGTAATAACATCAGGCGAAGAAGCATCCTCGCGTGCGTGTATAGCATAAGCTCTAGCAGGAGCACGAGCCTCGGATCTGGTTGTAACATCTCTAGATCCTCTCTGACCGCCACTAGTATTCCCCGAATTCCTAGGTGGTCTACCTCGTGCTGTAGTACTCGGTTTCCCACTCTGGTTCACATTTTTCTCGGATAATCTCGGGTAGTCTTTAATGAAATGGTCGGCTGATCCGTATTTATAATAGGAGCGGTCATGAAATCTACAGCTCCCCGAATGCCATTTTCCACAATACTTGCACTCAGTCCTATCCCGTCGATCATTTCTAACACTGGCAACTGAAGTGGCTCGTGTACTCACAGGGGGTCAATCGTGGTCTCGTCTGGAAAAACCCGAAGTATTCTTTGATCGGCCTGAATCATTTCGAAATTTCTTCGATGATTGTTGAAAAGACTTTCCTGAAGATCTTTTATGAAATTCTCTAATTTCAACATCATCTTTCCTTTTTTCTTTATTAAGTTCTTCGGCTTTGCAAGCTCGCTCGACAAGTACTACGAACTCTCGTATTTCAAGAATGCCAACAAACATTTTTATATCTTCATTTAGCCCATCTTCAAAACATTTACACATAATAGCCTTAGACGATACACATTCCCGAGCATATCTACTAAGTCTGACAAACTTCCGTTCATAATCAGTAACTGACATAGAACCTCGTTTAAGCTCAAGAAATTCTTTTCGTTTCTGATCGATGAACCTCTGAATACTTTTTTCAGAATTCAGTTTAGAAGAACTCCCACGTCACCCGCTCTCTGGGTACAACAGAAACCAATGTATTCCACCAATAATAGGCAGAATCACGTAGCAAAGATATAGCACACTTTAGACATTCATCGGGTGTGCAGGATAGTTCATCGAGTACCTGAATAGTGTTGTCCAACCAAAATTCAGCTTGCTCGGCATCATCACTATTTGTAGCTTTAAATTCAGTAGCCCCGTGCTTTCTGATTCTGTCAACTGGATGCTTATTTAATCTCGTCTGATCAATTACCGGAGGTATTGTAGGTGCAGGGGGCATATTATTCGGGAGTGGGGGTTGTGGAACAACCGTATTAGTTCCAATGTATTGGTTCAACCAATCATTCATCACACTATAAAAAGCCTGTCTAGCCTCGTCATTCTGATTGCTTGCAATAGGTTGAGAGTCCATTGGCGCTGTCCCATGCGCGAGAGTAGGTGCTACACTCTCAACATCATCAGCTACGGCTCGATTGGGATCGGGATCCATTACTATACGAAAACACATTTTTAACTGTCAGAATTCATCATACTATCGTATTAATACTATATGGCATGTATAGCTAGACTCATAAACGCTACTTTAATCCTAGAATCGACTAAACCGTAGCTCTGATACCAATAAAATGTAGCACCCCTAGCCCGAGTCCGATCGCCGGTTTAGGCTATGAGGTATTACCAAGCTGAACATTTAATTTTTCAATCACATAATCTATCAATAAAAGTAGAAATCGAACTGAATACATACACATTTATAAGTTATAAATGCCATTTTCATACGGCCAAAATATTTACAATTACAAAACATATTTTATCAACAGTCCAACCTATACATGCCATATCGAGACCAAAATATAACTGTACCAACAAGATCGATAGTACGATGAATCACGACGATCCCAAGTCGGTGGCCAAAATCAACAATCTATAAAACAGAGATAAGAAACAGAGTAAGCTTTCGAGGCTTAGGAAGTTTTAAGCATTTCAACAATTAAAACCTGTCATTTAAATCGAACAATGAATATTACCAAATTTGTATTCGAATTACAATCACTAGGCCAAATATACACAAGTATACCACACATAAAGACTATTGGCCGAATATAAATACACAAAGAAATTTTCAGCACATGCTTCACTTTACTTTATGGCTCATACAACTAATTTAATTCACATATTTTCATATAATGGCAGACATCGATCGAATAGGTCATTTCTCTTATTCATAGATATATTAATCATTCACATAGTTATATCGTTGTTTGATACTAATGACTCACTTTGCAATCAATTCACATAACAGTACATAGTACGTACCTGGTCATTACCATGTATCATACATATTCGATAATAGTTTACTTTGACCATTTGAATTTGTAATCTCATTTGAATCGCCGGCGTTAAGCCTGCTAGGTTTGAAAACCCGAATCTAGTTACTAGCTCAAAGCCTGTGGAACTTTAAGCCCGGATATAGTACCAGCACTAAGCCTGCGAGATTTAACCCGGATATACATTACCAGCACGAAGCCTAGGAGATTTAACCCGGATATACATTACCAGCACGAAGCCTGCGAGATTTAACCCGAATATTTAATATATCGAGAGCTAAGTATATTTACCCACATGATAATTCGGCTCATATAACATATCACATTTGTACTTCACTTTCTTCATTCGAGTATGAGCACATAACGAAAACACACTTTCAATATAACTTTCGATTCAACACTTTTATACAAGAACACATAACCATTTCACTACCTCAGTTTAACTCCTAATATCCATTCGATTACATTCCATATACTCAAGTTATTTATTAAACAACCTTATTCAAGTAGAGACAATAGATTGAAATTCATTTATCATGCTTATCTCATTACATCAATTATCTAATAACTGTAATTACTCAAAACTTACCTCGGATATTTTTGAACAGTTGCGGATAGGCTATTCGTTCGCTTTCTCCTTTCCCTTATCTGGTCTAGTTCCTCTTTGCTCTTGAGCTTAATTTAAACAAATGAATTTGTTTAATCATTTCAAACATCAAAGGCCTTTTAAAGCACTTAACCTTTATACTAAATAATGAAACCAAACCATATACCTAATTATTTTATCACATCACCTTAAGCACACATATTAACTATCATACACCCATTTCACATGCCAAGTTACAATGAATAAAAATACATACACACCAATAATTTAATTACCCATTTCGATCTTGTAGGGTAACTTTAATACATCATGTTTATACAATTTGTCATACACGTACCGCATATTTAACAAGCCGAAATTACTCTTAAATTATCCATTATAATCATTTCATAGATATAAAACATAGCTAAAACATCCTTAGCATAAATATATATAATAACACCCAAATCATCAACTATTTTAATGCACATGATACGTGAGGTTAACTAAAACTCCATTCAATTTTAAGATATTAACCCTACTAAACTCATACCATAACCATATCTAACCGAATTCAAGTAGAGGAATAATTACAACCACGTATACACCAATATATAATTATAACATGCTTTAATATCTTATATCCCATTTAGCCCTAACCACTCAAACTTAGCTTATACAAATTCCATCGCATGATCAATTGTAGCAAATTACACATAGGTTACATTATTGCCAAACAATGACTGATTATGTATATAAAATAAATAGTTCACATAACACATAACTCAAATAACCAAAGTTCATATAACCCTAATGTCCAAATATGAATATCACTCAAATTTTCTTATGACTTAACCTTTTACTCCTTTTAACCTAATATTCATTAAACATTTAGTTCACATACACAAGCACAATCTCTCAAGGCTTATTATATTTCAAGTACACATCAAATCTATATAGTCGAATATATATGTTTATTTAGTTCATCAAATTGATATTTAATCCTATTTCCTCCAACACAATTGTATTCGGCAATGACCACAATCATTTAACCAACTATAAAAAAAATTAAACCACAACATTTTAAATTCATCTTATTCCTCCCCCTTTTGACCGAATGAATATATATATCAAATGAAAACTCAACTAAACAACAACATTTTTTTTCTTTCCAAAATGCATATACACTCATATGGAAAATTTGAATTTGTACTTTTCAACCATAAATTCTACTCATTCAACCATCATTTAAGCTACTTAACAAATAACTACCATCTTCCCAAAGACTTATCAAAATAACTCCAATTTAGCACTTGCCGAATGGACATTTGTTCATTGATTCATGAATTTAAACCATGGGTTAAATAAACTATGTACTTACCAATTTAATCTCATAATCAACTAAAATAAAAAATCACAATGCATACCTTAAATTGGGATAGCCATGGCCGAATGCCTTGGTTTCTTCTTCAATATTTTCTTTCCCAAATTCGGCAATCAAGAAAAAAGATGAACATCTATTTTTTTTATCATCTTTTATTGTTTTACTAATTAATTTATTTCAAAAATAAAGCCATCACTTATTATAATACTAAAATAAAACATATATTATACATCAACCATCATTTATGGCCGGCCACTAAACAAAATTGGTCCATTTGACATGCAAATCCCTCATGTCATCATTTCATGCATTATTTGGTACTTTAAAATTTACCTATCACACTTTCAAGTTTTATCACATGAGTCCTATCTTATAAATTTCACATACAAATGACCAGATCAAAGCATGAAACTTTCACACATGCATTTACACATATAATAAACACAGGATTTAACAGTTAATTATTTTTATGACTCGATTTTGTGGTCCCGAAACCACTTTCCGACTAGGGTCAAATTAGGGCTATCACAAAGAACACTAGTCCGGGCTAGATCCTTTCTACATTTGAGATCAACGGATTACCCATCCGGTCTAAATCCTTTTCTGCAACACATGCAGGATCTCAAGTCATGTAAGCCATGGTTTATCCATCGAATTTCCCTTTTTACTTCAACGAGACATTTATTATTACATTATTATCATTGATATATTTCATGGATTTTCATACCCTCATTATAACTAAATATCATGCATTGATAACACATGTAATGAGGCATATTAATAGTTTACTTAAAGTTATTCGAACTTACCTGGTATCTGTTTCGATTTTGCATCTCGGTTATTCCGAAACCTTTTATTTTCCTTGATCGACCTCCGAAATTTGTTCCTCAGAGTCTATAATAATAAAAATGAATCATCAATACCTTACATTATTCTTTTTGAGCCTAAATTTCACCCCCAGACAAAATGACCGTTTTACCACTAGCCTTTCACATTATTTACGATTTAGTCCCTAGGCTCGTATGATGAAATGCATGAATTTTATACATTACCAAAGCTTAGAAGAATGTTCTTTCCTCCTATGGCAGCCCACATTTTCCTATTATTTCACATTTCTACTACATATTTTACACCTTTTGCAAAAAGGTCCTTTTAGGGGTTTTTCATGAAAATCACCCAGAAAAAGATGTTTAACATACATCCAACTTTCATATTCCTCCATAAAACATCAAAGAATAAACATGTCACACATGGGTCACTTTAAAAACATGAACCCTAACTCAAAATATGGGTAAAAATGGAGAGAGTAAGCTACGAAATTTCAAAAATACGAAGAACATTAAAAATGAGGCTTGGGGGCACTTACTATTGAGCTTGAAAATGTTGAAAACTCTGGCTATGGAGTGCTTGAGAAATTTGGCTAGATGAGGGAGAAGAATGGTTCATTTTCCCATTTTATTTGATTAATTAGCCAAATGACCAAAATGCCCTTAAGCCTTTCTTTAAAATTTTATCCATACATGTCCATTTTTGTCCAAAAACTTAGAAATTGGGCAAGTTGATCTTTAATACCTTCTAATTAATAATCTAAAGCAATTTCATACAAATTTCTTCTAGAATCCAAGTTTTGCAATTTATTCAATTTGGTCTTTATTTTCCAATTAGACACCTTACTCATAGAATTTTCTCATGAAACTTTAACACATGCATATTTTCATATTCTAGACCTCATAATAATCATAAAATAAATACTTCAATGTTAGATTTGTGGTCCCGAAACCACTGTTCTGACTAGGTCCTATTTTGGGATGTTACAGTGACATTGGCATATGAAGCAGCTTCTACTCACTTAGTGAAATAATCGATGACCACAAAGATGAATCGATGACCTTTGAAAGCTTTTGGAAATATTGGTCCAATCACATCCATGCCCCACATAGAGAAAAGCCATAGAGAAGTTATAACATGAAGAGGTGAAGGAGACACATGAATTTTGTCTCCATAAATTTGGCACTTATGACATCTTTTAGCATAATTAATACAATCCCCTTCCATGATGGACCAATAATACTTGAATCTCATAATTTTTCTGGCCATTGTAAAGCCATTAGCGTGTGTTCCACAGACGCCCTCATGGAATTTTTCCAAGATTTTCTTAGTCTCCATAGCGTCCACACATCATAATAGCACCTGATCCTTTCTTTTTTTGTATAGGATCTCCCCATCTAAGACATATTCACTGGCTATTCTTCTCAACATCCTTTTATCATTCTCAGTTGCTTTACATATCACAGTATATCATGGTACCAAGGGTGATCATCCTTTTCTTCTTCTTCGATGTTGTAACAATGAGTCGAAGCCTCGTAAATACTCATCCGAATAAGTTTTACGTCTTCTTGTTTGTTCAGTATGATCATGGACGCTAAGGTAGCCAAAGCATCAACCATCTTGTTTTCATCTCGCGGGAGGTAGCAAAAGGTGATGTCATCAAACTCCTTAATTAACTCTAGAACTAGCCTTCGATAATTGATCAGTTTGGGGTCTCTTGTCTTTCATTCACCTTTGATTGATAGATCACTAGCACAGAATCCCCATATACCTCTAGCACTTTGATTTTAAGTTCTATGGTTGCATGGATACCTATGATGCATGCTTCGTATTTTGCCATATTATTCGTGTAATCAAAATTTAATTTACTAGTAAAGGGATAAGATCTCCGTTTAGGGATACTAGGACTGCCCCGATTCTGTTACCTACAGCGTTTGAGGCTCCGCCAAAGTTTAGTTTCCAAGGATTTCCTTCTTTAGAGTCTTCTTCAGTGGTTGCAACATACATTAGATCTTCATTTGGGAAATTAAAGTTCAAAGGCTCGTAATCTTCTAGAGCTTTAATGGTTAGAAAATTTGCTATTGCGCTCCCTTTTATAGCCTTTTGATTCACATAAACTATATCAAACTCAGAAAGCCGAATTTTCCATTGAGCCATCGTTCCATTCAGAGCAATCGACTCCATCATACACTTCAAAGAGTCCAGTTTTGAGATGAGCTAAATTGCGTGGTACAACATTTACTGTCTCAATCTTCGGGTTGTCCAAATCGAGGCGCGACACAACTTCTCGATTGGCAAATATCTTGTCTCATATTCATTGAATTTCTTATTGAAATAATATATTGCTCTTTCTTTTCTTTTTAGCTCATCATGTTGGCCGAGCATGCATCCCATGGAATTCCCAAATATCGCCAAGTACAGTATCAGTGACTTATCTGGGCTAGGTGGCATCAACACTGGGGTATTAGACAGGTAATGTTTGATCTTGTCAAAAGTATTTTGGCATTCTTTATCTCGTACACCTGGATTGTGTTTCTTAAGGAGACGGAATATGGGATCTCGTTTCTTGGTTAGTTGTGAAATGAACCAGGAAATGTGATTTAATCTTCCTAAGAAATTCTGAACCTCTTTTTAAGTACATGGCAGGGGCAGCTCTTGTATAGCCTTGAATTTAGCTAGGTCAATTTCGATCCCTTTTTTGTTGACTAAAAATCCTAACAATTTTCCCAAATTAGTCCCGAAGGTACATTTTGCTGGATTGAGTTTTAGCTGGAACTTTCTCAACCTCAAAAACAACTTCCTCAGGACTTGCACATGCCCCTTTTCTATTCTGGATTTTACAATCACGTTGTCGACTTAAATCTCGATCATATCATGAAACAAAGTTACCATGGCTCTTTGATACGTTGCTTCCGCATTTTTCAGTCTGAATGACATCACTTTGTAGCAAAATATTCTCCACATGGTTACGAATGTCGTCTTTTCCATGTCTTCAAGATGCATCTTTATTTGGTTGTAACTGGAGAAGCCATCCATGAAGGAGAAAAATGAATAACCTACCGTGTTAACCAAGGTGTCGATGTGAGGTAATGAGAAATTATCTTTTGGGCTGGATTTATTTAAATCCCTGTAGTCTACACACATCTGTACTTTTCCATCTTTTTTAGGAATGGGGACGATATTGGCTACCTATTCTGAGTATTTAACCACTTCTAAAAAGCCAGTATCGAATTGCTTCTTGACCTCTTCTTTTATTTTTAGCAAAACATCGGGCCCATCCTTCGGAGCTTCTGTTGCACTAGCTTACACTCTTCCTTTATGGGGAGTCGATATACCATAATATCAGTACTTAATCCGGGCATGTCTTGATACGACCATGTGAAGACATCTTTGAATTCTTAGAGTAACTCAAAGAGGTCTCGCTTTGTCTCTATGGTGATACAAGCTCCGATCTTCTCCTCTTTCTCCTCTCCTAACCTTACAATTTCTATTGACTCTTTGTAAGGTAGGATTTGTTTCTCATCTTGTTCAACCATCCTTAAAAAATCAGGAGATAGGTTACAATCCAGCTCATTTTCAAATTCCTGAGGTTCATCTAAACACATATCTTGCTCAAAAGGAGGTTTTAAGTCAATAGCAGCGTTACTCATATAATTGATATCTGGAGACCTATATTAGGGACGAATGAAGATCCAAAGAACAAAAAAATCTAAGAATAATTATTTGTATGGTATGGGTGTAAATGAAATGGAAAGAATAGAAGAACATTTGCCAAGTGGGATACAAAGATGCATTATTTTCATTGAAATAAAAATAGTGGACATGTGCCTTTTTCACAAAAGGATTCCTACTACTCTCAGACTTAGAGCAACAGGTGTATTCTGAATATTACTCTAATATGGTCCTAAAAACTACACGGATCTCGTCCACAGTCCCGTTGTTCAGAACACTTCTGGGGATATACGAACAAATTCCTGATAGGTTTTTTTTTTAGGCACAAACATCTTTCCCTTCTGAACCTTTGATATCTTCAAAGAATTCCAACTTTTTATTATCCATCAAGCTCTGTGCTAGAGTTCTGAACTCGACGCACTTTTGGATTTTATGAACTTTATTACATGCAATGAAACATAATGTTAATGAATGGAAAAGATGCATGCAAGAAGGCGTTGATTCTAGTTCAATTCCATTAGAACAACTTTTCTAGAAAACAAGTTTCTTTACATAAAGCGGATACATATACGACCTTACTTTCACGCTTAAAACGTTAACGTTCCTAAGAAACAAAGTTAATTCTCGGCACCAATTCGACTCTGATTCATATTTTAGGCTTTGAACTGTAGGGGTCTACAAGTGGTCAGCCACTTCTCGTACTCGGACCAAAACTTTTCTTATAACATAGTCCATATCTCTGTCCTGCCCCTCTCACAGGATGTCACCTTTCTTTTGTTGCCTTTTCTTGGACCATATTCGCGCGACCGTGTTGTATTCCACTTTATCAAAAAACCCATTTTCCATGACAAGCTCTCTATTTAGCAACCGAATATGAATCAACACCCTTTTTTATTATGAAAATGCAATGCAATCATAGTCAAAACAAAACTAAACAAGTTAGTATACTTCATACAAAGCTAGAATGTAATAACCCGATTTAGACCCTAATTGGAATGGTGGTTTCGAGACCATGAATTCGGTTAGAAAAATATTTAAAAATTATTTTCTATGTTTATTTTGTATGAATTTGTACGTGTGAAATTTTTGTGCTTTAATTTTATCGTTTGGGTGTCCAATTAAATAAAAGGACTTAATCGCATAAAATGAAAATTTGGTGGTTAATTATAAAAGGGGCGAATAGTGGTTGTTCTTTAAATGTGGAGGATTTATGTTGCAATTATACCATTAGTAATTAGAGTGGATGGTAATAGCCATGGTTTATAATGATTTTAAATTATATTATAAGGGTTATATATGTAATTTAGTTAATAAACTTATATTAAATAAAACCAAAGTTAATATATTCATTATTTTTCATTGTTCATCCACAGGAATAAGAAACAAAAGAAAGAAATAAAAGAAAGCTAGGTTCAGCCACCTTCCAAGCTTGATTCAAGGTTCGTTCTTAGTTTTTGATAATTTTTACGTTTTTGATATCGTTACTTCGAGTACTAGTAAACCCATGCTTGAATTTTTTATTTGGGTGAATATTTTGAGTTATTCCATTGTTGAAAGCTTGTGATTTTTGTTGTTTGATGATGAAATATGAAAGATATGTTTTGGGTTAACATGTTTTGTATTGGAATTTTTTATGATTTTGAGTAATTAGGACTAAATTGCAAAAACAATAATTTGAGGGACTAAAATATGAAATAAATGAAATATATGGACTTGTATAAACACTAGGAACATTCAGCCAAACATGGTTATATTGAAATTTTGCATATTTTGTGTTTTGTGCAATAGGGACTAAATTGTAAAAAGTGTAAAATGTTAGGGGTAAAATGGTAATTTTTCCATTTATGTGTTTTTGGACTAAATTGGATGAAAATATGTTTGAGTTTAATTTGAATATATTTAGATCAAGAACCAAAGAAATCAAAATTGGATCGGGGGAAAATGAAAGTTGTGGACTAGTCGTCCCGTTCCTTTTTACATCGTCCGAGGTAAGTTTATAAGCAAATAGACGTACATAGTTTTAATTAAATGCAAATTATATATGCTGCAATGAAATATATGAATTTATATATGCAATTGTCGAATGTGTATAAGCTTGGCAACCATGTTCATGTGTTCGTTTTGACTGAGTTACGACGTCCGAAAGCCTTGTATGAACCTTTGGAATAGTTAGGATACATATGTCATGACATAGGATTCTGATATGGATGTGCGAGTAAGACCATGGCATCAATATATGTGTGCGAGTAAGACCCTATCTGGGACAGTAGCATCGATATTTGATTACGTGTAAGACCACATCAGGGATGTTGGCATTGTACGATATATGTGTGATTATCCGAGTGTCCTATCCAATTTCGAATGGTTCATCGAGCAACGATAAGTTATGAACAAATGTGAAAAACGAGCTAAACGGCAAGGTATGAATTAGTTTGTTGTCTACTTTAAATAAGGTAAGTAAATAACTTGAAAATTGTTATAAATTGTATGTGATGCAAATGAAGAATATATGTGAATTTGGTAAGTGTATTCGGCTTGTGGATATTTTAACATGTGTATTCGGCCACATAACTAGCATATGTATATGAAGTTATATTTTAACATATGAGCTTATGTATTTGAATGTATGTGGATTAGGTTTTGTGATGACAATTTGGCTTTGGAAGATGAATAATAATATATTAACTTGAATATGTGAACATTTGACCAAGTAGGATTTGTACATGATAATGTATTATTTATGAAATTTGTAAGTTTGAGACTAAGCATGGTAATGTTAACGTAATTTCGGTTTAGTTTAAAATGAGCTGATTATATTATTGGGTTGTTTATTTGCTTATGACTTACTAAGCTATGGTAGCTTAATGTGTGTATATTTGCTTCTTGTTTTATAGATTTTTGGATTCAAGTTATGAGCTTGGGGATCGTCAGCTAAGTCTATCACACTATCGACTATCTTCGGTATTTTATAAGCTAAATTTTTGGAACTATGGCATGTATGGGCTGGACTATGTTTGAATGTTATAGTTTTTATCTATGTATAATTCAAGCCATGCGAAAATGGCTTAATTTTTATGTTTGAATTCGGTTTTGGTTTGATTATGGCTTAAGTCCAATTTAGTTATTATGATATGTGTCATGAATGAATGATATTTGTGATATTTATTTTGTGCATAGAAGTCGGTCGGTAATTTCGGTTATATACATATGTTTGATTCGGTTATGTCATAAATTTGTTTTGAAATGTTTGTTACATGGTATGAAAGATCTATGTTTTGAATATGTCTATATGTGGTTAATGTCTTGTAATGATAGATATAATCTCATTTAATTGATAAGTATTTTCGGTTAAATGTTAGAATGAGATAATGAATATGGTTGATCAATTGTTCAATATTTATACATGTAACGATCCAAAATTTACGGGTATTGGAAAATTGAATTTTCAGGTTATCATTTTTGCAAAATGAATTCATAATAAATATTTACGAAGCTAGTAGTGTAGTTAATTAGACTTTAGCTAAGTGAATTAGCTTGAATTAAGGATTAATTTAATGTAAGGACTAGATTGAATATAGGGTAAATATTGAATTATAGACTAAAGAAAATTGAAGGACTAAGTTAGTAAATAGCCTATAAAAGGAATAGTGCCAAATGTAAGGAAAATATTTTTCCATTTGTATGTATAATATACATATATTTATACTTAATACTTAAGCATATATATAATATAATAATAATATAATATAATACTTAAAAGTAAATAAAAGAAACAAAATAGAAAAAGGAACAAAGAATGAAAACGAAATAGAAATGAAAGAAAAAGAAAGAAAAAGAAGACAGAAAATTAGGGTTTTAAAGTTTGAAGCTTATTTGGTAAGTCAATTTAGTCCATTTTCTTGTAATTTTGATGTTTTTGGAATCTTAGAATAAAGCCCTACTTGAATTATGTTGAAACTTAGAAAGTTAGTAAATTTTTAGATGTTAACTAGATTGAACAAATAGATGAATTATGAGATAAAAATTCAAGTTAGAAGTGGAAGAAGGATTTAATTGTAAAAAGTGATATAAGTTTTGTTATAGTAGGGACTAAATTGACTAAATTGTAGAATTAGTGTTTTATGAAGGAAGTTAAATGTTAAAACTTGTTAAAAATGAGTTAGAATGAAAATATGAGATTTGTTTTGAAGAAAAAGAATTAGCTATGGCTTAAGGACTAAATTGGAATTTTTGTAAAAGTTACATGGGAAATATAAGAGTGTGTTATTAAATGATATGTATTGATGATTTTAAATGTTAATTTTTCCGTAGCTAATGTATCATCGGAAATGTCATTAAAGAAGGGAAAAGAGAAAGTGAGCGAAGATAACGAATAAACTCGAGAACCACTGTTTGTATTTCTATAAACTAAGCTTTTAAATTAAATGTTGTATGTATTACTTTACTATGTATGGTAAGTAAGTTAAATGTGAGTATTGTTAAATTGAAATGTAATAACTGTTATACGAAAATTTGAAAGTGAAATAAAATCCCTATTAACAGTATCAAGCTAAGTCAGATATAGTTGGCATGCCATAGGATTGGAAGTGTTCAGGGATATTCCGACTTTGTGTCGATAAGGCACTATAAGTGTCAACTACTGTTACTATTTCGGATTCGTTCTGATGAGGTGCTCAGATCGCTACCGCTCATCATTCTTTATTACCGTGTATTCCATCTTCGGCCGATGAAACACTATATACTATCCCAGTGTGTGGGTTCGATCCGTGTATGCGTCTAGGTCCGAGTTATGTTAACAGGGGTAAATTACTGCACTGAAGACTAAATGATACTGACTGAATTGAATATCTTACTGTTTTTTATTCTAATGATAAACGTTATTATGAAATAAAGACAATTAATTGAATGTTCATGATGTGTTTATTTATTGGATTCTATGGTTTAAGTATAAATGCATAAATTAAGTATTGGCTTATAGAAATACCATTGAGTGTATACTCAGCGTACGGTTTGTTTCTGTGCGCAGGTTAGGTACAAAGTAAATAACGTCTCAGCATCCAAGCCAACTCCCGAACTCAAATACTTGGTGACGTATCTTATCTTGAGGAATGGCATGTACCTAGGTTGTTTTAATGTTATTTTGAGTATGAATATTACTAATGTAAGGATGATAAAGGTTACACTATATAAGCAAAATTTATGTTTATAAAATAGTCACTTATATAGTTTATTTTGAATTGATTTGGATGGTATTTAAGTATAATGTTTAGAAATTTTATGTTAAACAGTTATTGAAAATATGCAAGTTAAATCGTTATACTAGTGGTTTTAGTGTGTATTAGATATGTTTAATCATGTTTTGGACTGGTTGAAAGATTGTATTTTACATTGCTTGCAATTCAAGGTGTGCAGGGTTGGTAAATTTGAACTATAAGGTTCATTATGAGTCAACATGGCATGTCACACGGGCGTTTGATCAGACCGTGTGAGACACACGGCTTGCACATGGGCATGTTGATAGACTGTGTGTTCCTTACATCTTTAAATGTGAAGTCAGGATAGTACACGGGCAAAAGACACGGCCGTGTGAAGGACACGGGTTTCAAACATGGTCGTGTGTCAAAATCATGTGAAAATGGCTTAAAAATGGTGAAAAATCAGTTTACCACATAGCCTAGCCACATGGGCGTGTGCTCAGGCCGTGTGCCCCTTTGATGCTTAAGAAATTGCAAGTCAGAATTGCTCACAGGCTGGCCACACGGCCATGGGAGCCACACGGGCTGGCCAAACGGCCATGTGCCCCTAACTTCAAGAATATTTTTTTAAAAGTTTTCCAAAGTTACCGGTTTAATTCCAAATCATTTCTAAAGCATGTAATGGGCCCCGTAGGCCCATATTAGGGACTTTATGGTGAAATTTGAAAAGTTTTGATTTGGAATGCAAATTTATGACTCGGTTTTGTATAAATGCAAGTGTATAAGTCAGGTAATGCCTCGTAACTCTATTCCGGTGACGGATACGGGTTAGGGGTGTTACAATACACATGTTCATGAGAATTATGGTTGGGTATAATACTTATGGTTGTGCATATACGTGATCTTGGTTTGAGTTTATATCGAGAATGCGACCGAAATATATGATGTATGTGAAGTTGCTATGTGTTTCGGCCATATGATATATAATGGTTGTTAATTGGGCTTAAGTAGATCATGTGTTAGTTAGGTAAAAATCAAGACATATCCATGGTGTGTATTCGATCTTCACTTATGGACTAATTTAATGATATGAGTGACATTTGATTTATTTGTCATGGTAAATAAAACATATTGGGACTTAGATTCATATGAGGGGATTGAATTGATGAAAAAGGACATGTGTACCTTGGTATTTAGTCATGATATGTTAGTTGAGCTCTTATATGTTGTTACATATATATGTGTGTGTGTGCTTATACTATGGTTGATATGTATGCGCATGACTTATATAACAATAGGTCTAATATTCCAATAATGAAGTTATTGTTGTATTACATGTTCTGTATATGTATAAATTGTTTTGATATATTTTGGATTATGTTTTATTTAAGTTGTGTTGTGATTAATATAATTATTTAAGATTTGATATTTGATTAAGTTATAAGCATTGATGTGATTAAAACCTCGATTTGTAATATATAATGGGTATTTATATGAATTGTAAAATGATCGGTAATGCCTCATAACCCTAATCCGACAACGAATACGGGTTAGGGGTGTTACAAGAATTCAAAATAAGCAAGAAATAAAACGCCTATTTGGGTAACCACTAATGGTTCGGTGCGGCTCTACCTAGGGTAGGCTCTTAAGGTTCATTATATGTGGTTCGGTTCTAAAGAAAGGGTACCTGAACCAGCAGATTCCTCGATCCTCACCCATTATAGGCTTATACGGACTGAGCTCAGTTCAGGGGAATACATTTCCCTATGGATATACGGAGATGAAAATCTTACAAAGACATAGGTATAGATGTATCCCAAAAGCGATCCACTATCCTATATGGAGGTGAAAACCTTACGAAAGAATAGTTTGTCACTCCCACTTAGAAGGGTAAAATCGACTGATTTATGCAATGCAATATGCAGATATATATCAAAAGGCTTCAAACCAATAAAGCAAACATGTTATGACAAAGACCACAAATGACGGATGAAATACAACAGAAGGATCGTAAATTTAAACCAAATTTTTAATTTTCGACAAAAATACATCAAGTAATCAACTCGCGGCTTGACTCTCTTTAGTCCCCAATGGAGTCGCCAAGCTGTCGAAACCAGTTTTTTGAAAAGGTCAACTTTTATTTAAAAAACGAAAATGGGAGTCGCCACCAATCATTTTTATGAGATGTGGTCGAATCACCTCGTAATTTGATTGTTTTAATAAAATGTTTTGATTTACTAAAACAACGATTTTGGTCTACAAAATTTGAAAAAAGGGGTTCGAGAGTCGGTTATGTACGAGGAAGGATTAGCACCCTCGTAACGCCCAAAATTGGTACCTAATTGATTAATTAATGTCTTAATGTCGAAATTTGAAAACTCAAAAAGAATTTAAAATACGATTCATCTTTATTAATGTTATTTTCAGTTAAAATCGCTTGGATAAATCAAAATGTGCGTTTAAGACTTTTTCGTCCCAAAGTAGCAAAATATCACGTCCCGTAAGTTAGGACACAATACCTTGAACCTTTGAAAATGAGCTTGCCTTTATTTTTTTTATTTTAAAATCTTATGTATTTTGATTTTAAAAGGATATTCGGTTATTTGAGTTCAACGAGAGAATCGAAACCTCGTGAGTTAGGGTACAATTTCTCAAAGCTCTAAACACGGAATATTGGCTTTATTTCCAAAAGTTTTTGAATAAATACACATGTAATGTTTAAAATTATGCATATTTATTTTATTTGGATTATAGTGTAAAGAATGAATATTTAAACACGGCTCGCGACATGATTGGAACAATAATAGAGTGATAACGCAAATAAGTGAAATGGCGATATATCTATAATAATGAGACAACAAATAAGCAATGGCAATAATCAATTAAATCAAATGTTAATTAAACAAAAGAATAATAATAATAGAATGCATGATAGAAATAATAGATATGAAAGTATCAAAAAAGGAATAAATAAGTGACAAAGAAGAATTAAAATAATATAATGATGATAATAGTGAAATTTTGCATAAATAAGATATTATAAACAATTATATAATAATAACAAGTAAGTGAATAAATAATAGATAAAATGGAATAAAAGATATGTATATAAAAATATATATAGATATATATATAAAAGGAATACACCATAAAAAAAGAGCGAATTTGAAATACTAAAAAATAATAATAAAAGAAATGATTAATAAAAAATGAATCATTAATAAAATTTGATTAAAGATTGAAATTATACAAATAAATAAATAAATTAGATAGTTTGAAATAATACAAAACAGATTAAGGGTGGAATTGAAATTAAGAGGAGATTTTGGGCCTAAATTATAATAAAATAAATGCTTGAAGGCCTAAATTATAAGAAAATAAATGCCTGAAGGACTAAATTGAAGTTTAAACAGAATTTTGGACAAAAATCAGGAATGAAAATAAGGTAAAGGACCAAGTTGTAACGCGCGAATAACAAGGAGAGACCAATTGGGGAAATATCTCTGTCCTCCAAAACACACAGTTCCAGTAGGGACTAAGATGAAATAGAAACAAAATTATTGGGCCAAATTAAAAGAAAAAAAACAAAAGGGGTTCAATTGAAACGAGTAGAAAAAGCGGAGGGATTAACCACATAAATATCCCTCTGAGGGAAAAACACACAGATCCTAGCTTGAAAACGGTTCGGGTTTCGTGTCAAAGCAAAACGACGTCGTTTTGGGTGTCTGAGGCTAGTCCCAAAACGATGCCGTTTTGGGAGCCTATATAAGTGAAAAAAAGGTAGAAAAAAAATCATTTTTACCTGTTAAAAAAAAACCTTCAGCTCTCTCTCATTTTTCTCTCAACCCTCTCCCTTTCGGCCATGGTTCCGATTGGCAAACCACCGTGGTGGTCGCCGGTCGTTGGCGACAGCGCCACCGTCCATGGTGATCGAAAACTAAAAAGGTCTCATTTTTTGGATTTTTTGACTTCTCGAGCCTAAAGACGTCGTTTTTCATCAAAAATGACGAACTTCGGCCACCCACGGCGGCACAAGCGCAAGAAAGGGGTAAGAACACCTTTTTTCGACTCTTTATTTTATTTTATACTTATTTCTTTAAAAAATAAAATGAACAAAATAAAAACGAATAAAGAAGACGAATAAAAAGAACACCTTTTTAAAATTTTCTTCTGTTTTTGATTGCTCTATAAAGAAAAAAATACATTGGTTGTTAAGGCTTTTATAGCTGAAAAAAATACGAAGTTTTTGCTATATATTTTTTTTGTGTTGTTGTGCTCTTTTTTACTATTGTCCTTTTTTTTTGTCTTTTCTTGCAGGTAGGGGAGGGTTGGGATGGCACGTGGAGGCGACGACGCGAAGAGGTGGCAGTTAGCAGCTAGGGTTTCTGCCCTCCTTTGTTTTTGGCTAAAAGTTAGTTTAGTTTTAGGCCATTCGGGCTTAGGGTTTTTGTGTTATTGTTTTGGGTTTGTAATTTTGTATTTGGGCTTGCTGTTGTAAATGGATAGTTTTTTTAAACTTTGCTATTTTTTGTTTAAATTTTGTAAGTTGGGCACCGGCAAACTTAGGCCATTACAATTGTGATGAAAACTTTGTTGATTTGATCGGTACACTAGTAGGTCTTATATACACAAATGAGTGACTAACTGCTGTTAACAAAATCTAATAACAGAATAACAAAATGCTAACAACGTAACTTATCCTATACTTAACACAGCAAACCTGTGCATTTCATTCCAATTCCAAATCCCATATCTCGTAATATAAGCAATCAGCTTGTGATCTTCATCACGACTTGTCTCACCATCTTGCACACTACCCTATGACTTAATTCTTTAACTACTTATTGAATCTCTGAGTTCCATCTATTTATATTGATTGTAAATAATGTTGCGAAGATTCTAATCATCCAATTAAACTACTTGTCAAGGATGCTGTTATGTATGTAATTAATTAATTAGTACGTTCCTTCCTAGGTTGTGGGATATGTTTGAATAACCTTTAGGGTAAGCAGTTTACTTGGAAAGAAACATGGACCCACTCGATAAGTCTCTTTTTATTCGATCAATAATATGGGGATTGGTAAGTTTGCATGTCCATATACAAAGCCATGAGACACTATCAGTAGAAGACAAACATATCGCATGTATGTATTAGGAGTTTGCATCTGGGAATTAAGAGTCGATGCACTACTCCAAATTACGTAGAAAAAAATATATTTGATTCATGTCAGTCTAAAATGGGGGCTTTCATTAGTAAAATATGTATTTATTTTCTTTCAATCTGGGAATTTAATGAAGAGTCAATCTAAAATTAATATAAAAGATGAAGGCCGACGACATGGTCTAAATTTTTATAGCTTCTGAGATTCTTGAACTTGGAAATCATAGCAATCTAATTCAGTTTTATCAAGTCTGTCTTTGTGCTTTGTACGTATATCTGTCCTGTTCTTGTTAGGTATTGATCATTTTTTAAATTAGCAATCGATTTAGACTATGATATAATTATATTGATTGAAGATTAGTTGTTAATTAAATTTATTTATAATATGTAAGTAAGAAACCTTAGAAATTAATATTTGTCCGTATTCAAGTAATAGGTTGTAGAGAACTCAAGTTATATATTTATTGGATATTTATCGGATAATTCGAATTATCATTGTCAAAAAAAATATATTGAAGCATTTTACTTGAAAAATTTATTTTTAGGTACTGGTTTTGTGTTTAGTCCACCATTGTGATTTTATTGGTAATTATTAGGTTAATTTTTGTCATTATTTTCTTTATTTTACGAAAGTTTTAGATTTAATCATTATATTTTAATTTAATTTATGTATTTTTATTTGCTTAATTTAATCTTTGTATTTTTTAAAATTTAAAATTTTGGTCTTGACCCAAATAGTAGTAATTAAATCTATTTGCTTAAATTCAATTACTAGTCATATACTATACATACACTTATAGATTTAATCCATATCCTCTAACTGAATCATTATAAATCTCTATACTACAATGCAGAGGAAGTGCTAGACTTCAGTGGCCATTACTGCTTGGCACTACGAAACTATACATACAAAATAACAAATAACACCAATGATTTGTTTGCGCAGTTTAGTTTTCCTACGTTTGCAGAGCCTAACTCAGTGAGTAATTCCACTATTTTTTATCACAAATACAACAAATGATTTACACTCTATCACTTCTTAAGTATAAAGATCTCATCTTTGTACCTAAAGACTAGAACACTAACCTCCAAATCCTCTACCTGAGAACTTGGGTTGAATGTTTACAATAATAGTTTTCATTCTCTCACAAAGCAATTTCTCAATGAACAAATTAGAATGCACTTATTAAGCTCTAGTTACATAACCTAGCATAACCTAGACAAGTTTTATAACATATATTCAATTCGGCTTGCTAACATAAAATATAAGTGAATACAAAGTAATTCCTTGAAATTAAATATTACAATCTCAATAATCAAAGTACAATCAATCGAATATCTTATTTCCAAAACAACTACATGGTCTTCATCGATTCTCCATGTTTCAAGGATTGATATGATTCACTCGAATCCAATCCAATCTTCAAATTATCAATTATTGGTTTCCATAAATGGACCTTAATATCTTCAATAAAACAAAACATAACCAAGTCCAAATATTTTCTTTATTAAATTGTCAAACCAAATAAGGCAAGTATTAAAACTATCTTAGTGGCAGTCTATAGTTGGCACTGCTGAGTGCCACTTAGCAAATTTCAGCTCATTTTGCCTCAACACTTTTATTAATATTAATAATATATATATATATATATTCATATTAATATAATTTTAATATTGTAGAGAGTTCTTTTGGTGGAAAGAGGAAGCGTTGTAAACAAGTGATTGAGTTATACCAGAATAAGGAGGAGAGGAAGACTAGAACAAATCTAATAACACTGAGCACAATGGCAAGCACAATTAATAAGATGGAGAATGAGAAGTGTGACTGATGATAAGGTTAAACAAAAATAATAAGTTGAAAGAATTTAAATAATAACTTTTAATATTCAAAACGTTAAAGTATCACTAATTATGAAATGTTTATATTTATAATGTGTCAAGAGTGAGAGTTATAAAGCAGACAGCTAATACAAATAATGAATGATAATTTTTTTAATTACAAAGGTATTAATGATTTTTTTTATTAGTGATGATGAAAAGTGAAACAGAATTTAGCTGCGTGCAAAGAAATTTTAAGTAATTTTATTATTATTTGATCTTTCCTAGCTAGAAAGATGATGGGCCTCACTTTCTGTAACATTTTCACTTCTTGAATGGCAATATTTTCTTTTCACAACACACCAAATTGTTTGATATTCTAAATTGTGGTGATGGATTTATTTGTACTTTTCGTGCAATAAATATTCAGAACTTGGTATATCCATTTTATAAAGGAATTAAAGAAAACCTGAAATTAAGTAAAATTAGTTTAAAAATAAAAATAAAAATTGAAAATTAATTACGCAGGAACATGAATAATGAATTGAAGGATGTATCAAGCATCCTCAATCTAAGAACTTAACCTAGTCTTGAGATTTTATACTTTTTCTACTAAGGGAGAAATGATTTGAAACCGAAATGATAGGAAGTTTAAGAAATTCATTTTCATATCTAAACTCATTCACCTAATTTTTTTCGTGTTTTCAAATTATTTCTTAAACTTCTTATCATTTCGATAAGAAGAATTATCCTTGTTGATATTTTCATTTTCTTCCTTTATTCATAACTCTCTCCAAACTTCCTATCAACTAATTTGGAGAGACTTATGGATAAAAAGAATTATCTTTGTTGACGTTTTCATTTTCTTCCTTTAGTAGCTTGTAGTTTGAATTTATCTTACCTAACCTCACTTAAATAACATTAGTAGAAAGCATGTGATAGATCCTGATTAAAGCTGGTCGGCAAATGCCATGGATGCCTTCTTCAACATCTGCTGCCAGGATTTTTTAAGCTAGCATTTCCATTATCACAATCAGATCATACATAAACCCACACAAAATTGCTATAAAACAAACCGAAACATGGCTTGCTAGTACTTGTAACCACCAATCATTTGTTGTGTATAAATATATATATATATATATATATATATTATAACAGATTCAAAGTAGTATATTCTTATACACATGCTTTTGGTTTCTACTAAATATTCAAATATTCTGAACATCTGCGTTCTCTTAATTGAAATACTAATACTTCTTGACATGACATCAAGTTTCTCATGTCTAGAGACTGACGTTATACTTACACACCTCAAAATACCCAAAAGAAACAGGAAGGAAGGGAGTTCATGCAAGGGGAGGGGTCGATCGGCGTCACTGTATGCAGTACTAAATAAATGGATTGATCCATAAATCAACCACAGGGTCATAGTATGAATCACATACATATATGGGTTCATGGAGCCACAGCTGAGAATTTGGTGACATTACTTCACAGTCCAAACCTTCCATCGTCAATAACTGCCCCCAAAGATTCTCAATTTCCCAATAGTTTTCAGATGAAACTAAATTGTTGTCCATAGCCATGCTATAGTGGTCATCAACTGCCACACTAATGTCGCAGTCTGATAGAGAAATGGTAGTATCGGCAGCTAGTTCTGGGAAACTATCCATTGTAGGAATCTGATAGTCCAACAAAATATCCACCATCATTGAGGAATCAGCATCAGACGAATTCTCCTCCATACTAGATTTGGTTTCTGTAGTTGCTGATGATGAATTCTTTTTCTCCACTATTACTCGCTTCTTCAAGCGAGTGTTCCAGTAGTTTTTTATATCATTGTCTGTTCTTTGTGGAAGCCTTGCTGCTATTGCTGACCACCTGATAATAAATAATCAAATTTGCAGCAAATCAGAAATATATATATATATATATATCATCCCAACTATAGCCTTACATTTATGGCTGTGCTACTAACCGATTTCCTAGCGTCTTTTGCAGGTGGATTATGGTTTCTTCTTCTTCCCTGCTGAAGTTTCCACGCCTTATATTAGGTCTCAAGTAATTCATCCAACGTAGTCTGCAACTCTTCCCTGATCTTTGCAACCCTACAAATCAAGATGTAACTGATAATCTAAATCATAAAATCTTGCTGAAGTTTTTTAGGGTTTAGATTAAATCTTGTTGATGATCATTAAAAAGAGATGTCTCATACCAGCGAATTTGGGCATTTCGTTCCAATTCCAAATCCCATATTTCCTAATATAAGCAATCAGCTTCTGATCTTCATCATGACTCCATGTTCCTTTCTTCAGATATGGTTGTCTCACCATCTTGCACACTACTTATTGAGGTAGTTGAAACTCTGAGTTCCATCTATTTATATGGATTGTAAAATAATGTTAGGAAGATTGTAACCATCCAGTTAAGCAACTTGTCAAAGACGCAGGTTAGTAATTAATTAGTATGTTCCTTCCTAGATTGAGGTTTATGTTTGAATCGCCTTTAGGGTAAGCAATTTACTCGGAAAGAAAAATGGATTCCCTGGATAAGTCTTTTTTTATTCCATAAATAATATGGAGATCGCTAAGTTTACAATTTTTTATTATGCAGAAAAGTCATGAGACAAGTGAACATTATTGCATGCAACTGTTAGGGAAAAAACCAAGAAAATGCTTGTTTACCAAGTGAATATCGTTTGTGTTTTGTCTAAATTTGGGGGCTACAATTATTTAATTTCTCTTTTATTCTTGGAATTAAGTGAAGAGTCGATTTAAAATTAATAAGCTCAAGGTTTTTTTGTTTTTTGAAAGGATAAGCTCAAGCTTGAAATGGTCTAAATTGTGTACTTCCTAGCATCCTACGAGTTGGAAAATAGGGATCATATACTCAAATGTCATTGCATTCGTGCATATGTTGATCGGTACTAATTTATTTTAATCGATGCCAATAAACTCTTCCATGTTTGTTATTAAGAAAGTAAAAAAGAGATTGAAAAACTAAATTAATTAATGGAGAATTGAGAAAATTATATATGGAATATTTTTTATACATGTTTAGGCTACATGGAAATACGCAAAGAGTTTACGTTTATATCAAAAAGAAATGAAAGTGCCTAAATGGAAATGATAAGACTGAGGTTGTAGGAGTTTTAACTCTTAAGCGTAAGTATTATGTTTAAATTTTTTATTAAATTTATTCTGAGTTTTAATTTTATTAGTTTAGGTCTAATTTAGTTGTGTCAGACTGTTTATATGAAGTTATATTCCTTTAAGAAAGCAAGATGTATGCTAAAATAATAAAGGAGTAATTTAATACTGACGGTGTGGCAGCAATTAGATGGTGCCCTCAGCCTGAAGGTACGCTAAAATTTGTCTGGTAGGAGTGGATATGGAGGTGCCCTACGCAGTGATAAAGGAATAATTTTAGCCTTATTCTCTGGACCGATCTGTGCTCTTGATCCTAATTTGGTTGAATTGTTGGCAATTGGATGTCTTTGTTCAAACCGATTGGTTGCACAAAGTTAAGCTTATTGTTGAATCAAATTCTTCAAATGCTCTTAAATGGATTTCCCGTGTAGTTGCCAAGAGATTGAGGAGCTATCATTGATTTATCCTTTGTGTTTGTTGTTAGCGAAGCAAACTGTTTAGCAGATACCTTGGCTAAAACAGGCATGGAAAGATCATCTTTATATTTAGCTTCCTGGTAATTTGTTGTTGATCTTGCTCAAAACGATGGGATTTGTTGGAGGTGGATTTTTCTGGATTGTCTCATTGCTATGTTTTTGTCCCTCTTTATGAAATGCAGGGATTTTCTCACCCTGTACTATACTGTTTTACTTTCTTAATAATAATAAAACAAAGATGTGTGTTGTTGCTACAGAAATAGGTTATTATAAATTATATTTCACAATAAAAACATACTTAATAACATGAGCGTAGAAATAAATCCAGTTGATTAATACACTTTTACTTTCAGCATCTAGGATTTTAACTTTCATTCTCCTTTTCATCAACACAAATTGCGTTATTATATATAAATTATATTTTGCAATAACAACATAATAAATAAATATTATAGACATCTATTTTTGGCCGGATCTTTCGATTCGATTTTCATGGCGGGCTATCCTCAGTTTCTTTAAAAATGGGTTTCATACAAGATTATAGACTAATTAGATTTTTTTTAATTTAATCTTGGGATTAAACTAAATCTTAGTTACTTTTATGGATTAAATTGATTTTCCATTTTCGGGGATTAGATTAAATCACTGATAAAAAAAAAGCAGGCAAGATTAGAGGTATAAAATTCCTTTAATTTTTAAAAATTAATTAAACTATTCCACTTAATTCTTAAATAAATCTTTGACACTGTTAAAATCATTTAGAAGTCCAATCTGATAGTAGAATGTCACATCCTAAATTTAATGCTTCATTTTTCTAATAAAATATTATAAAATTGTAAAAGAAATATTTAAAAATAATAAAATTGTAAAAAATTATAAAGAATATTTTTAACATTGTAAAAAATTATAAAAATATAAAAATTTAAAATTACATAAACACATAAATATTATAAATGTTATTAAAAATTGAAAAAATCTGAATTTTGACCTAAAAATTTATTAAAACCATAAAATTATAAAAATTATTAAAGAAATGTTTACGTAAATTTCATTTATATGGACCCTTCCGTTTCGATCCTACACAAGCTTAAAGCAAAACCCCCCAAAAAACTTAAACTCTTTGGGAATCTCTAGTGTTCATCCATGGAAGAGGTTGTCTACATTGTAGTCAATTTCGAAGACTATTTTCCTTCAATGATGGAGAGATATGATGTCAAATGGTTGTTGGGGGAGCTTTGCAATGAGTTCTGACTGTTGATGGATAAGGAAAAAAAAGAGCGATAATGTTGGAGAGCTTGAAGACGAAGAGCTGATGTTGAGACCGAGTGATATGGAGAATGAGAAGATAGTTTGCATGTTGAGTGAAGGTGCTTTGGATGGAAATGATGCTTTGAACCAGGTTGAGTTTTATATTTATATTTATTAAAATTTTATATGTTTATATCAATTATACAACATGGTATTGATAAGAGGCTATAAAATATAAGCCGACTTAAGACACTTGTGTTTGAGATTATCTATGTTATTATACCAAGAGAAATAGTTATCTAAAATAAATTGATAATATCCATTACTCAAAGAATTATTAATTATTAATTATTAATTTATATATTTTTACTTAATTTAGATAAATTTCCAAAATAAAAATACTAGTTAACTAATTAGTTGGCTAATTTGTTGGACTGCATATTTAGTTTTATAACCCAATTTTCATCAATATCGAAAAATTCGATTTTAAGGTTGAATTCTTTAAACTAAATCGTTTCACAATGCTACTGGACGAGAATGAGAACTGAAAGAGAAATTACTTAATAAATTATAAAGGAGTTAGTAACTAGTGTATAAGAGATAAATGGTAGAAGTTAGAAAAGTGACATGTTAACTGAAGAAAGAAAAGAAATGATAGAATTAATGGAGAAGAACTTGTGTAATAATTAACCAACGCCCTAGTGTGAGTTTGGATAAAATCATGTTTTTAGATAGTTTGACAGCTCTAAAATAGAAATTAGATTCAAACGTACGTGAGTTTTAGACAATAGGATTCTAAGTAAACAAATGAATTCAATGATTGAATGTGTGATAAAGTCATTTTAATATTCAAAATCACTGAATGTAGCTAAAGACGAGATCAAGATGTCAAAAGGGTAAAGGAAAAGAAAAATGGTTGACGAGTAACAATTTCAGTTTGTGCTAATATAAATTGTTTTTCTTACAAGTTTGTTAAGTATTCAAACTTAAGGTATTATTAATAATGGTTTGAGTATGTTAGTAATGAGGTAAGTATCAATGTGTGGGATTAGTTGTGATATTATGATAAAGTTATGATGATTCATATCATATTATGATAAAGTTAATATGATGCAAAAAATTAGTGATATATGTGTGAATGTTATATGATATTGAGAATGCACTCTAAACGATGCCAGACATAGTTTAGATATAGTTGATATGCCAATTAGGGTCTATTGTGTGTATGGAGCCTTGTGGAGACTTGACAGAGTTTTTTGCCTTCAAGCCTTACATTTATGTGCCTTGGTGTGTTGGATGAACATTTGGTGTGCTAGAGGGATATGATTTGATGCCTTCAGGCCTTGCAATTATGGGTCTTGATGTGTTGGATGGTTATGCTCTTATGAGTTCACTAGTGCATTGGATGGTTACAGGGACTTTCTAGGTCTACAACTCAGGTGTAGGTTATATTCAAGTAATAAAATCTTGGAAGTTTGAGGTCGACCCACAAGGAAGTTGATTAGAGCTTACAATGTAATGATCCGATAGTCAGGGGTGTCGGAAAGTGTATTCTCAAGACTCCGTTCCCGTAAATCAAACTCGTAAATTTTTTATTAAATATTTACGAAGTTAGTTGTGTAGTAAATTAAATTTTGAATAGATAATTTACATGAATTAGGAGCTATTATGGTTCAAGGACTAAATCATATAGGAGTTAAAAGTTGAATTATAGATTAAAATAAATTAAAGGGGCTAAAGTAGCAATTATACCATTTAATAAATGGTTAGCTATAGGTGACCGGTCATGGGTTAAATGTTATGTATGGGAATATTGTATATATGTTATATTATAAAGTTAATAATAATAATTATAATAGAAACATAATAAAAGAAATAGAAAGAAAGTGGAAAGAAAGAGATGCATGCATGCAAAATAAAAAGAAAATGAAAGAAAAAGAGAGAAAAAACAAGAGGTCGACGACAACCTGAGATTTTTGAACTTTTCAACTTCAATTGGTTAGTCAATTTAGTCTCTTTTCTAGTAATTTTCATATTTTTGAATTCCGGTATCTAGGGCTACCCGACCCATGTTGTAATTTTTAGTATTGTTCAATATTTTAGATGTTAACATTGTTGAATATTTTAAGTATTAGGGATTAAATAGATAAATTTTTAAGTTAGAAATGGAAAGAAATAAATTGTTGATTTTGAGCAATAGAGACTAAATTGAGAAAAATTCAAAATTAAGAGGTTGAATTGGAAAAGAGGGAGCTAAATTTAGTTTAGACTAAAATTAGTGAAAAAACATAAAGTTAAATGTGAAGGTTAAAAACTAGTCTCGGTTTAGGGTCTAAATTGAAGAATAAGCAAAATATAATGTCAAAATTGAAATTTAATGTGATTGAATTGTGTAATATTAATGTATTTTAATTATTTTATTCTGTAGTTAACGTCGTACCAGAATCCTCGAGTAAAAAGGGGAAGGATAAAATCGACATCGAATAGCTCAGCATTCACTGTTTATTTTTCTATAATTCGAATTAAATTGTAGATTGTTGCATATTTAATTGTTTGCATATGGTTAAAACATTTGAGGTGAGTACTTTGGTACTTTGAGATTGAATTGAATTCATAGTGAATTTGAAAAGGATTAATTTTTTGTATTCTGAAATATGATGATTATATGAATATTGAATTGACTATATGTGATAATGTGTATATATGTGAAATTGAGACATTGGTTGTATTGAAAAGTCAAATGAAACCCTATTAACTATATCGGGCTAAGTCGAATATAGATGGCATGCCATATGATAGGAAGAGTTCAGGGATTTCTTCAACCTCGAGTTGATGAGGCAGTGGGTGTCAATTTTTGGTTTAACCGATGAGACATTAGGTGTCAGATTATATAGCGCTAGGCACAGTTATTACTTCGGATTTATCTAATGAGGCATTGGGTGACAAATTGGTGTGTTGATTGGATCCATATATCCGTCCGAGTTCAAGTTGTGTTAATAGGGAAAAATTAAATAATAATTTATGTGATTGATATTGAAATGGAAAATATGAGAAATGAATATGAAATGAGAAAATATTGAAATGGCAAAGATGAGAAATGAATATGAGACAAGAAATGTAATATGAAATAATGAAATGAGAAGTGAAACTTGAAATGAATTCAAGTATTGATCAAAGAGATGAATCATGCCATTACATAAGTTGAAATATTCAAATGCTATATGAAATGCCTTTGATATATTGATAAGCTGTAAAAGTAACATATTTTAATCCTATTCTTAATGCTTTTTTGGATGATTAATTATGTAAATTAGTGAATTTGATGCTCCTAATCCTTTAAAATCATGTTTCTATACTTAAAAGAGCCTTTGGGAGTGAAAGGAGTGAAAAATGACCAAAATCAGACAAATAGAGCTGCTTCTAGAATCCACAGGGCCTGGGCATTTCCACAGGATTGTCCACACGCCCGTGTGAGTGACACGGGTTGGCCACATGCCCATGTGCCAGCCTATGTCAATATTGTACCCTACTTCACAAATACGCGGAAAAACCCGATTTTTAGGCTTTCTGAGCATTCTAAAGTCTATAAATACCAATTAGAAGAAGATCTAAGGGGGCACTTAGAGAAGATTGAAGAGAACACTAGAAAAACGCCATCGGAATCAACTCGGAAACGGATCTTCTTCAAGATCGAAGATCTCCACTTAATTTCCTTTGAATTTTTATTGAGTTTCTTTATGCCTTGTTGTTATCCTAACTTTGAGATATTTCTATTCAAGATTATGAACTAAATTTCCTAGATACCTAGGGAGGATGAAACCTATGATGAATCTTATTATTTAATTTCTGTTTTTATACGATAATAACTTGATTCTTATTCTCATTTATGTATGTTTATTTCGTGTTTTAATATTTTGAGGATATTAATTCATGTTTAATGTACTTATTTTAGTGGAACAAACATCTGTTTAAGAATTGATCTAACATAATTGAGTGGAGTTGCATGTAATCCTAGAAATAGGACGACATAAATCTACCGAATTAAAGTCAACTCTAATATGGAATCCATAGTTTGAGTTAATGCGACAATAGGATTTTAATTAGAAAGAGATTTCAATTAATCAACCTAGAGTCAGCTTTCTTACTTTCAAAAGAGATATTAACTTAATTTAGGGATTTCTACGGATCAAGACACAAGTAATAAATCGTTTAATTCAGATTCATAATAATAGGTGAAGTCTAGCTGGATTCTTTCCTGGGTATTATCTTTCTCATTGGCTGTCTTCGATTATTTTCCCATTTCATTCTCTGTTGAGCTCGTAGTTAAATTAGATTAGTAAATTTAGATAAAAACAATCACTTCAATTTATCGGCTACATAATAGAGAAATAGTAATTATTAGTACTTTTAGTCCTCATGGATACTATATTCCCTACTCACCATAGTTATACTATTGTTCGATAGGTGTGCTTGCCTTTGTCGTAATTATAGTTAGTTTAGTGACCATCATATATATATAATTGAAAATGTAGATTTTAAAGGATGTAATAAAGACTGAGAAAATTTGTATTATTGATTTAAAACATAACTACATAATATTTCTTGTTGCATTATCACATTTTGATTACTCATATTAAGTTAAATTTTTTGGATTATAGAAATACCACTGAGTTATACTCATCATGTACTTTTGTTTTCCACGCACAGGCTATGTACTTTCCAGCTTATCACTAACTAAGCATCCAACAACGAATCCTGAGCTCAAGTGTAGTGATGTTATATTTTGTAATTGCATGTACTTACGAGGTCTTTTGGTTGATAGTGTGATGATATTTTGGATTTCAAGTGAATTGATGTTTTTATGTATATATGTTTGTGGTTGAAGTTAGGTTTTTAGTTTTAAAGCTTGATATCCTAAATAGCTAGATGTTAGTTCAATATTGGAAAATTTGGTATGGATGAAAGTCTTGAATGGTTGATGCATTGTTGAAATGTTTGAACATATAAAATGTGATACCAATGAAGGTACATTGGTTAGGCATATTAGGTGATGAATTTGGTATATTTTGAGCATGTTTAATCGTGTTTTGAGTAGGTTAAATGATTGGTAATTGAGTTGCTTAGTGTCCAAGTAAGGAGGAAATGGTAAACTTGAGTTTTAAGGTACATTTAGGTGCACATGGTCTGCCACACGACCATGTATCACACATGGGTGTATGCCTTGGGCTTGTTGAAAAATAGTATAGGGATAGTTTCCACATGGACTGACACACAGCCTGGGACACGGTCCTGTGACCCAAGTCAGTGAGTTACGCGGGCTGAGACATGACCGTGTGTCTCAAGTCAGTGAGTTACACAGGCTGAGACATGGCCATGTGTCCCAACTTCGAAAGCCACACGGCTGTGTGTTCCCTATTTTTAGGAATTTTAAAAAATGGCGTTAAACTTTTAGAATTGTTTCAAATTAGTCTCTACCTGCTTTTAAACTATTTTTAGGGTCCTGTAGACTCAAAATAGGGGTTGTAAGAGTAACTTTTACACTGAATTGGAATGGATTAGCAAACCTAAATTAAGTGCATTCTACTAACATCATCGAAGATAAAAAAAATAGTCAGAGTATGCACCAATACTCTGATGCTAATAATTGGAATACTCTTGTTATGTAATCAAATTCTAGCATTCAAGAAGGGATAAATAGTGATAAGAGGATAGGTAGTGGAAGACCAAGTTTGGCATTGCATAGCACGATTCGTTATTTGATTTTATAAGATTCTAGTATGAAAGCATTAGATTGTCGTGACCTGCCCCTGTATATTATAATGTTAATGGTTAGCTTACACGTTGATTATGATTGATTATTTGTTTTGATTTGTTTGTATTGATTGTTTGTTTTGATTTGTTTGTAATGCCCGCGGCCTTAATCAGATGACGGTGAGGAGTTAGGGATGTTACATACAAGATTACAAGTATTATGCTAGAACAAATATTTAACACTTAACTTTGGAACGAGTGTCGAAAATGAAAATAGGAGTAAGAAACACTAGAAATAAAAATAAAAATCAATGAAAGAAATTAACTAAAAATAATAAAAACAAATACCTAGAAAAAAATATTTTGAGGTTAGAGGATCAACTCTTAGTGTCATATTAAGATTAAATTTTAGTACTAAATGTTATTACTCAATTAGAATCCATACAAAATGGAGGTCCCAATCAGATAATCTAGCAATGTACACCCAATAAATAATCATAAGAATCCATGAGCAAATGTATGTCCATCAAAGGAGTGTCCAATATGATTTTCCAAAAAGTCTAAGAGCTTGGCAAATGAATCCATAAGCAAAGGATGATGCAAAATGAAAGTTCAACTGTTTAAGTTCAGTCCAAAAATATAACATATGGTATTATAATCACTTGATAGCTTCAAACCTTATAAAAAGATTTTAAATATTTATTATGTCAGTTTTTATATGTCTATAACAAATCAAGGTGAATTTATCCAAGCATTCATTGTGTCATCTATTGTCTATAACAAATAAAAGATCTTACTTTACAAGTATAATTATAACAAGTGATTGATAATTAATTTTAGCTCAAATGATGAGTATGTAATTTTTCTTGATATTTGCTAAGAGTTTTATCCTTTCTCATCAACATTGAAAACTTAGAATAACATAACAAAATTAAACAATTCAAAATTATATGAAAAAGACATATTAGATATAAGAAACTTGAGATTTTATAAGGATAAAGAAACAAACAAATACTAACAAGAAAATGATCTTGATCTCAACTTCAAGATGCCTCCTATTGTGAAACAAATGTTATTTATAGATGCTTGTGAAGAGGAAAATGACAAGGCAAAGGACTTGCTAGTAATAAATTGCTAGGCCCACTTCTTTTTTATCTTCTGGAGTCATTTTCACATGTTGATTGATGAATTCTTTTCTCCAAGTTAATGTCTCCCAATGAGAAAATTCCAAGAAATTTTATTGGAGATTTGTATCTTGTACATTCACTTGAGAAATTTTAGCTCCAAACTCCAAGTATGTTAGGAGGTATGATCCAAACACGAAAATGCATCAAAACTATCCATCAATTTGAAACTTGTAACTTTATCTTTACTTTTAGGTTTTTTCCTGATGCATTTTGGTATTGATGTTCCAATATTTGAATATATCTTCAAATTCTCTTTTCGACAATATAAAGTACACCCAAATTGGAGTCCTGAAGCTTGAGAAATGATTGAAACACTAAGAAGTGTTGCGGTTGGAAGTTTTAAATGTGCCCAAATTACAAAATTTGAATATTTAAGCATTGGATTGTCACTCATCATCTTGGATCAATCTTAGGCTTACTGCATTTAATCTTATAGTTCCATGTATTAACATCTTCTTCCCAAACCTATTTTAATTGCAAATTCCACATGGAATATTTTATTGAAACTAAGTGCATGAAAAACACTAAAAACAAAGTATTTACAATTCAAACATAAAAATTCAAATTAATTAAAATGATTCTAAAATATATAAAATACTCCAAAAACTAAGCAAATGTAAGTAAGATATAGCTCAAAATAATTATATGATGAGGACTCATCATAACCCACACTTATATTTTTATTTATCCTCAAGCAACAAAAAACTAAAAAAACATGCTAGTACTAACAATAGTACACAAAACTATAATAATATGTGAACAAAGTACAAAAGTATTATAAAACAAGAAATCATGATGAAAATAGAAATCATAGATTTTAGTCAAAATATAAACAGTTACATAAATATTTATATAATTAGGCAAAATTAGAAACCTTGGACCTCTGTGCTCATGTGCAATTACCTATGTGTAATCTTATCAATGCATTAAACAACAATAGGTTGTAAAGTAGGCATAATAATCATGAATTCATAAGTCCATTAATATGCATAACAAGGTCACTAGGTCTTTTGGCTTGTAAAATTGAGCTAGGGCTAAGGTAGGATAAAAATTCAATTTAGACTCAAACCTTGAGCATTAGTTAATATTTTCAATTCCATCTTTTTCTTTTTTACTGACCTCCTTATTTCTCCATCCTTCAACTAAAGCATGGATAAAAGATGTAAATAAAAAAATAGTACTTTTCTTTTGATCTCTCTCTCTCCCTCTCTCTTTTAAATTTTCGTGATGTATATACAAATGATAATTAAATCATGTTTTTTGCATTCTCACCTTAAAATATCCACCTTAATATTGCTACTTATCCCATTTAATACTTAAGCTGAAGAAATAATTCTGGTAAGCACTAAATACTTGAGGTAAACAAAAGGATTGGGATTTAACAATTAAAGCTTTATAGGCTAATATAATAACATTAAACGTGTAAAACAAATTCTGAAAAGACTTAAAATCATGGTACTAAGAAAAATTATGCAAGGGTTGGCTTGAAAGGCTCAAACAATCCAAAGAAATTGCTTAGGTCTTCCCTTATCATGCATTTGGAACTACTCATTATATTCAAGTGTAACAACCAATAGATTTTAAAATCATGATAAAAATATTACTTGCAACCCATTACAATTCATGCATATCATCTAAAACAGGTAATGTTTCAAAGAAAAGTTCAAAAGATGATATTATGAAAGAAAGTTCAAAGAGGAAATATCCAAAGTCCTAACAAAACCTAATTACACAAAACCCATGAAACATATTCTATAATAGGTTAGCTGTAACACCCCAAAAATTAGGGGGTTAGATGAAATAAATAACTAAGGAATGACTTAGTCTAGATGGTTAAGTTGTTAGTGTACTCCCTTAAGGTCTTAAGTTTTATCCACACCTCCCCAGTTTCTTTTCTATTAATTTTTAGTAAACAATGATGAAAAATCATACTAAAATAAATATTATTTGGATTGAAAACTTAATAAGTATGGATAATACTCCAATGGTTAAGCATCTACTCCCTTTCTCTTGTATACCCCTGTTTAAATTGTCCCTTTTATTTTTCTTCTAAATTTTTCTTTAAATTTCTGGCCCAGAGTTTTGGGAAAATTGCTCTTGCTATCCTAGGGTTCCAAAACCCTAAATATTTAATCCAATTTTCCCAATAGAAATAGGATTTTTTTTTCTTTCCAAAACCAAATAGAATTTCTTTCACCTCCCTGTTTGTTCTCATATTTTCTCTTCTTTCCTCTCTTTTACATCAAATTTTACATATTTTTGTTTCTGAATTATTACTGCTTTTCTTGAATCAAAGTCAATCTTTGTTAACTCATTTTTCTACTGGAATCAAAATTGTCATTAGAAACATTCCAAATCTCTACCAAGAAGCGGTAAGTAATCTTCAAATCCCGAAGTTGATATTGAATATTTATAGATTTTCTATCTAACGATAACCTTGCAATTGATTAAAACGGTCCTTCTTGATCTTTCATTGAATATTTGGATGAAAAAAATCAATAAAAAATTAATCAAAAGAGATAGGAAAGCTAAGAAAGAAAAATACCAAAACTTGAACATAGTTGAGAATAAGGTGATTTTTCAATTGTCGGATAATTAATCAACCCAATCAATGAAACCTAAAAAGCCCTAAGAAATTTATGTATAACTCCACGTTCTTTATTTCCTTATTTCCTATCAAAGCCCTATTCTTTTGGGACCATATTGGTAGCAGTCAACTTCACTTCAATATCAACTAAATAAGATGTTGTTGTCTTCTTTGCCATTAGCCGAACATGGTACATTTCTTTTTAACTTTAGTGGACATTAATAAAACCAAGGTTGTCTAGCTCTGGTGTTTCGGTGGATGTTCGAAGAAGTGACTAAACACAGGTTTTTTAAATAGTTATTTAAACACCTGTTACAATAAGGACCTTAGGACAACCAATGTGTTTTGATATGTTGGCATTTTTTACTTGGGTTCTTTCTTGTGTTAATATCATAAGTAAATGGGTTTAAAGGACGTGCTATACCTTTTCACAAAGTTGTTTTTGATATTGGATACTTTAAAGAAGTTGTGACTGACTTAAACTTTGTGGATAAGGCTTGTGCTTATTCTTTATCCTTATCCTGGCTTATAGATTTATGTGCATATTTTATGGGGATTAACTCTATTTTGTATTGGAAAAAGATTGAAGATTATTTATATAGATATTTATGATGATAAAGTTGTGTTTATCAACTAAAGTTGTCATATTAAGCCTATAAATAGGCAACTAGTTCGAATGTAAAGATGCATTAATTGAAAGAGTGTTGTGTTGATTTGCTGAAGTTATTCTTGTTATTTTCATTTGTATTTTCACACTCATTATTAGACATTTCTTGTGAGATATTGAACCTTTATAAGTGAGGTTTTCGGTGAGTAGTTGTAATAAGTCGAGACTAGCTATTGGAGTTGCAATTACTTCTTCACGTAAGGGTAGGTTGGGCTTTAGCCAATAGGTAGTTAGATCAATTGCGAAATGAAACCATTTACTGAGAGAAATGTCATGGAGTAGGATTATTTTCAAACTACGTTAACAAACAACTGCGTGCACTTTACTTTCTCTATTTTTGTTTATGTTTAGATTTTTGTTCAAACTCGTGTCTGAATACATGTCGAAACAACAATTTGAATTAGTGGCAAACTGAATAGTTTTTTCAACCATGAATCCTCTTTTCTTCCTCATACTTTTAACTCTTTTCTTTTGTTGGTTTAATGAAAAGAAAAAGAAAATTTGATAATAAGTTTAACAGCAAACAAAAGTTGGTGTACATATAATCTAATACACATGTGAAAAAATAATTTGAGGAGCACATAAAAAGGTCATAAACAAGGAAGCTAAATTTTGTCCCCCAAAATATATGTATTATTACATTTTCCACTAGAGTGATATAGAAAAATAGAAGCATTTGAGTAGTTGTGTAAGCAATGACAAAATAAATAGTTATGACTAAATTACAAGAGATTCCTTTTAAATAAAGATTACATATATTTACTGTGGAGCAAAATTCTCCATAATATTTTTAGAGGGTTCTTTGATAGAGAAAAAAAAATTGCAAACAAGTAAAATGAAATGTACTAGAGATGGAAAAGAGGAAGATTGAGAAAACCTTGAAATGCTAAGTGTAACAACAAGTGCTGGTTAATAAGATAGAATAAGGCTAAATGTGGCTGAGGATAAGGATGAGAAAAGGATTAAGCTAAGAAGACTCTAAAAAGAGTTTAAGAGTCGGAAAAATGGCAAAAAAGTCCTCTCACAAGTTGTGAAGGATTTATTGATTTAGAAAATAAAAGTTATAATAGATATTAAATAGGAGTAATGAAAGGGATATTTCGGTTACCAAAGATATTAATGTTTTATCGATAAAATTTAACTACATTTTGGTAATGATGAGTAGTGAACAAGAGTTCGCAACAATTTTAAAGAAAGGGAACACTTTATATTACACTAAAAGGTTAAGAGGAAATCGATTAAATACCTCCATATTAGATCCAGCAAGCCCAATAATGTCATATTCCAAAGTTATTTCCACTTCTGTTTTGGTAAGGTATTGTCATGTGGAACATCTTTTACAAAACACCTGCCAAAGAATATGCCTTCTCAGATAATCTTATTTTATGATGAGTTGTTCTATTGTTGTACTTCTCTTGATAGAATCTATTCTAAACAATGGTTCTTCTTAAAAACAATTATTTTAAATAAAAGTTATTCTAGCTATTATATTAAACATGATTGTTTTATTCTGAACAAGAGTTATATAGAACAACAATTATTCTTAAGAAAAATAGTTGTTGAATGAGAAGTGTTCAAAACTAAAGTAATTGTGAATATAATTATTCTCAAATTACGGTTCTTCTCAACAAAAATTGCTCTTGTGGAGGATATTAAAATAGCGGAAACAGATATTAAAAACAATATTAAATAAGAAAGAAAAGAAAATAGAAATCGGTGGTTGTAAGCAAATAGCAAGTATAGTTTATAACTTTTTAATTCTAAATTTCAATTCTATTAAAATGAAAGCCTCCATCGTGAAGTAATCAAGTTGCCTTCACTTGCGTCACCATCTTATTTTCCATACAACTAAGAAAGTTCTCTATGACTTTATATATTTTTATAATTTTTTATTATTGATAATTTTAAATACAATAATTAAATTTATTAATATAATTATATTTTTCATGCATATAAAATTGTTCGATATTTTTCTTAAATTGATTTAAAATGTTGCTTATATTCAAGGGCAAAGTGAGAATTGTTGATAAAGAGGGTCGATGTTTATATAAAATATACATGGTCGGTCAAGCCTACTTTTAATAAGGTATTTTAAATTGAATAATCTTAATCACCAAAATGTAAGAAAAAATAAGTTAAATGATCAATTTTTGTTAAATATTATAATTATTTAAGTTAATTTTTACCTAACTAATTTTAGATATTATTATATTTAGATATTACAATTATTAAACTTTATTTTATCAAATTAATATTTAGAATACTAGTTGTATTAATTTATCAAATTAAATTAAAAATGTTACTGAGTTTATCATTAAAAATTTTAAATCCTATAAAAAATCAAATTAAAAAACTTTTAAAAACTTGGGAACAAAAATTTGTCCTTTTTAAAAACTAATTATAATATTTTAAAAAATTCAAAACTTAAAGAGGGTCTAAATTTTTTTATACAAAATTTAGAGGATCAACGCTACTAAATTTGCCCTTGTCTATATTAATATATATTTAACGGTTGAAAGTTGTTTACATAAAAAATTTGTTATTTTTTATTTGCTCCAAACTTGACATACATGATTTGTATAAATTGAATATAAAATGTAAATGTTGGATCGATAAAATATCAAATATAAAAAATTTTTATCATATTAGTTTTATACCAATGCAAGTAGATTCCTTCCAATAAATAATAAGTAATTATTTAGTAGACTGGGGTGAAAAGTTGTTATTTTACAAGTGAAGTTTAAATTTTACTAATTTTATTTATTTTCTAAATACAATTTAAGGATACGAAGTTAAAACTTTCCATCACTTTTAGGTAATGTTTTGGGTGTAACATGAGTTTTATTTCAATTAGTAGAAATTAAATATAATGTGTCATTTGATGTGGAAATTTGTAATTACTGTTCTTTATTATCAATCATTACTAAATTATTATTATCGTATTGCTTTTATCCACCAAGCGTGATCATCGGATTTAATAATATTTTATTATCGATATGTTAAACATATGTTGTGTATTATTAAATTCACATCGACAAAATTAAGACAAGGAAAGACTATCCGTTTCAATATCGATATTAATAGAGAAAGGATCCACAACTGACACTGACAGCTGAATCGAAGCCCCAGTTAAAATAAGGATCTTTAGTTTATTCATTACAAAATTAATGGACTGACCCAGAAATCATGTAAAGGGTCATAGTACTGTTGATGGTGGCTGTGCCACTGCTGAGAATTTTGTGATACTGCTTCACAATCCAAACCTTCTATCATCTGTGGCTGCTCCAAAAAACTCAATATTTCCCAATATGAAACTAAATAGTTGTCCATAGCCATGCTATAGTGGTCATCAACAGCCACACTTAGGTTGGAGCCTGATGGAAAGAAAGTAGTATCAGCAGCTATTTCTGCGAAATCATGCATTCCAGGAGTGTCTGAGTCCAAAAAGATACCCAGCATCATTGAGGAATCAGCATCAGACGAATTCTCCTCCACACTAGACTTGGTTTCTGTAGGTGATGATGCTGAATTGTTATTCTCCAAATCAGCAGCAGACGAATTCTCCTCCACACTAGACTTGGTTTCTGTAGGTGATGATGCTGAATTGTTACTCTCCACTATTACTCTTTTCTTCAAGCGAGAGTTCCAGTAGTTCTTTATATCATTGTCTGTTCTTTGTGGGAGCCTTGCTGCTATTGCTGACCATCTAATTATAATTAATCAAAATTTTGAGCAAATCAGAGATATATATCATTCCAACTATAATCTTACATTTATGGCTGTGCTACTAACCTATTTCCTAGCGTCTTTTGCAGGTGGATTATGGTTTCTTTTTCTTCCCTGCTGAAGTTTCCACGCCTTATTTTAGGCCTCAAGTAATTCACCCAACGAAGTCTGCAACTCTTCCCTGATCTTTGCAACCCTACAAATCAAAATTCTAATTAATAATCACTAAATCTTGGCGAAATTTAAGTTTTAGATGAAATCTTGTTCATGGTCATTCAAGTTAATGAAGTTAAAAAGAGATGTCTTCGTCCCAGCAAATCTGGGCATTTCATTCCAATTCCAAATCCCATATCTCGTAATATAAGCAATCAGCTTCTGATCTTCATCACGATTCCATGATCCTTTCTTTAGGTATGGTAGTCTCATCATCTTGCACACTACTCTATAACTTAATTCTTCAACTACTTATTGAATCTCTCAGTTCCATCTATTTATATTGATTGTAATTAATGTTGCGAAGATTCTAATCATCCAATTCAAAGTCGACGCAGGTTAGTGATTACGTTGGTTCCTAGAATTTGGCTTTTGTTTGAATTACCTTAAGAGTAAACGAGTATCCATGGAAAATACCTCAATGAGTCATTTTTTATTCCACCATAGGCTGTGATTGCTAAGTTTACATTTCTATATCCAGAAAATATGAGACAATATCAGTCGAAGACAAACATATTGCATGTATGTTTTGGAAAAAGGGTCAGGGATTTTGTATCTTGTTGGAATTGATATGCACTGCATCCTAAATTAAGTAAAAGTTAAATATTTGATTAATCTCAGTCTAATTTTGGGGGCTGTCATTAATCAAACATTTTTTATTAATATAAAGATGAAGGTTGACATGGTCTACAATTTGTACCTTCTAACATCCTAGGACATGGAAATCATTGGAATCTAATTCAATTCCAAGTATTTCCACTACCATAATTAATTAAAATGTTATGTCTGCTTCGTAAGAATATCTCTAAAGGGTAATTCAACTTTTTCAAGAACCCAAGGTTTGAAGAATGTAACAGACATTTTAAGTTCATACCCAAACCATCGAGAAGACAGTGAAATTTGAAATTAATAATTTAGAATTCAAGGATTTTTCATATATTAATATTTATTTTATAATTTCAATAATAAAATTGAATATTTCAGCAGTGAGAATAAAATCAATGATTAAATATATGTTTGGATTCAGTCATTATTAGAAAATTATAATTAAAAACATTATAATATTATAATTTGAGTGTAATGATACTTATAACATATTTGCAAATTTAATAAATCTTTAAAATTTTTATAATTACTAAAATATAGCTACATAATTTTATATATTTAGTTAAGTATGTACTATATTAAAAAATATTGAAAACCCTTAAATCAAATTAATTAAAAATAAAACTAATAAATAATTTAAAATTTTTAATGTAAATTTTTTAAAAATATTGAGATTTGATAAGATACAAACATTGAATTAATAAATTTATTTAAAATTTTAAATTAGAAAAAGTGAATATATGACACGACAAATAAAAGGAAAGGACAAGACAATTAATAATACATGGTTATAAATGGTAAAAAGTATTTTAGGTTATAATTATTAATACATAATAGAAATAAATATCAAAATTATACATGAATTTTGATACAATTTGAAATGTTATATATCAATTTTAATTTGATGCATTTGTATACCTTAAACTTTAATTTTAGTTTAGTTCACATTTTACTAATCCTGTGATTTACGTGGCATAATTTTTCGTTAAGGCATATATAAATTGTTGACATGACATTTTATTAAATTAAAAATAAACAAATAAATTTAAATTATTTTCAGTTGTGAACAGTTGTGATATCTTACATAATTATATCATGATTCTAGGATTAATTAACACAATATATTATACAATCATATCATATCTTTCCTTATTTGACTTTATTCATGTATAGTTTTTTATTATAAGTAGGCTATGTAATCTAATGTAAAGAAATAAGTTTTTTTTTTATTTTCTCTTCTTTTCTTCTCCTCATTTATTTTTCTTTCTTTTTCATGGTTGCTATAGCCAATAGTAGAGCTGCAACAACAACTGTTGTAACACCCTAAACTCGGCCTAGAAATTTAGTCTGATCATTGATCACCAAAGTGATCATAGGTAAATTTAAAAAAAAAACTAAGTTATCACGTCAATCCGAAACATTTAATCGTTTAAAGTTCAATCAGTAGAATTTCAGTTAATTTTAATATATAAAACCAAAAATAATAAAAACAAATAAATCTTAAAACATAACTTGTACCATAGTTGTATAAAATCTTACAGTTCAAAAACAAAATAATAAAATGGAAAATTGACACACAAATTGACAATTTATTTTCCGCGAAAACTGTCCGAGACCTCCGCGTACCGAGCCCAGTGTCAGAATTCAGAAAAGGTACCTGAAAGGGAAACACTAAGAGGGGGTAAGCTACTCCAGCTCAGTGCGAGTTTGAAACAAGACGAGAAATAAAATTACGGATTTCAAATCAGTAGCGCAAAATATTTTCAAATACTCCCAGAGGCAGAAAACATACCTGAAACCAACGTCCCAACAGTACTTAACAATCAAAGCACATCAAATTCACACAAATGATTCAGCACAAATGCAGTTCAGACAAAGAGAATACAGACAGATAATCTTCAGACAAACAGAATACAGACAGATAATCTTACACTCAGAACTCTTAAAAAGATATGAATGAAATGCAGTCGAGTGATAAAACCCACCCATTTAGCCAACACACCTCTTCGTCCCCCAATCACACCCCATAAGAGCTGTTTAAGCTCATCCAACCAAAACACACCATATAGGACCTCGAAGGCCCATCTAACCCTACACACCACATATGTGGACTAGGCCACTTAAATATAATACACAGCAGAGCTGACATATATGCAATACAGTGCAATTCAACAGTCCGCTGTACAGACAAGTTACAGTTTATACTGCCAGATCAGAATATGGTACTCAACAAAGCTAAGGCACATGTAGTATAGTGCAATACGGTAACTTGCCATACCGGTAAAATAATTATCTACAACCCTCAAGGTATTGGGACTGCCCACAACCCTCTAGGTATTGGGGCTAACAGAAAGCAGATAAATTGCCAGTTCAGTTCAGTTTCAATCTCCCTTCTCTTCGCAAACCCCCCAAAACACTTTATACAAGTGCGTGAATGCATTCAATCTCACAGAAATAATGACCATGTTAACAAACAATCAGACAAAGAAGATATGCACACAAACACGCCCAAATAACCGGGTTCAGAGTAAAACATTTCACCCAACAATTACAATTAACACATAAGCCGTAGCCCAAATCAGAGTTTTAACTACCCTTACTAAGGCTTAGCTAAAGGTCGAAACACACAGAACCACATGGTCGTGTGCCCTGGCTGTGTGGAATTGCCCAAGCCGTGTGAGGGTCTACACGCCCATGTAGAGCCCACACACACTCGTGTGAAGGCCCCACATGCCCGTGTAAAGAGGCACACGCCCGTGTGAATAGCCTGTGTAACTCACTGTCCACAAGTGCTAAAAAATAAGAACAGAGGAGACACGGTCGTGTGGGGATCTCACACGCACGTGTGGGATACATGCTCATATGGCCAGGCCGTGTGGTACCAAAAATCATCAAAAACCCTAAATTCTCAATCACACGCCTGTATGCCTAGGGGATACAACCGTGTGAAAATCGAAAAAAATCCCCAAATCGGCTACATGGCCGTGTGGCAGTCCGTGTGACACGTAATCCTGCCCGAAACCCTAATTCTTAATTCCACACAGCTATGTGAATAGGCACACGCCCGTGTGGCCACCCATGTGGTTATGAAACCACTTCGGAACAAGCCAAAATCGCTGATTTAGCCATCAAAATAGACCCCACCTTTACGAAAACAAGAGTACATCAAAATATGTCATTTTCCCCATACTATTTCAACAACCAATACCCAACCCACAGTTTAGAGAACATTCGAGAATGCCGAAACAATAATTCGCAAGAATAAAGAAAAAGAAATAGTCAAGATTTAAATCCCACACCTGTTTCGTGATAAAAAACATTTGGATGCCAACTTGAAGACCAAGAAACGATGCTCTTCAAATACCGCAGACAAAAATTGAATTCACAGAAAAGAAAAGAGCAAAAGGAAACCCAAGAGAGGGAGAGGAAGAGGAGAACATGTAACGAAAAAAAGTAATAATAATGAAATAAATTAAAATCAATAAATAACTAAAACTAAACAATTTAATTAAAATATTTAACAAAACAACACAAGTCGAAAAAATATTCTTCCAAAGCACACACACAAGGACTCAAACACGTGTCCCAGAGATACTAACACCTACTAAACTACTAGACCAGTAGGCTCATTCTGTCATCTAATCACGCAACAAACCACAATAGCACACCTCACACTCAGACCCTAGTCACCAAAACTCAAAACTTCTAGCCCCAAAATTTGGGGTGTTATAACTATTTTCTTTTTCACATGGTATTAGAGCCATTGAATCCTTCATGATAAAACTCTGAAGTTTTTTTTTCTATAGCAATACCCAACCGAGCTCCATCTTCTCTATTCCTCTCAATCATTGTTGCCTTCTCTCTCATATTTCCATGTTTGTATCTATTTTTTATTCAACCAATCATGTTGGAATCACCTAAAAGTTTTTCTGAAATCACCAACCTTGTCATGAATGCCCGTGCATTCAAAAATATTGCCGCTGTTACAAACAAAGATTTGCAGAACATTCAATTCGCATATTGATCGAATGGGAAGAATTACTTGAAGTGGTCACAATTGGTCTGCACTTTTCTAAAGGGAAAAGGAAAATTGAGCCATTAATTGGCATAAGACCTTCGTAGGATGATCCCAAATTTGTGGCGTAGGATGAACAAGACTTCATGATGATGTCATGGTTATGGAACTCGATGTTGCTAAAAATCATTGATATATGTATATTTCTCAAAACTACCAAAGAGATTTGGAAAGCTATCCTACAGACATACTCCAATGTTAATGATATTGCACAAATCTATGAAATTCAGACAAATTTCAGCAACCAAACAAAGGTCTCGAACTGTTTATTGAATATTCGAGTCTCTTACAAGGCTTGTGGCAAGAGATGAATCATTATCAATGCATTCAAATGCGCTGCAGTGAAGATGCAACAATTTTGAAGCGATTTGTGTAAAAAAATCATATTTATGATTTTCTTGTAGGATTAAATCATATTTATGATTTTCTTGCAAGATCTTGGGAAAATCGGACATGCCATTTCTAAATGAGACAATCTTTATTATACGCGCTGAAGAGGGATGTCAAAGCGTTATGCTTGAACCTTAAGGGGGAGATTGTAACACCCTATACCCGTAACCCACACCGGGACGGTGTACAAGGCATTACCTAACTTGATCTCATGCATTCGAATAACCTCAAGTCACCGAGAATTGGTCTGAGTTAAAACTTTTCCAATTTCTACTTTAAACTTCTTATTATGGGCCTATAAGCCCCAAATTAACTGTTGAAAACTATTTGGAACCATTCTGGGTCCTTAAACCAACCTTACAAATTTGCTTATAAAATAGGGCACATGCCCATGTGGAAGGGTAACATGCTCGTGTGACATTTTTAACATGGTCGTGCTGATGGCCCGTGTAGTTCACACGGCCTAAGCACCCTGGGACACGCCTGTGTCCCTAACCCGTATAGAATTAATTTCTAATCCACACCTACAGGGGTTTTCACACGGCCATACACACGCCCGTGTCAATGGCCCGTGTCCCTCACACGTCCACGACACGCTCGTGTTCTAGCCCGTGTTTAAAAACCTTGACATTCTGTTTCTGACGTCAGCAACCCCTAAAATGTCACACGGCCATGGCACACGCCCGTATGCTAGGCCGCGTCCCCGACATGGTTGAGACACACAATCGTGTCTCTGCCCGTGTGGTTACTACCATGCATACTTACTTGAAATTTTTACGTGTAGGGGACACACGACTGGACTACACGTCCATGGGGCTGACCGTGTGTCACACACGGCATAGACACACACTTGTGTGTCTACCCGTGTAAACAATATAAGCTATTTACCAAGCCTTATTTCCACCCTTGAATACCTATTTTCATGCAAAAACCATCCAATACCAAAACAAACATAATTTCCAAAATCAAATTAGCCACAATAAATGTTCATTCAACCATGAAAATGTAACTTTTATAAACTCAAAATAAATATTAGCCATCATTCATGGCTTAGTACTAAGTGTGGGATTTATCCCAAGCCAACACATTTGGCCAATTCTCAAAGACTCAAAATAATAAGTTCTAACCCTATACATGCCATATTCAAAAATATAAATCCAACTATACTAAATGTTTCGGCTGATAGTGTGATCGATATCTCTGACTTCAGGTGATCCTTGATGCTAATTAGGCGGCAGTAAAAGAAAAGGGAAAGGAAAGGGAGTAAGTATAAGGCTTAGTAAGTCGTATCTAAATAAGTATACCACAACATTTATTCATAATCAACATGCTCATATCACGAAAGTAGGCATAGGTGTAACTTACTCACTACCATCCATACCAGTCACATTTTATATATATGAAGCTCATATCTCATATTTATCAATTAGGTACCTGTACCATTCATAACACGGTTATACTTTTCGCATTAACTCTAGAACATAACACTCACCGTTGAACCATTCAGAAAGCTATCAGATTTTCACTAAGCCTCAAACATAGCGTATAATGCCGATGCCATGTCCCAGACATGGTCTTACACTGACACATCTCATAGCCGATGCATGTCCCAACATGTCTTACACTAGTTCTCGTCTCAATACCGATGCCATGTCCCAGACATGGTCTTATACTGGCTCTCATAATGTGGCCGATGCATGTCCCAGACATGTCTTACACTAGCCCACACAAGTGACCTAAATGTCACGGCCTGAATATCCGGTTTATTTTTTAGGGTTCCCTAGGATTCCCACTATCACAATTTCTATTTATGCATTCTCAATTCACAATCAACCAGTTCATGATATATCAATTCAATGACAATTCAAACATATATAGTAAAAATGTAGTTGTACTATTTATATATGACTTACCTCGGATTACTAAATGTAGACGACTCGTCAATTAATCTACTTGCTTGGCCTTCCCCCGGTCTAGGGTCAGATTTGGTAAATCTTGCTATATATTATCAAAATACACTCATTTGGTCACTGAATAAAATCAGGTAATCCAAAATTCACGCATTTGGTAAAATGACCATTTTGCCCCTAGACCTTAACAAAATGACCATTTTGCCGCAATGCTCAAAAATCAATTTTTATCAAATTTCTTTGTATTTCAAGCCTAGCCAAACTCTTTTTACTCTTATAGAAACCTTAAAATCCCACTATTTCACACACTTATCACCTATTTTTCAACTTATGCAAAATAGTCCTTTTAGGTGTTTTTATGTTAACACCTCTCACAAAAGTTGTTTATGACACAACTAAGACTCATATTCTTCCATAAAAACTCAGCAACTATCACAAATCCATTCATGGAAAAACCCTAAACTCTTAATCGTTTTGCAAAATAGACCCCTGATTTGGAAGCTTATGCTCCAAGGAGTCAAAAAATGTAAAAATCATTAAGAGAAACTATCGAAATCACTTACTTGAGAGGGATCAAAGTTGCTGAAAATTTTTAAGCTCTTAAACCCCAACAATAGCTGATATTTTCAGTGTTGTATGGGAGAAGAAAAGAAAAGATGACAACTTTTCTTTATTTTACTCAATTTGCTCATGTCATCAATACCTAACACTTTGAGTACTACTTGATTTTCCTTGTCCCATGGCCGACTATGCTTACTTTTAAGGGTCTAATTGCCTTTTAAAACCCCCAATTTAGGTTCTCTAGTTATTTGACACATTTAACTATCAATTTGAGACTTTTACATTTTATGTGATTTAGTCCTTTTTCGCAATTGGGCTCACGAACTTCAAAATTAATTTACCAAATTTTTCATGCACTAATATATCAAGGTTAAAACATCAAAATAATAATAAAATAATCTCTTAGACTTCAGATTTGTGGTCTCAAAACCACTTTTCCTACTAGGCCCTAAACTAGGCTATTACAGAGATGGTTCTGCACTTGTTACCAAAACCACAGAATTGAAAAAGGTAAACAATCTTTCATTAGTTGCTCAGGGGGACTCAGCCAAAGCATTCAATTGAGATTATCCATTTTGCACATACTACCAAAAGCATCGCCACACCAAGGAGAGATGTTAAAAACTTTATTCAAGGCCCAATGAAAAGCCCAATTGAAGTGTGAATTATCAAAGTCAAGCACATATGGTGAGTACTTTGTCGACTAGTGAAGAAAATTCAAAGAAATATGGTTTTGAATTCAACATTGATGAAATTGAGAAACTGAAAGCTTTTTTAGGATTGTTTGAAAGCCAACCTTTACAGGTACTTGTTCATTGGTGTTTTCATGTATTTCTTCTTCATATTGTACTAATGTCTTTGAAAAAAATTCTTCTCCCATGTGGGTGATTGATTCTGGTGCCACTGACTATAAGACCTATTCCTCCAAACATTTTATCTCTTATACTATGACCTATAGCCATAAAAAGATCACAATAGTTGATGGATTCATCACCATTGTAGCTGGCCAAAGGGATATTTACATAAACAAGGACCTTACACTAAAAAATATAATTCATGTTCCAAAGCTATTAGTAAACCTTATTTCTATTCATAAATTAACCACATATTCAAATTGTGGTATAACTTTTTTCCTTTCATATTTTTTAGGCACTGGACACGAAAAAGATAATTGGACATGCTAGTTAGAGAGATGGTCTCTACTTCTTAAAAAAACAAAGCAGTATAACCGGAGGTGAAAATCCCATATCTATATCATATTTTCTGAGTCTGTCACGTCAAACCAAAATAAAATTTGTCTTCTTCATCATCATTTAGGTTATCCATCTTTTAGGGTGCCCAAGTTGATGTTTTCTTATTTATTTAAAGGTAGCTTTTGACACCTTTCATTGCAATGATTGTGAACTTGCCAAATACAAACGTATTTCTTTTTCAATAAGAAATAAAAAAATCTTTGTTCCTTTTTCTCTCATTCATAGTGATATCTAAGGGCCTTCTACGATTCCAAATATTTCTGATGCTAGGTGGTTTGTTTTATTTATTAATGATTGTACCCAAATGACATGGCTTTACCTTTTGAAAAATAAATCCAATGTTAGCATTGTTTTCCTAATTTTTACAACATAATCAATACTCAATTTGATGTGAAAATTAAGATATTTTGATCGGACAATTCAAAGAATTATTTCAATTAAACCTTTCTCCATTCTTTGAAAAAATAGGGATTATTCATGAATCCTCATGTGTTACCACTCCACAACAAAACGAAGTGGCTGAGTGAAAGAGTGGCCATCTCTTACAAATCACTAGAGTATTCTTGCTTCACAAGAATGTTCCAAAACAATACTGGGGTGAAGTGGTATTATCCACTACCCATCTTATTAACAGGCTCCCAACACGTTTCCTTGAGTTCAAAAGTTCAATTGATATTCTCACAAAAATTTTCTCAAAATTTTGTACTTCAAATAATCTTATTCCTTGAATCTTTAGGTGTGTTGCGTTTGTTCATGTTCAATCTCACAATAGGAGTAGATTTAATCTACGTGCTTTTTAATGCATTTTTATCGGACATTCTTCCACACAAAAGGGTTATAAATGTTTTCACCCACGTACTATTTTTTTTTTGTCTCAACTAATGTTACTTTTGTCGAAAATGAATCCTATTTTCAACAGACTTATCTTTAAGGGGAGACCTTGAATGAAGATAAAGCAAAAGATATGTTTCTTCTTGATAAGCCTATACCTATAACTGTCTATGGGCCCATTTCATTACAATCAAAACCATTGATGGCATCTGAATTTATTCTTAGTGAGTCTACTTCTCTTACTTCTTTAACTTCTCCGGTAATCGAGTTAGCCAAATCAGTTGAAATGATGAAAGATAAGGGAAATCAAGATAACATTCAAGTATTGCATGCTTATTCCAAGAAGAAAATGCTAGTCTCTCGACCAATACAGGTACAATCTTCTATTCATGCTATTGCCCAATTTCTTGAAACCACTTCCAAACCAATTGACAGTGTCACACCAAGTGTTGAGCCAATTGAACCAATAGGTGAACAAAAAAAAGAGTATTGAAGACCCGCCAATTGCACTTAGGAAGGGAACAAGAACTTGCACAAAACACCTATTGTATCTTTTCATTTCCTATCAAAATCTATCCCAAACCATAGAGCCTTCCTAACCAATCTCCATACAATTCCTACACCAAAAAATCTAACTAAGGCATTAGGAGACTATTCCTTATTCATAAGACACTCGAATTTTGGGAGAGTTACAACATTGTTAGTTTATGCATATGATATCATCATAAAGGGTAATGATGTAGAAAATATAAACAATTTGAAACAATGTCTCTTGAAGTAATTTGACATCAAAGATCTAGGAAAATTAAATCACTTCCTAGGCATTGAAGTTGTGCATTCAAAGTAAGGAATTTTCAACTCCCAACAAAAGTACATATGATCCCCTTTAAATGTGTTATCATTTAGAGTAAAAGAATTATGCAAATAAAAATATAATTATTTAAGTGCAGTATCTGCAAGTGTACATGTCAAATTGTAATATAGTAACTGTTACAACGGAACACATGAAAGTATTCCGAGGATCGTACCCAAGGGATTGCACATTAGAGAAATTATTATTAAATTAATTTTTGAAAATAATTACTAACCTAATATAATCACAAATTAGTAGTATTAAACAAAATTAAGGTATTAATTAAACTAATTAAATTAATTAACCTAATGAAATTTTCTATTCCTAGTGTCGACAATACAAGCCTCTAGCCTGTGATCAATTAAATCCCTAATTATCTAATTAAATAATTAATTATCCTCGATTGAGTTATTTATAACCGTTAGCTAAAAATATCCTTTTGGTCTCATTTTCACTAAGGGTTACTACATAAATCACCCTTCCGATCTCTTCCTAGGCATAGGAATACCCTCCCAAGCTCACTGCTTTGCACAAGTTATACACGATAGGATGCCCTTCCAGTCTCACCTATTTAAATATTTTATAAGGGGCGTCACTCCTTAATATACTAAGTACTCTTAAATAAACAAAAAAATTTAGATAAATAATCACTTAATCGATAAATCAATTAAATAACTGAATCATGCAAGATATAAATAAAGCATAATAATCTATTCTAATATTCATGTAAACATCAATTGGCCAGATCAACGAAATATAAATAAAAGAATAGATGAGAAGTGATAAGTGAATGCTCATGAATATATATATTCAAGTGCAATTTTGGAGCAATCTCCGCTAGCAATTGCCTTAACATCAGAATAGAAAAGTTCCAACTAAGAAAACATGAAAAAGAAAATACAAAGTAAACTAAATTGTAAAAACTATCTGTCTAAATCTGCACTAATTTGTATACAGGAGCCTTATTTTTATAGGCTAAAATATGTGCACTTTATGTTTGATATGCCTCCGATACTTTGTGTACAAGTAAGAAATAAATTCTACTAGAATTTGCCACAATACAGTTGCTGACATGATCATTGCTGTTGACCCACATTCAGGCTATGGCTCAACATAGGCTACTATAGCTCAACACAGGGGCTGTTATGGCTTAACACAAGGATTGCATCACACCATAGTAGTCATTTTTGTGGCTTTGGACGTTCTTTTTGTGCTTTCACAACTTGGGAAGCTTGTGCAACACTTACCCCAAGTTCGCACGTCAATTGAGCCTAAATTAAGCATCTCGCACACTTAAATACATAAATTAAACCTACCTAAGGCCCGTGTCAGCCTAATAGGTTACTAATATTCAAAAATTGTCTCTAAAACACTTATTTTATTAACTTTTACTACTTAGCTACTAACTACTGAAAATGCAATAATTAATATTAAAATGCCTAAAAAACAAGCTTCTTAAGTGCAAAAATATACTAAAATGACTAATACATTAGACGTTAGGTCAATATACTCGACTTGTTGAAAGAAATAGGGAAATGGGTTGTAAACTGGTTGAGACGCCAATCAAATTCAATCATAGATTATGTGATGCTTTAGAAGATCCCATGGTATATAGAGGATCCTATCAGAGGCTTGTTAGGAGGTTGATAAATCTAGAACACATAAGACCATATATAGCATTTACAGAGAGCATGGTTAGCCAATTTATGCACAATCCCAAATAATCACACCTCAAAGTAGTAAACATGATATTACAAAACTTGAAAGGCAACCTTGGAAGGGGAATTTTGTTTAAATAACGAACAGGCATAGGCGTAACATTAGAAGCTTATACTGATGTAAATTACGCAAGATCTTTGGTCAATAGGAGATCAACGTCTGGTTACTGTACTCTCCTTGGTGGGAATCTTGTAGCATGAAGAAGTAAGAAATAAAACATGGTACCGAGATCAAGCGCTTAAGCAGAGTTCATATCAATGGCTTTGGGAATATGTGAGTTACTCTAGTTGAATTTAATCTTAGATGACTTAAAAATAAAATGATAATGACCCATGAGGTTGTAATGTGATAATGAATCAGCCATTCATATTGCTCATAACCTTGTTCAACATGATCGAACAAAGCATATTGAAGTTGATAAACATTTTATCAAGGAGAAACTAAACAGTGGTCTGATATGCACTTCATTCGTTTCAACCAAGGATCAGTTGGCGGATGTACTCAAAAAGGGACTAACAAGTACTGTATTTCAAGATTTTTTTTTTTGGAATATTAACTGGCCTTCATTGAAGTAAAAAGTGGGGAACAATTACTCCATATAGGAACTGATGCATTCTAGCAAGTCAAAAACAAAACAAATTAATCAACACACAACTCGAGTAAGAAAAATAAAATAGTTTATAAAGAAAAATAACACACACCCCACTCTACAGAGAGTCTCTTCCCCAACCTAATCCTCTAGATGAAAACCATAAAATGAATTGTCTCCTGTAAACTCAAATCCATCAAAGATATGCCCGAAGAAACAATAGAAAACCACAGGAAACGCTTTCTTGAAAGACTATTGGAGAGAAAAGGATAAGATAATCTCCAAAAAAACTTAAGAGCGAAAACGTTGGAAACTATCTCTCAGCGCTTCATGAAACCCATTTTTGCTAGTCCAGGTTTAACGCATGCTCAATCTCTACTAGGGCTTCCTCAATCCTGTACCTTAGTTCTGAAACCTGAAGCCCATATCATGCTAAAGTATGTGTTATTATATTCACCAAACGTACAACATAGCCAAAGGTACAAAAATCAAACCCTCGTGCTTTCTCTTTGATATCTTGAATAATCAGCCCCACCATTGATTTATTCGAACTTGTGTTGTGTAACTTTTTTGTAATGGTAAGCAAATCATCTTCCACAACTATCAATCGAAATCCCAACTCTTGGGAAAAGGCCACCTTTTACTTGCAGGCCCGCACCTCCGTTGTGAAAGTATCTACAACACCATAATTTGGATAAGTGCAAGCTGCTAAAATTTCCCCACTTCCATTCCTAGTTATAGCACTCGAAATAGATCTTTTGAGAGTAGCAATGAAAGAGGCATCATAGTTTAGCTTAACATTGTTTAGGATCGAAGGTGCCTAAATATCCTGGTTCGAGACAAAAGAAGAGGGCTTTAAACTCTCAAGGGCTTCTAACTCCAGTTGATAACCCTTAACAAAAACCACCAATTCTTATGCATTTTACTTGATACCATCATGCATCAATCTATTTCACGTGTACCAAATTTCCCAGTAAGTAATCACAAGTGCCTCATTTCCCTTAACAGTAAGGAGATTAAAACCCATTACTAACCATATTCTATAATCTGCATACTGATCCACAGGAAGCATCTTGATGTTCAAAGTGGCCAGAGCTTATTTCATAAAAGTACAATACCTCAGAATATGATCCACAGTTTCATCAGCCTTTTTGCACAGAGGACATAGTTTATCAATCTGTATAATTCGTTTAGCTAGGTTATCAAAAGTAGGTAATAAATTATATATAATTCTCCAAAATGTAATTTTAAGCTTCTCTGGAATATGTAAAGCCCATAAATTTGTAAGAAGTGTTGTAATAAGATTAGGGGCACTCATAGACTGAGGAACGCTTGGTTGGGGTGCATGTTCAACCAATAACTTATAACCGCTATTTGGGTAGTACTCACCCGACCCTTCATACTTATAGATCAATATATCAACAAATTTTGTTCGAGTGAAAGGGATCGTCAGTACCTTTTTAGCTTGGTTACTCTAAAAAATAGCCTTAACATGATCCTGAATCTGGGTACAAGTATCAGGATTAATGAGCTGAGAGACTGTAGTGAAATTTCTATCAATATTCCTACACTAAACTCTCCCATCTCCAGGTCTAAAAATCCAAGCATCGTTCTAGATATTGACACCACTACCATCTCAATCTTATAACTAATGCTCGATTCAATCAAGCCTTTCGCACCCAAAATATTCCTCCAGGTAAAAGAAGCGTAAGACCCTAATCTTGGTGACATAAAGTTTGTATGGGAAAATATCTAGCTTTTAGTACTTTAGCCAACAAACAAACACCGTTATTAATAATTTGCCAACACTGCTTGGCTAATAATGCAATGTTAAACTTGGCTAAATCACGAAAACCCATACCTCTCTTAGGCCCTAGGTAAGCAAAGTCGATGCTAATCAGACCAATGTATGCCACGACTTGCTTTGTTATTCCTCCACTAGAATCTATTTAGAATGCATTCCAACTAAGTACATAAAGTTTTCAAAAAAAGAAAGCATTGCATAGCATAAACAGGTAGCGCCTATAACAACGATTTGATGAAGACCCTTTTCCCACCCATACAAAAAAAATATCATTCCCCAACCTTCCACCTTCTTATGAAATCTGTCTAAATAATACACAAATGCTTGCTTTTTGCCTCTACCAACCATCATAGGAAGTCCCAAATATTTCTCTGGATTTGTCAAGATCCAAACCCCTAAAAACCTTCCCACCACATCACAAACACCCAAATCCATATTAGCACCAAAATAAATTAGGGACTTATCGTAATTGACTTTTTTGCCTTGAATTTTTCTCATATTCGGAGATAGCCTATAGGACATTTTGACCCCTTCCCTTGAAGCTTCACCAAATAAAACACAATCATCGGCAAAGAAAAGATGATTTATTGCTAACCTTTTCACACACCTTTCATTCGTCCGATTACATTTGCTTTATTAAGAATAGTTAAAAAACTTTCAGCGCATAACAAGAATTAGTATGGACTAAGAGGATTGCCTTGTCACAAACCTTTTGAAGGAAAAAAAGAGCTATTAATATTACGATTTACCCCAATCATGTAAGAGACTGAAAACACACATCTCATAATCAAACTTATCCAATCTGCATGAAAACCTAAATGTACCATCATTCTTGTGAGAAAATCCCATTCGACTCTGTCATAAGCTTTGCTCATATCGAGTTTAAGCACAAAATTTCCAACTTTACCCAATCTTTTAACCTTAAGGGAATATAAAATCTTATAGGTAACAAGAATGTTATTTGATATCTGCCTACCAGGGACAAAGGCCTACTAAGCCTCATCAATGCACTCACCCCAAAACCACCCATTTTGTTAACTAAAATATTGGAAATAATCTTATACAACACATTACACAAGCTAATAGGTCTGTACTAGGTCATACTATGGGGATTATTGACCTTAGGGATCAACAAAATATGTGTCCTACTGATTTCTTCAACAGAGATCTCCTCTCAAAGGACCACAAGACAATAACTTGTAACATCATTACCTATGATATGGAAAATTTTTTGATAAAATAAAGCAGGGTACCCATAATACCTAGGACTTTAAGAGGTGACATAGACTTGACTGTAGCCCACACTTCATTAGGTTGGAGTGGTCTCAGCAACTCGGCATTCATCTCTGTCGTCACTTTTTCCTAAACATGCTCAAAAATTCGGGAAGCATCCCCTTCCTCCGTTGCCATGAAAAGCTCCATGAAGTATTTAGAGGCAACTTTTAGGATCCCATCCTTATCAGTTACCCAGCTCACTCCACTCCCTTCAATCCCATCAATCTTACTCTGCTTCCTTCTCCCACAAGCAAACTTATGGAAAAACATGGTAATTTTTTCCCCATGTGAGAGCCAATTAACTCTAGCGCATTACTCCCAATACAGCTCTTCTTACCTGCCTCTAAATTCAGCTCGATTTGAATATCCAATAATTCGACAAGAACCTCATCATCAGGATCTTTGGTAAAAAGCTCATTCATCCGCAATTCTAACTTCCGCTTATGCATTACTCTATTTCTGTTGGTCCATCGGTTCCACTCTCCCAATGCTTTCCCCAACCCATTTAGTTTATTTGGTAAATCAGCCATAGAAGAAGACCATAAATTACATATTTTTTTTCACACGATTCCTCCTATCACCAATTTGCATCAAAATGAAATTTCCCACTACCCATTCACATACTACTTCGTTGACCCACCGTGTTTATCACAATAGGGCAATGATCAGACATCGAGTGTGGCCAATGCATGATAGAATAATCTGGAAAACTCTACCAAGCTGAATTTGCCACTCCCCTATCCAAGCGTTCACAAATATTAGTATCCACAAAATAACCCCTCTCCCATGTGCACCAACGACCTACAAACCCCAAATCGCTTAAGTCACAATCATGCAAACTTGGAATAGAAGATATCGATTCACCAACTTGAGGGTGAGTGTTGTGAATAGTTGTGATATCTTGCATAATTATATTATGATTCTAGGATTAATTAGCACAATATTATAGAATCATATCATATTTTCCTTATTTGTGTATAGTTTTTATTATTATAAATAAACTATGTAATCTAATGTAAAGAAATAAGTATTTTTTCTCTATTTCTCTCTTCTTTTATTCTCCTTATTTTTTTTTCTTTCATTTTCACGACTACTATAGCCAATAGTAGAGCTGCAGCAACAACTGTTTTCTTTTTCACATTTTCACCTAGGTTAAAAACAAACAAATTTCACGGGAAATAAGAAACTGTTTATTCAAGTGTGTTTATTTTTTTAATCTAGGTGGAAATATTTTAAATTAATTTACTTGTTTTTAGCTTAATAAAATGTCATACCAGCAATTTATACATTATTTAATAAAAATCATGTCATGTAGATAATAAAGCTATTGAAATATAAAAATTGAATCAAAATTAAAATTTAATGTATACAAATGCACTATATTAAAATTGATGAATAACTATCCAAATTGAGAGAAGATATTAATTTTGAGACCAAATGTGTATTGAAATATTTTAGAATTTAATTTAAATTTGAGTCTCCGTCCAACAAACCCAAGATAAAAATTATCTATTTTAAACTTGACTTAAGGGGATCAAGCCAACCTCCTTATCCATGAACTATTATAATGTTGTTTCTATTTAAAAATTCGTCCACACTTTGACAACCTGTGTTATGTTTGATGATAGATTTTCTAGGACATTCACAATATTATTTTACTATCTTAAAATCTTTTTCTGCAAAATCGTGGAAGATGAGATAACTAAACCGCCACTATTTTTAGTTCTTTTTTTTTTAAACTTTTGTTGTCGAATTCTCTTACCGATTGAAAGTAATTAATTACTTTTTGTCTTACGATGATAGATTTTGCTATTCAACTTAATATATAAAATTGAAGCCCATTCAAAATTTTCCAATACAGACTGAAAAATTTTAGGGTTTCACTCCCTTTATTTTTATAGGTCGTTTTAAAGACTCCAATCGGCGTGATTAAAAAGATAGATACAAAACTGGTGAAGTTAGGTTGAGTGTGGTGTGTACTCCTAAAAAGTTTGGGAAGGCTTGGCATTTCTAACATTTCCGTCACCAAACGGTGGTGGAGATTCGCGAGTGAGCCTTCATCTTATTGTTTCAAAGTATGGTCATGATGTGCAGCATTGATTGCCAAAATCTGCATATAAAGTCAAAATGTCTTAACGTACGGAGAATCGTTATTAGACTCGTTGATGATAATAAGGTTCGCAACTTCATTGGATCGGGTATTGATATGTTTTTTTGGCTTTATTTTTGGTGTACAGAGAAGCCTGTGAAAGTGATAATGCACTTAAATGACATAATTGTATAATTTATTAATTAATTTTAGACATGAGTATGAGTTCTATTAATTTTAGTATTTAATTCATCATTTTCTATGTAAATATAATATAATTGTCCAACATGTCAGAGACTAAGTTGAAATATTGATTGCATGAAAGCTAAAATGGCATGCAAGATTCTCAGATTTTAAGATTATTTGAATATTTATTTTATTATTTTTATTTGAAAAGATATGTGATTAAACTCATTTTTAACTTTACATAATTTCACTCTAACCTTTAAATAAGAGGGAATAAACGTATATAAGTGTACTTGAATTTATATCATTCTGCACTGTTAATACTATCAATGCCAATCGAGTTAAGGCTCGATCAACTAAACTCGATTTTCATTTTAAGATTTTATTGTTTTTAGAATTTTGACCATTTGAATTAGGAAAATCACAAGCTCCAAATCAAATATATATATATATATATATTACAAGGTCTAAGATCCAAAGTTGATGTGTATAATTTATTTAACCGACATGTGGATAATTAATATATTTTAATAATTTTAAATAAATAAAATTTAAAATCTTAAGTAAAATTTGAATGGGTTAAATAAAATTTAAAAACTTTACCTAAATTTTAGGTAAAAAATAAAAATATATAAAATTATCATAAACATAAATAATTATAAATATTATTTAACTATTATTTTAATTTAATTTTTGTTTAAAATTTATTTTAAATTATTACATTAAATTTAAAACTATCATACCATAATTTTAATATAATAATTATAATATTAAAAGAGACACAATTTGTGCCGCTTTTCCTAGAAACGTCGCCAAATATACAACTCTTGCAAGGTTCCACCTTTTAAATACCGACATTTCTTATTGACAACAACAACAAAAATATAAATATATAATATTAAGAAAATATTTTAAAAATACAAATATATAACATTAAGAAAACATATAAAAAATGAATGATAACATAAAAGTTATAAAGTAAACATTTAAAATATTTAAAGGTATTTTTTAATTATATAATTTTACAATAATAATTATGATATTGAAGGAGCCACAATCCATAGCGTTTTGAGTCGAAACGCTGTTAAATATACAACTATTGTGACACTTCCCTAAGAAACATTGCGAAAATTATGGAGCCAAAATTATTTTCGTCCTAAGTTAAGTACCGCCTTAATGAATTAGGTTTTATAGTGCTTTTTAGTAGGGGTGAGAAAAAATAAAAAAAAAATTAAATTTTCACTACAGGAAAATAGACTTTTAGCGGCAGTTTTTTTGGCCTTTAGCGGCGTTTTCACAAGCGCTGCAAAAAACGCCTCTATAGCAGGCGCCGCAAAAAATTGTGGCGTTTATTTAAAAAAACGCTGCTAAAGACCATGACCTTTAGCGGCGCTTTTCCCGCAAACGCCGCTAAAGATCATGACCTTTAGCGGCGCTTTTCTCACAAACGCCGCTAAAAATCATGAACGTTAAAAAAATTATTTTATTTTAATTAAATAATATTTATTTTTATGTTAAATATTATATTATGTTTAATTTTGAAATTTGAACTTTAAACTATATACTTTTAATGATAAATAAAAATATTAATTAAATTAAATTTTCCATTAAAATTTAAACTTCAAAACTAAATATAAAATTAATGAATTTAATTTAATACATAAACATTGATTCAATATGTAATTTAATACATAAAAAAACACACACACAGAGACACACACAAAGTATTACAATTTCTAAAACAAAATTCATCCTGGTGAGAATATAATCCCAAATCATCATCACCTCTCATTGCAATGCCTGCATATATAACTTAGTGAAGTACTTTGATCTTGATCTTGGTTAAGACTTGTTCCAGCAATAAAGAAAATTGTTAAACGGAATCTCGGTCACCTGTCTGAGCAAAACAAGGAAATTAACTATACCATCTACTGTAATGAAAGTGAAATCAGTAAAAAGTAAACCCATAATAAAAAAAACTGATGCTAGGCTAATCGTAAATTCTACTGTCACTATAAATAAGTGACAGGCATAAGTCCAGTTTCATGTTGATGGACTTGTAAAGGCCTCAAAAAGAAAATAAGTAGCATATATGAAAAACACAAAGGGTCAAATGAAGGTTAAAGGAGATATCATGACGAACCTCACTAGATTTGACACATTTTTACCCTTAAAGTCCAACTCTTCCTTCTCCTTATCATCCCTATAACCTTTATGTTTTAATTATTATCTTCCCATATGATCTCCAGGACATTGTCATTCACATCAACTTGCACTTAATTTTCAAGCACTGGAACACAATTCAGACATAAGTCCATAAATGAAACCATATTTTCCTACAATTCCTGTCATTGATTATAGACATATCATTTTCTATTCTTCTAGGTCTTTACTCATTATAACCTATATAATCATTGAGAATATCCATAATTTATTGAAGCATGAAATTTTTAAAAGATACATCGATTTAAGATTTTTAAACAACAAAAATGTTTGCTTCGTATTTCTAGTCTGACTTCCTTTTGGAAGTTAACCTTTAAACTTTCTGTAGAGGATTTATCCTGAGTAGGAAATAATAAGAGCATGTAAGATAGTCTAGGTTCTATCTATCTAACATGAAAATTGCAACAAATGATGGCTCCAAATCGTGAGTCATATAAATAAAACATGTTATGCATAAAAATATGTCAACGCTACATTGCTGTCAAAAAGAAAATTCATTTTTCTTTGTAGGTTCACTAATAACAAAATGAAACAAGGGATAGTGCATCATATAAGAGATTATCCATTACCAGTTCCTGCATCATCATGGTGCTCCAAGATCTTGTAAACCTCCATTGGAGCAGCATAGCCATTGATCAATGAGAATGTACGTGAATGTGAGGCACATAATATGAGGCTCAGGGCCACAGGTCTAAGAAATTTGGCCATCTACGTAAAAATGCCAATACCATTTGAATAAGAGCTTAGTGCTGTAGGCATACAGAATTAAATTGGTGTAGAAAATGCCCACCATAACTATAATAGAATTATAGTAGGGATTATATTTGTCTCGGAAAAGATCAGGAAAACTCTCAATGACAGCAGAAGCAGAAACACAAACAAGAGGGTATATGGGATAAAGGAATCTGCATGACAATTAAATATAATGGACTATTACAGATCGAAGCAGGCAAGACCGATATTAAAGATTGTTCAGGACACGTAAAGAGACAATGACAAATGTGCTCTGTTTTGTTCCCTTGCAAAACATGCCATTCAAATTAGCCCAAAGTTTTGGACCAAAACAATTTCTGAACCCTCCTTGAAACTTCTAAAAGTCATATATTGGAATGTTCTTTATTAATTTATCTATTTTATGTCAGGGAAAAGCAGGAAACAAAATATAAACAAAATTTGCTAAAGACATTTAGGATAAAGATTAATTGTACCTTTCTTCTTTGTGCGGCTGCAGAGACATAAATGCCAGCCATATATAAAGAGGAGAGATTACAATAAGCAAGTCAGGGGCATACTTTTTCCTTGCAATTTGGCAGAATTCCTAGGAAAAGCAAAGCAAGGATGAAACAGAAGTTGAAGTTGTTAAACCCATTCCTTATATAAAAAAGTGGCCCCTCAGTCCCATACAAATGGCTCTCGCCACCTCCTAATACATTATATACTAAGAGATTAAAAACAGATGATGTCCAGCATTGGTAGTAGCAGTGATCAACGAGTATGGAGAGTGCCTGGAGAACGAACTTCAATTATTCACAATTAAACAACAAATGGAAAAACTAAATATAAACCAATTACAAATATGTTAATGTCAAACTCTAAGTTAAGATATCAAAACAATATATCTAGATATAATAACCAAATGGAATGATTAAATTTACTTACAAGAAGAGCTATTGAGGTGACAGCACTAGAAAGAAATGCTTGTTTGAATTGTTTAGCTAAAGAGTAGAAGGTCAGTGGAAGAAATGCCAAGATTGAAAATGGCCAACCTAGGATTACACCCACAGCTGCAACAGCAACAGCCCATGCAGGTTTCTCAAGTAGAAATAACCCACAGTTAATCGAATTGAGCTATTCAACTTTTTAGAGTCAACTCGAATAAATAATTCGAGTTTCAATTCAAGTCAAGTTAAATTTTACAATTGAATAATTTGAATAACTTAAATAATAGGTTGGTGTAAATACCCTTTGGTAAATGTCAATTTTGAAAATTAACAAATTGGTCTCTCTCTCAACAAAATTACAAAATAATTCAAAATAAATTTTAAAGTTCAAATATTTATACAAATTCCAAATTTTATATATTTTTAAAAATTATAAAAAATTTAAAAATTTAAAGTATATAGTAAGAAAGTTAAAAATTAAAACAACAACAATAGCAAATTCCATTTAATTAACCACCCCTTCTCAGGCTATTTAAGTTTGGAACTGGGAAAACTTTTACTGTCCATCTCCACCAAACTCCAAATTCTTTAAACAAAAATTACAACAACAATAGCAAATGCAACAACTATACCTTAATGGCAGCATTATTTCGATTCAAACAAAACCAAATATACAGTAGATACTAAGACGAAAAAACCAGAACCCGATTTCTTTCATCCACAAAACCTAAATCACTGTTACAATTCCAATTCTGTTAACGCAAAGGGCAATTTTGACCAGGAAACGGAGAGGGAAGAGGTGCAATGCAGTGAATGGGGAGACCACGATCATTGTTGGTAATGCAAAGCAGGTAATTCCACATTGGTTGAGAAAAGACTTTTAAGAGAGTTTAAATATAGCATTGCCTTCTACCATTATTGAGTAATTGGGGCTAAAAGTCCAACACACGCGCATCACCGTTTGGCCTGTTCTATGTTCATGTTAACATGTGTCCACGACACATACCGCACATGTTTCTTTATGGATAAAAATTTCTTTTATTTTATTTTATTATTTTTAGAATATTTTCAATTGTGAAAAATTCTTTAACTATTACAGAAACATCTGGTCAGTTTTTGGGTGTTGCATTTTATGGAAACTGACACTGCGTGCTTTACGATTTTACCCCTTCAAAAAATAATTTAAATAATAGGTCAATCTCCTCATTTTACATAATAAGGAAAACAACAACCTCATTCTTCTTTTCTCAGCTCTCTTGTTTTCTTTTCAATTATCTTTTCTGGTCAAATTTCCCAACCAAATCCTCAGTTTTATTTTCCAACCTATTTTTCCAATTCCGTTCAAGGAGAGCAATACTAGTTGTGTTCCACCTTCTTTATTCGAGTGTATGAATATTGGAGTATTGTGTTAATCTTGGGGGGCGACATCCACTACACGATTACACTGATCAAGGAGGATTTGCTTCCGAGGTAGTGGTTTTTCCATGACATGGTGATTATTTTATTTATTTATGCTCAATTTATTTATCCTGTTAGTACTAACGATTTCATTTTACAATAGTATATTTCCAACAATTTAGAAGCAAGTCCTACTACTATTTAAACATGTCTGTCACGATGAACAAGTACATTCTTGATCTCTCCAAGCTGGAACCTCTAGATGGAACCAACTGCCAACGCTGGTCTCAAATGATGGTTATATTTTTTGAGAAACTTGAAGTCAACTACATCCTCTTCAAGTGACTTTCATTTAAAAGCTAATCTTGTGGAATTTGGTTCTGATCTCAAGTTTAACAGGTTAAACAACACTGAAAATTCAAAGAAGAAAGCATAATTCAAAACAAGAAGGTTGCCAACTTCAAGAAACCAGGGAAGAATAAAAAATCAACAACTTTGTGAATTGTTGTGTGTGGCAAATTTGGACGCAAAACATATCAATTCTACCAACCTTTTGACAACTAGAGTGAAAACAAACCACAAGCACATAGTTGAAAATCTAGATGAGATAATAGTCGCTATGGTTTCCAAAGTGAACTTGGTTGAGAACAATGTCGAGTGGATTGTAGACACAGACACTTCCAAATATTTCTACGCCAACAAAAAATATTCACCGAGTTTGAAAGTGTAGCTAAAAGTGAAAACTAACAGTTTAGAAATACTCAGTAAAGGAAATATTTTACTTAAACTTACTTCTAGAAAAATATTAGCATTGAATAATGTTATTTATGTAACAGCCCGTTTTTAGTCAAATCGGAACAGTGATTTTTGGACCACAAATATGAGGTCAAAATATTTATTTTATTATTATTTTAGTATTTACAATATGATTGAATGGCTGTGTGAAAATTTCGTGAAGAAATTTAATCGTTTGAATAGTTAATTTGATAAAAAGGACTAAATCGCGTAAAGCGTAAAACTTGAGTTCTAATAGCTAAAGGTGTCTAATAGATATGGTTTATTAAAGTTAAGGTCCTTATGTTGTAATTAACCATTATAATTGTGAGTGGACATTTACAGACATAAAACATGTGAATTTTAATGTTTTAATCTAAGGTTAAAATAGTAAATTATGTATTAAGTTAAGTAAAAATAAAGAAAACAAGTTTATCATCTTTTAATTCATCCTCTTGCACCGAAAATTGAAGGTACGAAAACATATCTAGGGCTCTTCATTTGGAATTCTTATTTCTATCAATTGGGTATGTATTTTTAATCTGTTTTTAAAGAATTCTATATTTTTGTGATCGTTGCATCTAGTACTAGCTAACCCAGGGGCTATTTTGCAAAAATGTTAAAGATTTTGAATGATGCCATTGATGAATACATGTTTATTTTGATGTTTGATGATAGATTTTGAATGCTTGATGATTGATAAACAAGTTTTGTAAAGTGATTTTTAGTGAAAATGAAAAATAAGGATTAAATTGAGAAATGTGTAAAGTTAGTGGTTAAAATGTGAAATAAATGAAAAATATGTGCTGCTAGGAGAATTATGGTAATTCGGCTAGCATGGGTTTATTGTGAATTTCATTAATTTGTGATTTTATGAAATAAGAACTAAATTGTGAAAAATGTGAAATATGTGGGGCAAAAGTGTAAATGTGTTTTAAAGTGTGTTTTGGACTAAACTGAATGAATAGATGATTAAATAAGTTAATTTTAAATATATTTAGATCAAGAAAGGAGAAATACAAATTTGGATTGGGGAAAAGATAAAGTTATTGATTAATTGACTCAATTCGTCGTTTTAACATACGAGGTAAGTTCGTAGGTTTTAATTTTGCTTCAAATGTATTTGATATGCATTGTTATAGCATGAATTTTGATTATGTGGTTAAGGACGAGTTTTTAAATGATTTGACAATGATCCTACAATTGGAATCCTGGTTGAACCTTAAGAACAGTTTAGGATGCCAGTGACATGTCATTTAGTATACTTTGAATTGGCTTCGGGCCATGTTATTAGCACTTTGAGTGTGAGATATACCGATTTGGATTTGGGCCATGCATATCGACTGATTTGGCTTCGGACCATGATATCAGAATTTCGAAAAAGTTACCTCAATTTGGCTTCGGGTTATGGTATAGGTACTTATCGTGTGAGACCTTGAGTATCCAACTTTTATTTCGAATGGTTCAAAGGGTAAATGAAAGATGTGGTTGAGTATGAGATTGGTAGGAGATGGTATAGTTACGTACAGTAACGAATTGACTAGTGAAACTATAGAACTGATACGTTCTCTGGTAAGTTATATGAATGAGCATTTGATATCTTTGAAATTTAAGAGAATTGTTATATATAGTTTTCTTTTATTTGAATGATTAATGAATTGTGATAGTTGCTTATTGTTAGCATACGAGCTTACTAAGCTATATAGCTTACTTTGTTGCTTTTCCATGTTTTATAGTGATTTCAAAATGAGCTCGAACTTGGGAATGTAGGAGACTTCAACACACTATCTACTATTACTTTGGTACTTTTGAAACTATGTTTTGGATCATATGGCATGTACAAGGACTTTGAGTTATGTTGATTATGATTTGATAATGATGTTGGCCAAATGAATTGGCATTATAATTGTCTATATTTTGGTTTGTATATATATAGCCATGGGTGATGGCTTAACTTTGGTATAATTGGTATGTTTGAATCATGTGCATATATATATATGCTTATGTCTTGTGTAATTGAAGTGGATTCATGATGCTTATGGATAATAGGTGATGCGTCGTTGAAAGCACCAAAAATATCCTATTCCCTGTAAAATAGTAAAAATAATAGTAAAGGGGAAGTAGGGTCGAATCCTTAGGGATCAAATTGTACGAATGCTCGTTCTTGAAATCCTAAACAATTTCTTGGCCAAGAAAACCTGCGTTCCTAAAAAATAAAAAATAAAATTAAGAATCTAGAAAAATAAAAACAGAATTTAAAGTGAATTGAATTTGCAAAATTAAATAAATTGCAGAAATTGAAATGAGGAAAAATAAATAGAGTTGGGAAAAGAGAAAGTTTCTTATGTGGCGAGATTTCAGCCTCTGGTTGTCTTGTTCCGCCTTGGGTTCAATCCTTGGCTTTTAAGTAACCCTTTTCAATTCAAGTAAGCCAGTTATAGTGGAGGAGGACACCTACGACCACCAGCTCCAAAGATTAGACTTACGATTTTTAGGTAACCTAACTCTAGCCAGTAATCTATGCTAGATCAACACTTCTTAATGGCGAATCCCACTCCATTTTGTCTCTTTGGCTCGCCAAGCTCTGACGTAGTAAGGTAACAAACCGACTGTGCAATCCTTCCAAAACATACAAAATGGCCGCCTTTGCATATGCTAAAAAGCTTACTTCTTAAGGGCCATGGACGGAAGCGTTAACCCGTAGTGCAGAGAAACGATGAATACTTGGCAAGAAGGCTAAGTACGGATTCTAGGCCTCAAGAACCCTTTTTGGGGAATATTGACAACCTTCGGCTAGATAGGTTTTAGTGGCTCATGATAATGGTGGAAAAAAAAATAAATATAAAAATGGAAAATGAAATTTTATTGAAAGAAAATATGAAGAAACAAAAGCCTAGACTTTCAGGGGGAGAGTGTTTACCGAAAAAGATGAACACCCCAAATAGAGTCACTTCACCCCCTATTTATAGTGCTAGGGAGATAGTCTAATTTAACTTAAGTTCTAAAAAGATAAATACATTTAATTAAAGATAAATAAAGATAATTAAAATAAAATCCTAAAATTAAATATCCTAATAATTAAAATAAAATCCTAAAATTAAATATCCTAATAATTATCTTAATATTAATTATCCTAATATAAATAAAATGGAGTCTTATAAAATAAAATCTCTTGTTTTTTGCGTTTTTAGTCCTTGTGTCTTCCATGCTTGCACTTTTGGCACAATCTTTTTCTTGTGTCGTATATCAGCCCATTGTGTCTCCAAATTCGCACTTTTTTCCATTAATTTTGCTTTTGCCTCCAAATCAGTCCCTAATCGATAAAAAGACATAAATAGCTCAAATTAGTAGGATCAAGCCCAGTATAAACACATGATTAATTCATAAAAATACGTTATTCTATAGCATTATCAAATTTCCCTTACTTAGCCCATGCTTGCCCTCAAGTATGGTTCGTATCCATTGTGAAAATTAAATCCTGCCACGAAAGAAATACTACTCCAAAGTTTTATAAGAATTAGTCAAAATGCATATGAAAAATAAAGAGAACCCTTAGCTTGCTTTAAGTAAAATTGAAAAGTATTCCAATTAACACACAAAAATTAAGATCAACTTAGATTATTTCATGAAAACTAGGTAATTTACCAAACCTATCAAGACACCTTTTTTATTTCTCCCTTTAGTCCCCAATTTTATTAATGCATATTTATTTATTATTTTTTTCTTTTTTTTTCTTTTACTTTAATTTCAACTTTATTTATTTACTTTTACTTAGGGAAAAATATTGAACTTTTTGACGCGAAGAGAGATGACAGCCAAGCACCTCACCCCGGTTACTCAGCCCAACACATTCCTAATTTTTATTTTTCCTAAGAACATATCGAACCTTTTGATGCGAAGAGAGATGACAGCCAAGCACCTCACCCCGGTTACTCAGCCCAACACATTCTTAGAAATTAATTCCGGTTAGTGGAGTTTTACCTAACACGTCACACAACCTTTTGACGCGAAATAGGATGACAACCCAAGCACCCTACCCCAGTTACTCAGCTAGTCACGTCTTAAGATACACTCATAACCACAGAAACATTATTATTATTAAACGAAATTTTAATTTTGGAGGACTTAGGAAAAACAATCAAGTGTTAAAAATAAGTTTCAGTAACCACATTAATAGTCATGAACATATTTTAAGCATGCAATTATATTAAGTGTTCTCTTTATATTTAGACTTAATCAAATTTACCAAATCAAGATTGGGTTAACTCCATTAATCATAATTATTTAAACTAAAAGAAATAAAACAGTGGAGATGAAATCTATCAAGCAAAATCATAATTAACTCAGTAGATAAGACTCATGCATGTGGGTCAAACAGTGGGCAAGTCGTGGTCAAATTCTTGGGCATGAAAAGAGGCAAAATATGCTTTAAAAAAATATGGGCAGCAACAGCCAAATCAGTAGCAACAACAAAAATTTAGCATCTAAAATGACAAAAATAATGAGGAATGCCTCCCTTCTACTTAAAACACATAGTCCTCGATGTGGAATAAATAAAATAGGAGAAAAAGGTGTAGAGGAACTCCCCGTATAATTACTGTCGTTCACGTTTGATGGCAATGAGATCCGCTAGTTGCTGGCCAAAAGTGTCGAGTAGGGGCTGTTTGGCTGCAGATTTGTCGTTTCTCCTTTCTTCCTATCTTCGTTTCGGTTTACCTAGAAGAAGAGAATTTTATTAATATCTAAAAATAATAAATAATAAAATAATAAGATAAAATAAATAAAAAAAATTGGGTTGCCTCCCAACAAGCGCTTATTTAACGTCGTTAGTACGATGCCTCAACTAGTATTGGGGCTGTTCCAACTGAATTCTTTCGTTCGTATGGGCTTGGAAATTCTCATTTTTTATCAGGCCCACCATATTTGGGTTTAATTGTCCTTGCTCCTCTTTCTTTAGTTTCGTATTTTCCTCCAAAGGGTTGATCCCTTTTAAGTCGGCAATGGTCTCATCATTCTCTAAAAATGTGACTTTGAGATGCTTGGAAAGTAGTTTTAATTTCGGATCTGGTGCCTGCACAATAGAAGGTAGAAGTTTAGTATCCATAGGAGCCAATAATTTATTAACAGATTCAAAATCATCAAACATTATTTTAGATTTATCTCTATAAGATGACTCAAAAGTTTTTTCTACTGATGAGTGAATTATGTCGACACGGTTTACGACCACGACTTCACTTGGGTGACTAATAGTGCCATAAATGTTAAACTTCACGATCTCTCCATCAAACTCCATCGTGAGGGTTCCGCTTCGTACGTCAATCTTAGTATTCGCAGTACTAAGCAAAGGTCGCCCTAACAAGATGTCTGAAGACCTAGGAGCGTTATCCTCCTCCATTTTTATCACATAGAAATCTGCAGGGAAGATAAACCCATTAACTTTGACTAATATGTCCTCGAGGACTCCTTCGGGATGCACAATGGACCTGTCTGCCAACTGAATGATAACACCTGTCTTTGTCAAAAAAACCCGCATTAAGTGATTCATAAATAGAATAAGGCATAACATTTATGGAGGCCCGTAAATCACACATGGCCTTTTTGATCCCCAAATGGCCTATTTTGCATGGTATAGCGAACATACCCTTATCCTTGCATTTTGCCGGCATTTTCCGTTGTAGCACTGCGGATACATTCTCACCAACACTTACCTTTTCATTACCTGTTAGTTTTCGTTTGTTGGTGCAAAGCTCTTTGAGGAACTTGGCATACCGTGAAATTTATCTGATGGCATCCAACAGTGATAGATTGATCTCGACATTTTTGAATGTTTTGAGGATCTCTTTGTCTTCCTTACTTTTTCAACACTGGTTTAATCGTCCTGGGAATGGAGGTTGGATTTTTGGTAGTGGGGGTTTTGCTTGGACTTGTTCGTCATTTTTGGGTTTTTCCTGGGCTATTTCTTGGCCAAGATTTCTGCCAGGAATTGGTTCCAGTACCTTTCCACTTCGTAACGTCACTGCATTTACGTGTTGTCTTAGATTAGGTTCTATTTGTGACGGCAGCTTCCCTTGCAAGTTTAATCTCTCGATTGACATGGTCAACTCCCTTATGGATGCCTCAGTTTTCTGTTGGAAATCCTTCGTCTCTCTAGTTTGCTGTTGAAAATCAAGGACATTAGCTGCTAATTTATTGATCATGGTTTCTAGAGAATTACCTGAATCTCGAGGCTATTGTGGAAACCTATTTTGGTTTGACTGGTTAAGTCGTGGGTTGGCCCCATAACTTAAACTAGGTTGATCCCTCCATCCTGGGTTGTAGGTATTAGCGTAAGGGTCGTATCGCCTTTGTGGTGGCCCAGAGAAATTTCTCACAGTATCTAAATGAGCCACAGTATCATCATACAAACTGGGACATGCATCAGTTGTATGTTCAAGGGTAGCACATATTCCGCATACTCGGGCTGTCTTTACTTTTTCTGCAACAAGAGAATTCAGAATATTAACAATTCTATCAACCTTATCTTCTAAGGTCGAATTACTTAGCTAGTGAACCCTTCTAGGGGGTTTAGGGTTGGCTCAGAATTGCTGAGAATTTGCAACCATCGTGGAGATTAAGTCTCTTGCTTGTTTTGGAGTCATGTTGACCAATGCTTCCACTCGCTGCGTCTACCATATTTATCTCCATGGGTTTTAGGCCTTTATAAAAGTACTGGAGCAAAGACTGTTCCGTTATACCGTGTTGTGGGCAACTTGTACATAACTTTTTAAATCTCTCCCAGTAGTCGTACAGAGACTCTGCGTATTTTTGCCTTATTCCCACGATCTCTCTTCTTAACTCGGCTGCACGCGACGCTGGGAAAAACCTATTAAGAAACAAACGAGACAATTCAGCCCAAGTCGTTACAGATCCAGGGGGTAAATAAAATAACCATTCCCTAGCAGAATCTGCTAAGGAAAAAAGGAAAGCGCGCAATTTAATTTGGTCCTCAGTTACCCCCTAAGGTTTCATACTAAGGAAAACCATATGGAATTCTTTTAAATGCTTGTGGGGATTCTCATTCTGTAACCCCCCGAAAAATTGGCAATAGCTGGATCAAGCCTGACTTTAATTCAAGATCAGTATCCATAGTAGGATATGCGATGCATAGTGGCGGTTGTTCCGTCGGCGCTTCAGCCAGTTTCTGAATTGTCTGAGCCATAGGTTGAGGTGCTAAATTAGGGTTTACGCCAACCCTAGCATTAAGCACTTATTCTGGGGAATCGACTTCTAATTTTTCACTTTCAAAAGTTTGAGTAGGGTTTTCGTTAACCCTAAACTCTGCTTCGTTGTCGATTCTGATTCTTGGCGGTGGATTACTTTGAGTCCCAACCACTGCTAACTGCTTTTTCTTGAACTTTGTTTCCTTGCGATTAGCTCTCGCAGACTTTTCAATCTCTGAATCAAACACAAGAGTTCCTGGAGCAGATCTGGTCATAAGAAACAAAAAACAAGATTAGTACGTTATCGATCCCCGGCAAAGGTGCCAAAATTTGATGCGTCGTTGAGAGCACCAAAAATATCCTATTCCTTGTAAAATAGTAAAAATAATAGTAAAGGGGAAGTAGGGTTGAATCCTTAGGGATCGAATTGTACGAATGCTCGTTCTTGAAATCCTGAACAATTTCTTGGCCAAGAAAACCTGCGTTCCTGAAAAATAAAAAATAAAATTAAGAATCTGGAAAAATAAAAATAGAATTTAAAGTGAATTGAATTTGCGAAATTAAATAAATTGCATAAATTGAAATGAGAAAAAATAAATAGAGTTGGGAAAAGAGAAAGTTTTTTATGTGGCGAGATTCCACCCTCTGGTTGTCTCGTTCCGCCTTGGGTTCAATCCTTGGCTTTTAAGTAACCCTTTTCAACTCAAGTAAGCCAATTATAGTGGAAGAGGACGGCTACGACCACCAGCTCCAAAGATTAGACTTACAATTTTTAGGGAACCTGACTCTAGCCAGTAATCTATGCTAGATCAATGCTTCTCAATGGCGAATCCCACGCCATTTTGTCTCTTTGGCTCGCCAACCTCTGACGTAGTAAGTTAACGAACCGACTGTACAATCCTTCCAAAACATACAAAGCAGCCGCCTTTGCATATGTTGAAAAGCTTACTTCTTAAGTTCCATGGATGGAAGAGTCAGCCCGTAGTCCAGAGAAACAATGAATACTTGGTGAGAAGGCTAAGTACGGATTCTAGGCCTCAAGAACCCTTTTTGAGGAATATTGACAACCTTCGGCTAGATAGGTTTTAGTGGCTCATGATAATGGTGGAAAAGAAAATAAATATAAAAATGGAAAAGAAAATTTTATTGAAAGAAAATATGAAGAAACAAAAGCCTAGACTTTCAGGGGGAGAGTGTTTACAGAAAAAGATGAACACCCCAAATAGAGTCACTTCACCCCCTATTTATAGTGCTAGGAAAATAGTCTAATTTAACTTAAATTCTGAAAAGATAAATACATTTAATTAAAGATAAATAAAGATAATTAAAATAAAATCCTAAAATTAAATAATCCTAATAATTATCTTAATATAAATAAAATGGAGTCTTATAAAATAAAATCTCTTTTTTTTTGCGTTTTTAGTCCTTGTGTCTTCCATGCTCGCACTTTTGGCACAACCTTTTTCCTATGTCGCATATCAACCCATTGTGTCTCCAAATTCGCACTTTTGTCCATTAATTTTGCTTTTGCCTCCAAATCATTCCCTAATCGATAAAAAGACATAAATAGCTTAAATTAGTAGGATCAAGCCCAGAATAAACACATGATTAATACATAAAAATATGTTATTCTAGAGCATTATCAATAGGTAATTTTGAATGATATTAAATGATGATTTGTGAATTGGTATGTTTGTGGAATTGAGCATAATAATGTATATTTGTAAATGGTCTTTTGATGTTTTGATGGTATATTATAGTATTTTGTGATTTGTATTGATGAGTAATGAAATGGTATAGAATATGTTTGATATGAGATTTATTTAATGCCTATTATGCCTTGAGTTGGTGCCTTTGAATTGTGGTGTAAGTGCATGAAATTTGGGTGGCAAATTGGCTTGGTAAATAGCCTATTTTTGTCCACATGGGCAGAGACACGTGTGTGTGTCTCAGCCGTGTGTGACACACGGTTGTGTTACACGGTTGTGTGTCCCCTGGTGTGGTTTTAGAAATCGAGTCAGTATGTTCTACACGGCCTAACACATAGGCGTGTGACTTGGCCGTTTGATGTAAGTCAGTATACGCTACAGGTTTGGCACAGCCTAGTACAGGCCTGGCACAAAGGCGTGTATGGGCATTTTTAAGGCACACGGGCTAGCCACACGGGCGTGTGTGTTGGCCGTGTGACCCAAGTTAGAGGGTTACACGGGGCAGAAACGGGCTAGGACACAGCCATGTGCTTCCATTTTGAATGTCCATGCAGCCTGCGACACGGGTGTGTCTCTCACACGGCTTGGTCACATGAGCGTGTGTCCCCCATTTTGAGAAAAATATTCAAAGTTTGCAAAAATTTCTTGAGTTATCGGTTTAGTCCTGAGCCATTTCTAAAGCATGTTTAGGGCCTCGTAGGCTCGTATAAGGGGCCAATTGATTGAGATTGAATGATGATTGTATGTAATGATTGAATGTATGAGAAAAGTATGTTTAATTGTGTTGTAAGTCCGGTAATGTTCCGTAACCCTATTCCGGCGTTGAATACGGATGAGGAGTGTTACACTTTATGTACCTGCACTGCGTAGAGATTTTATCAGTGGTGTATTATTGATTAAGGCATGAATTAAATTAGTCTTTGCATTTGATAAACTTGTACTTTTCCATACTGGAGATTATGTTGGGAAAGGTTATCTGAGTGAAGATTTATTTGTGATTGAGACTATGTTTAATGATAATAATAAAGCCACCACTTATGCTTATATTGTTGAATCCCTTGATATGTAGCATGCTAGGTTAGGCCATGTGAATATTCATTCTTTAAAGAAGCTCATTAAAATGAATCTACTCCCTAATCTAGATGATAGTAGCTTTAATAAATGAGAAATTTGTGTTGAAGCCAAGAAGGCTAGACCTTTCTTAAAAACTCTTACTGATAGTGTCGTAACCATTTTTTTTGAAAAAACGGGAATCGACTTAGATTTTTGGAAATGAAAACGAATAGAGGAGTCGCCACCAATCTTTTTTGATGAGGTGTGATCGGATCACCTTAAATTAATCATTTTAATAAAAGTTAAGATTTATTAAAACGACAATTTTTGGTCTACGAAAATCAGAAAATGAGTTCGGGATTCGGTTATGCACAAGGAAGGATTAGCACCCTCGATACGCCCAAAATTGGTACCTAGTTGATTAATTAGTGTCTTAGTGTCGAAAATTTAAAAACTTGAAAGAATTTAAAATACGATCCCTCTTTGTAAAGAAAATGCTCAAATGTTAAAGACCTTCTTGTCTCACAATATAAAATGTCACATCCAGTAAGTTAGGACACGATATCTTGAATTTTCGAGAGCGAGCTTGCCTTTTATATAAAAATTCGTGTATTTCAAAAGGTTATTCAGTTAGTTAAAGTGAACGAGGAAAATCGAAACCCAGTAAGTTAGGGCACGTTTCCTCGAATTCCTGAACACCGAATATTGCCTTTACTTGCAAAAATCTTATTTCGAGGTAACAAAATGCCATACCCGGTAAGTTAGGGCACAACACCTCGTATCTCCGAGAATAAGCATTTTTCAAAACTCATGTCGCGATTTAAAAGAGTATTCCGTTATTTAGGTTAAAGGAGAAAAATTGAAACCCAGTAAGTTAGGGCACGATTGTCTCGAATTACCAAATATGGAATATTACTTTTATGAAAGAATTATTATTGGATTGGATATAATGATAATAATAATAATATTAAAGTAAAGTAAATAATAATACTATATATAAAATATATATATGTATATAATAGAAATACACACTACTATATAATAATAATAATAAATATAGAAATACAAAAGCAAATATAATAAAAATATTAAATTAAAGTAATAAAAAACAATATTATATATAAATATATATATACATAAAATATACACTAATATATAATAATAGTAATCATAAAAATAATGAAAATATGAGTAATATTAATAATATATTAAAATATAAAAGTAAAGTAATAACAATAGGGTGATAATAATAATACAAACAATAATACATATATATATATATATATATAATAGTAGTCGAAATAAAAATAATAGAAGTAACAATAATGATAGTAATAATATAAATAAATATGGAGAGGCATATATAATATAATAATAATATATACATGAGAAATAATAATAATAATATAAATAATAGTAAAAATAATAAAATAAAAAAAATAAAACAAAGCTCTCAACTCTCTTTCTCCCTCTTTTCTAAATTCGGCCATTGGTTCGGCTTTGCTTCGGTCACGGACCCCTACGGGCCGCCATCGGGGTCACCGTACACGGCGACCGGACCTCAAAAAAAACCTTTTTCGATAATGAAAATATGGGTAAGCTTCTTACTTTTATTTTTACTTTCGTATAAAAAAAATAAAATAAAATTGAAAGGAAAACAATAAACAAACAAAGAACTTAAGATGAGAATAGACAAAAGAAACCTCTTTTGCTTTGATCTTTGATTAATCTCCAAAAACTAGCCTTTCCAAAAAACAAAAAACCCTCTCTAACATTGTCTTGAATGGCTTTTATAGCCAAATTTTACAAATAAATTTTTTGAAGGCAAGTAAAGTGGTTGGGGTGGTTTAGTGGAGTGGTTTAGTAGGGTGGTTGGGGTGGTTTAGTGGAGTGGTTTAGTGTAGTGGTTTAATGGAGTGGTTTAGTGTAGTGGTTTAATGGAGTAGTTTAGTGAAATGGTTGGAGTGGTTGGAGTGGTTTAGTGGAGTAAAGATATTTGGATTTTATTTCTTTTATTTTTTTTATTTTGGGTATTGGGCTTAGGTTTGGGTAGGTGCATTTAGGTTTGGGCTTTGGAGGTTGTTGGGTTTTGGGCTAGGTTTAATTTGGGCTTGGTTTTATTGGGCCCCGGGGCAAAATTTGGGCCATACAGCTGCCCTTCTTTGCTTGTTGTTTTGTAACAAGAACAGAGCAAAGACTATAAAAGGACCAATTTTGCCCGGGCTCGCCGAGTCTTGAGTTCTTGATCTGCTTCTTCGATCTGTTCCCCATAAACACAGGGATGCCAAATCTGTTGTTTCAACTTGTTCCCTATAAACACAGGGATGCCAAATCTGCTATCTTCAACTTGTTTCCTATAAGCACAGGGATTCCATGCTGAAATCTTTGATCTGCTTCATCGTAAGCATAGGAATGTCAGATCTGCTATCTTCGATCTGTTCCCTATAAGCACAGGGATGCCAAATCTACTATCTTCAACTTGTTCCCTATAAGCACAGGGATGCCATGCTGAAATCTTCGATCTGCTTCACCGTAAGCACAGGAATGTCAGATCTGTTATCTTCTATCTGTTCCCTATAAGCACAGGGATATCAAATCTACTGTTTTCAACTTGTTCCCTATAAGCACAGGGATGTCATGCTGAAATCTTCAATCTGCTTCACTGTAAGCACAGGAATGTCAGATCTGCTATCTTCGATCTGTTCCCTATAAGCACAGGGATGCCAAATCTGCTATATTCAACTTGTTCCCTATAAGCACAGGGATGCCATGTGAAATCTTCGATCTGCTTCACCATAAGCATAGGAATGTCAGATCTGCTATCTTCGATCTGTTCCCTATAAGCACAGGGATGCCAAATCTGCCGTTTTCAACTTGTTCCCTATAAGCACAGGGATGCCATGCTGAAATCTTCGATCTGCTTCACTGTAAGCACAGGAATGTCAGATCTACTATCTTCGATCTGTTCCCTATAAACACAGGGATGCCAAATCTGCAATCTTCGATCTACTCTCCACCGCTACAGAGACGCCAAATTATCTTGGATTTGCTTCAACATAAACACGTGAAAGCCAAATCAGCTATGTCTTCGATTTGCTCCTTGTAAGCACAAGGATGGCAAACCATCTTGGATCTGCTTCAGTATAAACATTTGATGGTTGGATCTGCTATGTGTCTACCTTCCGACGAAGTGGAGATACTAGACTTCGATTTGTTCTCTGACAATACAGAGATGCCAAATCATCTTAGATTTGCTTCAACGTAAACACGTGAAAGCTAAATCAGCTATGTCTTCGATCTGCTCTCCGCCTGATATAGAGATGTCAAATCATCTTAGATATCTTCAGCTTGTTGCCCCACTGCTTAGGGGGTTAAGACTTGTGAATTCACTGATTCTACTGCACTGTCCTCTGAGGAACATGATCTGTAAAATCAATTTCATGTATCCATGCTTATGCCAAATAATTAGGATGCTATGATTGAAATGAATCAAATGCTCCTAACTAGATGTGTTATTGTAGAAATGTCATGAGCCTTTTTTAAAAAGGCTTAAGGTATCATTTTTCTTTGTTCATTAGGACATTATCGCTGACGTATTACGCTGGCATCTTGTTCGGCTGGTATTCTTGACAGAAAAGTCAACGAAACAATCACATTTTGCTCAGCAAGCTTGCCCCGCTGTAATTTTAGAGTCCCTTTCACTGTACCTTTTGGGACATAAAGTTTATGCCTCCTACTGCAATTTCAGAGGAATAACATTTGGTTTCTTCCATCCATTTCGCTGCAACTCAAAGGCATAGGATTTGTATCATCTTCAATCAGTTCGATCTGTTACACTATTCCTTGGGTGTAATGACTAGATGTATATGAATGTAGAGTATCATTTTCTTTTCTCGAGAATGACCCCCTTTTACACTTAGGTCGACACTGCTCTTCATTTGTCGAGGTTGTATCACTGACGAAATGTCTTGTCTTTTGGTTCAACCAATAAAGAGTCCAAAGAGATAATATTTCCAACCCTTAGGCTTGGTGAGTTCTAAACAATAGTCCTGTTTCAGGTTCTTGTATTATTTAGAAACTTTCAGAGTAATATGTAAAACTTCTTTTATGAAAGTGTTATTAGTCCATTAATCGTTATTTCAATGGAAAATGCTTGAAAAAGATCAAAATAATGAACAATAAGGAAATTGATTAGGAGCATAACTCGAAATGGATAAATTAATCAAAGATTGCAAATGCAATAAGAAGGAAATCAGCTCAAAATGAATGATTTAATCAAAGATAGCAATGCAATAAGAAGAAAATTTATTTGGACATATCTAGATAACAAATTCAAAATGGGAAAAATGGAAGCTAGATGCCCCAGATATCGCAGCCTGAGCTTCTCTGTACCAACTTCTTGAGGACCTTTCTGAGCTCAATATGTGTTTGGGGGATCCAGAGTACTTTGTAGATGCCCGAAGACGTAGCATACTTCTTCATTGTTAATTCAGGCATAGCAACACTAATGTATGCCCCACTTTGATCCAAATTTGAGCTACCCTTTTCGGGTTTTCAACTCGAAACCCTTTTAGTCTCAAGGCTCCATTTGCGAGGTTTCACCCCGGCTTCTCTTTTTTTTCTGCTTTTTTTTAGAATTTTTTGTTTTTTGTTTTGTTTTTTTGTGTGTGTTTTTAGGGCTCTCTTTGCGATTTTTCACATTGGCTTCTCCCTTTTTAGGTAGAATACACTCATTGACTGGATTTGAATTTACTGACTTGGGCAAATCTTTGCCATCCATTTCGGTTAATATCAATGCCCCTCCAGAACAGGCATTCTTTACTACATAAGGTCTTTTTCAGTTTGGCATCCACTTTTCTCTGAAGTCCTTTTGTATAGAAAGGATATTCTTCACTATCAAGTTCCCCTCGTGGAATTCTCTAGGATAAACCTCTTTATAGTAAGTTCGCATCAATCATTTCCGGCGTATTAGACCTCGATAGATAGCTTTGGACTCTCTTTCTTCAAATTCAATTGATCTTATCAGGATTGGATCCATTTTACCTTATCTAACTTCAGCTCTGACGAGACTCGGAGGAAAAGAATCTCATCTTTAAAACCGATTCTATCCTATAAACCAACGAGCAATGTGTTGCCCCAGCTAAGGTCCTGGCTGACGTTCGATGAGCATAGAGGGTACATGATGACTTATTATGCCGATATTTACCAGTTTCAGTCATCTTTCCATGATCCTTTTTTTTTTTAAGGATTTAATGATTGACATATGAAGCGACTTTCACCCTCTTGGCGAAGTAATTGATGCCTGCTAGAAGCTTTCAACGAGATTGGCCCAATAATCTCCATGCCCCACATAGAGAAAGTCGAAAGAATGAAGGGACATATGAATTTTCTCTCCATCAATTTGGCATTTATGGCATACTGATGCAATCCCTTTCTATGGTAGACCAGCAGAACCCAAATCTCATGATTAGCCTGGCCATCGTAAAACCATTAGCATATGTCATTCAAAACCCTGCAACATCCTCCTGTCTTAATAGCCAGGCGTATCTTGATATGATCGTGCAAAAAATCTTTAAATTCTCGGAAGTGACTCAATAATGTCTCGCTTTGCCTTTGTGGTAATGCAGACTCCGATGTTTGCCTCTTTCTCTTGTCCTAGGCCTACTGTCTACTGCCTTTTTGTAAAAGAGGATCTGTTTTCATCTTACTCTACCATCCTTAACAAATCAGAGAGTAGTCTACATCTCTATCATCTTCAGAGTGTTGAGATCCCTTTAGGCCTATATTTCGCTCAAAAGGAGACTCGGAGTCAATGACAGCGTTACTCACATCATTGATAATTGGGGACCCGCTGAAGGCAGATTCCAAAGAATAAATGATTCTAAGGATGATTATTTGTATGGTATGATCATGAATGAAGAATAAATGAATATTTGAAATAAATTCCAAAGAACAAAAGAATCTAAGAACAATTATTTGTACCGTATGAGATGAAATCAAAGAATATTTGCTCAAAAAGATGCATTTTATTGAATTAAAGACTTAGGACACAAGCCTATTTCATAAAAGGGGTTTAATTGCTTCTAGGCTTAAAGCAACAAGCGTGTTTTGAATATTACTCTAGATTAGCTCTAAAAACTACAAGAGGTTCCTCTACAGACTAATCGTTCAAAACATTTCCAGGTTTGTAAGGACGAATGCTTCACAAGTTTCTCTACTCAGGATCCAATGCTACTAATCCTCTTCTTATTTTTCCATATTTGATAGAGTCCTTTAATCATTTACTCTTATCATCGTGATTTGGTAACAGACTCTTTGTACCAGGGGTAACATCAAACTTCACAATCCCCATCTCGAGGAGTCTTTCAACCGTCTTCTTGAAGGCAGTACAGTTTTCTATTGAATGCCCTGATACTCTCGCATGATAATCACATTGAGCATTTGAATCATACCATTTGGGGTGCGGGGGTTGCAACGGCTTTATATAATATGGGGACACCACATGTGAATCAAATAAACTTTGATATAACTCCTTATACGACATTGGGATTGGCGTAAATTGGAGCTTTTCAAAATTTTTCCTTACACTTGATTCCTGCTTTGTCGAACCTTGTTGCCCCCTCGTAGTTACCTTTGGTTGATTGACAGTTATTGACCTTGAGTGATCTCTATTGTATGAGCTCGTACTGTTCACTTCGTTCTCCTTTTCTTTGGGCCGACCTCTTGGTAGTTTCTCCAACTTCAATCTTGCCACCTCTTATGGCATTCTCAATCATCTCGCCTGCCATTACCATATCGGAAAAACTTTTAGTAGTATTCCCAATCATATGGGTGATGAATGGGGCTTTCAAAGTATTAATGAAGAGCATGGTCGTTTCCTTCTCCAAGAGAGGTGGCTGGACTTGCATCGCTATTTCCCTCCACCGTTGTGCATACTGCCTAAAGCTCTCACCCGGCTTCTTTTCCATGTTTTGTAGAGTAATTCTGTCCGGTGCTATGTCTGTCACGTGACCGTATTGTTTCATAAAAGCTTGAGCCAAGTCCTTCCATGAACCAATTTGGGCACGGCTGAGCTGGTTATACCACTTGGCCGCAGATCCGATCAGACTATCTTGGAAACAGTGGATCAAAAGCTGGTCATTGTTAACATACCCTGTCATCCTTCGACAGAACATCGTAATATGAGCTTCAGGGTAGCTCGTCCCATTATACTTTTCGAACTCCGGAGTTTTAAATTTTGGTGGGAGCACCAGATCTGGGACCAAGCTTAAGTCTAGCATCGATCCTGCCACGGTAATCAGCAGTCTCTATTGTTTTAAACTTTTCTTCAAGCCATTTACACCTATCATCGAGTTGTTTTGCCATGTCTACTTTTCCTTTCTCCATTTCTGCCATGTCATCAAGGTCCAGGACCAATAGATTAGCTGGATTATCCCCGAGATTAGAGCCCGATCCTATAAGAATATTCATTGGTGTTGAGGCATTGGCCTAGTATTGCTGGGGCCTGATAGTGACGGGTACCGTTTGTGGATGCAATTCCGATTGTGGTTGAGTGTTTACCGGAGCAAAGCTTGGAGGATAGATAGGGTCTTCATTATTGTTCCCCATAGTACTCTTCCCTTTCTCGCGTTCTCTAGCCAGCAACTGCGCCAACTGGCTTATCAGATTATTTTGGGATTCTTCCATTTTTTCCTTCATATCTTGTTGTATCTTAGCCAGTTGCTCTTGCATCTGCGCTTGTAATTGTTCTTGCATCTCCCTTTGCATTTTTTCTATCCTTTCTAATCTCTGGTCTATTGCTTTGGTTTTACGACGGGTATAGTAGCTGTGTTCGGTTGCTTGATTCTCGTTGGTTTCCAGATTAATTGAAATAATTTTGTTTAATCAGGGTTCTTTAGTGAAAGTTTAATGCAAATGTTGCAATGTAATGCAAATGTATGGAATGAATGCAAAAGAAAGGAAGATGTTGATCTTGAATTCAATTCCATTAGAAAAACTTTTCTAGAAAATATATTTCTTTACATGAAAATAGATTACATATGCAGTATTGCCCTTCATAGTCCAAGTAAACGCTGATCTTTTCTTTATGGTCGAATCTTGTAAATTCTCCAAAAGATGCCTTTGCTAGTTCCTTGCTGCTTAATCTGAGCCTCGATCTCTTGCTCGCTTATCTCCATGATACTCATCAAAAAGTGCCAGCTCTTGGATAATCTTCGTTGGCAATTAAATCAAGTCATGTATTCCTTCGTGCACTTCCGGTTTTCTCTCGTCATGCCTTTGTTGGCTTGAATCTCTAGCAATTACATCATGTATTCCTTCGTGAACTACCAGCTTTCTCTCATCGTGTTTACTTGGACTATATTCAGGCGACCGCACTATAATCTACTTTATCAAGAAATTCATTTCCTTATGACAAACTATTCTATTTAGGAATCGAATTTTGAATCAACACATTCTTTTCTTTGATGTAATGTAATGCAAATGCATAAATGCAAAAAAAAGGAAGGCATTGATTCTAAATTTAATTTTATTAGAACAACTTTGCTAGAAAGCAAATTCCTTTACATAAAACGGACTACATATACTGCTTTTCTCTCATATTCCAAGTGAAGACACCTATCTTCCTCTTCATATCCAGATCTTATGGTCGAGTCGTGAATTCTCCAAGAGATGTCTATATTAACTCCTTTTTGCTCGATCTAGGTGCGACTCGTTGCTCACTTATTCTTGTGATACTTGTCGGCTCCTTTAAGAAGGTCAAGACGTGACGGCTCTCGAATAGTCTTTGTCATTTACATTTTGAGCAATGAAGCAAAGTCTTGTATTTCTTCACGGGCTATCAGTCTTCTTTCATGTGTTCACTTGGACCATATTTAGACAACCGTATTATAATCCACTTTATCAAGAAATCTGTTTTCTTATGACAAACTGTTCTATTTAGCAATCAAATATGAATCAACACCTCCTTCCTAGGATGATGTAATGTAATGCAATTATAAATAAAACAAAAATAAAACACGTTAGTGCAGGATAAATAAATAACAAATAAAGCAATTCGGGTGACCACTAGGGGTTCGGAGTGGCTCTACCTAGCGTGGTCTCCTAGGTCTCTCTATATGTGGTTTGGTTCTAGAGTAAGGGTACCTGAACCAGCAGATTCCTCGATCCTCACCCATTATAGGCTCATTTGAATCGAGTTCAATTCAGGAGAATACATTTCCCTATGGCTATACGGAGATGAAAATCTCACGAAACCATAGGTACGGATGTATTTCGAAAGTGATCCACTATCCTGTACGGAGGTGAAAACCTCACGAAGGCGTAGTTTCTCACTCCCACTTAAGGGTGTGACCACAACGGTCATGCAATGCAATGCGAGAAGATATATGCATAAAAACTTGAAACGATTAAAGAAAATAGGAATAAAATGATGAAAACAGTACGAAAAACGGGTGAAACGCAATGAAGAGATCGTATATCAAAACCAAATTCTCAATTTTCGAAAAAAGACAAAAGTTAATCAACTTGTGGCTTGACTCTCTTATAAAACTCCCGATTGAGTCGCTAAGTCGTCAGTAACCATTTTTTTGAAAAACGGAATCGACTTAGATTTTTGGAAATGAAAACGAATAGAGGAGTCGCCACCAATATTTTTTGATGAGGTGTGATCGGATCACCTTAAATTAATCATTTTAATAAAATTTAAGAATTACTAAAACGAAAATTTTTGGTCTACGAAAATCAGAAAATGAGTTCGGGAGTCGGTTATGCACAAGGAAGGATTAGCACCCTCGATACGCCCAAAATTGGTACCTAGTTGATTAATTAGTGTCTTAGTGTCGAAAATTTGAAAACTTGAAAGAATTTAAAATACGATCCCTCTTTGTAAAGAAAATGCTCAAATGTTAAAGACCTTCTCGTCTCACAATATAAAATGTCACATCCAGTAAGTTAGGACACGATATCTTGAATTTTCGAGAGCAAGCTTGCCTTTTATATAAAAATTCGTGTATTTCAAAAGGTTATTCAATTAGTTAAGGTGAACGAGGAAAATCGAAACCCAGTAAGTTAGGGCACGTTTCCTCGAATTCCCGAACACCGAATATTGCCTTTACTTGCAAAAATCTTATTTCGAGGTAACAAAATGCCATACCCGGTAAGTTAGGGCACAACACCTCGTATCTCCGAGAATAAGCATTTTTCAAAACTCATGTCGCGATTTAAAAGAGTATTCCATTATTTAGGTTAAAGGCGAAAAATCAAAACCCAGTAAGTTAGGGCACGATTGTCTCGAATTAACAAATACGGAATATTACTTTTATGAAAGAATTATTATTGGATTGGATATAATGATAATAATAATAATATTAAAGTAAAGTAAATAATAATACTATATATAAATATATATATATATGTATATAATAGAAATACATACTACTATATAATAATAATAAATATAGAAATACAAAAAGCAAATATAATAAAAATATTAAATTAAAGTAATAAAAATAATACTATATATAAACATATATATATACATAAAAATATACACTAATATATAATAATAGTAATAGCAAAAATAATGAAAATATGAGTAATGTTAATAATATATTAGAATACAAAAGTAAAGTAATAACAATAGGGTGATAATAATAATAATAATAATAATAATAATACAAACAATAATACATATATATATATATATATATATAATAATAATAATAATAGTAGTCGAAATAAAAATAATAGAAGTAACAATAATGATAATAATAATATAAATAATAGTAAAAATAATAAAATAAAAAAAAATAAAACAAAGCTCTCAACTCTCTTTCTCCTTCTTTTCTAAATCCGGCCATTGGTCCGCTTTGCTTCGATCACGGACCCCACAGGCATCAGTGCATCACCACACCAAGTACATGGCGGGACCTCAAAAAAAACCTTTTTTGGTAATGAAAATATGGGTAAGCTTCTTACTTTTATTTTTACTTTCGTATAAAAAAGCAATATAAAATTGAAAGGAAAACAATAAATAAACAAAGAACTTAAGATGAGAATAGACAAAAGAAACCTCTTTTGCTTTGATCTTTGATTAATCTCCAAAAACTAGCCTTTCCAAAAAACAAAAAACCCTCTCTAACATTGTCTTGAATGGCTTTTATAGCCAAATTTTACAAATAAATTTTTTGAAGGCAAGTGGAGTGGTTGGGGTGGTTTAGTGGAGTGGTTTAGTAGGGTGGTTGGGGTGGTTTAGTGGAGTGGTTTAGTGTAGTGGTTTAATAGAGTGGTTTAGTGAAGTGGTTGGAGTGGTTGGAGTGGTTTAGTGGAGTAAAGATATGTGGATTTTATTTCTTTTATTTTTTTTTATTTTAGGTATTGGGCTTAGGTTTGGGTAGGTGCATTTAGGTTTGGGCTTTGGAGGTTGTTGGGTTTTGGGCTAGGTTTAATTTGGGTTTGGTTTTATTGGGCCCCGGGGCAAAATTTGGGCCATACAGATAGGAATACTAAATTTTTAGAGTTAGTTAATACTGATCTAGCACACTTTAAAAACACGGAGAGTAAGAGTGGAAAACGTTACTATATCACCTTTGTAGATGACAAATCTAGATATAGAAAGGTTTATCTTCTAAGATCAAAACATGAAGCTAATAAAACTTTTTTTCTTTATAAAGAAAAAGTAGGAAATCAGTTTGATAGGAAAATAAAACGTCTTAGATCTGGTAGAAGTGGTGAATATGACATTAATTTCCTTAAAAAGGCTTGTGAGAAAGACGACATTATACACGAGTTTTCTAGTCCTTATTTTCCACGACAGAATGTCATGGCTGAAAGGAAAAATAGAACTCTAAAAGAAATGATGAATCTTTTACTACTAAGTTCTGGTTTACCTGATAGTATGTGGGGGGGGGAGGTCGTACTTTCTACAAGCCATATTCTTAATAAATTGCCTCGTAAAAGTTTAAACTGTACCCTATATGAATTGTGGAAAGGTTATGCCCCTAATTTAAAATACTTGAAAGTGTTAGGGTGTTTAGCAAAATTAGGTTTGCTTGCTTTTAAAAATAGCACTATTAGACCTAAAACTGTTGATGTTGTATTTGTTGGTTATGCTCTAAATAGGGTTGCATATAGATTCATGTCTTTTCCTGATCATTCCATATGTGAATCTAGGGATGTTTTCTTTGAGAATGTTTTTCCTTTAAATAAATCTAGCATAAGTACTGATATACAGTTAGATGAGCATGTTTCTTCTTCTAATGCACATGATAGAGATGTTTTTGATGATGATGTTGAATTTAGGAGGAGTGTTAAAATCAGGCTTGAGTTTATTCACAAGAAATTACACTGTTATATATACATACAATGAACCTAACTTAGGAAACTCTATACTAGGAAACAGACTAATTTTAGGAATGTTGACCCTTAAAAATAGCCTTAAAGTTAGGGATAACAATCATTGAAATATTTACAAAATCCTAGCTAATACACACACAATATTCCTTATTTAAGAAACTGTAATCTGACACTCCCCCTCAAGCTGGGAAGTGGATATCATCCATTCTCATCTTACTTACTAGTTTTTGAAAGAACTCCCTAGACAATCCTTTGGTAATATATCTACCAGTTGACCATTAGTGGGCACAAATGGAGTGCAAATTAAGCCACTGCCAAGCTTTTCTTTTATAAAATGTTTGTCAAACTTAACGTGCTTCGTACGATCATGTTGAACCGGATTATATGCAATATTGATAGTAGACTTATTATCATAATACAACTTCATTAGACCTTCCCACTTGATCTTCAAATCTTCCAAAATAATTTTCAGCCATAATAACTCACAAATCCCGAGTGCCATCGCCCTTAATTCAGCTTCTGCACTAGATCTAGCCACAACATTCTGTTTTTTACTCCTCCAAGTCACAAGGTTGCCTCCTAGGAAAGTGAAAAAGCCCGAGGTTGATCTTCTATCAATAATAGACCCTGCATAATCTACATCAGTATAGGATTCAAGGCTTAACTTCTCACCTTTCTTAAATAAAATTCCTCTGCCTGGCATGCCCATTAAGTACTATAAAGTCTGATACACGGCTCTAAGATGTGATTCTTTGGGGTTGTACATGAATTGACTTACAACACCAACTGCATACGAAATATCCGGTCTAGTATGTGACAAGTAGATGAGCTTTCCCACAAGTCTTTGATAAGAACCTTTATCAACTGCTGCATCTTCTAGTCCATCTCCAAGTCTATGGTTAACCTTTATGTGCGTTTCTGCTGGTTTGCATCCCAACTTGCCCATCTCTGTCAAAAAATCAATTATGTATTTTTGCTGAGATATGAAGATTCCTTCCAGAGAATGTGCCACTTCAATACCGAGATAATATTTTAACTTACCGAGCTCTTTTACTTCAAATTGTTTTACTAGGCATTTTTTTAAATTCTCCATTCCTTCTTGATAATTACCAGTCACTATAATGTCATCTGCATAGACTAATAAAGTAGTCACTCCTTTTGAAGATGAGTGCTTTACGAATAGAGTGTGAGCTCTTTGGCTCTATTTATACCCCAACTTGAGCATTACTTTGGTAAACCTTCCAAACCAAGCTCTCTAGGATTATTTTAGTCCGTACAAAGCCTTTTTTAGTTTGCTAACTACCTGTCCTGTATTTGGATTGAATCCTAGTGGAACATCCATATAGACTTCCTCCTTAATATCACCATGTAAAAAGGCATTTTTGATGTCAAATTGCTGTAATTTCCAACCTCGATTGGCAGTTAGTGACAACAACACTCTCATAGTGTTCATCTTTGCAACATGAGCAAATGTCTCAAGGTAGTCTATTCCATACATTTGAGTGTACCCTTTAGCAACAAATCTCGCTTTGTACCTCTCCATAGAACCATCTGACTTATTTTTCACTGTGAACACCCATTGACATCCCACTGGTTTATTTCCTCTTAGTAATTTTACCAAGTCCCATGTCTTATTTTTTTTAAGGGCTTTCATTTCAACCTTCATGGCATTTTTCCAATTCTCATCATCTAATACCTTGGATACAGTTTTGGGAATGGAAATGGAATTTAGGCTAGTAAGAAAGGCTTTGTGCTTATGGGACAAATTTTTGTAAGACATGAATAAGTATAGGGGATATCTTGTGCAGGCTCTAGTCCATTTTCTAATAACAGTGGGATAATCATAGTCTCTCTGATCTGAATTTTTAATAGTTTTAGTATTAGTATTCAAAGTAGTTTCAGCAATCACCTGGGGTTGTATAGTAGTAGGCTGTATAGAAGATGATGATTAAACTTGCACCGATGCCTTCTTCCTTGAGTAAACCAGTAAATGACGAGTAGTGTCCTGAATCCCTTCTTGTGATTTGGGTGTATTAAGCTCTGTTTCGGGTTGCATAGTTTCAAGTTAGGCAGGCTGGTTGGCAGGTAAGGACTGAGTGTTTGGTTGGCAGGTAAGTGTTTGGCTAGGCAAGAGCTGGAAAATCAAGGAGAAAGAATTCTCTTTCCTTATCCTCTGTCAATAAGATCCCCCTCCGTAGATAAGGACTAGTAAAGTAATTCTCTTGTTCTGCAAAAGTAACATCAGCTAATACATAATATTTTTCTATGGCTGGATTATAGCATTTGTACCCCTTTTGAGTGGAAGAATAACCGAGAAAGACACATTTAACAGCTCGTGGATCAAGTTTTCCCATATTTTGAAAATGTACATGTACAAAGGCAACACAACCAAATGTTTTAGGAGTAAGGTTATTTGAAGTATTAAAATTAGGAAAGAATTTGGCTAGAACTTGCATAGAAATTTGAGATTCAAGGACTTTTGTAGGAAATCTATTTATCATATGAGTAGCAGTTAAAATAGCCTCCCCCAGTATTTTTTAGAGACATTCATTTCGAACAAAAGGGCACTTGTAATAGCTAAAATGTGACCATTCTTTCTTTCGACAACACAATTTTGTTAGGGTGTGCTAACACAAGATGACTCATGTATAATACTTCTTTCTTGGAAACATGGTGAGAGAAATTGATTGAAATAGTCCTTGGTATTGTTTGATCTAAACCTTTTTATTTCAGCACCAAATTGTGTTTTGATCATATTGTAAAAGGTTGGAAAGACAGACCTTACATCAGATTTCTGTTTTAAAAGGAATATCCAATACACACGGGTACAATCATCAATAAAGGATACAAACCACCGAGCCCCAGAAATATTTGAAATAGTGGATGGTCCCCAAACATCACTATAAATAAGAGTAAAAGGAGCAGATGTTCTTTTATTGCTTACTGGAAAAGAGGTACGTTTATGTTTTGCAAGTTCACAGACATCACAATGGAATTTTTCAACAGTTAACCCTTTGAACAATGAAGGAAATATAACTTTAAGGACTCTAAATGATGGATGACCAAGGCGGAGGTGATGGAGCCAAATTTGGTCTTTATTGGTTTTAACAGATTTTGAGATGAATGATAAAGGTGAGGAATTCATGGCACTAACTTATCCACTGGATTCTTCAAGATAATATAGGCCATTTACTTCCTTAGCATGTCTAATAATCCTCCTTGTGCTCTGTTTCTGAAAAACACACCGATTGGGATATAAAACCACACTACAATTAGAGCCTTTGGTAATTTTTTGGATGGATAGAATATTGGTAAACAGTTTTGGAATATGGAGGACATTGCTAAGAGTAAGAGTTTTGTTTATAGCAATATCACTCTGACCAGCCACTGTGCTCACAGAACCATCGGCTATTGTTATCTTTCTATTACTAGAGAAAGGTGTATATGAAACAAATTTTTGTGAGGAATGGGTCATATGGTTTGTAGCTCCTAAGTCAATGACCCAAAAACTTTTAGTGGGTATATTTGAGACTTTAAAATCTTAAGAAGAGGATATACCTGAAAAAGCCAAATTACAAGTACCTGTTGAAAAAGATTTTTCCAATGATCCCAACAGATTCTTCAACTTCTCAATTTCTTATTTATTGAACTCAATAGATGATTCTTGAGAATTCCCTTCTCTAGCCAGCTGGTATGTGCTTGCCCTTGTCCCTTTGGTTGTCAACTTTTTTCTGAAAAATTTTTATTCGTTGTTTATGGCTTCCCAAAGAGTTTCCAGCATCTTTCTTTAGTGTGACGGGGTTTTATGTAGTAGGTGAACAATAAGGAATCCCTGCTAATAAGCCTTATAAGTTTTGTCTGCCTACTATCTTCGCTAGTTGGCTACTCTAGGCCAAATCTCCTCTCATTTACAGCTTTTGTAACCAAGGCTGATCTCTTTTTTAGTGTGCTGGTTTCAACAATTTCAACCATGTTTCTTTTGAACAAATTCTACAGGCTTGAAGGTTGATCGGCAATGAGAAGTTGCCAGACAAAGAATAAAAAAATCCCAAAAATTGAGCTAAAAAAGGCTCTGATTCCATGTTAAAATTAGGCTTGAGTTTATTCACAAGAAATTACACTGATATATATACTCACAGTGAGCCTAACTTAGGAAACTCTATACTAGGAAACAAACTAATTCTAGGAATGCTGACCCTAAAAAACAGCCTTAAAGTTAGGGATAACAATCATTGAAATATTTACAGAATCCTAGCTAATACACACACAATATTTCTTATTTAGGAAACTGTAATCTGACAATGAGTAAAAGACAAATAAGTGTCACTAGTTTCAAACCTAATGTCCTTACTTCCTTTGTAATTGAGACTAGTGATTTAAACTTGATAAGTGGTTCAACGAAATGTGTAGGTGTACACAATCGTTGACAAGTAATAAAGTGATAAGTATAGAGTATAGTCTCTATAAGGATTGTATAAGCAATTTTTTGTGAAAAATTATAACTTAAACAAACTGGTAGTGAAAATAATTTAGATTAAAATATGATGTAAACAAGTAAAAGTGGATACACTAAATAATTTAATTAACTAAAATGACCTAAGTATGTTAAAATAAAATAAACACAAAAAATATGCAAGTTTTTTTGAGTTATCACAATTACATGTTTGTGCTAGAATAATCTTCTTTCCTAGCTTAGATTTATTTAAACACTATTAAAAGATGTTATGGAAATTCTGTGAGAAGTTGATCATTTAATAACCTTTATTTAATTAAGTAAACATGTTAGACTTATTTAATTACTAGGTCTATCTCACATATTTTTATATTTAATAAACTTATAATTTCATAAGCAAGACTTCATACAAAGCTATGTAATGTAATAATAGTTTTTGTATTATTACAAATTTAATCACTACTTGATTAAACATACACCACACAAGTATTTTATCAATTAATTAAAACTTTGATTAGATTCATCACTTAATCCAGTCATTTCCTTACATTCATAATGCATAAGAAACATAATCATGATTTTACTTGCATGAATAAACAGATCAAAAGCACAGAACATTTTTAACAAAATTAAATAAACTAAACTAAAGAAATAAAATTATTCTAACACCAAAACAACTAAGCAATCATGATTATATTTAAAAAAATTGCAAGCATATTCATGGAATTGAGAAAAAAAAGTTTAAAGGAAAGAAGAAACTCTAAGCCGTTTCTGGTAAATCTTCGAAGCATAACTTAATTGCTCTTTCCCTCATTATTTCCTTTCTTGCCGAAACAACCAAGATAACAAGCTCTTCAAATGGCTGAATGAGGTTGCTCTCAAACCTTGCAGACATTCTTTCGAGAGGGAGAAATATAGGGAAAGGAAAAAGGGAGAAAATATAGAACAAATAGGAGATGAATGATGAAAGATGGAAGAATGAATTTAGTGGTGAATGGATGAAAAAGTGAGGGTCAATTTATAATAGTGAGGGGTGGTTAAAAGTAAAAATTAAGAGCCTTGATTTTCTCTCCACATGTGGTCAACCCTTCATTGTAGTGAGAGGGTGTTGATGGCTTGCTATTTTTAGTTAGGTGCTTGAAATAAGAAGCTTTAAAAGTGGAGGGGTTGGAACGATCATATGAAGAAATCTAGGGATTAATTTTTTAATTATCTAAATCAGCTTTGGATGGCTGATTTGGGCGATATCATGGATGGCTTGGGCTTTTCGTACGGTGGCTCATTCTTCCTCAATTGGATGCTTTGGGCCTCTTCTTTTGCATTAGGCTGTCTAGTTTCATCAATCCAATTGAGAATTGGGTCAAATAAATTTTTAGAGTCCAAAAATAATATTTTGAGGTGCCCATGGTTGTTTATTAATCAACTATCTTTTGTATGGCTCATGCTATAAGAATGCTACAACAATTTAAGCTTTCCAAGGTGGCTTCAAGACTAATTTCTTATATTGCTCCAAACCGCTTAAGATTGGCAGAGTCGTTTAAGTTTAGCATCAAAATAGTTTAAAATAAAGATGTGTATTAAATTTTATCCAAATTAGATATTTTTTTAATAAAATTACATAATCTAATAAAAACACTTGGAATTTGCATGAATTAATGATCAAAAAATGTTGAAAAAGTCTATATTTTTTAGTTACTGATAAGCGGTTCTATTTCTAGTGAGTTTTTTTATAGATGAGGATCCAAAAACCTATGATTAAGCCATAAAATCAATAGATGCTAGTTTTTGGAGAGATGTCATTAATAATGAGCTAGGGTCAATTATGTCTAATCACACTTGGGAACTAGTAGACTTCCCTAAAGGCTTTAGACCTATTAGTAAAATATGGATCTTTAGAAAGAAACTTAATCTAGATGGGTCAATACAAAGGTTAAGGCAAGATTAGTTGTAAAAAGGTTCACTCAGAAATTTGGAGTAGATTATTTTGATACATACTCTCTTGTGACTGAGATCTCAACCATTCGTGTCTTGTTTGCTTTAGCTTCTATTCATAATTTGCTAGTACAATAGATGGATATGAAGACAACTTTCTTGAATGGTGATTTGGACGAGGAGATTTACATGGAGTAACCTCTAGGATTTGTAGCACCTGATATGGAAGATAAAGTTTGTAGACTCAAAAATCTTTGTATGGTCCCAAACAAGCTCCAAAACAATGGTATGAGAAATTTCATAAAACTATTCTTAACTTTGGTTTTATTGTTAATGGTGCAGATGCATGTATGTATTTTAAGATGTTTGGTTCTAATTGTGTCATCATAAGTTTGTATGTAGATGACATGTTAATTTTCAGTACTAATATAGAAGTCATTAACAAAACCAAAAAATGTTTATCTACCAAGTTTGATATGACTAATTTGGGAGAGGTAAATGTAATCTTAGGGGTTAAGGTTACTAAATTAGAAAAAGGGATTTTCTTTAAATCAATCTCAGTATATAGAGAAAGTGTTAAAGAAGTTTAATAGTTTTGACATAATTCCTGTGAAAATTCCTGTGAAAATTCCTTTTCATTCTAGCATACAACTGATAAAGAATAAAGGAAATAGTGTTTCTCAATCAAAGTATACTAAAATTATTGGAAGCCTCATGTTTTTTATGAACAACACTCGGTCTAATATTGCTTATGCTGTCAATAGACTAAGTAGATATACCCATAATCCTAACAATGAGCATTTAAATGCTCTAAAGCATTTGCTTAAATACCTTAAAGGTATTATAACTTGGAAGTTAGAATTTTTCGAATACCCTGTAGTCTTAAAAGGATATTGTGATGCAAACTGGGTAACTGATAATGATGATATTATATTTACAAATAGGTATGTATTTACTTGGGAGCAGCTATTTCTTGGAGGTCTGCTAAACAAACCGTATTGCTCATTTGATGATGGAATTAGAGTTTATAGCTCTTGATTTAGCCAAACAAGAGGTCGAGAGGCTTAGTAATCTACTTGTAGAGATTCCTTTGTGGAGAAAACCAACACATCCCGTACCTCTATTATGTGACCCACAAGTGCAGTTCTGATAGTTAACCTTACAATGGTAAGAAGAGACATTCAAATAGGACATGAATTTGTGAGACATTTAATCAAGAATTGAGTACTTGCTTTGGAGTGCGTGAGGTTTGAAAGGAACCTAGTTGATCCACTAACCAAAGGGTTAAGTAGGAAAATGATTTTTGATTCATCGAGGGGGATGAGTCTTAAGCCTAGTGGTTAAGGAATTCATGGTGGATACCTAACTTAGTTTTCTCAGTTCAATGTGGTCAAATGAAACGATGGAAAGACTCATATTGTATATTTTTATCTATCCTTATGGAAAATGATGTACATGCATAAGGTTGAGTTCTTACTCTTAATGAATTCGTATCCCAAGGTTTGGGTGGTCCTATTGAGACATACTTAATGAATTCACCAAATTTAAATTTGAGAGGAAGAGCTTAACAAACGCTCTTACTGATTTCATAGTCCTAATTCAAGTAGTTTATATTGAGATAGACTTGATGAAATAACTTACATAAATGTGAAAAACTAGCCAACTTCTATGAAAGACATTGGATTGTCTTTCTAAAGCACTTACCAGCATCCCAAGGTGTATTGGCTAAAACTTGTTGATCTATCGTGTAACATCAATTGACTCTGAGATTAGTTGTATATCATGAGTTAACCCCTACCTTAACAAGACAAGTTCAAGATTCGTTCACAAGTTAAAAAGATGAATCACTCATTTTTCTATGTACTAGTTCAAATCTACAAGATACTAGTGCTATAACACCCCTTACCCGTATTCAACGCCGGAACAGGGTACGATGCATTACCGGATTTATCACACGAACAAACATACAATTTCATGTTATAAATTTGCATCCAAAATAAAACAATTTGCATTTAATCATAAAGTCCCTGATACGAGCCTACAAGGCCCAAACCGTGCATTGAAAGTGGTTCAGGAGTAAACCAAGAACTTTAGACAATTTTACAAAACATAGAAAATTTTCCACTAAACAGGGGTCACACGCCCGTGTGGGCAGGTAGTGTGGTCACATACGCCCATGTCCTGACCCCGTCTAAATCTCTAACTTGTAACTCATGAACAAAATGAGATCACATGGCCAAGTCACACACCCGTGTGGAAAATTAATTTTATAAAATAGGTGCAGACTTCACACGGCCAGGGCATACGCCTGTGTTCGAGGCCGTCTATCCACATGGCTGAGGCACATGCCCGTGTCTCTGCTCATGTGCTCAATTCTGAGCATTCTGTTTCTCGAAATTTAGGTGCAGGGGACACACGGCCTAAACACATGCCCGTGGGGCAAGCCGTATGCCGGACAAGGCCTAGACACACGCCAGTGTGTCTACCTGTGTGGACAAAAATAAGGTTATTTACCAAGCCATTTTGCCACCCTTTAATGCACACACCTACACAACGTTACATAGCACCTATCCAAGCATATATATACAACCAAACATCCACAACCAAGACATCAACACATCATGTGACACCCCTAAAGTGACCCTAGTCGGAAAGTGGTTTCGGGACCGCTAAACCGAGTCACCAAATTATTTGAATATGATATTTATTGTCTAAAATATGTGAATATGAATGTGTGAAATTTTTAAGCTTCGATTTAGTCGATTGCATGTGAATTCAGCTAATAGGACTTATGTGTGACACTTTTGGAATGTGATAGGTTAATCTATAAGGATCTATTAGTGCATGTAATCAAAAGGGTGGACTTGCATGTCAATTTCCCCACTTAAGAAAGTAGTGGCCGGCCATGACAATGAGGGTGGACAAAATGTTATGGGTAAAACATGTCATAAACATGTTGTGTTAATGCTTTATGTTAGAAATGATAAAATAAAGGGTTAGTAATAAAATAAGGAGATGGAGGGTGATGAAAACAAAGAAAGAAAAAAGTGTCCATCCTTTAACATTTCTTTTGGCCGAAAATTCTAAGGAGGAAGGAAGAAGAAGAGGATTTTCTTGCTTCATGTTCGGTTGGTTGGTGTTTAGAAGGAGGTATGTTTGATGTTGTTCCATGAGATTCATGCATGTTTTTAGTTGTTAGCTTGAGTTCTACCTAGCCCATGGTTTAAATCTTTGCTATGTGATGGAGATGATATTCGGCCATGGGTGTTGTCTTCTTGGTTGGTGTGTGATGTTGTGGTGATGAGGCATGAAGATGAGTTAAGTTTCGGCTAAGGTGGATTTGTGTTGATGTCATTTGCATGCTAAATGTGAAGCTTTGTAATGATACATGTGATGGTGGATTGATGACTCTTGGATTTTTCTTTTTAGCATTTTTGAGTTAGACATTAAGTTCTTTGTTTAACCCATGACCAAAATTGAAATGGTATGGTGTCTTGATGCATTCGGCCATGGTAGGAAGTAGAAGAGAAATATGGTTGTGTTCATGTTATTTAGATGAAAAATGGTAGTAAGGTGAAGTGCAAATGTTAATATTTGATTACTAGTGTATATATGTGTATTAGCCGAGTTTTGAACTTGAAACAAAATGGTATGTAGTCAATACAAGTAACCATATTTGTAGGAAGTGTTAAGCATATAATTGGCCTCAACATAGACATGCATATTCGGCCACATGAGATAGATTGATGTTGCATGTATTCGGTCATAAAGGTGCACATGAGGAAATGTTAGATTAATTGTATTAAATTGCTCAATGTGATTAAAAATGCGTATGACCATTTTGTATTTGAGCTAAAGGTGGCCATATGACCTATCAAACTCCTTGTCATATTCGGCCATAAGCTAGCATATTGAGACTTTAATAAGTTAAATTTGTTTGAATTAGCTCAAGAGCTTAGAGGACCAAAGTTGGATAAAGGAAAGGAAAAAGTGATCGAATAGCCGCCGAAATCGTTCGACAACATCCGAGGTAAGTTTTAAGTGATTAAACGTTGAGTAAATTCAATCATAATAGGACATAATGAGTTGATTTAATAAGGTATGATGGGGCCATGATATGTTTTAAACTCAAATGGTAAGTTCATAAGTGTTTGGACTTGGAAATTTAAGAGCAAATTGTAATAATTTGCTTAGGACAGCAGCAGTAACGTGATTCTAGAAAATCACCATAAATTGTTGGTGTGGAATTATAGGCTGAATAAAATATGTGATCAAAGCTTAATTAGTCTAGTTTCTTATAAAAGAGACCTTGTGAGCAAATAAATTTCCTATAAAGAGATATTTAAAGTTGTGTGAGACGGTGTCAGAATGACTCTGAAATCCCCTATTCTGTTTTTAGAAAATCATTATAAATTGTACAAAAATGGTTATAAGATAAAATTTATATTATTAGACTCCTTAATGAGTCTAGTTTCAAATGAAATCAAATACAACACATTTTTAATTCTGTAAAATGAGAAATTTGATTTGTAGTGAAGAGTGGTCAGATTAGTCAAACAGTGAAAAAGGGGATACTTTAAGAAAAATCTGGTATTTATTGGCCAAACCAAAAATTATGAAAATTTTATGGATAGAAGATATATGAGTCTATATTCAGGGAAAATTAACGGAAATTGATTTGGAGTTTTGTAGCTCCAGTTATAAATAATTTAGTGACTATTGCTCAGGAAAAACAGCTTGTGCTGAATTTGAGATTATGTTGTAAACCTTAATAAAACTTGTTTTAGTTGCTCATAAGCTATTGATTAAACCCATACGTGAATTCTAAATTGTGATATTGTAAAATGATATATGAGTGATAGATGGATCTTTGATATTAAAATTTGTGAAATTGTAAGTTTATAAGTATTCGAATATGAAATGATAGTATGGCATGAAATTGAATTATTCATTGGAAAATGATAGATGTAGATTCAGCCAAGACAAAGTGTATACGTGAAAGTATATGTGGTATGTGAAGTATATTTGGATAATTGTGATGTGAATACATGAAAATTTATATTTTGATTTAGGATTTTATGTGATGAATGTGAACCTGTATATATATGCGTGATAAGGCCGAATGGCCAATGTGATGAATGTGAACATGCGTATGTGTGATAAGGCCGAATGGCCAATGTGATGAATGTGAACCTGTATATATATGTGTGATAAGGCCGAATGGCCAATGTGATGAATGTGAACATGCGTATGTGTGATAAGGCCGAATGGCCAATGTGATGAATGTGAACCTGTATATATATGTGTGATAAGGCCGAATGGCCAATGTGATGAATGTGAACATGCGTATGTGTGATAAGGCCGAATGGCCAATGTGATGAATGTGAACATGCATATATGAGATGAATGTGAACATGCATATATGAGATAAGGCCGAATGGCCAATGTGATGAATGTGAACATGTATATATGAGGTAAAGCCGAATGGCTAATGCGAAACGTGTATGAGATGGATATGTGGTAAAGCCAAATGGCTAATGTGAGATATGTATGAGATGTGTATATATATATATTGTGGCCAAATGACAACGGTGAAAGGTGTGTATTATTAGATATTTGATGAGGCAAATGAATTACAAATATGACAGTCAATGTGAATGTTGTAACATGTGATTAAATGTACATGAAACTTGGAAATATATTCCGAGTAAGACCCGATGACTACGTGTGGAGATTATGTCCGGGTAAGACCCGATAACTTCATGTGGAGATTTCGTCTGAGCTAGAGGTCTCGCCGATAATCCGAGTAGAGGTTAAAGCTATAAGACTTCATAATAAGAATTGCTTATAAATATACTCAATGTGAAAGGTTAAACAGGTATGTACTCCAAGTTTGTATGTGAGCTTGATTTGAACTAAATCATAAGGTAGTTATGTGATGCATACGAGAGCAATCTATGAGACTATTCCTATGATTATGTGACATCGGATCAGTGTGAGAGGTTATGTGAAATCATACAATATATCTATGTCACATGAGCTCACTTTTATGTGAAAGTTTATCTGCCTATTGTATATGATGAGATGTGCATATTCGGTAAAGGGATGGTATGCTCGAAGGAAGAGTGAAATAAAAATACGAACAACTATGTTATAATTTGATTGTTATCTGTTGACACTGCTTAAAACTTACTAAGCATTGTAATGCTTCCTCCGTTTACTTTGTTTTCTCTGTTTTATAGATCTCATTCTTGAAGCTTCTGAGGCTCGGGGATCGTCAACAACTAGTCACACTATCACTATCCACTGCTTATTCTTGTTATGTTTAGAATTATTTTATGGCATGTATAGAATAGACTAGTGGCGGAAGAATATTTTTGGTTAATGTATATAAGCCATGCGAAAATGGCATCTTTTGAATGTTTACTTAGAAGTTTAAATTTTATCCTGGTCGTGCTTAGTACTTATTTAAATGAATGATTTTATTTCAAGAAAAGTTCAAAATTTTCTTTGTTCGACATGAGTTACAAGTCCGGTAATGCCCCTTACCTATTCCGGCGACGGTTACGGGATAGGTGTGTTACACATCATTCATGAAATGCATCATTATATGAATATACTTATAACTAATATTAGCCCATTTCCATTGGCCTTATACAAAATGAGCTTCTAACCAATATAAGCCAACACATTTGGCCAAATCAATTATGACACATAACAAAATGACCAAGTCCCCCATACATGTCATAACTCAAAATTTTGAATTCATTGATACCAAAATAATTGTTGATAGTGTGAATGGATCTCCGACGGTCTCCGAACCCGAGCTAGCTTGCTGACACTATAAGACAAGAGAAAGAAAGGGGAGTAAGCTATATAGCTTAGTAAGTTCATATGCAAATAATAAGTATTTTAACCATACCTTAATCATGCAATTTATATAATGTGGGATAGCATAGTTGATATTAAGATCTCATAGTCATAACTTGCTCAATCACAACCTTACCAAGAGTTCATCACCTATCAAGTTTATTACTTATGAGTTTTACGTACATACCTGTACCAACTCGTAGCATAACCACATCCTTTTACCTCTCCGTCATACCCGTTGAACACTCGGAATATTATCGGATACTCGAAAAATCTTACACGTAAGTGCCATATATGTAGCTAAAGCTACCTCTTATCTCATAACACATATAGGCACACTCTCGACCTATTTACAGGCCTCCTCACACAAGCTGTCAGTCAGGACGTGGCTATACAATGCTGCTCACACAAGCTGTCAGGTATCCACAACATATGCCAAAATACCCAGCCACTGGTAGGACGTACGAGACCAGCACCCGAATCACATAAACACATATACACATGGGTTCCTAGTGACATGTCATTCGTATCCTATTCTATTCCTAAGGTTCAACCGGGATTTTTCGCTTGTCGAAACTTTGTCAAATTCGTCCAAAGAGTCAATCACACAATTCATGCAATATTAAAACATTTGAAACATAAAAATAACATTATATTATTTACCTATAAACTTACCTCAGTACAAAAATATTAGAATTGGACCTAATCATCAAACACTTTGTTTTCCCTCGATCTAGGTCCAAACCTCGTTTTTCGTGATCTATAATAAAAAAAATTAACTCATTTAATACTCACATTATTCAATTTGGCCCAAAAATCATATTATGGAAAAATTACATTTTTGCCCCTAATATTTCACATTTTTACAATTTAGTCCCTAGGCTTGTAAAATGAAATGCATTCAATTTCTTCAAAACCCAAGCTTAGCCGAACCATTTTCATACTCATATCATCCCAAATTTTCCACTTAATCACACTTTTACTACTCATTTTATAACTTTTACAAATAAGTCCTTTTTAACATTTTTATCGGAAATCACTTAGCAAAAGTTGTTTATCTAACACCAAACATGCATTTTCTACCATTAGACATCAAAATTCACAAATATCTAGCATGGTTAAAATTTTAAACTTCATCTTTCTATCAAATTAGCCCTTGAAATAGCTAGATTAGGTTACAAGGATCTCAAAAATATAAAAATCATTAAAAACGGGGCTAGAACGAACTTAAAATTGAGCTTGAAAGCTTGGGAAACCCATCTATGTCCTCTGTTGTGATTTTCAGCCATGGGAGGATGAAATTGAGAAGATGACATATTTTATTTGTTAAATTTTGTCTTTATTAGCCAAATGACCAAAATGCCTTTCACTTAAAACTTTGAACTTTTATCTAACCGTGTCCATTTTTGTCCAACTTAAAGTATAATGGTCTAATTACAATTTAAAGATCTCCAATTTAAAATTTCATATCAATTAGACACCTCTAGCTTCTAGAACACACATTTTGCACTTATTGCAATTTAGTCCTATTAGTCAAATTAGACACCTTATCGATAAAATTTCTTAACGAAATTTTCACACAATCATTCAATAATAATGTAGACCTTAAAACAATATCACAATAAATATTTCTACTTCCAATTCTTGGTCTCAAAACCACTGTTTCGATTTGACCTTAAAACGGGTTGTTACAAGTGCTTAAGAGGCTAATTTCATTGTTGTTCTTCTCACGTTGTACTTTTTCTCATGTTCACAAAAATTTCCAATTATTTTGCATTTGTAGGGGAATGTTGGTAATGCAAAGTGGGCAATCCCACATTGGTTGAAAAAAGGCTTCTAAGAGAGTTTAAATATAACATTGCCTCTTACCTTCATTGAGTAATTAGGGCTAAAGGCCCAACACACGCGTGCTACCGCCCAACTCAGTCCATGTCCATGTTAACACGTACCGCAGGTGTTTCTTTTTGGAAAAAATTTCTATTTTTTTGTTTTATTATTTTCAGAATATTTTTAGTTGTGAAAAATCCTCTAACTGTTACAGAAACGTCTCATCAGTTTCTGGGTGTTGCACTTTTTGTGGAAACTGACACAATGCATTTTACCATTTTTCCCATTTAGAAAATAGTTCAAATAGCAAGTCATTCTCCTTATTTTACACAACAAGGAAAACAACAACCTCATTCTTCTTTTCTCAGCTCGTCTGTTTTCTTTTCTAGTCAAATTTCCCAACCAAATCCTCAATTTTATTTTCTAGCCTATTTTTTCGATTCCTTTCGAGGAGAGTAATACCAATTGTGTTCCATATTTTTTATTCAAGTGTACCAATACTGAAGTACTATTTTAAGCTTGGGGGCGACGTCCACTACAAGATTACACTGATCAGACGAATTTGCTTCTAAGAAAGGGGTTCTTCCACAACATAGTGATTACTTTATTCATTTATGCTCAGTTTATTTTTCGTGTTAATACTAATGATTTCGTTTTGCAGTAGTATATTTCCAACAATCGTTACACTACCACCAGTTCATCAAAGGAAGATGATGGCGTTGCATCCAGATTCAAGAATAGGTTTCGTTTTTTAAAAAGTAATTTTAAATAAAATTTTTGGCCACTATTCTAAGTTAACTAAGGAGATAATTTATTCTATTATATTTTATGTTTAATTTATATAGATCATGTAAAAAATTTAGTTGTTGAATATATATTAATAAAAATATTTTAGATTAATATGTTAAAAGTATTAAATTAATTTAAAATTTTATATCCATGATAATTATAATTATATTGATAAATTTTATAATTGAATTGTTAAAATATTAATAATAAAATTAAAATAAATTATTGAAGTATGTAAAAATAGTTAGGCACCTTCTCTGTATATAAAATATATAATTTAAAATTATTAGATCGCTAAATGAAAAAAAAGATTCTTTTGGAAAGAACAGAAGAAAATAAAGTTGTTTAAAGTCGTAGAATTGTTGCTGATGAGTGGAAGTGGGATTGGGACTCTATTGATCGTCGTTTCAAGCCTGATCAAAGTCTAAATCCTATTTTATTATGAAAATATTGAAAATCATTAGATATTATTATTTTCACATTCGAGAACTATGAGACAAGGAAAGACTATCCATTTCAAGACCAGGGAATATTAGTAGAGACACACTAAAAGAATCTATAACTGACACTGACACAATACTAAATTAATGGATTGAACCAGAAATCATCCAGAGGAACATAGTTTTGCTGATGGTGGCTGTGCGACAGCTCAGAATTTGGTAACACTGCTTCCCAATCCAAACCTTCTATCATCTGTGGCTGCTCCAAGTAACTCTGCGTTTCCCAACATGAAACTAAATTGTTGTCTGTACCCATACTATATTTGTCATCAACTGCTACAAGGTTGGAGCCTGATGGAGAAAAACAAGAATAAGCGGGTGGTTCCAGCAAGTCATCTATTGTAGAAACCGGTGAGTCCAACAAAATATTCGTTAACATCAATGAGGAATCAGTATCAGACGAATTCTCCACCATACTGGAATTGGTTTCTGTTGTTGAGGTAGTTGCAGCTGTTGAATTTTTGTTCTCCGATATTACTCTCTTCTTCAAGCGAGTGTTCCAGTAGTTCTTTATATCATTGTCTGTTCTTTGTGGGAGCCTTGCTGCTATTGCTGACCATCTGATATAATAATTAATCAAAATTTCAGCAAATATATATCATCCCAACTATAACCTTACATTTATGGCTGTGCTACTAACCGATTTCCTAGTATCTTTTGCAGGCGGATTATGGTTTCTTCTTCTTCCCTGGTAAAGTTTCCTCGCCTTATATTAGGCCTCAAGTAATTCATCCAACGAAGTCTGGAACTCTTCCCTGATCTTTGCAACCCTACAAATCAAAAGGTAATTAATACTCTAATCACAAAATCTAAACGATATTTAAGTTGAGTTTTTTCATTTCATGATTTAAGTTGAAAGCTTCAAAGGAGATGTCTAATATACCAGCATGTTTGGGCATTTCATTCCAATTCCAAATCCCATATCTCACAATATAAGCAATCAGCTTCTGATCTTCATCACGACTCCATGTTCCTTTCTTCAGATACGGTTGTCTCACCATCTTTCGGACTACTCTGTAACTTAATTCTTCAATTACTTACTGAATCTCTCAGTTCCATCTATTTATATAGGATGTAAATAATGATCCAAAGATTCAATTCGTCAAAGACGCGGGTCAGTAGTACGTTCCTTCCTAGATCCTGTGGTTTATGTTTGAATTACTTTCAGGCAAACGAGTTGACTTGGAAAAATGGATCCGCTCAATGAGTCTTCTTTTTATTCCATAAATATTGTCAAGGTTTACATTTTTATATGCAGAAAGCATAAGACCACATCAGTAAAAGACAAATGTATTGCATGTATACGTCTTAGAAAAGAATCATAGGGGTTCTGTATCTTCTGGGAATTAAGTAAATAGTCGATGCACTGCTCCAAAATTAAGTAAACAGATGAATATTTTATTATTTGTCAGTCTAAAATTTGGAGCTGCCACTAATCAAATATTTATTTCTCCTTCGGGGAGTAAAAAGTCAATCTAAAATTAATATAAAAGAAGAAGACTGACATGGTCTAATTTCTGTATGAAATCATAGAAATCTGAATCTGTTTTCTCAATCTCAAGTCTCTCCTCTTTACTAATCTTCTAACAGACATTTATGTTCACACCAAAGAGTTCGAGAAGACAATGAAAATTGAAAGCAATTCATTTAGAAATCCAGGGAAAATTATTTATTTATCTTTTATAATAAAATTCACATCTCATCAATGATTTATTTTTGGATATTTAAAATATATTTTACAATTATATTAAATTATTTTTGTTCATTTAAATTCAAGTTAAATAATATAAATCTAAAATTTATCTAAACTCAGACTCAACCAAACCATAAAACACCCAAGCCATTAACAATAATAATATTTTTTTGAATGTAATAATTAGGAAGCATATAATATATATGAGTTAACTGGAACTAGAATATTTTAATTTCACAACTAGAATCTAAATACTATCATATATTATTATTTTAATTCTTGAATTTTATTTTATTTTTATTATATCTTAAACGAGATATGCATCACTTTAGAATCTTGTTTTGGAGTTTAAATCTCCACTTACAATGTGCCAAACAATTTTCCTATTTATGTAAATTATTATCATGTCCATCATTAGTAAAATAACATAAAAAAAAAAAAAAAAACATTCACAAACGTGTTTACGATGTTGTAACGTGTCGTTCTAGTGTTGTAAAATAATAATAAATTAATAAAAAGAGACATTTGGCAGCATCTTCAATTTGTTTGTGCAGTTTTTTACACCACTAACAGTTAGACAAAATAATCACTACATATGTAATAGATAGATAGATAAATATTCATATAGGATAATTTTTTGATATACTAACAGTGAAGTTTGTTAAAGCTAATTACATGGGTCAAATGTAACTCCATTGCAACTTAGTTTGTATATGGTAAGTCAATATAACTTGACATATTTGATTGGCATCTTTTGACTTGTTGGGCTCTTTAATAGAACATTTTAAAGACTTTTAGTAGTACTTTATTGAGACCCAATTATGGAGAAAAGCAAGTCAAGTAAGGATATATAGAAGACTTTTAATATAATCAATTTTCTTTATATAAAGAGATTTGTTTTTCTTAAAAGACTATATTAAGAATGTCTATGATTATTCCATTTCACATATATAATACAATGTCAATTCTTTTGACAGTCATTAGGAATAAGTAAGGGTAATTTAGGTATCATAAATTAAGGGCGAGGTAATTTACACATTAAAATTAAGGGTAATTTAGATATTTTGAAAAAATCTAATTAATTATTTTAATTATTATTGTATTTTAATTATTTGCACTTTTGTTTTTTTTTTAATCTGTTGGATGTTACTTTTTAGTATTTATTTAAAGTAATTGTATTTTAAATATCATATTTATTCTTAAATTATTTTTATTAGCTTTTTATTTAATTTTTTAACAATTTAATTTTTATACACATGTTTGCATGCAACAAATTAAATTTAATATTTTTTAAGATAGGAATTATGAATAGTTTAAATTTTATTGTTAAACATTTTAATTTAATATTTTTAACTAAATTTTATAATATTTTAATTATAAATGTTTAATCTATATAATAAATCTTAAATTTATATATGAACTTTTATTTAATGTGTAATTGTATACATGAATTTTAATTTGGTGCAATTATATACGTGAAACTCTAATTGTGGTTCAAATGTATACTTGAAACTCTAATTTTGATTTAATCATACACATTTAAAGAAATAGATATATCAATTTATTTTTATATTAGATAAATATAATTATTTATGTATTCAATATATACACATAAAATGACGTTATATCAATAATTGTGTTAATAATTTACAAGAATTGGAATTGGATTAAATCAAAATTTCATGTATAAAATTACACAAAATTAAAATTTATATATACAATTACACATTAAATCATCGTTTATTTATAATTTTAAAATTTATTTTTTTATTTATACGAGGTATAAAATCATTTCCTAAGAGTCCAATAGAAATAAAAAGGAAAGAGTCCAATAGAAATAAAAAGGGTTAAAATTGACTTTAGCATTTATGATTTATAGAGGTACATAAGATTATTGTTTTAAATAAAATGATAAAATAAGTATTGCCTAATTTATATTATATTCTCTTCTATTTTAGGTTTAACTTTTTACACTTTGAAATAGTATATAATTATCATTTACAATTTATTTTTTATAATTAATTTTATATCTATAATATTTTCAGGTTTAATTTGAATAAATAGGAGTAAATGAGATAAAAAATAAGTTTTAAGATTTAATTTATTATTTATTATTATAATTAAATGTTAATATTTAATTTCATATAATTCATTATTTTTTTAAAAATTTACAATTTCCAATTACTTTCTTTTTTTTCGGGTAACTAAGTCATTCTTTTCTAATGACAGAAGTAAAGTAGTGTGAGAGAGAAACAAAAACTCATCTAATAGTCATTTTTTTATAGAACATCACGGTGAAAATAATCTCAGTAAGTCAATGTTTTATAGGCTCAAGCATCTTCTAGAGGAGAGGAGATAGAAGCCGCTCTCCCTTTATCTTCTAACTTAAGCCATATCTAAAATAATAAACACCCTATTAGATAAAACACATTAGTAAATAAATATAAATATAAATAAATAAATATTTATATTTAAAAATCATATACAAAAAATCAATTAAATAAATAAGATTATAAAAATCAGAAATCAAATAAAAGGATCGAGTTTTACTAGATGTTGAGGCATATTTAACACAGTTTCCTTAAGACAGATTCGGCCACTCCTATGGTACTTGGAGAGACGTTGGTCGACTGTCTTCCAAGATACAACGACAAGATAATCAAAGCAGTAGCACCTCTGTAGTGATCAACGAACAAACCTTGCCTTCTTCTATCATCGAAACATTGGAAAATATGGAGAGGAAAAAGAGAAAAATTTTGGAGAACAAAATAAACTCAGTGAGAGAGTGTGTAAAAAATTCTAAAGAATTCTTAGGCTTTAATAAGCATTCAGTATGAAGGAATTTTAGAAATTTCCATGAATAAAGATATAAAATCTGCATTAATGAGCCTTTAAATCAATTTGAATAAAATAAAATTAGATTGATTGGAATAAAATAAAATCAAGATAAATGTCCTTTTAAAACAGATTCTGTATATTTGTTGCTGAGAAAAATAAATTTCGTGTTGGGTTAAAATATCCACAGGGCCATTTTGGAGAGGTTTATTGATTGCACAACTGCACATATGATGCAAAACCATAATAAACTAGATGCGAAAACAATTTGCATTTGCATCATGCCGTTGGTAAAAGACATGCCCACCATTCCTATGTCGGTCTTTATTGCCAACATGCAAGCCCAGTTCCAGTATAAGGTGTTGAACAGGAAAGCAGAGTGTCATTAATAATCTATTATGTTGTAAAGATATATTATCAAGTTTAATGTAATAAGTTGTTGTATAATAGTTCCTTTGTTTTTATATGTTAAATTTGTTAATTAAAATAATTAGAGAAATGAGACTTTGTAAATTGTTTGTTAAATTGTTAAATATTGTGCGTGGTAACACCCGAGATTCGGACCCAGTGAATCAGGTCTGGTTGAGGGTGTTATAGAGCCGACACTTATAGCTCTTTTTGGTACTACTTTGACAAATCCTTCTAAATATAGAACAGTTATTGGAAGTCTCAAATACTTGTGCGTCACTCGCCTTGATATTACCGTTGCTGTTAATAAGTTATCTCAATTCATGCATCAACCTACAATTGATCATTGGAATGCTGTCAAGCGCTTTCTTTGCTATATTTCTGGTATAGTTGATAATGGTCTTGCCTTGCACCATCTCACATCTTTATCTTTTCATGCCCTCTTCGGCGCTGACTAGGCTGGTAATAAGGATGACTACACCTCCACCAGTGCTTATATTATTTGCCTAGGTCACAATCCGATTTCCTGGTCATCTAAGAAACAACACACAATTGCACACTCCTCTGCTGAATTTGAATATCGTGTTGTCGCCTCTCTTGCTGTTGAGTTACGTTGGATTTGTTCTCTTCTAACTGAGCTTGGAATTAATGTTCCCGCTACTCTTGTAATCTATTGTTACAATGTTGGTGCAACTCATCTTTGTTCCAATCCTATCTTCCATTCATGAATAAAGCATGTTGCAATTAATTATCATTTTATTCGGGATCAAGTACAAGGTGGAGCTTTACATGTTAGTCATGTGTCCTCAGAAGATCAACTAGTCGATGTCTAAACCAAGCCTCTTCTGCGCACTCGCTTTCAACTTTTGAAGATCAAGATTAGACGCTCCTCTTGAGCTCCATCTTTAGGGGGCATATCAGAGGACCTAATTTATTAATTATTTAATTGTGTATTTCTGTAATTATGTTGTTGGGTGCTATTAATATTCTGAATTGATAATAAACCTCACAGATTAGGTAATTAGCTAAATTTAGAATATTTGATTGGTTTGGTCAAACAACCCAATCTCATCATGTATATATATATATTACCTTTAATCAATAAAATCAAGACATTATTCTCAACATCTTTAGCATTTACCTATTTAAATTTCTTTTTGCTCACAATTTAAATTATTTTTTATCTAAATTTCATACATATTGCATTATTTGTTGTATGTTATTTATAAACGCACTCATACGTTATGAATACATGGTTTTTATATGCATATGTAACAACCCGTTTTCCAGTAATGTCAAAAACGATGGTTTTAGGACCACAATTTTGACATGTAAGTCCATAAATATTAATCACTTAATATATATGAGGTCATTAATGTCATATTAAAATTTAATTTTGAAATTTTTACATTTGATTAGTTAATTAAAGAAAAAGGATTAAATCATAAAAAATGTTAAAATTGATCGCTATTAGTTTATTTGGGTCAATTGAATGGGGAAAACATTGTGGTATGGATTTACATAGCAAAATAGCCGTTTTTAATGTTGGTGGCCGGTTTTAAAGCTTAGTGTATTAAGTTTTATAAGTAAATTGTTAATTAAATTAAAGTTTAAGAATTAATAATAAAATAAAGGAAGTGACATCCATTATCTTCTTTCTTTCATTATTTTTCAACTGAAACAAAAACCATAAAACCTTCATTTTTGAAGCTAAAGGTTCCTCAAAGCTAAGACTCTTGCATGTAAGTGTTTTTTTGGTCTGATTTCATGAATTTTATGTTTTTAAAATTATTTTAGCTTAATCTAGCTAACTTGGGAGTTAATTCGCAAAACTGTTAAAAGTTTAGGGACTTACCATGAATGATTTAAGGGTATTTGTGGGCTTAATTGATAAATTAATGAGGTATGTAACACCCCAAACTCAGTATAAACGTTATGGCCGAATCAGGAGATGTCACAAAGAAGGGGTTTGAAAACAAATTGATTCCATCAACTAACCACTAATAGAACTCACATTCCTTCATGTTTATACATAAAATATTATTTTAACAATTCATTTGTAAAAGCACTTATTACAGCAGAAGTTAAACAAATCCAAAACATTTTAGAAACCCGTTTTGTATTTTTAGAAAACTTCTCTTTTTGGCGTAAAATCCATTTCCGTAAAATGTTTTATCAAGCATGGATCATATCGAGCATATCAAACCAAAACAAGTTAAAAACCCATACAGTCTAAAAATTACAACTCTTAGAATTAAATTTCAAATTATTAAATACCATAAATTAATAAATCTAAACAATTTTACAGAAGAGTAGTCACCGCCGAGTCCTTGCTGCATCGATCCATTTAAGACTATGGATTACCTGACAATACAGACAAACAAATGTGAGTTTACGTAAACTCAGTATGTAACCCAATAGAATTAAGCATGCAATCATACAGAATCTTATACACAATGTAATGAGATCTGAGTGCGATTTGGGCTCAAGCCCATTTTAGATCTGAATCTGAAATGAATCAGCCAATCAGAATCCTACCCCAATCCTCTACACACCATCTCCAACCATCCCAACACACCATGTAGGGTTAAAAACACCCACCCATCCCTACACACCAGGTTGTGCCATTACGACACATATCAAATATAATGCAACCAAGCTGCTAGATAAAAGGCGATGACTGCCATACAGAACACTTCCTCCATCAATACGAAACCCACCCCATAATCATATACAGAATAGATATAGAATAACATATACAGAATTAACATATTAACATGCTTATATATACAGATAGCAGTTATGTAATTATCATAGTAATTAGACATGCATATTCATACTCAACCAATGTTTCAGACTATCAGGTCACATTGTTTTAGGGTTTAGTTAGCCCTTACAGACCCTACCGAAGGCCTACAGTCGATTGGGACGACCCGTGCGACCCTAGGAGAAATTTTAAAAATTTGGACCCACATGCTCGTATGGGCCAACACACCCAGATTGGCCTTACCCATGTGGCCTACACGGCCTGGCCCAAGAATCCACACGCCAGTGTGACACGCCCGTGTGGCCCACACGTCTAACTCGGCCTAGCCCATGTGACTCACACGGCCACACTTGAACCATCACACGGCCGTGTGCTGTGCACGGCCATACCTTTGTCAACCACACAGTTGTGTCCTCGCACACAGCCTACCATACAAGTGACCACAAGCCTGTGTGGCGTCAATAGTGCAGTTTTTTGGTTTTTACCGAAACCTTATTTTTTTACGTTTCAGGTACACACCTGGTACGATTTTGATGAGAAAGCACTTCCGAGACCACCTAAATTCGACACCATCATACCCAAAAATAAGTATTAAACCTCAATTGAACCGAACCAACGAAGATTGACAACGAAGGAACTTAAGCACACGTTACTTACCCAACTTCACGATCAAACCCGACTGCAGTTTGCAGAGGCAGAACTTTGTTTGTCACGATTCGCTGCCAAAACCCAAATCATATTAATGAGAGAACTAAAATTGATATAATAGTTAAAATAATTACCCCTAAAACGAACAACTTCACTACTCTTACCTACTAGCACACGAAGAACTCAGAGAGTTATAACGCTGACCTTGGAAGAGCAATATTGATAGAACAATGAAAAGGGAAGAAATTTCCTTGAATTGAAAAAAGGTAAAACGGCTGAAAGGGAGGAAAAGAACGTCAGTTTTCTGGAAAGAAAGAATTTTGAAAAAATAAAAATCTAAATAAAATTATCCTCAAATCCCCCTCTTTTTCTTCCACTAAACCACTAACTCACAACATTCTCACAATTCCAGCTCTACCGAAACTCTTATCAGACGACTGAACAAAAATAATACCCTCGCTCTCGTAGGGATTCAAACACAAGACCTTCAACACAGTAACACCCTCACCACTTGAATCAGCAAGCTCATTCTGATATGGAATTACAAATAATTACATATAGGCCCAAAGAACAAAAGTAGAGCTTAGATCCAAAAATAGCCAAAATTTGTTAAAGGTAAGGCTTGAACTTAGGACCTCTCAAACACTCCCAGAACACTTAACCACTGAAGCAAATGCACATTTATGTGAAGTGCTTACAAAAACATAAATAAAAAGATCAGGGCGTTACAAGGTTGATAGATAAATAGAAGCATTTTTTAAATGGTTTTAGTAATTTTAATGTTCAATGATTTAATTGTTAAAATAGTAAAGATCACATCGAGTTAGTGTGAAATTTTGTGACTTGAGGCTATTTAGGATGATAATGTAATAGTTTTGGCTTTAATTATGAAAAATAAACTTGTTTCGATTTTAGGGACTAAATTGAATAATATGTAAAAGTTTGAGGCAATTGAGAAAATGGTAAATAGGAAGACATATGCATTAAATTGAATAAATTGAAAGCTAATAAATTCAAATAAACTATTTTATAGATCAAGATTCAGTAGAAAGTCGAGGAAAAGGGAAAATTGTTAATTAGTCATTGAATTTTTATTATCTCTATAGTTTAGCCCTGATAAGTTCATACGGTTTAGTTTAGTTTAAATTGAAATGTTATATTGATTGTGACTTGTGGTTATTTTATATTTTAGTTATAATTAAATTGTTATAAATTGTTGTGAGTTGAAAAAGTAATTGGCTTGAGTATGGTTAATACGATGATATGTTTTGAGCCCGATGAACGTAGGATAGGATACAATTGGCATGCCAATAGGTTACGTTGTGCACTGTACGAGATTGATTTGTGATGAGACAATGATTACTGACTTGTTACTATCCACTGAATATACCGGAGTCTAGCATTTGTTACAGACTATCGTGTTATATTTACAGTGATTTTGGCATGTTACTGGGGGTGGATGTAAAGCCTATGGGCTTGGCATTTAGTACCCAGACGTGTTCTCAGTTGGTTTGGCTCGTTTGAGCTTTCTATGTGTTTTGGATGGATAACCGCGTAGCCGTATCTGTTTTGTCGTTCATCGGGAAAATTTTTTATGGTTAGATAGATGACTTGTTATCAAATTATACAAATGTTTGCATGATTTTTCAATATAATCGTGACTTATATTGAATGATCTCTTATGATTGAATAGAGTACACAACTCGTGTATATATATATATAAACTTACCTATTGAATGATTGTAGTTGATAGGATTATTGTTTATTAACCTTATTATTATATGTTTGCTATATTTATAGGTAAGTATTATTGTTTCAACCGTCGAATTTACTAAGCTCTATTGAAGCTTACTCATGTCAATTTCCCGTTTCTCTGTAGATAATGTTTTGTGAAATCGGGCGATCAAATCAACTTGAAGATCACACTATCCAGATATCTTTTGTTAGATTTTGATATGTTTACTTTTGGGTTATATGGCATGTAATAGGTGACTTTTTTTATATGATTTGGATACTTACTACTAGTGGTACATCTTATGTTTTGATGATGTTGTTTAAACTTGATTTTAGCTTACTTGTGTATACTTTTTTGGTTTTGGCTTGTAAATGTTCATATATATATGTTTTAGCTATTTTGTTTGTGTTCCTTGTGAGTGAATGAATCATAGTAGAATTATAGGTGAATGGAATGAATGAATTGGTAAATTTGGCATGTGTTCATGGTAAGGACTTGTAAACTTTGAATGTGAATTGGTTGGTGTATGAAATGTGGTGCCATTGAGGGCATATTGGTTAGGCACTTAAGTTGTATGTTTTGGTATGTTTTAAGCTTGTTTGGATTAGTTTTAAAGGCATGTTAATGGTTGATTTTGGTTTGGATTCGCTTTGTGCCTGAGGTGAGAGAAATTGAACGTCGGTAATGGCAATGTGTCACAAAGAAAAGAAAGAAAAATAAAACTCACAGAATTTTACGTGGAAACCCTTTCGAGAAAAAACCACTGGCAGAGGAGAAGAAAATTCACTATATCAAATTCGAATGATGCAAGAGGAGAGAAGATTACGTCCATTTATAGGTTTAAAACCTTATTCTAATCAAAGTAAAAAAGAAGTAATGTAGTAAGGTTAAAACACCTTATTCTAATCATCATCAAATAGAGGAAGTAAACTTCTATATGAATTTCACTTGTGCAGCCTATACCGTGCTGTGGAGGCCTCTGGCCCTCACACCCCCAGTTGGGATCCCAGTCCAATATGTTGCTTATTGGGGATCTACAATGGGCTGCAGCCTTTGCCCTCATAGATCCCCCTATCTTGCCACTTATATTTTATTTTTAACAGGAATTTTGGTCACACAACTCTAACATAAGGAATTGGTATTGGTTTGCTTTGTTTTGAAAGCTATTTTAGGTACACACGCCCGTGTGCCACTCATAGTCATACCATACAGCCGTGTGAACTATTTAATTTTGGTGCAAGTTTATCCTACATGGTCATAGGTTGTTACACAGTTGTGTGACTCTATTTCGATTTGCACACGGACGGGCACACAGTCTGTGACACAACTATGTGACCCTATTTTCGAACTGTACACGATTTGACCGCATGACCATGTTCCTAAACCACGACTTGGCCACACATGAACAAGATAAATTCAAAATATAGAATCATAGTGTTGATTCAATTTTTTCGTTATTTTTTTAATGGTGTTATATAAGTGATTTACTTGTTAATAATAAAAGTAGAATGATGTAATTTGATTAAATTAAATTTTGTGATCTATGTGAAAGTTGAAGTTAAGTTTAATGATTTAAAATGTAAATTACTCCGATAACTATAATCAATTTAATTATTTTATTGAGTTGGTGGCATAGATTCACATTTATGAAATTGTTAAAATATATTTTATATAAAAATTAAGTTGTATTTTTATGAGAGTGCTTTTGTCTTTTATATAATAAATATATAAAAATTTGAACACGAAACACCATATATGATAAACAATCAACTTTATTGTAATCAAAATATCAATTTATTTTTATCTGGATTTTTAATAAATATATTTATTACATAAATTTTTCTTTCACATGGTGAGTTTTCGTAAATTTAATCTAATTTAAAATATTTACTTTTTAAAGATTTTTAAGCATTTGATAGGGATAAAATATAGTTATTTGTACTTTGTAGGTAGAATTTTCCTAATTGAACTACGAGATAGTATTTATTTTCTATGAAGTACCAATATAATACAATAAACTACTTTTGGCCTATCACACTATGTATGCTTATTGTAGCCGAATTTCTTTTTTCAGATTTTGAAACCTTAACAAACTTAATTCCTTTTTCGAGTTTATGGGCTTTTGAACAATCTATTGAAATAAACATATATATATATATATTTTGGCTTTTAAACCCAAATATTAGTTGAAGCAAATATTTATAAATTAGAAAGAAATTAAATTAAATTATTGATGTACGTCGAAACTATCAAATATAATTTCCTACGCTTTAACTTAATTAAATATATAGTAGTATAGAGTAGTAGGATCAATCCCACAGGACCTGGATTCTTAATTTTCCTATTTACATGACCAGACTTCTGAGTCTAGGTAGTTGTCGTGCCCACAATCATGCATGGAAAGCTGTAAAATAAATAAGAAGGGGGAAATTTAGTTGATAAAGGAAATAAAATAAACAAATATAAAATAAAATAAAATTAGAATTAGAATTATGATTATGATTGCAAAATAAAATTAAGAAAATTAAATCAATTTGTTGAATCAAATATATTAATGCTTAACCTCAGTCTTGGTACACACCAAAATCAAAACGATAATTGAAAGTAGATTTTTCTTTCCAAATGATAAGCTGGTTACAACGATCAAGGACACCCCAACCGCCAACTTTTCCTTGTGTAGTTGGTTCCGATACAACCTGCAAACCAACTTTTACCAATTATCTAACCATGTAACACGTGTCTACAATTTAAGATCTCGGCAACCCTGCAATCTAGAAAAGTCAACGCAAATTAACAGCCTCAACTGTGTGGGTTGTTTAAATTCGACCACTATCTCCCTTTGGCGGAATCCAACTAGCTTTTTCCAATTGAAAATGCCAATTTGTTCGTGGGAACTTGAATATAGTAGATGACCAACCTGATTTCCCAACTTTACGCCAATACAACTCCCACCCAATGTGCGTTTTGAGCTGAAATTGAATCAACTTTAAAGGACGATTTGACTATCCTATATTTCGAAGATATAGCGAATACTGTGTTGAAAGGTTTTTAGTGCAGATTCATATCTAACGATGTTTTGGTCAAAATGATAACCTGTAACGCCCCAATTTTCGGGAATTCTGTGAATGTTGGCATAGGTTTAATTATGTTAGTGGGCCTCTAGAAAGCCCAAACTTAAGATAGAACCCGACAATTTTAGTTAATTTTTGTTCCATAAGAAAAAGGAGGTGAAATTATGAAATAAGACCTATGTGAAAATGTTTGAAAATGCTATAGGCTAAATTGAAGTGGCCAAATAAATAGGAGTGCAAAATAGGAGGATTTGCATGACAAACCTCCCATTTTACATGAAGTGGCCAGTCATCATGTTGTTGTAGACAAAATGAACACTTGATATCCATAATTTATGGTACAAATTGATACAAATTGATAATAGGTTAGGTAAATGTTTCATGATAATAGGTTAGGTAAATGTTCCATGATAATAGGTTAGGTAAATGTTCCATGATAATGGGTTAGATAAATGTTTCATGATAATGGGTTAGGTAAATGTTTCATGATAAGAATTTCATGTCTTTTGTATTAAAGAATTAAATGGATGAAATATGAAGTTTTATTAAAAGAAAAAGGGGTGAAAAGAACAAAGTTTTGTCCATCTTTGTTCATCATAGCTGAAAGTTAGAGAAGAGAAAGGAGAGGAGAAAGCTCTTGAGTATTCGGTCATTAGGAGAAGGAAAATTGAAGGTAAGTTCTTGGTACCTTGCTTCTATTTTGAGGTTCATGAGTTTTTCTTGATTCTACCTTAACTCTTGATGTATATTTTGATTTTTAGTTGTGTTGTAGGCATTTAGTCATGAATTAAAATGAAGGAAATGGTTGTTGTTTCATGTTCTTTTGATGAAAAATGGAAGATAGGTGAAGTTGAGCCAAACAAATGAGCATACATGTGCCTTAGATGCTAAAGGGAAAAATTGGCTAACATGTTGTGCTTTAAAATGATGAAATGGAGATTATGCTTAAGTAAAAATCATAGATATGTGATGATTGATTGGTGATACACATGTTTAAATAACATGCATGCAAGATAGGTGTATGAAAGAGTGATTTGGTAATAAATCTGCTTGGGACAGCAGCAGTAACGTGACTTTGGAAAATCACCATAAATTGTGGGAGATAAATTAGAAGCTGAATAAATTATGTAATTAAATCTTATTGAGTCTAGTTTCTAATGAAATAAACAAGGACATATTTCAAATTCTGTACAATGAGAAATTTGATTCGTAATGAAGGGTGGTCAGATTAGTCAAACAGTGAAACATGGGAAACTTTGAGAAAATTCTGGTATTGATTGGCTAAACCAAAATTCTAAAATTTTATGGATAGAAGATATATGAGTCTATTTTCAGGAAAATTAATGGAACTTGATTTGGAGTTTCGTAGCTCCAGTTATAAATGATTTAGTGACTGTTGCTCAGGAAGACAGCTTGCAGTGAAATTATGATTATGTGGTAAACATTGACAAAAATTTGTTAATGAGTTGCTCATTGATTTCTTATAAGCTTACTATGATCTGTAGGTGTGGTTGGCCGAATATTGTAAGGGGTTAATACGTAGTTTGTATTTGAATAGTTAGATTAACGTGTTAGTAATCCAATTGTAGGCGGTTCGTGTGTGGATCTCGTCAGCATATCGTCGCAAACAGGTGTGTAACTAACACCCTCTTTCTTAGTCTAGATCGGCAAAAGCCGAAAAGCCGAAATGTCGAAAATCGGTATTTTGTAGATTTGCGAGTGTGCGAATGCTCGTGAGGTAAATTGATTAATGTTTTTGGTAAGCTGCAATGTTTGGATTGCAAAGTGCATGATTTCTGTGCCCTCGATATTTTTAGGCTTAATGGGCCAAAATTGGAATGATGGGCCAACGGCCCAATTCGGTAAGAACCCTCGATGCGTGATTACATTAGTACGTGAAAAGTAGGAATATGCATGAAAAACCCTAAAATAGATAAATTACTGAAATACCTTTAAAAGTGGAAAATTTATAGTTTTACCCCGAGAGATAAATTACCAAATACCCCTAGGGTTAAATTGACCTAAATGCATGTTTGATTGTTGTTATTTATTGCATGCCATGTTGTTATTATCGATGCATGGGATTGGGATATTGACGGAGGAAGTACTGAAAGTGGCTTGTCCACGTCTTGGAGGCTTTGCCTCAATTCTTTGATAGTGAGCAGTTAAGGTCAAGAATCGTGGAGTGTTAAATTTGGTGGGTTGAGCTATTCCCCACATGGAGTGTATGGTGGTACGGGTGGAGTGTAGTGGTTGGTGGGTTGAGTAGTCTCCCAAATGGGCTTGCATATGTTATTGATGTTGCATGTATTTCCAAATGGGCCTATGGGCCATCTTGTTATCTGAATAAGGGCTAAGGCCGGTTTATTGTAATCTGAAAAGGCTCGCCCAGTACCACTGTTACTGAATGGGCTTAGGCCCAATGGGCTTGAGTGACTTGGGCTTTGAATGGGTTTTCTTTACACTGAGTTTCCCCAAACTCACCCTTTTATTTTCATCCACGCAGAAATCCCCAACCATAGTGGGCTTGGAGTCGTGAGGGAATTCGGAGTGGCCACCCGCTCGAAAGTTTGATTTTCTTCGGTGAACTGGACATCCTTTTAATTACGTTTGAGGTTTTGGGCTTTTAAATGTAATAAGGCCGCTTATTTATTTTTGATGGTTTTATATGTTTTATTAAGATAGGTAATATTTATATTTAACTGTTGAAATTGGATAGCTTTAGGCGCGTTTTCAAAAACAAGAATTGTTTTCAAAATAACACGAAAACAAGCAAAGCTTCCGCAATGAAGATATTTTCCAAAATTAATCGCTTTTCCTAAAAAGGACTTAATCAAATCGGTTTCCTAGAAATATACATGACGTTAAGGTATGGCAATGGTGGTTTGCATGTCTAGGATTGGATCCGAAGGGAGTTTGGTACTTAAGCAGTCCGATGGACTCACCTCCTCTTTTCCGGTTTCCTACCTGGTGCACAACTTCCATTCACTTTAACCCTTAATGAATTAATCTTTTGAACATCAAATACGATTTTCTGGACTTAGAATGAAATTTTTTTTTTACGTTTTTGATGTGACATGCTGGATCTGGTCATAACTTCTGGGCCGGGTTTGGGGTGCTACATTTAGTGGTATCAAAGCCTAGGTTGCAACAACTCGGCTGTGGAAGGGGTTTACAAAAACAAAGATTTTTCGAAAGCGAAAATTTTATAAAGAATGCGAAAAACTTGATTTTCAAAATTTAGATCTTTAGAAGGTGGCATTCCGAATCTCCGACTCAAGTCTGTAAGTATTCTGAATTTTTCTGAATATTTTCCTGAATTATCTGTCTGTACTGAAACCCTACTAGAACACTCTAGATAGGATGATACTGAAACCATAGGAAAATCTGATAAGAGATTGAAACTGTAGCTAGACTTCGATTCTACGAAAACAAACTTTGAATTACTGTCTGATTTATAAAACATTTGTAATAAACACTGGAATATTGAATTGATGCATAAAAATTCGTAATCAAGATAAATCGATATGAGTACGAGAGCTACTCAGGGAAGAGACCGTGGTCGAGGCCGAGGTAGTACTCAAGCTGGATCTTCGTCTTCTGAACACATACCCACTGGAGTAGTACGACCACCACCGGCGAATGAGAATGGGCCGTATGATCGGGCTGTCGAGGATGATGCCCTGTCATAGGCAATGCTTCGTGTTCTGGAAAGGGTTGCCGGGGCAAGTACGGGCAATGGAGTTCGGGGATCTATTTCTGAACGACTTCGGGCCAACGAAGTGGAGATCTTTAGGGGTGTGTCTAGTATAGCCCCGAATGTGGCGGAATATTGGTTGGAGGCCACAGAACGGATTATGGACGACTTGGACTGCTCTGAGGAGATTGTGAGTGGGGTATCTGTACTAAGTCCCTTGGGTCACTCGGTTAGGGTAGACAAACTGTATAGGAATGTACCCTTAGAAACTCAAGGCAAGGTTTTTCCTGGAGATCTGATGGAGTTACCGTTCGGAGAGTTTGACCTCATTCTGGGAATGGATTGGCTTGTTAAGCATAAGGCGACTCTGGATTGTGCTTCTAAACGAATGGTGTTAAGAACTACAAAGGATGAGGAGGTTATGGTGATAGGTGAGAGAAGGGATTATTTGTCCAATGTGGTGTCGGCATTAAGAGTCGAAAAGTGGATTCGGAAAGGTTGTGAGGCCTAATTAGTATTTGTAAGTCAGTCGGAAGAGGAAGGACTGACAGTGGATAAGGTTAGGACCGTAAAGGAGTTCCAAGATGTTTTTCCAGAGGAGCTTCCAGGATTGCCTCCGAATCGAGAAGTTGAGTTTGGAATAGATTTGTTGCCTGGAACGGCGCCCGTGTCCATCGCACCGTATAGGATGGCATCGAAGGAGTTAGTGGAATTAAAGACTCAAATTCAAGAGTTGTTGGATAGGGGCTTCATTAGGCCAAGCGTGTCTCCATGGGGAGCACCAGTGCTATTCGTGAAGAAGAAGGATGGTACAATGCGGATGTGCATTGATTATTGCCAGTTGAACAAACTGACAATTAAGAATAAGTATCCACTACCAAGGATTGACGATCCGTTTGACCAGCTTAGAGGGGCTTCTATATTTTCCAAGATCAACCTTCGATCTGGATATCATTAGTTAAGGGTCAAGGAGGTAGATATCCATAAGACAGCATTCAGGACTCGGTATGGTCATTACGAGTTTTTGGTTATGCCATTTGGACTAACGAACACTCCTGCAGCGTTTATAGATCTGATGAATCATGTGTTCCAACCATGTTTGGATCAGTTCGTAGTCGTCTTTATTGACGATATCCTGGTATATTCTGAAACTGAAGCGAAACATGATGAGCATCTCCGTATAGTCTTCATGAGTGTTAAGAGAGAAGGAACTCTTCGCGAAGTTCAAAGAAGTGTGAATTTTGGTTGAGGAGGTAACCTTCTTAGGACATATGGTCTCTAGAGAAGGGATTAAGGTGGACCCTCGAAAGATTGAAGCAATTTTGGAGTAGAAGCCACCTAGGACGGTGTCGGAAATTTGAAGTTTCCTAGGACTGGCAGGATACTACAGAAGGTTTGTAGAAGGTTTTTCTGTGATGGCAGCACCTCTAACAAAACTCATAAGGAAAGGAGTACCATTTGTATGGATTAAGAAGCGGTAAGAAGCTTTTGAGAAGTTGAAGAAAGTTCGATGAAGCACTGTGTTAATTCAACCGAGTCAGGAAGGATTTTATCGTGTACAATGACGCATCACACGTGGGTTTAGGCTGCGTGTTAATGCAAGAGGGTAAGGTGGTTGCATATGCATCACGATAGCTTAAGCCTCATGAGGGAAACTATTTGACTCATGATTTAGAGTTGGCAGCAGTGATATTTGCACTTAAGATTTGGAGACATTACTTGTACGGAGAAAGGTGTATTATATACACTGACCATAAGAGTTTTAAGTATTTGTTGACTCAGAAGGAGCTGAACCTTAGGCAAAGGAGATGGATTGAGTTGCTTAAGGATTATGACTATTCGATCGAGTATCACCCAAGCAAGGCTAATGTGGTAGCCGATGCTCTAAGTCGTAGAGCTGTATCTGATCTGAGAGCAATGTTTGCTCGTCTGAGTCTGTATGATGATGGAAGTCTGTTGGCTGAGTTGTAAGTGAGGCCAGCCTGGGTGGATCAGATTAAGGAAAAACAGTTGAACAATGAGTCTTTGGTCGCTCGTTTTCAACAAGTTAAGGAAGGGGAAACTTCTGAGTTTGGGAGCCAGAAGAGATGATGCAACAGCAATACCCTCATCTATTTGGATTAGGTAAATTTCGAGGACGAAATTTCTTTAAGGAGGGTAGAGTTGTAACGCCCCAATTTTCAGGAATTCTGTGAATGTTGGCATAGGTTTAATTATGTTAGTGGGCCTTTAGAAAGCCCAAACTTAAGATAGAACCCGACAATTTTAGTTAATTTTTGTTCCATAAGAAAAAGGGGGTGAAATTATGAAATAGGACCTATGTGAAAATGTTTGAAACTGCTATAGGCTAAATTGAAGTGGCCAAATAAATAGGAGAGCAAAATAGGAGGATTTACATGACAAACCTCCCATTTTACATGAAGTGGCCAGCCATCATGTTGTTGTAGACAAAATGAACACTTGATATCCATAATTTATGGTACAAATTGCTACAAATTGATAATAGGTTAGGTAAATGTTTCATGATAATAGGTTAGGTAAATGTTCCATGATAATAGGTTAGGTAAATGTTCCATGATAATAGGTTAGGTAAATGTTCCATGATAATGGGTTAGGTAAATGTTTCATGATAAGAATTTCATGTCTTTTGTATTAAAGAATTAAATGGATGAAATATGAAGTTTTATTAAAAGAAAAAGGGGTGAAAAGAACAAAGTTTTGTCCATCTTTGTTCATCATAGCCGAAAGTTAGAGAAGAGAAAGGAGAGGAGAAAGCTCTTGAGTATTCGGTCATTAGGAGGAGGAAAATTGAAGGTAAGTTCTTGGTACCTTGCTTCTATTTTGAGGTTCATGAGTTTTTCTTGATTCTACCTTAACTCTTGATGTATATTTTGATTTTTAGTTGTGTTGTGAGCATTTAGTCATGAATTAAAATGAAGGAAATGGTTGTTGTTTCATGTTCTTTTGATGAAAAATGGAAGATAGGTGAAGTTGAGCCAAACAAATGAGCATACATGTGCCTTAGATGCTAAAGGGAAAAATTTTGGCTAACATGTTGTGCTTTAAAATGATGAAATGGAGATTATGCTTAAGTAAAAATCATAGATATGTGATGATTGATTGGTGATACACATGTTTAAATAACATGCATGCAAGATAGGTGTATGAAAGAGTGATTTGGTAATAAATCTGCTTGGGACAGCAGCAGTAATGTGACTTTGGAAAATCACCATAAATTGTGAGAGATGAATTAGAAGCTGAATAAATTATTTAATTAAAGCTTATTGAGTCTAGTTTCTAATGAAATAAACAAGGACATTTTTCAAATTCTGTACAATGAGAAATTTGATTCGTAATGAAGGGTGGTCAGATTAGTCAAACAGTGAAACATGGAAAACTTTGAGAAAATTCTGGTATTGATTGGCTAAACCAAAAATTCTGAAAATTTTATGGATAGAAGATATATGAGTCTATTTTCAGGGAAAATTAACGGAACTTGATTTAGAGTTTCGTAGCTCCAGTTATAAATGATTTAGTGACTGTTGCTCAGGAAGACAGCTTGCAGTGAAATTATGATTATGTGGTAAACATTGACAAAAATTTGTTAATGAGTTGCTTATTGATTTCTTATAAGCTTACTATGATCTGTAGGTGTGATTGGCGAATATTGTAAGGGGTTAATCGTAGTTTGTATTTGAATAGTTAGATTAACGTGTTAGTAATCCAATTGTAGGCGGTTCATGTGTGGATCTCGTCAGCATATCGTCGCAAATAGGTGTGTAACTAACACCCTCTTTCTTAGTCTAGATCGGCAAAAGCCGAAAAGCCGAAATGCCAAAATCGGTATTTTGTAGATTTGATGTCTGAATGCTCGTGAGGTAAATCGATTAATGTTTTTGGTAAGCTGCAATGTTTGGATTGCAAAGTGCATGATTTCGTGCCTCGATATTTTTGGGCTTAATGGGCCAAAATTGGAATGATGGGCCAACGGGCCCAATTCGGTAAGAACCCTCGGTACGTGATTCTGTTAGTACGTGAAAAGTAGGAATATGCATGAAAAACCCTAAAATAGATAAATTACTGAAATACCTTTAAAAGTGGAAAATTTATAGTTTTACCCCGGAGATAAATTACCAAATACCCCTAGGTTAAATTGACCTAAATGCATGTTTGATCGTTGTTATTTATCGCATGCCATGTTGTTATTATCTGATGCATGGGATTGGGATATTGACGGAGGAAGTACTGAAAGTGGCTTGTCCACGTCTTGGAGGCTTTGCCTCAATTCTATTGATAATCTGAGCAAAGCAAGGTTGCAATCAGGAGTGTTAAATGGGTGGGTTGAGCTATTCCCACATGGAGTGTATGGTTGGTACGGGTGGAGTGTAGTGGTTGGTGGGTTGAGTAGTCTCCCCAAATGGGCTTGCATATGTTATTGATGTTGCATGTATTTCCAAATGGGCCTATGGGCCATCTCATTATCTGAATAAGGGCTAAGGCCCGTTTATTGTAATCTGAAAAGGGCTCGCCCAGTACCATCTATTACTGAATGGGCTTAGGCCCAATGGGCTTGAACCGACTTGGGCTTTGAATGGGTTTTCTTTACACACGAGTTTCCCCAAACTCACCCTTTTATTTTCATCCACGCAGAAATCCCCAACCATAGTGGGCTTGGAGTCGTGAGGGAATTGGAGTGGCCACCCGCTCGAAAGTTTGATTTTCTTCCGTGAACTGGACATCCTTTTAATTACGTTTGAGGTTTTGGGCTTTTAAATGTAATAAGGCCGCTTATTTATTTTTGATGGTTTTATATGTTTTATTAAGATAGGTAATATTTATATTTAACTGTTGAAATTGGATAGCTTTAGGCGCCTTTTCAAAAAGCAAGAATTGTTTTCAAAATAACACGAAAACAAGCAAAGCTTCCATAATGAAGATATTTTCCAAAATTAATCACTTTTCCTAAAAGGACTTAATCAAATCGGTTTCCTAGAAATATACAAGACGTTAAGGTATGGCAATGGTGGTTTGCATGTCTAGGATTGGATCCGAAGGAGTTTGGTACTTAGCAATCCGATGGACTCACCTCCTCTTTTCCGGTTTCCTACCTGGTGCACAACTTCCATTCACTTTAACCCTTAATGAATTAATCTTTTGAACATCAAGTACGATTTTCTGGACTTAGAATGAAAATTTTTTTTTTACGTTTTTGATGTGACATGCCGGACCCGGTCATAACTTCTGGGCCGGGTTTGGGGTGCTACATAACCGGACAAAAGCTAAAAGGAAATTAGTTGAGCATGAGACTAATCATGCTTGGTGGAATATTAGAATGGGTTTACGTGTAATAGTGATAGGTGGAGGAAGGAATGGACATAAAGGGAAATTGAACCAAAAAAAATGGAAAAAGAATGACAGAATGCTTGTACTGCTAAAAGACACGTGAAAGAGAAAAGAAATAAATGGTTTTTATTCAATTTCCACTCTGTTTTCCAAAGCCACCATACAAGGTATTTATAAACATTCCATATGCTAAATTTAGCCTGATTCATCTAACAACCAACCACATAAAATCAGATTTTATATTAAATTTTTTTCTAAATCTAGTTTTTTACAAAGTCAAATAGAAAATCTGATCAACCATAAATTTCTAAAAATTTTCAAGTCGGCCTCCTTTTATTGCTTGTGCTCCAATTTAACATGATTTGCTTGTTAACTTGAATTTCGATACTCCAACTGCATACTTGATAAAATTTTAAAAAAATTTACAAGCTCAGTAGCAAAAATTACTGAAATTGGGTGTGTTAAACATACAAATTTAACTTGTTATCAGTTACAATCGTCAATAAAATTACTAGGCATTTGGATAGTGCGAATCGAGTTTGAATTGTAGCAAAGTAATTTTTGTTTTTTGAAAAAAAAATTAAAGAAAAAATGAAAACAAAATTCTATTCTTTAAATAAAATCTAGCTTTCATAGAAATCACTTAATTCAATTTTGTAAGGAATTGGTAATAAAATTTGGGATGTGAAGAGATAAAGAAAACAATTATATGCTTCCTTCGACTTCTAAAATTTGGAAAAAAAATTTGCAATGTGATACGGCAGTGATTATAGCTAATGTGATAGGCCATATAATCATAAGTGGAAAAAAATTTATAAGTACCATTTTGTGAAATATGCAAATATATGTTAAATATGTAAATAATATATTTAGTTATGTAAATAATATATTTAGGAGAGAAGTTAAAGATTTATATAGATTTATTAGGTGATTTATTTACCATGCTTAACATGTATATATACAGCTCTTTTTTGCTTATTAATGGAGAAGAAGAAAGTCATTTTTTTTATAAAAAGTTTTTACATGGTATCAAAGCCAAAGAAAAACAAAATAGTCATGAATAGCGAGAGAAAGAAACTTGCTTCCACCTACCTATTGACTTCAAACGATAATCATGGTAATATAATTACTTAGGTGCAATTAAAAAGAGACAACTACGATGAATGGGCTCGAGCAATATGAACTGCATTGAGGGCTAAGAAGGAATTCAGATTTATTGATGGAACGATTAAACAACCTAATGATGATTCCTCTAAATTGGAAGATTGGTGGACTGTAAATTCTATGTTGGTTTCATGGATGCTCAACACAATCGAGCCAACCCTGCAATCTACTATAACTTATAAGGAGATTGTAAAGGACATATGAGAGGATATCAAAGAATGATTCTCTACTGCTAATGGACCTCGTGTTCAACAGATCAATACAGAACTTGCCAACTGCAAACAGAGAGATTTTCCAATTGTGACTTATTATGGGAAATTGAAACAACTATGGGAAGAACTCGTGAATTATGAGCAGATTCCCATTTACCATTGTGGAAAATGCAATTGTAATATTACAATTGAATTCGACAAGAAACGAGAAGAAGAAATGCTTCATCAATTTTGATGGAGTTGGAAGATGCGTTATATGGAGCTGTTTGTTCCAATATTTTGAGCACAGGTCTATTGCCAAACTTAAATGAGGCATACTTATTGGTGTCCCAAGAAGAACGCATTAAAAAAAAATTCACAATAGAAGGAGGAACATTGAGAAGTTGTGAGTTTCCCGGTGCAGGTTAAGATAGGAGGCCAAAAGTATAAAACAGAAACAAAAGACAAATCAATTGTTTGCTCACATTTCAAAAGAAAGGGACATGATTCTAAAACTTGTTTCCAACTCATTGGATATCTAGAATGGTGGGGTGACCGATCCAAAGGGAGTGGATGTGGACAATAGGGACAGAGTACTGGGTAAGGACTTAGTAATGCTCCAAAAGTGAATACAGCTTATACAATTGGGCAACCATCATTATCAGTGGCAGTAATAGGAAAAGTATAGCGTTTTGGGCCTTGACAGCTGAACAATAACCTCTCTTTCTCAATTTTTTGAACATGTGCAAATCAGGTACTAGCAAAAAGTTGAATGGTAAAAGTGATCAGAGTTGGATCATTGATTCGAGTGCTTCCCAACATATGATAGATACTTTAGAATGTTTAACAAATTTGAAAGAAATTGAGGCATGTCCAATTGGTTTGCCTAATGGTGAAGAGGTAATGGCATTAAAGGAGGAATTAGTTTGTTTGGAAAAATATATCAAACTGAACAATCTTCTTTATGTTCCAAATTTTGATTTGCAATTTGATATTTGTGTCATAGTTAGTTGATGGATCTATTTGTGATGTCCAATTTACTAATAAAATTTGTTTTATATAGGACCGCACCTCGAGGATGATGATTGGAGTGGGTGAACAATGTAAAGGACTTTATTTTTTGAAGTCGGTAGCATCAGTCCAAGCATGCAAGGCTAGTCAAATAGATTCCTTTGAATTATGGCATAGAAGGATAGGGCATCCATCTTCAAAAGTAGTTTAATATCTTCCTCAGATTAAACTTAGTAATAGTTTGGAAAAGAATAAACCATTAGACATTTGTGTGAGAGCTAAGCAAACAAGGGAAGTTTTTGTTTATAATGACACTGAGCAAATGAAAACTTTAAATTAATTCATTGTGATTTGTAAGGACCTTATCATGTTAATGCTTCTTGTGGTGCCTAGTATTTTTTTTACCATTGTTGATGACTTTTCTAAGGGTGTATAGATATATTTGTTGATTGAAAAAATAGAAGTGGGCCTTGTCATGCGTGATTTCTTTGCCATGACTAAAAGACAATTTCATCAAGATGTAAAAGTAGTTAGAACTGATAATGGGACTGAATTTGCGTGCTTGAAAGACTATTTTTCTAAAAATACAATTTTATATCAAACTTGATGTGTAGGAATAACTTAACAAAATGGTTGTGTTGAAAGGAAACATCGGCATATATTAAATGTGGCTAAAGCTTTAAGATTTCGATGTAATCTTCCTATCAAGTTTTGGGGAAAATGTGTTTTGACAGCTGGATATTTGATCAATCGGACACTTTCTAAACTATTAGGAGGAAAGACTCATTCTAAGATCTTGTTTGGTAAACCTTCTAGTTATAATCATATTTGAACTTTTTGATTTCTTTATTATGCTCGGAACTTGAATAAGGAAATAGATAAATTTGCCAGTAGAAGTCAACGTTGTGTGTTTATAGGATATCCCTTTGGGAAAAAAAGGGGTGGAGAGTTTATGATATTGATACAGGAAAGTATTATGTATCAAGAGATGTTGTGTTCTTTGAAAATAAATTTCCATTTGCTGATGTGAGTAAGGAGGGTGCACGACCAAATCTAGTACAGAGTACTCATTTTGGTATCACCAATCATGCTGATGGTGAATTGAATAAGGATGAAGAAAGTGAAGTACTTGAGATTTCAACTGTTACTTAATGTGATAATGACGATAGGTGGTGTCATTGAAGTCTCGGGTGAATTTGTTCAAGAACAACAACTTAGGCGTGGTCATAGAACAAAAGAAGTTACAACTTGACTGCGAGATTTTGTGATATACTATATAACAAATAAGCCCCTCTACTCGTTCATCCAAACCAATCATGTCTTCAGGTATCTTCTATTCTATAGTACATTATGTAAATTGTGACAAATTTTCTCCAAAATATTGTTCTTTCTTGGCAGCCATAACAGCTGAAAGGGAGCCTACCTCATATGTTCAGGTCATAAAAGATATTCAATAGAAATAAGCTATGATGAAAGAAATTAAGGCTCTTAAGGCTAATGGGACATGGACTTTGAAAGATTTACAATCCAGAAAATGAGCTATATGGAGTAAATGGGTTTACAAAATCAAATATAATTTAGATAGGTCATGTAATAGCCCGATTTTGGACCTAGTCAGAATAGTGGTTTTGGGACAACAAATTCGAGGTCATAAAATTTATTTTAATATTCTTTTGAGGTTGCAGCATGATAATATGATTGTGTAAAAATTTTGTTAAGAAATTTTACCATTTGAATGCCTAAATTGTGAAAAAGGACTAAATCGTGTAAAGTGCTAAAGCTGTGTTCTATTAGTTAAATGTGTTAAATAACTATAGAATTTAAAAGTTGAGGTCCTTAATGAGCAATTAGGCCATTATATTTGTGGATGGTTGTACATGGAGTGTAATAAATGAAAAGTCAAAATTTAGTGAAAGTTGTTATTTGATAACAAAAACAAAGATTAATAAAATAAAACAAATGGCCATCTTTCTTCTCCATCTTTTCTTTACCAAAAAGCACAAGAGAAAATGGAGTTTTGAAGCTCAAATTTTCAGCAACTTAAATCCTTTGCATGTAAGTGAAATTTGTGTTTGTTTTTGTGGATTTTTATGTTTTTGGAACACTTGTAACTTAATCTAGCCAAATAGGGGACTAATTTGCAATATGGTTGGAAATCTAGAGTTTTTCCATGAGAGCATATTTTCTATTTTTGAAGTTTAATGGAAGAAAATGAAACCTTGTTGTGTGTTGAACAACTTTTGTTAAGGGACTTTTGATGAAAATGTGAAATAGGGACTAATTTGTGAAATGTGAAATTTATGAGTTAAATGTGTGAAATTGTGAAATGTGTGAGCTACTATAGGCATGAAAATGATTCGGCTATGCATGGGTAGTAAAGAAATTGAACACATTTCATTTTACGTGCCTAGGGGCAAAATTGTAAATATGTCAAACTTTATGGGCAAAAACATAATTTTTCCATAATATTATTTTTGGATCATATTGAATAATGTGACTAATAAATAGGCTAAATGTGATATTATAGATCAAAGAAAATGAAATTCGGGCCTAGAATGGGGGAAAAACGTGAAATTGATGGTTAGGTCCCTTTTTGCCATTTTGGTATTGAGGTAAGTTCATGCATAAATAATGCAACCTTATGTTGTGTATTTACTATTTTGATATTGCCTGAATTGTATACATTTGTCTTTATGAAATTGATTAATGACGATTTTGACGAAGTTTTGAGAAATGAGAAATCCCGATTTAACCTTAAGGGTAGAATACAAATGTCATGATATTAGTACTACCGAGATTCTGTATAAGACCATATCTGGAATATGGCATCGGTATGTGATTTCGTATAAGACCATGTCAGGGACATGGCGTCAATATGATATTTCATGTAAGATCATATCTAGGGTATGGCGTTGATACAGTACTAAAAGTATGAGAATGAACTTACTACGAGTAAACAGGCATGTATGTAAGCCTATAATTGTAAATTCATGATTATTGTGGAAATAATTATTTATTACCCATTGTGGTTGATAGTGCACATGTTTGTGATGCTGGATATGTGATAAATATAAATGATGATTATGTGTTAGGCTGTTGGACCAAATTGAGATGTGATCTAATATGTTTATATGCTTGAATTGTATTTCAACGGGTATGTTAAGAATGAGAAAGTATGTGACTATATTACAAGTGACACAAGTATGTATATAGAACTCATGTAAAGTGAATTTTATATGTGATGAATTCTTGGCGAGAATGTACATGAACAAGTTATGCTTGTGAAACATTGATAATCTTGTGACAAATTATCTACATTTATGATGAATGGATGCACGATAAGATTTAATAATGATCATGTGATAGGTTTGGGAGCCTAATTGATTAGTGATATTTTACGATTCATTTATTTAAATAGTGTTTTGTTGGATATGAGGAAAGAAAGATGGGCATAATTACTGAACAAACTCATTATGGGAATATAGTAAGATATGATTTTGGACAAGTGAAAGATGGTTAAACTACATGTTGAAATTATGATTACTCCCAAATAATGTGAATGTAATTAAGAGGATGGAAATAACTTGATAGTTAATGTGATATGTTATAGTGGGGAGACTATAGTGGCTAGGCTAATGCAAAGGCATGTAAACGGTGTTTATGAGATAAATGAGTAAGCACTAAGAACGAATAAGTAGAAATCTTATAATTTAATGCCAATTGTAATTATGGTATTCTTATAGATGAATAAAGTAAATGAATGTTAATAGTTGTTTGTTATTTGCATGTGAACTTACTAAGCTTTAAAGCTTACTCCCCTTACCTTCCATCTTTTATAGGTTAATTTAGCTAGCTCAGGTTGGAAACCGTCGGAGATGCCATCACACTATCAAGCTATCACTACGGATATAGTTGAATTCAAGTAGTTGAGTCTATGGCATGTACAGGGACTTTGTCTTTTGAGTAATGATGACTTTGTTAATTTCTTGTGGTCCAACTTGTATAAGGCCATAAGATGTGGCTCATGTTGATTATTGGGTTGTAAACCTAATTGTTTATGTATGCATGTGTCGAAGTCTTAATGAAGTGAATGCTTGATGATGATGGATGATATGATATTGCACATAAGTATAATGAATGAATGATGACAAATTGCTATGGCTATGATCATGGTTTAAACGTGTGAATTGAGAATAGATTAATAATAATATTGATTGGATATGAAATTGGTGTGGAATGCCTTAAGTAAGCTTGTTAATTTGAGTATGTGAAATGGTGGCATTGCATGGGCATGAATTAGTCTTGATTTGGCATGAATGATTGTAAAAAATGTAACATGTTATGTGCCATGAGATATGTTTAAGTATGTGAGTGTCTAAGGGTGACAAAAGGCTTGGAAAATATCCTTATAGTGGTCCACACAAGTAGACACACGGGCATGTATCTAGACTGTGTGTCTACCCCATCGGCATGTAGTCCGGCCGTGTGTCCCCTGCACCCTAATAAAAGCAAAATAAAATGCTTAGTAGTAAACACACGGACAGAGACACGGCTGTGTGCCTCAGCTGTGTGAAGGACACAGCCTCAGGACATGGGCATGTGCCCTTGGTCGTGTGAAGTCTACACTTGGCCGTGTGACCCTATTTAGTTGATGACATCATAAATAGAGAGTTACACAGGCTGAGGACACGACTGTGTGACTCCTACTTTGAAGAAAGATTTTCTAAGTGATATGAAAGTTCCAGAAGTTTTTATTTCAGTCCCGAACCACACTCAATGTATGTTTTGGGCCTCAAGGGCCCAGATAAGGGACGACATGCATGTGAATGAAAAGTTTTAAATTTAGACAGAAATTCAGGACTCGATTTTGTATGATTGTGTGAGTTTAAGTCCTGTAATGCCTCGTACCCTGTTCCGGCATCAAATATGAGTAAGGGGTGTTACAGGTTAATTGAACGTTATAAAGCTCGATTGGTGATTCTTGGCAATAATCATATTGAAGGAATTAATTACAGTGAGACCTTTGCTCCTATAGCAAAAATGGTAATCGTTCGTACTTTTCTTTCAGTGGCAGCAGCAAAGAAATGGGACTTCATCAAATGGATATTCATAATGCATTTTTGCATAGAGATTTAGAAGAAGAGGTGTACATGAAGATGTCTCATGTTTTTGTCACTGAATAGGCTGGCAAAGTCTGTAGATTACGTAAATCACTTTATAGTTTACGACAGACCCCTCGGTGTTAGTTTGCGAAGTTGACAACTGCATTAAAGCGATATGGGTTTCTTCAATCTTAGTCTAACAATTCACTTGTTTACTTTGAATTGAGACAATATATAATTTATTATACTGGTGTATGTTGATGATCTTGTTATTGTGGGAAATAATAGTGTTGCCACTCAAAAGTTTCAAGATTATTTATGCCATTATTTCCACATGAAATATTTGGGGACATTGAAATATTTTTTGGGTGTAGAGGTGGCACGAAATCACGAATGGATTTTTCTTTGCCAACGCAAATATGTTTTGGATATTATTAATGAAGCTGGGCTATTGGGTGCTAAACCATCTAGTTTTCCCATCGACCAAAATCATTATTTAGCCTTGGTAGAGAGTGTTGTTTTGGCAGATTCGGAGAAGTATCGAAGATTGGTGGGAAGATTTATTTACTTGACTCTCACTCAACCTGAGCTATCCTATAGTGTTTATATCTTGGTGCAATTTATGCATCAACCAGAGGAAGCTCATTGGGAAGCAACTTTACATGTGGTTCGTTATTTGAAGGGAAGTCCTAGACAAGGAATACTTTTATGAGTTGATTGTGATCTACGACTATTTGGTTACTATGACTCTGATTGGGGAAGTTGTCTTTTAACGCGATAATCTCTCACTGGGTATTTTGTTATGCTAGCCACCTCTCCTATTTCCTAGAAAACTAAAAAGCAAAATACAGTGTCAAGATCTTATGATGAAGCAAAGTATCATTCCATGGCTACAACTGTGTGTGAACTAAAATGGTTAAAGGGTTTCTTGTTGTCTCTTGGTGTTGTTCACTCTAATCCTATGTTGTTGTATTATGATAGTCAAACAGCCTTACATATTGGTGCAAATCTTGTGTTTCATGAGCAAACAAAGCACATTGAAATTGATTTTCATTTTATTCGTGATGAGATTCAACATGAACATGTTCAAATCGCTTATGTTCGTAGCTCTAAGCAAAGCCGATATCTTCACTAAGGCGTTGGGGACACAACAGTCTGGATATATTTTATGCAAGTTAGGGGTTCGTAATCTTTACGCACCAACTTGAGGGGGTATTAGAAAAGAAATCAATGAATATATTTAGATATGCAAATATTTATTAAATATGTAAATAATATATTTAGGAGAGAAGTTAGGAACTTTATTCTCAAAGTTAGGAATTTGCATAAATTTATTGGGGGATTTATTTTCAATGTTTATCATTTATATATATGGCTCTTTTTGGCCAGGAGAAGAAGGAAGTAATTTTCTCTCAAAATTCAATGAGAATTGGACAAACAACACTTTATTAAGTAAAAAAGAGAACTTTTTTTCGGTCGGAAATTTTATTAAAAGGGAAATTGTGTAATATTTTGAGCAGAATATCCTGGGGTCAAAGCCAAAACAAGTCACCATTACAACGAGAAACATAACCATGTGTTAAAGAGAGTTGCTAAAGAATCAGCAGAGGAGGAATTATATGCATACTCCCTCCATGGTCGTGAAGTTCCCATTTTATTAAATCTACGAATTACGAAACCAATTTCATTCAGTATTGGGTTCTAAACTCTACATGCGTTCTATACCAAGTCAATTAATAATATTTCATGGCATGGGATGTTCAGTCACAGCACATCTGCTTAATTCCTCATCTCCCATCTCACTGCTCGCCTTCTGTTGCTTCTTCCTGAAACCACAATTGGTTTCAATGAAATATACATTTCTAATGCATATATGTCTAATGAAACCAAAAGTAAACTACTTACTTGATCTTCCGATAAATTGCGTTGGTGGCGATGCTTCCCTGGTAAGACAACAAAAGCAAACTGTAAGTTTGTAATTTATCAGACTATATATGGTCGAACATCTAAACATTGACAACAAATAATGATTAAGTACCCCCTTTCGTCATTTCTTCCATCAGTATCTGAACTTGGTCTTTCTTTATCTTTCTTGCCTTTAAGACACTCGCTTTTCATCTTTTCCAATTCCGAAGCCGTTTTTTCATCTACCTGCACAGTGGCTAAAGAAGCAAGAACTAAAACAGCATCGCTGCCCCTCACAGTGAAACCTACTTCATTATCCTCATCCTTTGGACTTGCTTCTTCTTTATCTTTCTTGTCTTTTCCAATGCCCAAGCGTTCATGAACCTCTCTTTTCGCCTTTTCCAATTGCAGAGCAGCTTTTGCATCTAACTTGGCATTCTTTAAAGAAGCAAGAATTACTACAGGATCCCAATCCTCCTCCTCATAATCACTGCCTCTGGACTTCATCGTTTTACACGCACACACACACAAAAAAAAAAAAAAAAAAGAAAAGAAAGAAAGAAAGAAAGAAGAAGAAAGTTATAGCTAAGAAATCAAGGCTGGTTTTCTTGGTGTATCAAAACGATGATGCCACAGTCGCATGCAGAGGAAGAGTAGGAACTCGAGAATTGATAATTGCTTTGATGATGATTTTATAATGGCAGAGGAACATACGGTGGAATTGTTATTAAAAGGCTTTAATATATTGGCAAAACCCAGGATGCCGAACAAGAGCCCATACTCTACAACCCAGGCAGCAAGCCTCACAATGATTTTATTCATTAATTGCTAATAATAATAATTTAATCACTTCTTTTAAGTTTTAAAATATATAGATAAGCTAATAGAATATAATCTTATACTGTAATATGATATATTTTTGGGTAAATTGTTCAGATAGTCACTCTAAAATTACTTTATTCTTATTTTGTTCATTCTAATTTTTTTAATAAAATATAGCACTACAATTAATAAATATTCTTATTTTAGCCGTTGTTCCGTTAAACATAAACAGAAATTGACTAGGATGCCATGTATTAAAATAAAAGTTGAAATAAAAATAAGTTTACATGTAAAATAAAAACATAAAAGAAATAAAACAAAGGCAAAATTTGGAATAACATTTTAGAAAAATTTAAGAGTGTTTTAGGACCCTAAGCTAAACTCAAAATCAAGCCCTAAACCTTAAATCTTAAATCAATTGAATTTAGGATTTAATTTTAGATTTAAAGTTTAATTTTATTTTAGATTTAGGGTTCTAAAATACTTTCCAAATTTCCACAAAAATTATCCCAATGTTTTATCTCAATTTTTTTGTTTCCTTTTTCCTTTTTCTTTTATTGAAATGTCGTCTTTCTGATTTTATTTTATTTTTTCAACTTTTATTTTTAATACATCTAAACTTATTTTTTTTCAACTTTTATTTTTAATACGTGGCATCCGCGCTACCTTTTTGTTTGATTTTTAAAGGCACAATGACCAAAAATACTTATTAATGATAGGAGAAAGAATTATATGAAACAGTGATGTCACGTCATCTGTATCCCTTTCTAATAGTTTTATGCCACATCAATATTCTTATTCCGAATTTTAGGATTTTATCCTGAATTTCAGTATTTTAATTTAGATTTTATTTTTTTTAGGATAAAATCCTGAAATTCAGGATAAGAATACTGATGTGGCATAAAACTATTAGAAAGGGATACAGATGACGTGGCATCACTGTTTCATACAATCCTTTCCCTTAATGATAGTACTATATTTGACAAAAAGAAATTTGAAGTCAGCAGAACATGAATGAAATTTTAGAGCGACTATTTTAGTAATTTACCTTATTACTTTTATATATAAATATAAACTATATAAAATATAAAATGAATTGGGTCAAATTGTTTTGCAGAAATCTAAGCTCCAATCAATTTTAGTAAGGAAACGAGAATATGTGAATTACAATTCTTTTTTTATGAAATCTTTGAAGTGTCATCTGTTGAATAGTTAGTCAAACTTTCAAATAATAGAGGTATTATATTTAAGGTGTTTATGTCTTATTTTAGCTTCGAGTTTTGTCTCCCAACTTTGAGGAGAGACCAATGAGTTCACCGATTTTAAGAAGCATCTCACCACAAAAGAAAAGTTTAGCATTTTGTTTTGGTGAGGTTAAAATCCATACTTTTATATCGTATTAGTAGGTAAGAACACTGCCACTTTTACATAAAGAATGAATATAAAATATGGACAATCATTGGTCTAGATTAATTCAAAATCGATATTTTTTTATTTTTATAAAATATTATATTGTTTATATATTTTTAAAATTAGAAAATATATATAATTTAAAATATAAATTAATAAAAAAATGAATCTGCGTCGTAGAATATGGGCCTTGTTCGGCATGCTGGGTTTTGCCAAAATATTAAAGCATCTGCTATTATAAAAATGATCATCAAAGCGATTAATTGTCCAGTTCTTCCTCTTACTCTGCAAGCGACTGTGGGCTGCGGCGTCATCGTTTTCATACACCAAGAAAACCAGCCTTGATTTCTTAGCTAAATCTTTCTTCTTTTGTGTAGAACCATGAAGTCCGGAGGCAGTGATAATAAGGAGGATTGGGATCCTGTTGTAGTTCTTGCTTCTCTAAAGAATGCCAAGTTAAATGAAAAAGCTGCTCTGGAATTGGAAAACGCGAAAAGAGAGGTTCTTCAAGGAACTGGCATTGGGAAAGACAGGAAAGATAAAGAAGAAGCAAGTCCAGAGGATAAGGATAATGAAGCAACTGCGACTGTGGAGGGTTGCGAAGCCGATGTTGCTTTAATTCTTGATTCTTTAGCGAATGCCATGTTAGACGAAAAAACTGCTTCGGAACAGAAAAAGACGAAGACAGGGTTTCTTAAAGACAAAGGATCAAGTTCAGATATTCATGGAAGAAATGACGAAAGTGGCCAAAAGCAACGGTACTCATCGTTATTTGTTGTCGGTGTTTGGATGTTTTGCCATAGTCTGACAACTTTACAAACTTAATTTGGTCTTGTTATCTCACCAGGAAAAGGTCGCCGCCACCACCACCAACCCAGTTTATGGGAAGATCAAGCAGGTGCTTTGTTAGCTATTAGCATACGAATTGTATTAGACATAAGCGTGTGTTAGAAATAGAAAAGTTTGTGGACTTCATGTGGCTTATCATCAAATGTATTTCAATGATTATGGAGTTGGGGAGGAAGCAACAGAAGGCGAGCAGCGAGATGAGTGATGAAGAACTAAGCAGATGTGCATGACTGAAGTCCCCATAACTAGTACTATAAACTGAGTTGGTGTAGATTTTAGAAACCAAAACGGGATGAAATGGGAACTTCACAAAGATTGTAGACCATTGATTTAGTATGCATATAATTCTTTAGCATTGGGATCTCTCTCTTCTCTTTTCTACTCAAAATATTATATAATTTCACTTCTAATAAAGTTTCCCACATAAATTCATCTGCCCCACTCACATATATCTAGCACATATGTCTTAAAACATTTATATAACATGTTTTTAATAAGGGATAATGACAACAATTTCTCCTAAGCTTTAATGTCTTATATATGCACTTTTAGTTTGTTATCCTATCTATTGATTTGATACTTAAAACTGAAATTATATGACATATAACCCAATCATGAGCTGCCATGTGGCATTATGTATAATTAAAACAATTATACCATTTCAATTTTTTAAAAGGTAATTTAACCAAAAAATTTTGTTCATAATTTTATTTACCCAAACCGAAGCTCTCTAGACTTTTTTTATCTCTTTGTTTCTGCCACCAGTTTTGTTTCTGCCAGTGCCTTTCCGGCTTACTTCTCTTCATCAAAATGATATTTTATTTCCCCTTTTCCTATTTCCAGGACTGGATACAAAGGAACTCTCCCAAACGCCACTACATCTCAAACTCAAAATCCATGGAGAACTACCTCAATCCATCAATTTTTGCCATATGATGGTCGCACCACTTCGGCCGTAGCTTCCTCGTGGCTAGACACCCTTCTTCACAGTTGGGACCGTCGATTCAAGAGTTATTTTTGCATGTTCCATTTCTTGGTTGAAAGTTTGGGTTTTTTTAAGTTTTGAGTTCTTTCACTTTTTTTTTTTTTCATTTCTATCATCTGCTTCAAACCACGAAGAGAGTTTCTTTTTCTTTATTGTTTCGATCTTTTCCCTCTCTTTCTCTCTTAATTTTCTGCACATTTCTTGATTGATTCAAATGGGTTTTCTTAAATCTAATATATATTGGTGTTCACTTTTTGTCTAGTAATTAGGAATGAGCATTTGAAAAAATTATTGACATAATCCGGTTCATTACTCTTATTTTATTATCTTAATTTGATTTAAAATTTTTTGAATCGAACTAAGCTGAATAAAATAAATTTCGAGTCAAGTTATTTAATTATAATTATTCGAGTTAAATTAAAATATAAATAAATATGCCAAATTAAAGTTTTGTTATAAAATAATTAATTTTACATTAGAGCATATAAATTTGAAATCATATATATTTAAAAATTTTAGTTAAAATAATAAAAAATATTTTAGTATCATATACTTCAGTCATTAATTAACTTATTTATGTCCCGAAAATTATTATTTTAATTTTTAAAATTTTAACTTTCTTTATATATTTTTAGATTTTTTGAAAATTTTATATTTTTTAAAAATATAAATTTTAGAATTTTATAAATATTTTAAATTTTAAAAATTATTTTTAATTTTTTGTAATTTTTCTTGGAAAAATCAATTTACTTATTTTTAAACTTGATAGGAATCAAATAAATATTTACATAAATCATTATTCAATTGTAAGATTTAATTCTATTCAAATTCAAACTCGATTAGATTGACTCAATTTTTTTTAAAACTTGATAGGAATCAAATAGATATTTACATAAATTTATTATTCGAATTGTAAAATTTAATTCTATTCAAATTTGAAAGTCGATTAGATTAACTCAAATTTCGACTAGAATTTTGGTCACTTCTAATTGTAATATGGGAAAAACGAATTTTTTAAAAAATTTTGTTTATTTTGGATTCCTATTTTCTTGAATGCGATATGTTTTGGAGTTGTTAGATTAAAGGTAAGTGTTCCCTTGTGAAGGAATTTTATTAAGTTTGAATCTTTATATATTAAAGTTTTGAAGTTATTATTATGAGTCTATAAATTAATCAAGTCAATATTACTCTTCCATTCAAGAATTTACAAACTTCTGATTTGGTTTCCTATGAAAAGGTTAAAGATTCAAGATTTAATATTCTTTTATCCCCATCTTAAACTTTTGTGTTGATGCTCATAAACTTATTTTTTATTTTTTAATTAAAAATCATTAAGGGTTATCTTTATTACATTTTCAACAAATACAAATGTAACACACTTCATTATTTATATGTACCATGTGTCAAATAATATTTATATTTAACACTATTAGAGTCAAATGTCGACTGAATAAAATTTAGGTACCATATTAGACAAATTAAAAGCATAAGTATCATATTAACAATTTTGTTAAAATATAGGAGATTTGTTACTATTATCCCTTTTAATAATATTTTATTCTTCTTTTACCATTAAATCAATTTTTAATAATTTCGAATAGGTTAAAATTTTAATACATTAAAAAAATAAAAATATCCACATTCTCACCATTAAAAATAATTTATTATTTGTTAAAGATCAATATTTTGAGTGATTTTTTTAAAAAGTATGTAGAAGGATAATAATCATAAAAAAAATTAGATCGTTGAAGAATTGCGCATGTTAGCAATTCTGGAGAAAGTAAGGGTACGTTTGGTTCACTGTCATGGAATAAGGCTGTAATTGAATAGAGTTGTAATGGAATAGAGTCAGAATCGATAATTCAACTGTTTGGTTGAATGGAATGGAATAGAATAGAACTGTAATAGTATTCTTGCGTTTGGTTGAATGGAATGATGTTGTAATAGCATAAGGAAAAAAACTAAAATGACTAGAATACCCTTAGCGTAATTTTTTAGAAAGATGGTTATTGTTGTTGTTATTAAATTTTAATAAGATTATTATTAAAAATAATTTAATAAAAATAATAAATAATTTAACCATATTTTAACATAATTAGTACTAAATATAATTTAATAAAATAATATATAATTTAATAAAATTCTTAATAAAATTATTATTATATGAATTAAAAATCATAATATATAATATTATAAAATAATATATAATCTACTTTATTATATTTAAACTGCAATAATTATTTAATGTGCTAAAATATCATTAGTGAAACAAATAAATTAATTATTCTACAAAAAAACAAAATATTAGAAGTAATAAATAACTTGAGAATTATATGTCACATCCAAACATAATATTCATGTGTTAACAAAAGTTACATAATTTCATTAGTTTATATGTCATAATCCATATGTTATAAAATTTTATAACCTCAAAAGTTACAACATTGTAATGACATTCTATCATGTCATTATACTATCCAAATGTTACAAACACAAAAAGTTACCAAAATATCATCAACACAACCATGATTTTTAATGGTGAGCAAGAAATCTTCTGACCCATTCCAATCGCACAGCAAAAGGTAAACTAAAGAAAATGAGCATTTGCGTTGGATGATCTGGAATTTTGCTCAATGTGCGATAGAACTCATCCTCAGTTAAACCTTCTACTTCACATAATGTTGGATATAATTTCAGAGCACTTTCTTGAATGGTTATTTCTGACTTTTGTTGAATTAGCACTTCGGAAGAAATACTCTTACTGATTTTAAGGCCAACGATCCATATGTTTTTTGCCAATAAAGTGGCAGCATCATTAAATGAAGTAGAAGAATCACTTGCATCAAAAATCTTTTTTTTCTTCTTTGATAATGTGGAATCACCATGGTTTCTAGTTGGTTGTGGTTGTGTAGTTGAAAGATCCATGTCATCTAAAGAAACATCAGCTTCGCATCCATGGAAATCATTTCTTTCTTCATGAGTATTTGTAGCAGCTACATCCTTAACATCTATTTCTTCAATAATATCAGCTGCTGTTTGAGCATCTTTCCTAGTGGCTCGATCTTTTGCGTAGATTGCAGTAAGTTGGTCATAATAAGAGAAACTCTGATGTTTGAACTGAACGACTTCTTTATGACTCTATAAAAATGAGAAATTCATATTAGATATAAGTTTAGTTAAAATAAGATAATAAAGACTTGAAATAATTCTTACATTTATATATGAGTTCCACACTGCATCTTCAGCAACAAAAAGTTGCCTATGCTCATCCCAACCAAAGCCGCTATTGTTTTTTCCACTAAGCATGTCATAAACGATTGACCAATCCCTTTTCAATGTCCTAATCCTCGACTCAAGATTAGGTTTAGCCTTCAACAAGGCATTGGGTAAAACTTTTTCTAACATTTTTTCCAACTCATTTAAATAGCCAGCTTTGAATCCCATAACTGCATTAAAGGTTCCAACATTGTGCAAGTCAACCATACAAGCAACCAACGCAACATCTTTTTCTGGAACCCATTTCTTTTTGGTTCATTGAGAAGGAAAAAATACTTGATTGTGAAAAACCTGACATAACTATCTTAAGAAAAAACGCAAATTAAAATTAAGTTCAATATTATGCATCAAAAGGTCAACACGTTATAAAATTATAACACATGATGAATAAAAAGAAAATAAATTATCATTCAACAAGTCTAGTACAATACAAAAAAACAATTCAAACACCACCAAAGTTTCATAAACTAGATACATGAAATAACTTAAACAACTTAACGTTTATTATTTTTACCCTAAACCTAACTAATTTCTAGATGCTTGCCATTCATCGAACATTTGGTTGGCTAGTTCCATCCTCCAAGTAGCCCATGCATCCGATGGATGAATATTTACAATATTCGATTCATCATCATCTATCACATTACTAGGTAATCCTTCTCCCAACTTTGCTTCAATAGGATCAAGACTTAAATGGGTTCGAATAAAATTATGGAGCAAACAACAAGCAATAATGATTCTATTGTGCACCCTCACAGGATAGAATGATGGACTCCTAAGTATTCCCCATCTAAGTTTTAAGAACCCAAAACATCTTTCAATAACATTACGCACTGAAGCATGTTTTATATTGAAAAATTCTTCTAGAGTACTTGGCTGGTAACCCTGATGCCACTTATTCAAATGATATCTTTATCCTCTAAAAGGCGCAAGAAATCCCTCACAATTTGTGTATCCAACATCAACTAGATAATAACAACCTATAAAAAGAAACTATTTATCATGGTTAATTTCCCAAAAAAGTATGATCTTAAAAATTAATTCAAATTCCTCTAATTTTGCACTTTACCATGAGGAACTTTTAGTTCATGTCTCCTACTAATGGCATCTCGAAGAACTCCTCTATCAACAACAAAACCTTCCCAACCATGAAGAAGATAAACAAATTGTATATCAGGTATACAAACACCTAACATATTTGTTGCTATGTCACCTTTTCGCGTTCGATATTTAGGTTTATCATGTAACGCCCCAAATTTTTTTAATTTTGACTTTTGTGAATTGTGACACAAATATCTTTCTGCTTCAGTGGTTAAATGTTCTGTGTGTGTGTGAGGTCCCAAGTTCAAGCCACGTCTTTGGAAAAATTTTGTTCTTCTTCTAAATCGAAGCCCTATCTCTGGTTAGTAGGTTTTTAAGTAATTGTTTGTAGATACTTAATAGAATGGGCCTGCTGGTTTGGTGGTTAAGAGGAGTGTTAAGTTACTGGAGGTTATGTGTTTGAATCCCTACATGAGCGAAGGGAATTATTTTTTGCTTGATGTCGTGTAGGTGTTTGAATAAACTTGAAATTTTGATGGGAGTGGGATAGTGGAATTAGTGGGAGGAAGTTGAGATTCTGTGATTATCAGAAAATATTATGACTATTATTTTCCCTAAAAATACAGTTTTCGGTTTTCCTTCTATTTCCCTAAAAATTTCCTGTTCGTTCTTTCCTTTTTTTTACTCACTGCCGTTTTCCCTCTTTTTCCTTACTGCCTTTTTTTGCGTTTTCCCATCTGTTTCTTAGTGGCCGCATCTTGTTATCTTTGTACCTTTGGGTGTTAACGATAAGGGTTGTAAGTATGACTATCTTTTAGTTATCGAATCATTGTTTAAATGAGGTTTTAATTCGTGTTTAGGAGGCCATTGAGTGCCTGTGAATTTTTGACTAGTGTCATAGAGTGCAATTTTACCGGTGTTCGTTCAAAGGTAAGAGATTTAATGGTTTTAAGTTGAAATATCTCATCAAGTTTTCGATCGAATAATTAAGTGACTAAGTTGGGAAAGTATTGGTCAATTATAGGTCCTGGATATCTTGGGAGTGTTTCTACATCGAAAATGTACCAGGTGTGTACCCAAAATGCAGAAAACGGGATTCAGTTAAAAGCTAAAAAAATATTTTGTTAATGCCACAAGGGCGTGTGATCGATGAGCCAGCCCGTGCACGCATGACACAGCCATGTGATGGCAAGGTAGGCCGTGTGCGAGACACGGGCTACACTGATTTGGGCCGTGTGGGCCACATGAATGTGTGGGCTCACAAGGGTAAAACCACACGGGCGTGTGGGATTTTGGGCCAGGCTGTGTGATCCACACTACCAAGGTTAATTTGGGACGTATGGGCCCACACAGGCAGGCCACATGGGCGTGTGAGCCTATTTTTTTGAAATATTCTGTAAGGTTGCACAGGTCACCCTAGTTGACTGTGGACCTACTGTAGGGTCGGTAAGCTTTACTTAGACCCCTAAGTATATGAGCTGAATGTATGGTGTCTTATTGAGCATGTTATCCGTACTGAACTGAATGTACGTTCTGTTATTAGCATATTTGCATGTCATTTATGGTATGTTGCATTGCATTGGGGCGAGTTTATGATATTTGGAGGAAGTGTTTGAAAGGCTTTTAAGCCTGTTATCTGGCAGCTCAGCTGTAATATTCTGATTATGTGTCGCATTTCGGTACAACTTGGTGTATAAGGATGGGTGGGTTGATTTATTCCCCACATGATGTGTAGGGCTGGACAGAGATGGTGCGTAGAGGCTGGTGGGTAGGATTCTAATTTACTGTATCTGCATTCTGTATCTAAAATGGGCCAAGGCCTTAATATAATTGTGAAACTGTATCAGATTGGGCAAAGGCCAAACTGAATCTGTAATTGGTTTAGGCCTAGTCAGTATTTGACTGTATTCTAATGTGTTTCTGAGTGCATGTTTTTTGTGGGGATTACACACTGAGTTTGCAAAAACTCACTCTTTCTGATTAATCTATACAGGTAATTCCCAAACTTGACGGATCAGCGCAGCGGAGGACTTGACGGTGGCCACACTTAAAATTTACACTATTCTCGTAAATTTTTATATTTTATTAATTATTTGAGGTTTGATGTAAATTTTGGGGACTTTGGACCATTCTGGTTTTTTACTTTGGATTCTTAATTGCTTTACGGTTTTAAAACAGCTAGATGATAAAAACTTTATTTTGCTTAAAACAATGGTTTCTTTGAACACCAATGGTTTTTCCCCAAAAATAAATGTTTTCAAAGCTTCCGTTAAAAAGATATGATTTTAGTTATAATGAAGAACATGTTTTCTTCGAACTAAGATAAAGGCTAATTAACTAGAACGATTTTAACTCGACAAACTCGTTTTTGACTTCCATTGCATGTGACATCGCCAGATTCGGCCATATGTCTAGGCTGGGTTTAGGGTGTTACATATCAACTGTTGGAACCCTAATCTTGATGTGGGTTCCATCTAAAGCACCTAAACAATTGTACATCACATTTATAAAACCTCATGTTAGGATACTCTATTTAAATCTAAATGGACTAAATTATGTACGAGCTATATATAGAACTCACTCCAATACCTTGAACTATTTCCACCTTGGGTCTGTAGAATTAGCTGTAATTGGCTCTGCCTTTTTAAATAACACATCTTGTAAGCGAATGACAGCATTTAAAACATTGTGAAAATGATCTACTAACGGTTTCCCCGGACCTATTAAAGTGATGCTTGATAACTCGATTTTTAAGGTGATGAGAAATGATATGTAAAAACATTACAACTTGCTCATCAACAAGCATGTTCCTTGATGACTTCAATCCCCATAAAGTTCGTAACATCTCACATTGTTTAAAAAAGGTAATTCTATTCATCCTAACTTGTTCAATACAAGTCTCGTTACTAGTATATACAAATCTTTTCACATAATCTAGTTTTGTATAAAAATCTAAAATATAGGATCTAATCCTTGGTCTATAAGCATGTAGGCTACGGATGACACCCAATGTAACTAAGAACCAACTCGCAACTGTACACATTTGCAACCATATTGTAATAGCAAGACCAATTCTTTTACGTCTCTAACTTTTTACTATTAAAGGCAGACGAGCCATTGCTGCAAGATATTAAAGCTTACATATCTTCAAATTGTAGTAAAAGGGTCACATTTCTCCAATACTAATTTCAATAACAGTAAAACAAAATTAAAGAATTTAATTGCCAAAGAACTTACAGTGATTCAGTGAATACAAGATGCTCAACTCTGGGTGGAGGAAGCAATCAAACAAGCCAAATAAGAAGAGGAAGCGATAACAAACTCACAAAGAAAAATGAACAATACATATTACTAATCTTTACAAAGAACAAAATAAAATTACAATTAAATATAAGGGTCTATTTAAAATCTTTAAAAAATACATATTATGAAAATGAACAATACATATTAACAATCTTTAAAAAAATATAAAATAAATTCACTTATTTATCCTACAATGCGCTTGTTTTATGTTTTTATCTGTTTTTTTGTGTTGTATGTATTTCAATTATTTGGTGAATAAATAATTGTTTCAATTATTTCTCCAATTTATTTGGCTTCAAACATTCAAAACTTGCAATTAATTATCAGTAATGTAGGTTAATTGAATGAAAATGTGGCTTATGATTTTCCTGTGTTTTGAATGCAATTTTTCTTTCTTTAAAAAAAGAAAAAGCACAAAAAGATAGGGTAGATATGTAAGATGATTTGTTTGAGATAAGTTTCTATCAGGAACTGATATATAGCTATCCATCCATGGGTTGATTAGTCTACCAATACAACCAGTGCTTCAAAGCCTCCCCATCTGAATATGGCGAAGAAATAGTGTTTAAACTCCATGTTAATGTATTAAATTTTAGCTAACAAAGTCACAAGCATTACTATTATGCACTAACATACTACTGAGCCAAAACTGTTCACACCTGTAATGATCTGAATTTTACCGTTACCTGAAAAGTGTATTTTCGGGTCTCCGTTTCTGAAAAATGGATTCGTAAATATTTACTAAAAATATTTACGAAGTTAATCGAGTGGTTAATTAGAGTTTAATTAAGTGAATTAGCTTAAATTAAGGATAATTGGATAAAAGGATTAAATTGAATGAATTGTGAAAGTTTAATTATAGAATAAAGAAAATTGAAAGGATTAAATAAGTAAATAAGCCAAAAAAGTGCCAAGTGTATGGCAAAAATAAAATACAAGTGTAATAAATATAATACACACATTTGTAATACATGTATGTATTTGCTTATTATTTAAGTAAATATTAATGTATTTATTATTATTAAATTGATATTATATGATAAATAAATAAAAGTAAGACAAATGTGTGGTAATGATTGGGTACAAGTGTATTAATAAAAATACATACACTTGTAATACTTGTATTTAAGTATTAATAGATATTTATTATTTATGAAAGGCATTTATTAGTTAAATAATTATATTATAAGATTTTATGTGAAAATAAATAAAAGTTGACAAATGTATGGTATGTATAGTGACATGTGTAATATTAGTATATGTACATTTGTAAAATACATGTATAGTTACTTATTATATAAGTATATTATTATTATTATTATTATTATTATTATTATTATTATTATTATTATTATTATTATTATTATAAAACAAAACAAAGTAAAAGAAAAGAAAAGAAAACAAATAGAAAGAAACAGAGAAGAAATGAAATAGGGGAGAAAGAAGGAGAAAAAGAAAGGAAAGAAAGGAAAAAGGGGAAATAGGGATTTTGAAGCTTGGAAGTTTAATAGCTAACATTGTCTCGGGAAATCTCGGCTAAGTAAGGACAAGACAAAGACAACGGGAGTTAGCTTGGAAACTACGGTTTGTATTTCTATAAACAGAATCTAATAATTATTTGTTGAATTTATTATTTATATGAATGGTAAGTATTATTATTATTATGGTATTGAATTGAATAAAAATTCACGAATTATTAGTGATTATTGATATTGAATAGAATATGTGAAATGGAAAATTGAAAAATTTATATTGTATTGCAATTAAATTGCATGTGGATTGATGTGGAAAAATGTATTAAATTGAATTGAAATTAAATTACAAATGAAATTGAAAATTTGAAAGCTCACTGAATACCCTATTAACTGTATCGGGCTAGTCGGATATAGTTGGCAAGCCATAGGATTGGATGTGTTCAGGGATATTCCGACTGTGTGTCAACTACTGTGACTGTTCCGAATTGGTTCCGAAGAGGTACTCCGTACCTGACTGTTACTTTTATTGTTCCGGATTTGTTACGAGGAGGTACTTTGTGTACCGCTACTGTCACTGTTACTGTTATGGTGTATTCCGGCTTCAGCTGATGAAACACTGCGTACTATCCCCGGTGTGTGGGTTAGATGCGTGTATCCGTCCAGGTCCGAGTCATGTTAATAGGGGTAATTAAAAGTATTAAAGGTTGACTGCTATGGAATAATTGATCGTTATTGAATAAATGATCATATCGCATAATCGATCGTTATAGAGTGCCAGAATGTTACTGTATGAAATCGATAAATTGATTGATACTATAAATGTTTATTGATACTGAATCAGGAACCGAAGTGTGAGTAAAACATATGAATGGAAAGTATTAATGTTTTGATGATTTATGAATTCATTTGAAAAGCTAATCGAGTTAATAAATGATAAAGATTAAGTGAATTATGAATAGTTTATTTATGAATTGAATGATAAAATAATTATGATCGTTATATGAATTTATGTGTATGTTATATTTTAAGTATTGGTTTATAGAAATACCACTGGGTTCATACTCAGCGTATGGTTTGTTTCCGTGCGCAGGTTAAGTTAAAGTTAGATTGTTGAATCAGCATCCCAGGCCGATCCCGAACTCAATAAGGTAAAACTTGTTAATTGTTGATAATGGCATGTACCTACAATGTCATAAGTATGTTTAATCATGTTTGGACTGATTGAATGGAGAAATTTTGAAATGCTTGTTGTCTACAATTTGCAGGATTGGTAAATTTTAAAATACAAGGTTCATTTTGAATTCACATGGTTTGTCACACGGGCATGTGAGACACACAGCTTGCACATGGGCATGTTGTTAGGCCGTGTGTCCCTTGCACTTAAATTTTTACAATCGAGTTAGTACACGGGCGTGTGCCTTAGTTGTAACACCCCAAACTCGGCCTAGAAGTTAGGCCCGAATTCGGCGTGTCACATTGAAGTGTTGTTCGAAAACCTTGTTTCCATTGAAATCCCTTCTTATTTATTTAAAACTTAAGTCTCAATTTGTGTTTGTTAATTTCGAAATTTGGCTTATTGAAAAGTTGTATACTTTTGAAACCTTATTTGTTGTTATAATCGAAAACCAAGTAAGTTGTGGAAGTTTTATAAAAGTTCGTAGTTTGCGAAAACGTGTTGATAAAAAAAAACAATTAATGTTTTTAGAAAACCGAGTTCTACTTAAAACAGATAATAAACGTAACAACTAAAAATCTCCAAACTAAAACAAAATCCAAAGAGGCCTTATTATAAAATTTAAAACCCAAATCAGAATTTAAAACAGAATTAGAGTCCAAGTAATCGTATGGCCATCTCCGAGTCCCTCGCAGCACCGATCTACTAACGCTAGGGATTACCTGAAAAAAATAAAAGATGGGGTGAGTTTGGAAAACTCAGTGTGTAAAGTATCCCAACCAGAGCCCAAATCAGTTCAAGCTTTACAGGGCTTAAGCCCTATTCAAAAATCAGAGTTAATTGGGCCTTAGCCCATATCAATATTAATCTGGGCCATAGCCCGTTACAGTATCAGAGTATACTGGGCCTAGCCTATATCAGTATCAATCTTGGTCGTAGCCCTATTACAAGTTGAGATATATTGGGCCTTGCCCATATTAACACAGTTGGACCCATTTCAATACAGTTGGCCCATAACAAAACAGTCTCATATGATTAATGCATGATAACCCCATCCAACCCTGCACTTGCCTCCGTCCATCCCTACACTTCCTGTGAGGAATAAATCACCCACGCCATCCCTACACTTACAGTGTTAGCACCGATTGCAGCACTAACTATAATCTGCAGCAAACCTGCTTATATAAGAATATGTGGCACAGCCACCAGAACGGGTTCTTCCTCCATCACAAAACCCAACCCCATGCAGTATGACATGTATGCAGAATATATATAATTAACAAGGCATGCTTCAGAAAGACAATCAGAATATAGTGTAAGAACAGTTATTTACCCTCGAGGGGCGTGATCGTAAACTTACCCTTTTAGGGGTATTACGGTAATTCTACCTTACAGAGGTATTTCAGTAATTTTACCAGTCTTTTTAGGGTTTCATGCTCATTACAGTTATTAATGCGTCTCCAGAATACTTACCGGACGTTTTTACCGAAATGGGTCCGTTATCCATTACCCAATTTCGGCCCATCAAAGCCCAAATTCACCGAGGTGCATGTAATTGCACACTTTGCAATCTTACCGTTGAAGTTACCAAAATTATAAATACAAACAATCCCACGAGCGCTTGCACGCTCGCAAGTTCTCGAAATGCCAGCTTTTCGGCTTTTGCCGATCTAGTCTACTAGTGGGTGTCATTTACACACCTGTTTTTCACGAAACGTTAATGAGTTCCACACACGAGTTGCCTAGAATCAGTTACTAACACGTTAAACTATGAATCCATAACAACTTATATACAAATCCCCTTACCAATAATTGGCCATTAACACCTTAGGCACTAAAGTTCTTACCTTTGCCGGAATAGGGACTAGATCTAAATCTAGTCATTCCAATTATCCAAGCCCTCGATTAGTAGCCTTTAATCCACACTAGAGTAAAACAAATCAAATAACACCACTAAACCCTTTTAGTTTAGTCGACAGGCACCCTTTGCATATAGGGGTTTTCGGCTTCTAAGGAAAGAATAGAGGATTCGGCCACAAAGAAATTCGGCTAACAAGATGTGAGAGATATGGATGAAGAAGAGAGGAAGAGAAAAGAGAATAGAAGAGAGAAGATAACAGTAGAGATTCAGCTTTGAAAGAAATCAAGAAAGGAAGAGATAAGAAAAAGAAAGAGAGAAAAGAAGAAGAAAGAATTCGGCTTTAGGTAAAAAGGAAAAATAAAAGAATGAAAGCAACCAACAGAATTCAGCCCCTAAAGAACCTACACCTATTCGGCAACTAAACAATCGGTACCCCCTTACAAACTAAAAATGCTAATTTATTACACCAACCTCTCCTAGCCGAATATGCAACTCCAAAGTCCTACTTTTGATACACCGCTCCCTCTAATTCAAATCCCTTGAATTTAGCCCGTAGCAAAGTTTGAATTTCACTCAAACTCCTTCCACTGATTAGCAATATCCTTATCCACTCCTTGCACAGCTTCAGCATGCTGCCAAGATAGTCCTAATTAGACCCCAACTCTTTCCCCACGAGTGCAGCAAAAACCCAACCTTTTGTGCGCAAGGTGAGGCTCGAACCCCAGACCTCCGTCCGCTATTGCGCCTTCGCCCGTGTTACTGGCCATTGTACCACGCTTCTTTCTTTACTAATATAGGGTCACAATTAATTATAAGCTTTACCTGTTGAAGCTCCGGTCTGCTTAAAAATAAAGGAGAAATTCGCCTTCCCCGCCACTCGAACCTGCAACCTCCAGAAAAACCAGTTACACTGCTTGCCGCTGCGACACAACCTCTCTTTTGTTATAATATGACTGCGTTTACTTATAAGCCTTATTCGCTTCAGTCACGGGCTACTTAAAAAATAAAACAAGTTTTGCTGTCGCCTGCATTCGAACTCGCGACCACTGGGTCTCCTTAGCTCGAGGCTGCCACTGCGCCAAGGGCGCTCTTTGTGTCAAACTTCATTCGTAACTTTCTTTAAGGCCTATCTTTACGCCACCTGATTACTAAAAAAAACAAATGTTACGCGCACCGTGCCTAGAACCCAGGCACCTCCCACGCCCTCCTAGCGTGCTTTGCCACTGGGCCAGGCGCTTGTTTGTGCTAAAACTCAGCCCAAATCACTTATAAGGCCTAATGCCCAGATCCCTTTAGGAAAAAAAATGCTCAAATTTTTGCCAGAGCCCTGGGTCGAGCCCAGGACTTTTCCTGAACTATAAACCCTTCGCAATTTATTTAATTACTAACTAAGCATACTAAATTAAATCATCCCATTTATTCGGACCGTCTTCTACTCGAACTCAGACTCCAAACCCAATATTTCTAGGCCCAATTTTTGGGGCGTTACAACTCTACCCCCCTTAAAAAAATTTCATCCTCGAAATTTTTGATCCAACTATCAGTTGTCTAATACCGACTATTGCACTATGCTACCGCTGCGCATTCTGATTAAAAATAATTCTTAGTACGACCCAGAACATCTAATTACCAAAGTAAAGAAACATTTATCAAGCACGCATACAACTCGTAACACACACTTAAATAGAATAAGCTTGGCAATCCTGAGTTCGATGCTCTTTGGACCCATATCTAAAGCATGCTCCTGTCTTCCTATGGCATTCCCCCGGATGACGCCTGTTGCAGTTCTTGCAGGTTGGATAGTTTGGTCGTGTCTTAACATGTTTCACAGAACAAGGCTCGGTCTTTTGAGAACTAGAATCCTTCCCCTTCTTACACTCCAAGCACCCTGCTTGAAGCGTTTCCCTAATTTCTTTAACCTTGGTCTCCAATACTTCTTCTACCACTTTCTTTACTAACTCAGCCAGTGCCTCAGTCCCAAGCTCTAAGTTACCGCAACCCGAAGTTGGCGGACTTCGCTTACCCTCAGAATCTATATCAACACTCTACATTATCAGCATGCATAAAAATAACTACCAAGATCTCGATTCAAAAATTTTAGTACTTATTCATATGTTTTATGCAGAGACAGTATTTTAAAGTTTCTATTTTTACAGAATCATAGTCTAGCTATAGTCTCAGTAGTCTAGGGTTTTTAGTATTGCCCTAGCTATAATGTCATGATATGGTCTCAGTTCTATCTATAGTAATATCTTATAAAGTGTAGTATGAGTAACAGAAATACTTACAGACTTGGTGCCGGGGATTCAATGTGCCACTTCTTCGGTTATCAATATTTCAGAAACCCAGAAAAACTTAAACCATTTTAAGATTGAACCTTAAAATATGTATACCTTATAAAATATCTTTGAAAAGAACTTTCTAAAATCATTTCCAAAATACCCTAAGTTTACCAAATTTTTCGAAAAGCTTTTCAGACATGATCTACAGCCGAGTTGTTGCAACCAGGCTCTAATACCACTAAATGTCACACCCCTAACCCGACCTAGAAGTTAGGCCCGAATCTGGCGTGTCACATTGAAGTATTTTTCGAAAACCTTGTTTCCATTGAAATCCCTTATTATTTATTTAAAACTTAAGTCTCAATTTGTGTTTGTTAATTTCGAAATTTGGCTTATTGAAAAGTTGTATACTTTTGAAACCTTATTTGTTGTTATAATCGAAAACCAAGTAAGTTGCGGAAGCTTTATAAAAGTTCGTAGTTTGCGAAAATGTGTTGATAAAAAAAGCAATTAATATTTTTAGAAAACCGAGTTCTGCTTAAAACAGATAATAAACGTAACAACTAAAAATCTCCAAACTAAAACAAAATCCAAAGAGGCCTTATTACAAAATTTAAAACCCAAATCAGAATTTAAAACAGAATTAGAGTCCAAGTAATCGTATGGCCATCTCCGAGTCCCTCGCAGCACCGATCCACTAACACTGGGGATTACCTGAAAAAAATAAAAGACGGGGTGAGTTTGGAAAACTCAGTGTGTAAAGTATTCCAACCAGAGCCCAAATTAGTTCAAGCTTTACTGGGCTTAAGCCATATTCAGAAATCAGAGTTAACTAGGCCTTAGCCCATATCAATATTAATCTGGGCCATAGCCCCTTACAGTATCAGAGTATACTGGGCCTAGCCCATATCAGTATCAATCTTGGCCTTAGCCCTATTACAAGTTGAGATATATTGGGCTTTGCCCATATTAACACAATTGAGCCCATTTCAATACAGTTGGCCCATAACAAAACAGTCTCATATGATTAATGCATGATAACCCCATCCAACCCTGCACTTGCCTCTGTCCATCCCTACACTTCCTGTGGGGAATAAATCACCCACGCCATCCCTACACTTACAGTGTTAGCACCGGTTACAGCACTAACTATAATCCGCAGCAAAGCTGCTTATATCAGAATATGTGGCACAGCCACCAGAATGGGTTCTTCCTCCATAACAAAACCCAACCCCATGCAGTATGGCATGTATGCAGAATATATATAATTAAAAAGGCATGCTTCAGAAAGACAGTCAGATTATAGAGTAAGAACAGTTATTTACCCTCGAGGGGCGTAATTGTAAACTTACCCTTTTAGGGGTATTACGGTAATTCTACCTTACAGAGGTATTTCAGTAATTTTACCAGTCTTTTTAGGGTTTCATGCTCACTACAGTTATTAATGCGTCTCCAGAATACTTACTGGACGTTTTTACCGAAATGGGCCTATTACCCATTACCCAATTTCGGCCCATCGAATCCCAAATTCACCGAGGTGCACGAAATTGCGCACTTTGCAATCTTACCATTGAAGTTACCAAAATTATTAATACAAAACAATCCCATGAGCGCTCGCATGCTCGCAAGTTCTCAAAATGCCGGCTTTTCGACATTTTAGCTTTTCGTCTTTTGCCGATCTAGTCTGTTAATGGGTGTCGTTTACACACCTATTTTTCGATGAAACGTTGACGAGTTCTACACATGAGTTGCCTACAATTAGTTACTAACACGTTAAACTATGAATCGATAACAACTTATATACAAATCCTCTTACCAATAATCAGCCATTAACACCTTAGGCACTAAAGTTCTTACCTTTGCCGGAATATGGACTAGATCTAAATCTAGTCATTCCAATTATCCAAGCCCTCGATCAGTAGCCTTTAATCCACACTAGAGTAAAACAAATCAAATAACACCACTAAACCCTTTTAGTTTAGTCGACAGGCACCCTTTGCATATAGGGGTTTTCAGCTTCTAAGGAAAGAATAGAGGATTCAGCCACAAAGAAATTTGGCTAAAATAGAGGATTCGGCCACAAAGAAATTCGGCTAACAAGATGTGAGAGATATGGATGAAGAGGAGAGAAAGAGAAAAGAAAATAGAAGAGAGGAGATAACAATAGAGATTCGGCTTTGAAGGAAATCAAGGAAGGAAGAGATGAGAAAAAGAAAGAGAGAAAAGAAGAAGAAAGAATTCGGCTTTAGGTAAAACGGCAAAATAAAAGAATGAAAGCAACCAACAGAATTCAGCCCCTAAAGAACCTGCACCTATTCGGCAACTAAACAATCGGTACCCCCCTACAAACTAAAAATGCTAATTTACTACACCAACCTCTCCTAACCGAATATACAACTCCAAAGTCCTACTTTCGGTACACCACTCCCTCTAATTCAAATCCCTTGAATTTAGCCTGTAGCAAAGTTTGAATTTCACTCAAACTCCTTCCACCGATTAGTAGCATCCTTATCCACTCCTTGCACCGCTTCAGCATGCTGCCAAGAGAGTCCTGATCAGACCCCAACTCCTTCCCCATGCGTGCAACAAAAACCCAACCTTCCGTGCGCGAGGTGAGGCTCGAACCCAGACCTCCGTCAGCCCTTGCACCTTCGCCCGTGTTGTTGGGCACTGCACCACGCTTCTTTCTTTACTAATATAGGGTCACAATTAATTATAAGCCTTACCTATTGAAGCTCCGGTCCGCTTAAAAATAAAGGAGAAATTCGCCTTCCTCGCTACTCGAACCTGCGACCTCCAGAAAACCCAGCTACACTGCTTGCCGCTGCGATACAACCTCTCTTTTGTTATAATACGACTGCGTTGACTTATAAGGCTTATTCGCTTCAGTCACGGGCTACTTAAAAACTAAAACAAGTTTCACTAGCCCCTGCATTCGAACTCGCGACCACTGGGTCTCCTTAGCGCGCAGCTGCCACTGCACCAAGGGCGCTCTTTGTGTCAAACTTCATTCGCAACTTCCTTTAAGGCCTATCTTTACGCCACCTAATTACTAAAAAAAAACAAACATTGCACGCATCGTGCCTCAAACCCAAGCACCTCCAACGCCCTCCTAGCGTGCTTAGCCACTAGGCCAGGTGCTTGTTTGTGCTAAAAAAATCACTTATAATGCCTACTGCCCAGATCCCTTTATGAAAAAAATGCCTCAAATTTTTGCCAGAGCCCTAGGCCGAGCCTAGGACTTTTCCCGCACTATAAACCCTTCGTAATTTATTTAATTACTAACTAAACATACTAAATTAAATCATCCCATTTATTCGGGCCGTCTTCTACCCGAACTCGGACTCCAAACCCAATATTTCTAGGTCCAATTTTTGGGGCGTTACATTAGTTGCCACAGCTGTGTCTTAAAGTCAGTTTAGTATACAGGCCACATGGACGTGTGTCATGGCAGTGTTTAAAAGTCACTGTTGCACACGAGTTGAGGACACGGGCGTGTCCTAAGCCGTACGGGCACGTTAAATTAGCCACATGGGCGTGTTGTACTGTTCAAAGAAAGAAAATTTAAAATTTCACAAAAAAATTTCCTAAGCTTTCGATCGAATTCTGGTTTGTTTTAATTACACTTGTAAAGTACTATGGACCCATTAAAGTTATGTTTAGGTGGATAATATTGCATTTATACTTGTTTATGTGCAAATGTACTGTAATGATTGTTAATACTCTGTAATCCTGTTTCGGTGATGGGATAGGGTTAAGGGTGTTACAACACCAATAGCCCTTGCACTCCAAAAGTTGTGCTGAAGGCTCTGTACAAGTTCTTGAAGTCTCTAAATGTTCTTCTCTTATGATAAGATGATCTGCAACAAGTGAAATATTAAAAGTTAATCACACGTAGAATAGTCGGCAAAAGATATGTATCATGCCAAAAACTTCAAGTCCAAGTCCAACATTGAATTTAATTAATGCTCAACTACAAGTTTTAAAATATTATGTATTTGAAGTTGAAAATCTTAGCTAGTATTCTAGGTTTTATTTAATAAAAATTATTTTCTTCATTTCAAACATAATATAAGGTATTTTATCCAATCTATAATTAAATTTCAAGAATTTCTTGATTGAACTGATTCAGATCCTAATAAACAAGTATGCAGGCAATTCATGGGCATTTTTCATTCGTGCCAAGTATACAAATAGCAATTAATACCCAAAGTTTCATACCAGAATTAATTACTGTAATAGAAAGAACACTGAAACACTGTTGATAAAAGGGTATTATGAAATTATCTATTGTTGGAATATTCAAAGTAAAAAAACTAAGAAAATGAAGGTATAAATTAGATTTGAAGGCTGGAAACTACATGGTGATGGTAGTGGTTTAAAGCATCTGTTGATTCTACTATACCAATCAAATTAATAGATAAACATGCATGATCCAAGTCCAATATTGAATTTAATTAATGCTCAAGTACAAGTTTTAAAATTTTGGGTATTTAAAGTTGAAAATCTTAGCAAGTACCTAAATGCAAATTCTGGGTTTTATTTAATTAAAATGAAAATAACTATATATAAATAATTAGAGTAAGTTTAGAAGTTTACCAGTACTTTTTATAGTCTTCCTATCTATATCACAATGAAAGTGATTCCGGCTATTCCACCTTCAAACAATGATAAAATTAATCACATTTTTTATTTTTTTATAAAATAAAAAGTGAGAATTGATACCCTATTAGAGGAGTACGAGCAACCCCATTGGCAATGAACATACCCATGAATTCTATGCTTGCTATGTCACACTATGAAGATGATAACAAAGATGATAACTTGAGATTGAAAGTTTCAGAAATGGAGAAGATACTTGAGGAAACTATGGAAGAACTGACACAGAAGAAGGCTGAATGGCAGAACCTAATCAAGGAAAAGGAGGAGATGGTAAATCACTGTAAATCAATGGCCGGCGATAAAGATGGGCTACAGAAAGAAATTCTGGAGGCAAAGAGAAATCTCAATGATTTGAGGGCTAAAATGGTACATGAAACAAATCTTGTAATAATCGAACAAGATCCCTTCCTATCTTCAAACAAAGTTGAAACTGATCCCTCAACATTTTGATACAAAACTCTATCTCCATCTGCCTCAACATCTCTAGTTTTAGATTATTCGATACCCTGCAATGATCAGCTAATAAACGAAGAAATGTATATAGTGCACTGGTCAAAACTACAGGCTTTTCTTGTAACAAACAATCTCATTTACTTAAACAAAGACTTACTAACTCGAAAGATAACCAAAGATTCCCATCACTAAAATCACCACCAATAATTTGCCTCATTAAACACACTAACAAACTATCAATTCCTGTAGCAGAAACATCAATAATTTCTTTAGTAACCCAAATTAATTGTTCCTTTACTGAATCAATAAGCTTTCCATACAATTCATTAAAAAATTCCAACAAGTAAACTTAGAAACAGCTTATACCCATCAATGACAATAGCATGTAAGTGCTTAATATGAATTTTGGCGAAATAGGGTTCGATTAAAACACCATAGAGAATAGCTTGATTAAGTAGAGTGTATTCTTGGGGATCTGGGATAGTTAATGAAAAGGGGGGTCTTAATTTCGATTGAAGAAGGTCAAAAGCTTGCCTTAGAGAGAGTTATAGCTGATTGTGAGCTTCATAGGATGAGACTTTAATCAGTTGCGAAGCCATTAAGAGTAGTTTTCATTAAGAAAAAGCAAAAACTTAATATCTTGTCAGCGAACTGCTTCACTCGATTCAACACCGATTTAACATCTGGGTGTTGGATCGTTAGCCCTTTCCTCTCACGCTGAAATCGAATTTTCTCGAGAAAACTGAGAAATCTAGATTTCAAGCTTTGTTTTTGTTGAGAGAAAATTGAAACCGTTGACCCTGATTTCAACCGAAGCTTGAGGATGAATTTGTGGAGCTTAAGAGGAGCGAGAATCAATGGAATTCACTGGTAGGTAAGATTTTGGTGGCTTTAAATTTGAGATTGAATCTAGGTTCAGGCTTGGATAGGGTTGGTGAGGATGCTTCATACGTGAAAAAGAGGGAAAAGGTTGGAAGGAAATGGGAATCAGATGTGAAAAAAAAGAAGAAAATGCTCAGATGTTAAAAAGAAATGAGAAGGGTAAATTTGAAAAATTTTCATGCTGAATTGGTATTCCGTTGGGAGGGGGGAATGCTAAATTGTAAACCGCAGTTTTGCCTTGGATAAGGCGATATGGAATAGTGTTGTAATGGGCTATTACATCCAACCAAACAATGGAATAGGGATGGGCCTACTGAATTCAGCTGTAATGGCTTCAAAGTTCAATTTGTTACGTGATTTTTTTGTCTCAATAATTAAGTATTTATATATTTTTATTACACACGTTTCATATATTCATTGTGACACATGATACTATTTAGTTAAGGTACCAAATTAAATATTAAAATCAAACTCAAATACCAAATTAGGACAAAAATTCAAGTATCAAATTAAATATTGGAATCAAGTAGAGATACCAAATGATATATTAACCCTTTATAAAATACTTAAATCTTTTTCCACTAAAAATAATAAAAATGTTTTAATAACTACTTAAAAATAATAAAGTTATTATGTTTTATTTTTATAACATATTTTATATTATCCATAAAAATTACTCAATTAGTAATTAGTATTTGTTGGTATAATGTATTAAGTTATGAAGGATGTGTTTCAAAGTTCAAGATGATTAGTTTAGTTAATAATTAAGTAGTTGAAGTTAGTTAATTAATTGAAAAATAATAGAATATAACATATTTTTATTTAATTAACTTCAACTACTTAACTACTGACTAAATTATTAATAAACACTTTTAACCAGCAATACTAATACCAAACTGCCTTCATACCTCAATATAATGAATAAAATTTTAATAAGAAAAAGAAGAGCAATCATTTGAGTATCATTCTTTCATTACCCTAATCCCAAAAAAAGCATCAATATATCAAAAAATCATTTGATTAAAAATGCATATTCACGAACATAAGGGTTTTTTGTTGCTTATTTGATTACACCCAACCCTAAAAGCTTGAAGTTACAAACACAAATCTAGAATTTTACAGCACTTTTGCTAGTAATCTACTTGCCTTCTCTTTTATGGTTTTTCAATAATTATGGATGTAATAGATGCTATTGTGGTGAATGAAACCACAATATAAAAGTTGCAATTGAATCTTGTGCATGTGTCGTCCTTCTCCAACTAATTACAAAGCTAAGTTTCATTGTCTGCCTATGGCGAAACATCCAATAGGTGACAATATCAATATCATTTACCAGTTCATGTTCTATCCCAAGTAAGCATGTACATCTTCAAAGACCAGAGCTTGAAATTCATGTCGTACTTTTTCCCTTCGGAATCGTATGTGACTGCCGGTATTCTTTCTCGTCTTTATTCAACAATGGTAACATGCATTGCTGGATGTGATCCTTGCTCAAACAAAGCCTTGCTTCACTCACATTCAAATGTGAATATATATTTTTAATGGTTTTGACTATTGAAGTCAAAACTATCAAATTCAAAACATAATTGGAGATATTAAATTGACAAATTGCTCAAGATAGAAAGAAAAACTTTTCTCTTTAACTTCTGAATTTTCTTGCTTTTTCTTTCTAAATTATATCAAATGCTTACAAACTATTTATAGGCTATTGTCCTTCAAAAAAAAAACAACTAAAAATATTAAAGTCTAATAAAAAACCATTAACCAATGACTCTTGACCTTTCATTGCCATAAACCAATGACTCTTAACCTTTCATTCTCTTAAAAATAAAACTTCTAAATTAAAAACATTAAAATCACATTTACGTTTAATCAACAAAACTCCCCTGTAAACTTAAATGCTTCTGCCATCCTTCACACCAATTAATTTCTTGCAGTTGTCGAGAAGTACCATCAATAGCAGTTTCGTGAAGATATCTGCGACTTGGTCCCAGCTTGCCACGTGCACTAATTTCACACTTCCTTCCTTTACATGATCTCGGATGAAGTGAAAATTAATGTCAATATGTTTGCTTCTCTCATGATTCACTGGGTTCTTTGCTAACTCAATTGCTGACTTATTGTCAATTCGTATCTTAGTCGCACCGAGTTGTTGTTGCTCTAATTCGTTCAACAAATTTCTAAGCCATATAGCATGACAACACACCAAGATGCTGCCACATATTCAGCTTCACATGTCGAGAGTGTCACGATTGGTTGCTTTTTTGAAAGCCAAGTAAATGTCATGTTACCCATAAAGAACACATATCCTGATGTACTTTTCCGATCGTCTAAGTCTCTACACCAATCACTGTCAGAGTACCCAATCAACTTGTAATCTTCCACATTTGAATAAAATAACCCGAGTGATACCATTCCTTGGATATACCTTAGGATTCGCTTCAATGTCTTCCAATGTGAATAAATCGGCTCCTCTATGAACCGACTTACAATGCCAACACTTAGTGAAAGATCAGGCCTTGTGCAAGTGAGATAGCGAAGACTTCCCACCAAACTCCAGTATTTGCTCACGCTGACTTGTTCTCCTCCATCGAATTTTGAGAGTTTTACACCTGGTTCCATTGGTGTTGAAACCGGTTTACAATATGCCATCTTGTATTTCTTCAAAATTTCCTTTGCATATACCTCCTGTGACACAAAAATACCTGTCTCTTCTTGTCTTACCTCCAAACCAAGGAAAAACTTCACCAAACCTAAATCTGTCATCTCAAATTCCTGTGTCAGTGTGCTCTTAAAATCTTGTATCATCTCACCATCGTTCCCCATAAATATAAGGTCATCAACATAAAGAGCAACAAATAACATATTACCTCCATTCTTTTTCACGTAAAGGGCATGTTCATAGGGACATTGTTTGAACTCATTCTCCTTGAAGTATGTATCAATACGAGTATTCCATGCCTGCAGTGCTTGCTTCAACCCAAATAGTGCCTTCTTCAATTTCAGCACCTTCTTCTCTTCTCCACTTTTCATGTACCCGGGTGGTTGTTCGATGTAGACTTCTTCTTCGAGCACACCATTCAAGAATGCCGAACTGACATCCATTTGAAATATCAGCCATTTGAATTGAGCCGCTTGTGAAAAGAACAATTGGATTGTCTCCATTCTTGCAACAGGAGCAAATACCTCGTCATAATCAATTCCCTCCTTTTGTTTGTATCCCTTTGAAACAAGTTGTGCCTTGTACCGTTCTATCTCGCCTTGAGCATTTATCTTTCTCTTGAACACCCACTTCACACCAATGGGCTGACTTCCTTTCGGCAACTCCGTTAACTCCCATGTGTTGTTGCGGTCAATTGCTTTAATCTCCTCATCCATGGCAGTTCGCCACTTCTTGTCTTGTACCACCTCTTTAAAATTTATACTCTCAGAATCTGCCAAAAGACATACAATGTGTACCTTACTTGTTGAATCATACAAATCTTACAAACTTCACATTTTAGGTTGTTGTGGTTCATCTTCGTCATCGATAGTTTCAGGGTTTGTCAGTATGATTGTTGGTGTAGCGGTTGATGATTCTCCATCTTTGATGATAACCTCCGTTAAGTTATTCCAATCCCACTCGCTTGCTTCATTAACTTGTACATCACGACTCACCACAACCTTCTTATTTATCGGGTCGAGTAGCTTGTATCCTTTTGTTTTCTCATCATACCCAATAAAAATAAACATTTTCCTTTTGTCTTCGAGCTTCGTTCTTCGCTAATCCGGCACATGTGCATAGGCCTCACTACCGAATACTTTAAGATGAGAAACTGTCAATTTTTTTCCACTCCAAGCCTCTTATGGTGTTTGATTATTCAACTTCGCATGTGGACACTGATTTTGTACATAGATGGCACATTGCACAGCTTCTGCCCAAAATTCCTTCGGCATCTTCTTGCTCTTAAGCATTGACCGAACCATATCGAGAACAGTCTGGTTCTTCCTCTCTGCCACACCATTTTGTTGGGGAGAGTACGATGCGGTTAGGAATCGTCTTATGCCTTGCTCCTCACAATACTCCATGAAAGCCGTTAAAGTATACTCGCCACCTCTATCGGATCGTACAGATTTGATGTGTCTATCGGTTTCCTTTTCCACCATCACTTTGAACTTTTTGAACACCTCGAACGCCTCAGATTTTTCTTTCAGAAAATAAACCCAAGTTTTTCATGAGAAATCATCGATAAAGAAAATGAAATACCTTTTATCAATGAAAGATTCGGGGGTGATTGGTCCACATATGTCGGTATGAATCAATTCGAGAGGTTGTTTAGCCCGATATTCTGCCTTCTTTTGAAACGAAGTTCTCGCATGCTTTCCGAGCACACACTCTTTACAAAATTCTTTCTCGTAGTCCATGTTTGGTAGACCTACACCATGTTCTTCTTCGCCAACTCATTTAGACCACCATAATGTAGGTGACCAAAATGAAGATGCCACAACAACGCATTGTCTTCTACATCGACTTGCAAACATTTTTCTCGAACGGTTCTCAAATTCAACTTGAACATGCGATTTCTTCCCATTTCAACTCGAGCGACCAAATGCCCTTGCTTATCTTTCAATTGTAACACTCGGTCTCTCATAAGTATCGAATAACCTTTTTCCATGAGTTGCCCCATACTTAAAATGTTGGTTTTGAGGTCTGGTACATAATACATATCTTGGATAGACCCAACTAATCTATCCTTTTGTAAATAACAAACGGTACCTTAGCCTTTTACCTCAACTTTAGACGCATCTCCAAACGACACATGCCCGTTTCAACCTTTCGCATCTCTTTGAATAGGTGCTTGTACCCGCACATATGGTTGCTTGCACCCGTGTCAAGGTACCACACCATGTTGTTGTTGGTGTTGACTTCGTTGTGTGCCATCAAGAGAAAACCTTATTTCGCCTCCTCATCTTTCGTGGTTAGGTTGGTTGTTTATTCCACCTTTTTCAAGTCACGACATTCTTTCGCAAAATGCCCCCTCTTACCACAATTGTAACACTTATCAGAGTTGCAATCCTTTGTATAGTGACCATATTTGCCACATTTGTAACACTCGATGTTGGAATAATTTTACCGACTGCCTCTTCCACGACCATGTCCTTTTCTACGCCAATTTTTTTGGTTTGATTGCTCATTCTCCTCATAATGCCCTTCTTGACCGCGGCCTCTTCCACCGCGACCATTTCCTCGACCTCCACGGCTACGCCATCTACCTCGAAAGTTTTGAGAATAGAAAACCTTTTCATCTTTGATTGAAGCCTTAGTTTGAAGTGCTTACTCGAGTGTCTCCTCTTTCTTCTTCTTCTTACATTGTTCATGTGCCTCGAGAGAACCAACGAGCTTGTCGATTGTGAGCGTTGCTAGATCCTTTGACTCTTCTATGGCACATAGGCATTCTTGAAACTGTCAGTTAACGACCTCAAAATCTTTTCAACAACTCGTGCATCGGTTAACGCTTATCCATTTCGGTTGAGTTGGTTCACTACGGTTTGAACACGTGTAATATAGTCGGAGACACCTTCCGATTCCTTCATCTTCATGCCTTCCAACTCGCCGCGAAGAGTTTGAAGGTAGACTTGTTTAACCCGGTCGGTTCCTTTATACACCTTCGCTAAAATGTCCTATTCTTCTTTTGAAGTTGTCGCTCTCGTAATCTTCTCAAAGCCCGACTCGTCAACAACTTAGAACAACATGTACAATGCCGCCTTATCTTTCGATCGCATCTCTTTCAACGCCTTGTTTTGAGCCATCGTATATCCCGCGATATTTGTCAGTTCTACAAAACCTACTTGGACCACCTCCCAACCATCTTGAGACCTGAGGAGAGCTTTCATTTGGATGCTCCAATTCTCGTAGTTCGCCTTCGTTAGTCGAGGCAGCGACACATTATTGGTCACACTCTCCATGGCTCAGATACCAAATTGACAAATTGCTCAAGATAGAAAGAAAAAATTTTCTCTTTAACTTCTGAATTTTCTTGCTTTTTCTTTCTAAATTATATCAAATGCTTACAAACTATTTATAGGCTATTTTCCTTAAAAAAAAGCTGAAAATATTAAAATCTAATAAAAAACCATAAACCAATGACTCTTGACCTTTCATTACCATAAACCAATGAATCTTGACCTTTCATTCTCCAAAAAATAAAACTTCTAAATTAAAAACATTAAAATCACATTTAAGTTTAATCAATGAAATTACAATGTAAATGGAAACAAATTAAAATTAACATTAAATAAATTTATAATTGTAAAACAATATACACGAAATGATAATAATGAAATAAATAATTTTAATTACCGCAAATTTAGGGTCACCTTTTTTTTAATTGAACAAACTATCTAAATTAAACTAACATAGACAAAAATTTACTATTCTATCAATCTCAAAAACAAATAATAACTCTTCAAGAATGTCTTTGAACACTTGTATATCTGTACTCCTTTCTATAGCCATTTTGGCAATGTAATCTGTTGTTAGATTTGTAAAAATAAATCTAAAATAAAACTTAATAAACCAAGATCTATCATGTCAAACCATCAAGAATAAATCAAGAACAAAACTAGATGCGAAAGTGTACCTGAATCCATGAATTCCTTAAAGTTTTACCGAATCTTAGGAATTTGATCTTTCAAATTAGCACATAAGAAATTCAGAGAATATCTGCTTTCTCTTTCCTAATGATGGGATATTAGAAAAGATATGTTGTGTATAATTTGGGGACCATAACCCTAGTATTTATAACCTTGGCATATTAGTTTTAATCAAATTCTAATTAGGCTATCATTAATTAGAATTTGATTAGAACTCAATTAATAGAGTATCTACACATAGATGACCCATACTTTATTTAATAATTAAAGCCCAATAAAATTTTAACCAAATTAGATCACTTTTAATTTGGGCTAACTTACCATGATAGTAAATAATAACATGTAATTTCCCTTATTATATATGTGATGTCCATATTTTCTAACAATCTCCCTCTTGGACCACATATATATACTAATTACTCTATAATTACATGTCATTATATAACCTTATGAGCTCAAAAATTTACTATCATATCCAAAAGGTATTTTGAACAATCTCTTTCATTAATTATGTTAACATAGAACCAATACGACTTTCATTACATATATCGTATCTAAATCCATCCATTATCACGTATATTAACACAACCAAATGACATAGATCAAGTATGGATGTGTAGCATGGAAATTACATGCAATATGATCTAAACATGTCTATTTCCAACTAGTCCTCCTTAGTGAGATCAAACCTTACAAAAATCAAAGTGTGAATTAACCAAATAAACTTTATTTCTATAGAAAATAAACTTAATATCTTTAAACTGAAATAACTGAAAATATGTTTATAACATAAAGGTATTTGAAAATACAAACTCCCACTAAAACCAAATATCCTTAAATGATATTACACCCGTATGAGTAATGTGCTCATGAAAAAACTTGGGTGTAGTCCCTTATTAAGAAGATCCGCAATCATGGAGTTTTTTTTAATATGCTTTATAGACACCTAACAATTTTGAACTTTTACTTTAACAACTAGGAACTTAAAGTCTATGTGTTTTGACTTTGATGTGCTCCTGTTGCTATTACAATAAAATATTGCAATTTGTTTTCATAATTGGCACCTTAGTGACAAAATCTTGTATCCATATTCCATCAAAATCAGAGTCTATATAACTGATGATCTTTAACTGATTAGACCTCCGATATGTGAGCATGTAATCTTTTGTTCTCTGAAAATACCTTATAACCCTCTTAGATGCTATCCAATGGTCCAACTCGGGGTTACTTAAAATATCTACCTAACATCCCAATAGTGTACACAATATTCCAATGTATACGAACCTGAACGTACATTAGACTTTCCACTTCTAAAATGTAAAAATTCTAATGCATTTTTGTAATCTCAAGATCATTCTTAGGGTATTGATTGAGGCTATATTTATTATTGACAAGCAATATGTCATTAACATATAAAACCAAATATAGAAGCTTACTCCCACTAAAATTATGGTATATATGATTATCAATAAAATTCATCTCTAAACTGAATAAGATGATCATTTGGTAAAATTTGTAATATTATTGACGAGAAGTTTGCTTAAGCCAATAGATGAAGTTCTTTGCAAATCATTAACTTTACATCATTATACACAAAGCTTTCTAATTGCACCATATAAATGTATGATCAATGTTATCATTGAGAAACTATTAACTTAATATTCATCTAATGTAGCTTAATATCAAAATATTCCACTAAATCCGTTATAACCATTTCTCTAGTGGACCTTTTTAATGACATTCATTCTTGAGGTTGTTGAGTTTGTTCTTCTAGAATAATTACCTCATCTTGAATAAGGAGTTGTTCAACATTGTCTTATTGAGGTTATAGATTCACTTCTTAATCAATAATAGGTATGAGAACCTAAACATCATCAAAAGTGACAGTAGGAAATGAGTTAGAATTCAATTCCTCATTAAAAGCAATGTCTCTAACATTATTTCTCCCTCTAAACTCAACTTCCTAAAAGAATGTTGCAATCCTGGTCTCAAAAATATTCCTAATTGTGGGATCATAAAACTCATAGCCCTTAGATCACTCAGAATTTCCTTAACCCTTAACTTTATAGACATCAAAAGTCAGAAGTGATGTCATTTCAACCTTATCGTTTTTAGCAAAACATTTCTCATTTTCGTCAAGGAAACCTTGGCCTGAGTAATCTTTTCTGTTTGTTTTCCTTTAAAGGCTTCTAAAATGTTTTACTTCATGATCATTAGAGTCATGCAATTTGAACGATCCCACCTCCCAAAATCCCTTTTAACATAAGGGGTGTCTTTCACAGTGAAAGGTAGGGGTTGTTCTCCCCTTAGTGCAATGTTTATGTTCATACAACCAAACACTATAAGTAAGTGCCTTTTCCATTCATTGAAATTAGTCCCATTAAGCATGGGTATAGAATTTATATTAGCAAAGATTGTGGCAGTAGAAGATGAATTAGCTGAATATAGAATAAAAAATAAATAAAAATAAGCTCACATCAATATTCAGAAGTAAACAATAAATTTAGGATAATGGCTAATCCCATCTCAAGATACCAAACACAACATTAATATCAAGTCTTTGGACGGTAATATTAACAGTAAGCGATACTCTTGTTGTAGCAATCAAACATTGACAATAAATTATGTCAAATAATGAATTAATCTTTGGACTAACATATTTCTCACATAAAATACCTCATAATTTTCACACATTTATCACCACAGATGTCGTTGAAATTCTACAAAATATTAACTTATCTTTAGGTTAATTAATAAACGTATGAATCACAAAAACATGTAATCGTATGGATATTTTAAATAAACTAATCTACGCAAAAGAGGTCACTTTGGCGGTATTTTGTTTCAACTAATCTATTTAAAATATTAGACATCATTAATTAAAACCTAAAGCCAAAATCTAAATTTATTTGTTTCAAAAATTTCTTTTAATTTCATCTTTCAATCAAATTAAAAGATATATATATATATATATATATATATATTTTATCCCAAAACTACTTAAAATGATGTTGGCAAATATAATAATAGTTGAATAAATCATAAACCATAAACAACCTCACATAAGACTTCAAATTTAAACCAAAATAATTTGAATAAAGGTAAACCTCATCTCAAGATATCGGACACTACATTAATGTTTTATCTTTAAACAAAATATTAACTTGTAAGTGATATATTGGTGGAATAATGAAATATTGACAATAAGAACATATCAAACCATAAATCTTCCTTTGGACCAATTTATTGCTTACATGTAAAACCGTATAGTTGTCACACGTTTATTGCCATAGTTGCACATGTTACATTATTAACCTTTATTTGGGTTGATCAATATTAACATAACTTAAGTTACATATACACAACCTTTTATATTTTAAAACAAAATAATTTATACAAAACAATATCATTTTGGTGACTTATTGCTTCAATTAAGTTGTTTTAATATATATATATATATATATATATATATATATATATATATATATATAAACATACCTATATTTAAATTTAAAATTTACCCAATAGTCAAATGTCAAAACTATTTTTTATTACTTTATAGACTCCAAAATAACCCAAAATAAGGTTGTCTTAATAATGCAATAAAAATTGAAAACCTTAATATTTGACTTTATTTTTATTCAAAACCATATATATCAAAATCAAACGAAATAATGTAGTGGTTCAAAGCCAAAAATTAACAAGCACATGTATTCATAATTTTGGCATAGATAAAAACACCAAAGTAATTTACGATATACATGTATTCATAATCAAATAGAAAAACTTACCTGAATTTACCATGTAAATCCAAAGTTGTATTTTTTATTAAATAGATATTCACTTGAATACTTCAAAAATATTTTCAAGCCAATAAATCTCAAAAAAAAACCAAAATCATAATAGTTGGCATATCCCACAATTCATACAAACTATAATCATACATTAATCCTCGAAATCATTGATATGCATATAATATATATACACACAATTATAATAATATAAAAATAATAATGGCTTGTCTTACATATTTTATATAAACTCAAATTTATATTCATGACTAAAGACTTTATCATAAAACGACTTTATCATAAAACTTCTTTATACGCACAAATTAATTAACTTTCAAACCCAATTAGAATTCTTCAATTGCAAAAGTTGGAAGTCTGTAAATTTAATTTAATAATGACTTTAACCAAAATTTATAAAATAATTGTGTGAAAAGAAGAGAAATAAATCTCACAAATCAATTTTTATCAATTGATTATAAATAAATAAATAAACCTTCATCTTTCAAATAGCATATGCAAATATTAAACTAGATTATATTTATAAAACCTTAAAACTTTATTTAAAGAATCAAAACCAAAAATTTATCAAGAATGTCAAAATTCAACATAATATATAATTAAAATATCAAATCCATAAAATTAAAAAGAAAAACAAATCAATCCAAAATTAATAAAAATCAAATCATTCTCAATAATTCAACATGACAAAGCTTTGATACCACTTCTTAGATTTGTAAAATAAATCTAAAATAAAACTTAATAAACCAGGATCTATCATGTCAAACCATCAAGAATAAATCAAGAACAAAACTATATGCGGAAGCGTACCTGAATCCATGAATTCCTTGAAGTTTTACCGGATCTTGGGGATTTGATCTTCTAAATTAGCACACAAGAAATTCAGAGAATATCTGCTCTCTCTTTCCTAATGATGGGATATTAGAAAAGATATCTTGGGTATAATTTGGGGACCATAACCCTAAAATTATAACCTTGGCATATTAGTTCTAATCAAATTCTAATTAGCCCATCATTAATTAGAATTTGATTAGAACTCAATTACTAGAGTATCTACACATATTTGACCCATACTTTATTTAATAATTAAAGCTCAATAAAACTTTAACCAAATTAGATCACTTTTAATTTGGGCTAAGCTATCATGATAGTAAATAATAATATGTAATTACCCTTATTATATATATGATGCCCATATTTTCCAACATCTGTAACCTGGTTTCTTTCCCTAGGAATATGCTTTATCTTCCACTGCTATAATGCTTATAAGCTTATAGGAATCCTTCGTATCAACATTGTAACAACCCTATTTTAGGCTTAGTCGGAACAGTGGTTTCAGGACCACAAATCTGACGCAGAAAAATTTATTTTTCTTATATTGTTATGGTCTACAATTTTATAAAATGATTCTGTGAAAATTTTGTTCAAAAATTTTGACGTATGAGCGCTCAATTTAGTTAAGAGGACTAAATTGCAAAAAGCGCAAAACTTGAGTTCTATATGCTAGAGGTGTCTAATTGCTATGAAAATTTAAATTGAAGGCCCTTAATGGTAATTATACCATTGGTTAAGTTAGTGGAAAAAATGGACATGAGGTAAGAAAAATTTTTATGTTTTAAGTTAGGGGCATTTTGGTCATTTGGTAAATAAATGAATTGAAAACCAAAAATCTAGCTAAAAACCTTGTCCATCTTCTCCCCCTTGTGCCAAAAATTAGAAGGAAGACATAGCTAGGGTTTGGCCAACTTTCAAGCTCGATTATAAGTCTGTTCTTGTCCCGTTTTTAATGCTCTTTACATTTTTGAAGTCGTTAACACTCAATCTATCTATTTCTACCACTAATTTGAGAGATGATTAAGGTATAGGGTTTGAAACATGTTATACATGTGTTTATTTTGATGTTTAATGGTAGATTATGCAAGTTTGATGTTAGATAAACAAGTTTTGCTAAGTGATTTTTGATGAAACACCTAAAAGGGACCTATTTGTAAAAAGTTATAAAATGAGTAGTAAAAATATGAAAGAATGGAAAATGTGGGCTGTTATAAGCATAAAAGAGGTTCAGCTAGGCTTGGGAGTCGAAGAAATTGAATCCATTTCATTTTACGAGCCTAGGGACCAAAATGTAAAAATGTCAAAGTTTAGGGGGAATAAATTAAATTTTCCAAAATGTAAATTTTGGGCTGAATTGAAAAATGTAAATATTAAATGAGTTAAATTTTCTATTATAGATCAAGAGAAACGAGGTTCGGACTTAGATCGGGGGAAAAATAAAGTGTTTGATGAATAGGCCCCATTTCTACTATTTTTGTACCGAGGTAAATTCGTATGCAAATAATGCACTATTTTAATTATGTTTTAGATGCTTTATTATTGTATGAATTGTGATTAATCTTTAGACGTTTTCGACAAATTTTTGATGAGCGTGAAATCTCGGTTGAACCTTATGAATAGATAGGATACAAATGTCATGACATTAGGGTTACTGAGATTTATGTGTAAGACCATATCTAGGATATGGCATCGATATGAGACTTCGTGTAAGACCATAACTGGGCTATTGGCATCGATACGAGATCACATGTAAGACCATATCTGGGATATGACATTGGTATAGTACTGTGTGTACGAGATTCCCGAGTATCCTTTAGTATTCCAAGTGGTTCAACAGGTAATTTTAATGAGTATGTCAAAGGTGAGTTGTGTGCAAATCCAATTTGATATGACTCAGGTATGTACGTAAAACTCATACGTAATGAGCTCGATATGTGATGAACCCTTGGTAAGGTTATGATTGAGCAAGTTATGATTACAAGATCTAAATAATATTTATGCCAATTATTATCATGTTAATTGTATGTTAAATGTTTGGATATGATGTTTATTATTTGAATAGGACTTACTAAGCTATGTAGCTTACTCCCCTTTCATTTTCTTGTCTTATAGCGTCACCAAGCTCGCTCGGGGATTGGAGACTGTCGGAGATTCACTCACACGATCAACAATTATTTTGGTACCAATGATTTCAACATTTTGAGTTATGGCATGTATAGCGGACTTGGTTATTTTGTTATGTGTCATAATTGAATTGGCCAAATATGTTGGCTCATATTGGTTGATAGTTCATTTTGTAAAAGGCCATTGGAAATTGGCTATTATTGGTATAAGTGACTTATTTGATGATGTCTTTCATGGATATGGAGCTTTACTTGATTTGAGTTGATAAGCATGTGATTGTTGTGTTGATGTCTTGGTTGTGGCTAAATTGGTGGTATGTATATGCTTAAATTGGTGTTATGTTATGTTGTGTAGGTTTGTGCATCAAAGGGTGGCAAATAGCTTGGTGAATAGCCTTATTTTTTGTCCACACGGGTAGACACACTGGCCTATGTCTAGGCCGTGTGTGACACACGGCTTGCCCCATGGACATGTGTTTAGGCTTTGTGTCCCCTATACCCTAATTTTTATAAAACAGCATGCTCAAAATTGAGCACACAGGCAGAGACACGAGTGTGTATCTCAGCTGTGTGGATGACACAGCCTCAGGCACAGGCGTGTGAAGTCTGAACCTATTTTATGAAAAATCAAAATAATTAAATCGACCACACGACCCAGCACACGAGCGTGTGACTTAGCCGTGTGTCTTCAATTTGTTCTTAGGTGACAAACAGAGAGTTACACTAGTTAGGGATACGGGCGTATCCCAAGCCACACGGGCGTGTGACCCCTGTTTGGTGGAAAAATTTTATAAGTGTTGAAAAATTTTCTAAAGTTCTCAGCTTAGTCCCGAATCATCTCCAAAGCATGTTTTGGGCCTCGTAGGCTCATATTAGGGACTTTATGATTTAATGTAAAAAGTTTTAAAATTTGATGAAAATTTATGACTCGGAAATGTATGGTTGCTTGTGTTTAAGTCCGGTAATGCCTCGTACCCTGTTCTGGCGTCGAATATGGGTCAGAGGTGTTACAAACATTATGGATGAATATGCCAGGTGTACATCTTGAATAGCTTTAACGAGCTCTGGATTATTAGTGTGGATCACAACCTTTTGATACCCTTATCTTTGGATGAGAGTCAATCCATTTAAGTTACCCTAGAGTTCAACATAAACTTATTCTTGATGGTTAATGTTTATATGTCATAAATGTGCATAAGGTGCATAAGTGTTTGTAATTGAACTCAATTGGTAAGTTCCAATATGATTTGAAATAAGTACTAATTGGTATTCAAATAGTTTGGATGGATTGTTTGAATGGAATTTGATGGAATGTACGAAAATGGATAGTTTTATAATAGGTTATGGATAGTTTTATAATAGGTTGAACTAATATTGAATTGGTTTTGAATAGAAATGGTTAAATGACTTATCTTGATATGAAATGTTATGAGTGTGAAATGTTTTTAGGTGAACATATCGATTGGTTTGATTGGAAACTTTGAAATAGGTACGAAATTATTCATTTTTACCAAAAACAGAGTTCACGTCCTGACGACCAACCTACCCCGTCCCAGCGTTGGCTAATAGTGAGTCACGTCCGATGTCGAGTGCCTTGAGGTCACGATATGACAAACTGTTTGGTGACGCCACGACGTGAGAGAGATGATTTCACGACGTCAGCCTCAAATTTTTAAAACTTTACAATTTGGTCTCGTTTCATGCTCATGTTGACAAAAGAGCTTTCAAAAGCTCGATTAAGACTCGAATTGATTATTTCACCTAAAATTAATGTGATTGACATTGAATTGTACGTGTGGATGATTATATTATTGTGTATTTGACTATAGTTGCACCGACAATGAATGTAGCATTCCGTAACTCGAACCCGACGATCAAATCAGGTGAGGGTGTTATATTGGTGTTCCAATATTAGAATATATCTTTAAATTAGTTTCCAAAGATGTAAAGTACACCCAAAATGGAGTCTTGGAGCTCGAGAAATGATCGAAACACTAAGAAGTGTTTCAGTTGGAAGTTCTGAATGTGTCCAAATTGCAAATTTTGAATCTTTAAGCATTGTATTGTCACTCATCATCTTGGATCAATTTTAGGCTAAGTTTTTTAATCTTAAGGTTCCATATATTGACATCTTCTTCCCAAACATGTTTTACTTGCAAATTCCACATGGAATATTTTATTGGAACTAAATGTGTGAAAAACACTAAAAACACACAATATTTACAATGCAAACATAAAGACTCAAATAACTAAAATTAATCTAAAATGTATAAAAATACTTAAGAAATTAAGTAAATGTAAGTAAGATATAGCCCAAAATAATCATATGATGATGACTCATCAATGATTGCACGATTAATTATATAATTTATTTAATTGGATGAATGGTTGTACAGTTAATGTCACTATTCACTTGATTAGTAATTAGAGGGATGAATAATTGATCAACACACTCGTAGAATCATTGAACAAATTGAATCAACATACATACGAATGTGATGTCATTGCTTATACACATATTTCTCTTATTACAAATGCAATCTAATAAACTATATACTTAACCATACAATCATCGATCCAGTTGAATCGGTCCAAGTACTAATGGAATGATATAACTTACATACACTTTTTTTTTGTTATGAATATAATCAATTGAAAAATCATTGATTCAATTGGATCAATCTACATGCAAATGATTCGATTGCATAATTCAATGACATTAATCCTATGATTAGTTGTTTTATTTAATTTATTGTGTTCATAATAGCAATACAGTCAATTTGAGGTATACATATAATGTGATTTGGTCATATGCCAATTTAATTAGATTAATGATTGAATGATTAAACGTAATATTAATTTGATTATGTATGCACATAAAAAATTCAATAGTATAAATGATAATATGATTAATTATATCTAAATAATTCATTCAATTGAATTAATAAATGTAAAATTAGTTATAGTGGATTGATACATATAAACATAACTTACATTGATATATCAACATTTAAATTAAAATTAAATAAATAAATAAACAAATAGTTAACCATATAATTACTCTGCAACAATATAAACTAAATGAATAAAATTAACAACATGTAAAATTAAAAATTAAACACAATTGTAAGAAAATATTTTACTTATATATAGTGGTGATTAAAGCTTTTTTCAAACACCCATTTACTTAGGGTTCAAACCTTGTTATTCCCGTTCCGACCCTTATTATTATATAAAAAAAAGCACTTGTAAAATAAATTATAATTAATCAAGAAATTATAATTAATCATTAGCTAAGGGCCAAGTAGAATCATATTAAAACATGGGAGATTTAATACAAAATTTACCCTTTCATAATTTTTGGTTTATGTATATCACTTTTAACGGTTTTTTTTCATAAATGATTCAAATAAATTGATTATTTACGAAAATAACCCAGGTGCAAAATCTTATATAAAAATGACATGTTTTCTACAATGCATGTTAGTGTTGGCCATCTCACCACCAGTTCCACCCTCCATCATTCCCTAATGATTGCCTGATGATTATCTAGTCTATAAAAAATGATTGTTTTGGCGTCGACACTATGTTCGTCAGCACCGGTATGTATTATTTTCCAATACACTTTAAAATATGAGTATTTCGAGATTAAAAAAAGAAAAATTTTTTTATTAAGTGTCGACATTCTTATTGCTGACATCGGTTCAATTTTTTTAAAAAAATTGATTTTTTCTTTTTTGGTGTCGACATTCTCTTTGTCGGCACCAATGTGGTTTCTAAAATTTTTTTTTCCAACATACTCTAGTTGCTAGGACTGGTGAAAAGAAGAGAGGAAGAGAATAAGGCAAGGCAAATGCATCAGCAAGAACAACATAGACTTGGGAAATATAACAATTAATGATAAAAGTAAAAAAGATTAATTAATTGTAAAATAAATAAGAAGCCAACTTGGTCAAACGAAAGGACAAATCAGAAACAAAAAAGATTGTAAAATAATTATTACCAAAAAGAAAAAGGAAATGAGTTAATAAATTTGACTTTTTATTTTATGGTTTCAATGTGCTTTACTTAATATAAAAGATTTTAGTCTCTAAAAAAAGTTGTATATAGAATTAAAAGTTTAAGGAATTGAAGAGTTTGGAATGAAATTTTATTGTAATTAAATTCTATTAATGCAATTAAACCATTTAAATGTTCAAAAAATCGTGGAAAGTTTAAAAAGTTTCCATGCAATTAAACCATTTAAATGTTTTAAAAAAACCATTAATTCATGCAATAAAAATTTCCATGCATTAAAAAGTTGTATATAATTTTTTTGTTGAGTAATATTTTCTCATGTGTTATTCATGGGAGTATTCGAGCATTTATATATATGTTGTTACAAATGCTATTACAAGTCATGATAGGACCCCACTACTAAGACTCCACTATTTTGTCTTGACTCCATTGCCTCTAGTACCAACATTCTCTATCCCTAGTACTGACATCCTCTGTGGACCCCAAGATAGATGGATCCGTGTCTACGGAGCACGTGGTATTTTCTATTCCTGGGACTGACGTTATGAACTGGCTTCGTACCTGCTGGACATGTGTCTAAGTGACTGCGAGCTCCTTGAGTATATGCGAACTGAGACTGTGGCGAGCTGGATCTACAAGGGTGTATTTTTTTGTGAGCTCTTTGGGTATATGCAACCTCACCTTGCTGCCCTCTTGCGGTTCGCCTTGCACCCAATATTCTGGTGGGATATATCCAAGTCGTGGGTTGGTGATATGGATCTTGTTTAGGACTTGGGTTAGTTTATCATTGATGTATAACAATCTAATCCCCCTAGTGGGTTTAAGGAGGGTTACAAAATTGCACTTCTTAGATCCATCACATTAAATTTAAACACGGCTTGCTGGGTATGCTGCGAGCTGTGATGTACAATGGTCGTTCTGCCACATGTACGAGCGAGTTTCGAGTACGCGTATCTAACCATTGAAAGTTGAACCATTTTCATTACTTGTATCTAGATCGTTGATCTTCCTCGATTATATGAATCGTCAAAATGTGAGAAGAGAAACCCTTCTTTAAAAGGAGAACCTCAGAAGCTCTAAATTCTTCACACTTAGCATTTTCTGCAACTAACACAAAGGTGCTTTCAAAAATACTATTGCTTTAAATTTCTACTTTTTTTTTCTTTTTCCAATACTATGATGAAAATGAGAAGGATCGGTAACCAAATAGTCCAATCCTGTCCATTGCGAGAATGATCATCTCGGGCTCTAGTGACGACCAAACTCTATCCTTGTACCACTAAGCGAGAGGAACTGCGACGGGTTCAGGTTGTGCGGGGGATAAAGCTCTCCAATTTCGTGTATGAGTTCTCCATCCCAAAGGGGTCACACTGGTTGAGTGAAACTACTGAAGACAGCTTCCTGCTACCACTTTACACGTTTGAGGCTGGGTTCTACTTGCCATTGCACCCCTTCTTTTGCAGTCTACTCAATGATTACGATATGCCCCCGGTCAACTCTTAGGTTTTCTTGGTGGATTTTCATGGCATACTTCATCGATTGTTGTCAGAGTGATAAGGTTCCTTTGCTCGTCGTTTTTCAGCATATGTATCAATTAAAAGGTCACAATCGAAAGAATTCAACAGGGTTGTACTATTTCACCTCTTGTAAAAATGTGGGGACCATTATTGTGAATCAATGCTCAAATCTTCTCTTAAATCGGGGGAAGTATGTCTGAGTCTGTGACAAACTTGGTGATAACTTTGGGTTTCCATTGAAGTAGTCTTCGCCGAGCAAAGAAATGTGTTCATTTTAATGAACTCTCCCCATATAGAAAGCCATATCCCAATTTTGGAGGCTTCGCACTGGGTGCTTGTTGGTTTTGGAGGATCTTATCATGGCGAGGAATGTTTTTCAATACTACTTGAAGGGTTTCAGCCCTAATGGGTGGAGATCTGGTGATATCAGGGAGGTCGTCCAATCTGTTGGTGTACTTCCTGAAAGAAACACATGGCCTCATGATGTTGTGGATGAGTTGGGTCTAATACTGCTGGGCCTCAAAGAGGAACCAATAAATTTCTTTTATCATTTCTACAAGATAATTCTTCGTCCATTCGCTCTCGCTGCGTCGTCGCAAGGGGAAGGTGGTAGGAGTAACGTTAAATTGCTAACTACTCCTATGTAACAGCCCGATTTAGACCTTAATCAAAACGGTGGTTTTGGGACCACGAATCTGAGTCAAAAAATATTAAAAAATTATTTTCTGTGTTTATTTTGTGTGAATTTATATCTGTGAAATTTTCGTGATTTAATTTTGTCATTTAGGTACCCGATTAAATAAATTCTAGATTGAAGCTTTAAAGTTATAATTGAGCCATAATTAATGTGAGTGGACGGTAAAGACATTAAATATGTGAAAGTATAATTTTATAATAAAGGTTAAAAAAACATGTTATAATATAACATATTATAATATAATTAAAATATCATTTGTTCATTATCTTCTTCATTGCCGAAACATAACAAAAAAAAAAAAAAAGAGAAAGAAATAACAAAGCTAGGGTTCAACCATTTCTAAGCTCAATCAAGATCAAGAGCTAAAGAAATCGGATTTGGATCGGGGAAAAATGAAAGTCATCGACTAGCTGCCCTGTTCCATTTTACATCGTCCGAGGTAAGTTTATAAGCAAATAGACGAGTTTAATTGTAGTTAAATGTTGATATTACATGCTGGTATGAAATGTGTGAACACATATAAACTATGGCCGAATATGATTAAGCTTGGCTACTATATCTCTGAATGGGTTTCAACCGAGTTAAGACGCCTGAAAGCCCCGTATGAACCTTAAGAATAGTTAGGATACATATTTCATGACATAGGATTCCGATATATGTATACGAGTAAAACCATGGCATCGATATTTAACTCTGATATATGTGTGCGAGTAAGACCCTGTTTGGGACAGTGGCATCGATGTGTGATTACATGTAAGACCACATCTGGGACATTGGCATTGTATGATAAATGTGTGATTATCCGAGTGTCCTACCCAATTCCGAATGGTTCATAGGGCAAAGGTTAATCGTGTACGGATGTGTAAAATGGATTAAAATGACTAGGTATGAATCTAACTTATTACTTAATTGAAACAAGGTAAGTAAGTTTCTTGTTATTTATTTGTTGTAATTCTTGTAAGATGCAAATGAAGAAAATATGTGTAAGTGATATGTGTGTTATGAATAATCCTTAAATATGTGTATAAATGATGTGGTATATTTCGGTTACATAACTAATATGTGTATATGAAATTATATTGTGACACATGAGCTTATGATCTTTGAGTATGTGAACTAGGTTGTAATGTTTATTTGGCTTGGTAGTTAAATGATAATATGTAAATTTGGTTATAAAAAGCAATCGGCCAAGGTGACATATATTGATGTATACGTATTTATATATATAATATAAACTTATAATGTTCGGATCTAAATGTATTAAGATAATATAATTTGGTTTTGTTAATTAAGTTGTTAATAACACTGGGACGTACATTTGCTTATAACTTACTAAGCTATAAAAAAGCTTACTTTGTATATATATGTGTTTTTTTGTTTTCTAGATTTTGGATTCAAGTTACAAGCTCGGAGATCTTCAGCAAAGTTCATCACACTATCTATAGCTTCGATAATTAAATAATTGAACTTGAATTATGGCATGTATAGGCTGGAACGTGTTTTGAAAAGTAGAACTTTGGTTTGTATAATCTAAGCCATGTGAAAATGGCTAATCTTTTATATTGAATTCGGTTATGCTTGGGTTGTGGCTTGATTTGTTTTGGTTATAATATTAAGTGCTATGAAGGAATGATGTTTATGATAGATGTTTTACGTTTTGAAAATGGTTAAGGATTTGGAAGAATAAATGGCCGATTCCCCTAAGATATACTTAGGGTAAGGTATATTCGAATGTAGTGGTGGTATTTGAATAATGAATAGTTCATGATTTTGTATTACAGGTTGTTGGCTAAGTTCAAACATAATAATAGCTTGATAAAATATGGATATTACATGGCGTGTAATATTCAAGTTTTGATTATATATTTATTTATGGTCAATGTCTTTTTTTTTTTTGTGATGCATAAATTGAATTATGAGTTGGTTAGGAAATTGTGCGATAATGTATATTAAATTCGTTCATAAGATAAAAATATGTAAGTTGATGGTGACTAATTTATGATTTGGCAAATGTTTGTATAAATGTTAATGCATTTGATGAATGGACTTAGTAGTTAACTCACCTGAAGGTATATATGTAATAGATAGATTATATGTAAGATTAATTGCATTTTTAGGCAAAGTTTAGATGACCGAGTGGGTGGTAAATAGATTAGTGGTAACCGAAATTTTGGCATGTGAAATGTGTACATTTGAATCTTTACTTGTGAGTTAAATGTTTAGCCAAAAATAATGATTGAGTATGATTTTAGTTCGTGAGTCAAGTTTAGTAAATTTATTATTGATGGTCAGTTATAATTCTTGTCTAAATGGTTAAAATGTATATAACATTTATTTGTTTACTGAAGCATATTTGATTAATTGTAAGAATATGGTTACCGTGTATTCTAAATATTAAAATGCCATGAGTTAGATTCTATTTCATTTAATTTGTACATATTTTGTAATATGTCCTAAAATGTTTGATGTCTGCTAGATATCCAAATTTTGATTTGTATTTGTATATTATGAAATGATAAAATTTCGATTAATATTTAATTGGACATTCGTATATACTAAATATGAAATGTGTGAATATTTAGAGGTGTGCTTTTGTCCGGTAATGCCTCGTAACCCCTTTCTGGCGACAGATACGGGCTAGGAGTGTTATATTTTATTGGTATCAGAGCTATGGTTTAGTACGTTCTAGGAATAGTGTAGTATGTGTGAGTCTAGCTATACATGTCATATTATATATTGCGATAGTGTGATGACTTCTGGCATTTGAAAATGTATTTTTATATAGTAAATGGATCTCGAAAGAGCTGTAGCTGATGATGTCGAGAGTGTAACGCCTGCTCTCGCACAAGGGACAATGCCAGTTGATTCTCGATTGATTTCGAGTAACCAGGAAGGAGAGGCTAGACAAGCCTTTTCCTAAATGATGAATGACAGGTTTACTCAGTATATCCGGACTAACTTGGCTGCACAACAACCTCCACCACCAACTAATCCATCTTCGATGCTTGCTATACCTCAAGTAAGTGACTCGTTGAGATTACATAAGCCACCTGTGGATAAAATCAGAAAACATAGGGCTGAAGAGTTTAAAGCTACTGATGATGATGATGCTGAACGGGCTGAGTTTTGGCTTGATAATACTATCTGTGTGTTTGATGAGCTATCCTGTACCCCAGATGAATGTTTGAAACGTGATATATCATTGCTACGAGACACAACATATCACTAGTGGAATACCCTAGTATCAGTGGTTCCGAGAGAGCGGGTGACTTCAGACAGAGTTCTGTAAGAAATATATTAGCCAGAGATTTATTTATCAGAAGAGAAAAGAATTTCTGGAGCTGAAACAGGGTCGGACAGAGTATGAGCAGAAATTTGTGAGACTTAGTCAGTATGCCCGAGAGTGTGTTTCTACTGAAGCCATAATGTGTAAAGATTCAAAGGTGGACTGAATGAAGACATTAAACTATTAGTTGGCATACTTGAGATAAAAGAGTTCGTAGAACTGGTTGAACGAGCCTGCAAAGCTGAAGAGCTCGAGAAAGAGAAAAGAAAAGCTGATTTTGAAGATAGAGACTCGTGTAAGAGATCATTCAGTAAGTCAGTCTAGTCAACACCAAAGAAGTTCCAAGATGATTTCAGTCGTTCTAGAGCCACTTCGGGTTACTCCAGACGGGAGCAGAATAAACCATCTGCGAGCTCGAGAGTTACCTCAGTAGCTAGTGTAAGGAATGTCAGATCAAATCAACTCGAGTGTAAACACTGTGGTAAACGACATTCCGGCAGTTGCAGATTGCATGACCAGCCTGTTTTAAATGTGGATCGACAGATTACATTCGAGATTGCCCAGTGTTACCTGAAGAAAATCCAGTATAGAACACGAGATCGGGTAATACTGTGGCTCGAGGTAGACCACCTAGAAATATGGGTAATGCAAGTGGCAGTTAAGGAGGAAATAAAGATACAGCAGTCAGATCGAAGGCTCGTGCACCTGCCAGAGCCTATGCTATTCGAGCGCGAAAGGAGGCTTCATCCCCAGTTGTTATTACTGGTACATTCACTCTTTATAATACTAATGTAATTGCATTGATTGATCCTGGTTCTACTCATTCTTATATCTGTGAGACTTTAGTATTCAGCAAGACTGTACCTGTTGAGTCTACTGAGTTTGTGATTAAAGTGTCAAACCCCTTGGGTCGGTGCGTTATGGTTGACAAAGTGTGTAAGAATTGTCCCTTGATGGTTTGAGATTTGTGCTTTCCGGCTGATTTGATGTTGCTACCATTTGATAAGTTCGACATAATTTTGGGTATGGACTGGTTGACTTTGCATGATGCTGTTGTATTCTGATTGAATCTAGTGATTTGTATGGTTTACCAGCAGTAATTTCTTTGTTACTAGCTCAGAAATATGTGAGAAAAAGGTGTGAAGCTTATTTTGCCTACATGCTTGACAGTAAAGTGGCTGAGAGAAACATTGAATCAGTACCTGTTGTATATGAGTATCCAGATGTATTTCCTAAAAAATTACCGAGTTCACCACCTATTCGGGAAGTAGAGTTCGGTATTGAGTTAATGCCTGGGACGACTCCAATATCGATAGCTCCGTACAGAATGGCACTTACTGAATTAAAAGAATTGAAAGCTTAGTTAAAAGAATTGAAAGCTTAGAAAGCTTAGTTAAAAGAATTGAAAGCTTAGTAATTGACAGATAGAGGTTTTGTGCGACTGCGTTTCTCTCTGTGGAGTGCACCTGCACTATTTGTGAAAAAGAAAGACGGAACTATGAGAATGTGCATCGACTATAGATAGCTCAATAAAGTGACTATAAAGAATAAGTATCCGTTGCCACGGATTGATGATTTGTTGGATCAACTGAAAGGGGCTACAGTGTTTTTGAAGATAGATTTGAGGTCAGGCTACTATCAGTTGCGATTTAAAGACTCGAACGTGCCAAAGACTAATTTTCGAACAAGTTATGGACATTATGAGTTTCTGGTTATGCCATTCGGACTTCCTAATGCACCTGTTGTTTTCATGGATTTGATGAATCAGATCTTCAGACCCTATTTGGATCGGTTTGTGGTTGTGTTCATAGATGATATTTTGATCCATTCTTGTGATGAAACTGAACATGCCGTGTAATGACCCGAATTTTACAGTTATCGAAAAAGTGCATTTTCGGGTCTTTGTTTCTGAAAAATAGATTCGTAAATATTTATTAAAAATATTTACGAAGTTAAGTGAGTGGATAATTAAAGTTTAATTAAGTGAATTTGCTTAATTAAGGTTAATTAGGTATAAGGATTAAATTGAATATAGTGTAAAAGCTTAATTATAGAATAAAGAAAAGTCAAAGGACTAAATTAGCAAATAAACCTTACGTGACAAGTGTGTGGTAAGTATAAATACATGTGTATTATTTTAATTGCTACAAATGTATGTATATATATGTATTTGCTTGTTATTTAAGAAATAATAATTATAAATAAAAATATAATAATATAAAGTATAATAAATAAAAGACAAGTGTATGGTGATATATGGATACATATGTACTAATAATATACACATGTATAAATAATAAATAAGTATTATTTAGTAATAATATAATATTATAATAGTTAAATAAAAGAAAGAAAAATAATAGAAAGAATAGAACATGAAGCGAAAATGGGGAGAAAGAAAAAAGAAAGAAAAGAGAAAGAAAAGAAAAAGGGAAAACTAGGGATTTGGAGCTTGAAGTTTAAATTGGTAAGTCAATCAAGCCCTTTTTACTTAATTTTGATGTTTTAGAAGTTTTAGAACAAAGTTTTGATGAAATTAAGTTGATATTTTGAAAGTTATTAGATTTCTAGATATTGTTCATGTTGAAAGAAATTTCGAAATTATGGATTTATGATGAAATTAAAGAGTTGAAATTAGTTTAAAGTGAAAATTGAATGAAAATATTGAGTTAATTGTAAAGAATAAAAGTTAGTCTTGGTTTAGGGACTAAGTTGGAATTAAGGCAAAAGTTGGATAGAAATTGAAGTATTCCAAATGAAAATTGAATGGTAGTGTATTGATAATATTTAATTAATTTCTATAGTTAGCGTTGTGCCGAAAAATCTCGGCTAAGCGAGGAAAAGAAAAAGTCGACGAGGGATAGCTCGGAAATTACGGTTTGTATTTCTATAATCCGAAACTTAGTTAATAGTTGTTGCATTTAGTATTTCATGTGTAAGGTATATGAAATGAGGTGAGGATGTGATATCATAATGTTGAATTGAATGTGTGATTATTGGAAATAAATTGAAATGTATATTTTATTGAAAATGAATTGCATGTAGATTGATATGGAAAAGTGTATTGAACTGAATTAATTCATAAATGAATTAAAGTGATATTGAACTAAGAAAGTGAAGTTGATAACCCTATTAATAGTATCGGGCTAGTCGGATATAGTTGGCATGCTATAGGATTGGAAGTGTTTAGGGATATTCTGACTTTGTGTTGATGAGACACTATAAGTGTCAACTCTCATTCTTGTTTGGATTCGTTCAAGAGGTACTCTGACCGATCATCTCATTCGCTTCAGATTTGTTACGATGAGGTACTCGTATACACTCTTTGTTACTATTACCGTTACTATTACCGATACGGTGCACTTCAGCTTCGGCTAATGAAACACTGTGTACTATCCCCGGTGTGTAAGTTCAATTCGTGTATCCGTCCAGGTTCGAGTCATGTTAATAGGGGTAATGAAAAGTATTAAAGACTGACTACTACTGAATAAATGATTGTTACTAATTAACCTATTATTACTATTGACTGACTGGTACTGAACAATGTTACCAAAGAATATTGGACTGCTACTGAATGTCTGAATGATACTGAATACTAGTTGTTACTGAATAAATATGAAAAAAAATTGATGGATAATGAATAAACATTGAAACTGTATACATTTCATCGAAAGTGATTGACAAGATCTTAGTATTATAAATAAAAAACAAATGATTGAACTATTAAGAGTAATAGATTGAATTCTCAAATTTCACTGATATATGATTTATTATTGACTTAAGTATCAGTTTATAGAAATACCACTGAGTCCATAGTCAGCGTACGGTTTGTTTCCGTGCGCAGGTTAAATAAAGCTAGATTGTTGAATCAGCATCTCAGGCCGATCCCGAACTCAATAAGGTGAAGCATTTTAATTGTTGATAATGACATGTACCTAGGATGTCTTAAGTGTGTTATTATGCATTGTGACTATAATAGTGTAATAAGTAAATTGATAATTGATAATGATATATGATAAGTGCTTTAAATCAAGTATTGGATTGGTTTAGTATGGATATTTGTATTGGTTGTGGTTTGAAATTTGCAGGGTTGGCTATTAAAGTGTGAAAGGTTCATTATTGAGTCTATACAGCCTGGCACACGGGCGTGTGTCAAGATCGTTTGAGAACACGGCTTGTACACGGGCATATTGATAGGCCGTGTGTCCCCTGCACCTAAAATGTTAAAAATAAATTGCCACACGGGCGTGTGCCTTGGCCATGTGAAACAAGTCAGAATGCTCCACAGGTAGAGGACACGGGTGTGCTCAGGCCGTGTGAACCACACGATTAGCCGTCCATGGGCGTGTCATATTAGTCACACGGGGGTGTCACATTAGCCACATGGGCCTGTGATACTATTCAAAGAAAGAAACTTTAAGGTTTCACAAAAAATTTTCTAAGTTTTCGATCGAACCCCGCTTTGATTTAGTGATATTTATTAAGTACTGTGGGCCCATTAAAGTTACATTCAGATGTATAGTATTAAATTTATTCTTATTTTATGTATAAATGTACTATAATGACCAGTAATACTCCATAACCCTGTTTCGGTAACGGGACGGGGTTAGGGGTGTTACATGCTGAACATTTGAGACTTGTGTTACAGACTTCGCGAGATAAGTAGTTGTATGCGAAATTCAGTAACTGTGAGTTCTGGACAAGCGAAGTCAGTTTTCTCATGTGGTATCAACATCGGGTATTCGGGTCAATCCAAGTAAAATTTTAGCTATACTCAATTGGAAACCTCCGAGGAATGTTTTTGAAGTCTGAAGTTTCCTAGGACTTACTGGTTATTATAGATGGTTCGTGAAAGGTTTCTCTATGATTGCAGCTCTGATGACGAAGCTATTGCAGAAAGATGTTAAGTTCGAGTGGTCAGTGTAAATATGCCAATTTGCCCAGGCCCGAAGAAGAACCCAAAATACAAAATAATAATAAACAAAAAATTAACAATCCATTAATTAAATGTCCATTTACAAGTCAAAGCCCAAATAAACACAGACCCTAAAACCAAACCCTATATAGGCCCAAATACAACAGCACAATACCCAAAATGAGCCCGATAGGCCTAGAAAATTAAAACTCTAGAACCCTAGGGTTCTCTCCCTTACGTTGCAGCCAAGCCTTCAGCAGCAGACGCTCCCGTGCAAATCCAGCAGACCACGCTGCGCCCGGCCAAAGACCCAAACTGCGGCGCCAAAGACACCCGTACTGCAAAAAAAACAATCAAGCAACAGCAGCAACAAAAGCCAATACGAAAGCAAAGAAAGAATATATTGTATTTTTCTTTATTTATTTTTATCATTTGATCTCTTAGGCTATAAAGCCAAAGTTTTTGCTCATTGTAATTTTTTACGAACACGCGAAAACAGACACCATTCGCATATTGAATAGAAAGAAAAAGCAAAGAAAGGTGATTTTTGAGGGCTTCATTTATCTTCTTTTTTGAATCTGTTCCTTTTCTTCCTAGTTTTGTGCATATACCCTTGAGCATAAGAAGATAAAACGAATAGAGAAGAGTTTACCTTGCGAGCCGGCCATGGTTTCCCTCTCACTTCGTCGAACTCGAAATCTGAAAGGAGTTTCAAGGCTGAAAACCACTCCTTTGGAGTCCGAAAGCATTAATCGCCGTTTGTGGTGGCCCAATAGCGCCGAGAGGAGCACTTGGGGCTCGACTGGGCAACAAAAGAAGGGGGCTAGGGTTTGGCCGAGTAACTTGGTTTTAGCCCTTTTAAAGGGTCAAATACAACGCTGTTTCAAGCCTGTTTCAGTGGCTCAAAAACGACGTCGTCTGGTAAGAGCCCCGACCTGATCCAGTTTGCTACCCTCAGGACCCAAGTGTTTTTGCGGTGACAGGGTATTTGCGATATAAGTCCCTCCCCTTTCGCGCCGCGTTTTAATTAGCTCCTATTTGTATTTCTTTTTTTTTAATTTTTCCCCATAATTTGCGCGCGATTGCACTTTGGTCCAAGCTTCAACGCTGCGTTTTGGGGTTTGGATTATTTCCAGATTTGGCCCTTGTGTATTCGCACATGCTGCGCACTAGTCCTTCCTTTTTATTTTAACATTTTATTTTATTTAAATTATCCTCCTTATTTTAATGTGATTTCAATTAAGTTTTCTTTCTTAGATCCATTTCAGGTTATTTTTATTTCATTCGTGTTTATTCATTTGTGTTCATCGTATCATTTGTATCACTTATTTATTTACTATAATTTTGGTAATCGTATTTTCACACTTTGTGTAGCACCCCAAACCCGGCCCAGAAGTTATGGCGGATCCAAGATCTCCACATCAAAAGCGTAAAAAAAATTCCATTCTAAGTCTAGAAAATCGTACTTGATGTTCAAAAGATTAATTCATTAAGGGTTAAAGTGAATGGAAGTCATGCACCGGTAGGAAACCGGAAAAGGGTGGTGAGTCCATCGGATTGCTAAAGTACCAACCTCCTTCGGATCCAATCCTGACATGCATACCACCATTGCCACGCCTTAACGTCATGGATATTTCTAGGAAACCGATTCGATTAAGTCATTTTTAGGAAAAGTGATTAATTTTGGAAAATACTTTCATTGCGGAAGCTTTGCTTGTTGTCGTGTTATTTTTAAATCAACTGTTGTTTTTGAAAACGCGCCCTAAAGCTATCTAATTTCAACAGTTAAAATAAGTATTACCTATCTTAGTAATACATAATAAAAACCATCAAAAATAAATAAGCGGCTTTATTACATTTAAAAGCCCAAAACCTCAAACGTAATTAAAAAGATGTCTAGTTCACCAGAAGAAAATCAAACTTTCAGAACGGGTGGCCACTCCGAATTCCCTCACAGCTCCAAGCCCACTATGGTTGGGGATTTCCTGCGTGGATGAAAATAAAAGGGGTGAGTTTTGGGAAACTCAGTGTGTAAGGAAAACCCATTCAAAGCCCAAGTCAGCTCAAGCCTATTGGGGCCTAAGCCCATTTAGGTAATGAGTGGTCTTGGGCGAGCCCTTTCAGATTACAATAAACTGGGCCTTAGCCCCTTATTCAGATAACAGTATGGCCCATAGGCCCATTTCAAAATACATGCAACATCAGTAAACATATACAAGCCCATTTGGGGAGACTACTCAACCCACCAACCACTACACTCCACCCGTACCAGCCATACACTCCATGTGGGAATAGCTCAACCCACCCATTAACACTCCACGATTCTTGACATTCTTGCTTTCGATTAACAGTAAATTGAGGCAAAGCCTCCAGTATGTGGACAAGCCACTTTCAGTACTTCCTCCGTCAATATCCCAATCCCATGCATCATATAATAACAACATGGCATGCAGTAAATAACAACAGTCAAACATGAATTTAGATCAATTTAACTCTAAGGGTATTTGGTAATTTTGCACCTAGGGGTATAACAAAGAATTTTTCATACATAGGGTATTATAGTAATTTAGCTGCTTTTAGGGTTTTTCATGCATATTCCTACTTTTCACGTACTAACGAATCACTACTGAGGGTTCTTACGAATTGGGCCGTTGGCCCATCATTCCAATTTTGGCTCATTAAGCCCAAAAATATCGAGGGCACAGAAATTATGCACTTTGCAGTCCAAATTTTGCAGCTTACCAAAAACATTAATCGATTTACCTCACGAGCATTCGCACACTCGCAAATCTACAAAATACGGTTTTCGGCATTTCGACTTTTCGACTTTTGCCGATCCGGACTAAGAAAGAGGGTGTTAGTTACACACATTTGCGACGATATCTTGTGAGATCCACACACGAACCGCCTACAATTGGATTACTAACTCGTTAATCTAACTATTCAAATACAAACTACGTATTAACCCCTTACAATATTCGGCTAACCACACCTACAGATCATAGTAAGCTTATAAGAAATCAATAAGCAACTCATTAACAAATTTTTGTTAATGTTTACCACATAATCATAATTTCACTGCAAGCTGTCTTCCTGAGCAATAGTCACTAAATCATTTATAACTGGAGCTACGAAACTCCAAATCAAGTGCCGTTAATTTTCTCTGGAAATAGACTCATATATCTTCTATCCATAAAATTTTCAGAATTTTTGGTTTAGCCAATCAATACCAGATTTTTCTCAAAGTTTCCCATGTTTCACTGTTTGACTAATCTGACCACTCTTCATTACGAATCAAATTTCTCATTGTACAGAATTCAAAATATGTTCTTGTTTATTTCATTAGAAACTAGACTCAATAAGCTTTAATTACATAATTTATTCAGCTTCTAATTCATCTCCCACAATTTATGGTGATTTTCCAAAGTCACGTTACTGCTGCTGTCCCAAGCAGATTTATTACCAAATCACTCTTTCATACACCTATCTTGCATGCATGTTATTTAAACATGTATATCACCAATCAATCATCACATATCTATGATTTTTACTTAAGCATAATCTCTATTTCATCATTTCAAAGCACAACATGTTAGCCGATTTTTCCTTTAGCATCTAAGGCACATGCATGCTCATTTGTTTGGCTCAACTTCACATATCTTCCATTTTCATCAAAAGAACATGAAACAACAACCATTTCCTTCATTTTAATTCATGACCAAATGCTCACAACACAACTAAAATCAAAATATACTTCAAGAGTTAAGGTAGAATCAAGAAGAACTCATGAACCTCAAAATAGAAGCAAGGTACCAAGAACTTACCGTCAATTTTCCTCCTCCTAATGACCAAATACTCAAGAGCTTTCTCCTCTCCTTTCTCTTCTCTAACTTTCAGCTATGATGAACAAAGATGGACAAAACTTTGTTCTTTTCACCCCTTTTTCTTTTAATAAAACTTCAAATTTCATCCATTTAATTCTTTAATACAAAAGACATGATATTCTTATCATGAAACATTTACCTAACCCATTATCATGAAACATTTACCTAACCCATTAGCATGGAACATTTACCTAACCTATTATCATGGAACATTTACCTAACCTATTATCAATTTGTATCAATTTGTACCATAAATTATGGATATCAAGTGCACATTTTGTCTACAACAACATGATGGCTGGCCACTTCATGTAAAATGGGAGGTTTGTCATGCAAATCCTCCTATTTTGCACTCCTATTTATTTGGCCACTTCAATTTAGCCTATAGCATTTTCAAACATTTTCACATAGGTCCTATTTCATAATTTCACTCACAAATGACAAAATCAAAGCATGAAATTTTGTCAACATTCACAGAATTCCCGAAAATTGGGGCGTTACACTTTGTATGCTATTTTTTTATATATATAAATGTTCTTTATATATATACACACTATTATATAGATATATATACGTACTTTATAATAAAGTTAATTTTATTTCATGCATACTATTAATATCATATTATTTTATACATATAATCCCTTTCAAATTTATTCTTGTATTTCATTATATAGTCCTACATAATACATCTTTTAAATTATTATTACGTAAGTATATATATTTATTGATACCTATATTTGATCTATATGTATTATTAAATCTATGTATTTTATACATATAGTTTTCTTTATATAAATATAAGCATGTTCTTAAATTTATTATATAATTTATTAATAAATTAATTTAAGCTCATATGTATTTCTATGTTTTTACAAATAATCATTTTTTAAAAAAAGTTATTAATGTATGTATGTTTTGTAAACCTATTATGTATATTATATCTTGTCATGTATTTTTATTATTCTTTTATATTATATATCACTCAAGTTATCATGTACCCTATCATCTTTTAAATGAATTTGTGTTTAAAATATTTTGCATATGATTTGATTCAAACTTTGATTCTATAATATCTATTTCAAAATTATATATCCCTAGCTTTTGTGTTAATTTGTCAACCTATATTATGTGTCCATTTATTCGTTATTATTTTAAAACCGTTTTATAGCATATTGGCTTCTAATTGCTATGTTGTTTTTTTATATCTTGCATTGGTTATTCTACATCATGCTATGTATATTATTATGGCATATTATTGTGTGTATTGTTTTGGTTGTATCAATTGTTATATTGTTATTTTCATCATTGTATTATTATATCAATTGTTTCCCATGCATGGTTGTAATCAGATTATATTTTTAGGTTAGTTATACTTAATTTTTTAGTTTGTTAATTGATTATATCTCATGTGCATATTATCCCACATCATCGTTTCCCACTCGGTTTATGAAATTTGGTTTTATAAGGTCCAAATCTTTAAGATTGATTCCGTTTTATTTCAAGTCGCATTAATACGTTTTAAGCTATTTTTGCAATTATTCATTTAAAAATTCTTTAAAACGAAGGCGATGTTCGATATTTGGCAATTCGCGGAATCCTGCCCTAACGTGCTGTGTTGCAATTTCTCATTTGCTCAAAATAATCGAATGTCCCTTTAGAATTTCATTCATGTTTCCTAAAAACTCTTTGAAACGAAGGTGATGTTCGATATTTGGCAATTCGCGGAATCGTGCCCTAACGTGCTGGGTTGCAATTTCTCGTTTGCTTAAAATAATCGAATGTCCCTTTAGAATTTCATTCATGTTTCCTAAAAACTCTTTGAAACGAAGGAAATGTTCGATGTTTGGCGATTCGAGAATTGTGCCCTATTGTGCTGGGTTGCGATTTTTCATTTGTTCAAAACAATCAAAGATTCCTTTGGAATTTCACTCATGTCTTTAAAAACTCTTCAAAACGAAGGTAATATTCGATGTTTGGCAATTCGGGGAATTGTGCCCTATCGTGCTGGGTTGCGGTTTCTTGTTTGTCCAATATAATCGAAGATTCCTTTAGAATTTCACTCATGCTCTTTAAATTCTAAAATAAGGCAATGTTTGATATCTAGAAATTCGAGGAGTCGTGCCCTACTGTGCTGGGTTTCGATTTTCTCGTTGGACTAAATAATTGGGCATCCTTTTGGGGTTTTCAACATATAAATTTTTGGAAGTCAAAATTTATCATGTTTTCGAGGGTATAAAGGATCATGTCCTATCGTGCCGGATGTAATGCTATATTCCTCTGAAACAAGAGGATTTTGATGACTAATTCGGGTTATTCAAATGTTATTAAAAGGGAACATTTTCAAAAACATTTTTAAATCTCAGACATAAGGACAGTATCTAATCAATTTGGTACCAATTTTGTGCGTAATGAGGGTGCTAATCCTTCTTGATACGTAACCAACTCCTGAACCCATTTTCTCAAATTTTGAAGACCAAAATCGTTGTTTTAGTAAGCCGAAATGTTTTATTAAAATGACCAAACTTATTGGGTGATCCAATCACACCTAAACAAAAAAGATTGGTGGCGACTCCATTTCTGTTTTTTCAAAAAGTCGATCCCCCATTTTTCATTAAATTTTAATTTTTTTAAATTGTTTTGATAGCTTGGTTACTCCGATAGGGACGAGATATCAAGAGAGTCTAGCCATGAAATCGATTATTTGTTGTCCTTTTGTCGAAATATTGGAAATTTGTTTTGAAAATCATAATTGCATTTGTTTGTATGATTGCCATGGTGCAAGTCTTGTAGAATAATATTGCATTTCATTGCATGACCGTTGTGGTCACACCTTTTAAGTGGGAGTAAGAAACTATGCTTTCGTGAGGTTTTCACCTCTGCATGGGCAAGTGGATTGCTTCCGGGGTACATCCGTTCCTATGACTTCGTGAGATTTTCATCTCCGCATGGTCATAGGGAAATGTATCCCCCTGAACTAAACTCGATCTATATGAGCCTATAATGGGTGAGGATTGAGGAATTGTTGGTTCAGGTACCTTATCTCTAGAACCGAACCACATATAGTGAACCTTAGAAGCTATCCTTGGGTGGAGCCGTGTCAAGCCTTAGTATTTACCCGTATATGCATTGTAATTATCGTTTATGTGCTTGCATTTTATCACTATTATTTGGTACTAACCTGTGTTTTATTTTGATTGTGTTTTGCATGACATTGCATACTAAAGGAAGTGTAGATTCTTATTCAAATACTAAGTTAGAAAGTTTGACATGGAGAATGAATTTCTCAATAAAGTTGAGGATAATGCAGCCGTCCACGCATGGTCAGAGAAGCTACAATCAGAGAAAGGGGATAGCTTGACAGAAGGACATATATCAGAGTTGCAGGAATTTACTCGCGTCAATGTAGCACAGAATGAGCTGCAAGAGTTGAGAGATATATGGGCTCGTTGGGATGAAGGGACCAAACAGTTGTTCTATCAAAGCTATGTGATATATCCTACTTGCTAGATATTAGGGTGGACAAGCATTTATTCTGAGTTATAGTTTAGTTTTGGAATTCTGCTTACAAGTGTTTCACTTTTGGAGAAGTGGATTTAGTACCTACCATGGAGGAATACACTACCCTGCTCAGGTGTCTGAAAGTTCAAGTTAGAAAGACTTATGCCAGGGTTTTTAATGGTTAGACTTTCATGAAGAAATTGATGACCATTTCAGGGATGAGCGAGCCTTGGGTCACTGCTCAAATTCAACAAAAAGGAGATAGTAAATGTATCCCTTGGGAGAATTTGCGAGATTTGGTTTTAACGCATCTAGATGAAAGAAAGAGGGTTGATATCTTAGCCTTAAGCATCTACGACTTGGTAATCTTTCCTAAGGCTTTGAGGTACGTAGATGAGGCAGTCATTGACTTATTCGATCGTCTTGAGAAGGGAATCACACCTGTACCAGTGATATTGGCTGAGACGTTCAGATCCTTGAGCACGTGTCGGAAGACAGGCGAGGGGCGGTTTATTGGATATGCACAATTATTGATGGTATGGTTTCATGGGCACTTTTGGAAGGTAGACAATATTTCTTATCGGGTCTTTTCCGAAGGTTATTCCCCGTTAAAAGAAGAGGTAGCCATACAAAGGAGAGAGGATATCTCGGGGGAGAAGTGGATGAAAATTCTTCAAAACCTCAAGGAGGGGGATATCGAGTGGAGAGCTTATTGGATGGTTCCTGATGAGATAATGTATCGATGTGGGAACTTTGATTGGATGTCGTTGTTAGGAATTTGGAGAGTTACTGGGTATACTTCATTGCTTGCATTAAGGCAATATAAATCGAGGCAGTTTGTACCCACAACCTACTGACTTGCTCAGTGTGAATTCTCTTTTAAAGGTGCCCACTGTAAGAAGAAAGTTTGGGAGTTATCCGATGCTTGGAAGCAAACTCGTTGGATGAAGAGGTTGGCTGTCAGTTCCATGGTGACGCCCGAGTATGATGGATGGTTTAGGAATAGGGTTAATGATAATGTTCCTAGGCCAAGCTTGGAAAATATTCGACCTATGGTGGAACAATTATAAGTCGCCCCGTCAGAGTTGGAAATTATAAAGCAAGACTTCGAGAAGAAGAGTTCAGAGCTTCGGAAAAAGATCGAAGAATTGGAGGAAGAGAAGATACATCTAAGATTAGACTCTGATGTCCAGAGGTCAGAGGCGAAAAGTGGAGAAAAGGGAAAACTAAGGCCGAAGAAGATCTAGACAGCTTGAAGACTGATTATAGGAAGCTACGCCTGTCTATGAGGACTGCAGGGTTAGGTAAGATTTCCGACCAATGGCGCCATGAAATTGGAGAAGAAAAGACCAAAGCCGACCGATGGGAAAGGAAATTCTGAGAAGCTCAGGCAGGAAACGAAGATTTGGAGAAGAGTCTGTTAGAAAGTAGAAACGAACTAGGTGAATTAAGGGCTAGAGTGGCAGAACTTGAGAAGTCTCTTTAGCAGTACCGAAGTCGCAATACCGTGATGGAGTTGAGAGCCAGCTTGAGCAAGATAGAAGAAATAAAAGGAAAAATAGAAGAATTAGAAGCGTCATTACAAAACTGTGAGATGCGGATTCAGTTTTCGAGGCAAATGAGGACCGTTGGAAAGAGCAGCTTCACCATGCGCAAGACCAAGTCAGAAACAGGGATTACCTTATGGGAGAAGCCATAACCCAGATTCGGGAGGTAGCTGATTGCTTAGAAGCTTTAGCGGTACAAGCGGACACCCTGAGTGTGAAGTATGAGTTGGAGTCAGATCGGGGACAGGAGCTAGCCTCGTTGCTTAGGAAAATTAAGACTTTGAGTGTTAGAGCAAAATTTTATTTGTAACTCAACTTTATGTAAAAGAATTTTATTCTCTAGTGAAGTTTTCTAAAGGGAATTGAATCCAAATTGATGCCTCCTTTGCATTCATGCACTTGCATTACAACACATCATTATGCATTAAGGTCATAAAAGGGTTTCTAATTAATTAAAAATCATTTCAGTAACCTGGAAACCAACGAAAACCAACCAACTACGCACCCCTACGGTACAAGGAAAAAGTCAATGGATAAAAGACTTGAGAAATTGGAGCAAATGCAAAAGGACATGCAGGAGAAAATGCAGTTTTAGTTGCAAGAGCAGCTAGCCAAGATTCAGTGAAAGATGAAGGAGCAAATGATGGAATCCCAAAGGGAAATGATGAGTCAGTTATCCCAATTGCTGATGGGAGGAACGGATAAGGGAAAGGGCCCCATGGACAATGTTGAGGAAACTAATGAAGATCCTCAATACCCCTTGGCTTCACTCCGACACATGTACCGATGAAGCCCGAGATTAATCTACAAAAACCATCTATTACGATCATGCCTCAGTAGATTCAGGTCGGAGCTTTGATACCGATGAATTTTTAAGCTGGCTCAAGCTCTAACCTTGTTAATAACCTGAATTATCCGCCCGTTCCCGATTTGGACGAAGTTGCAGAAGAAGAAAAGGCAAGGGTAGAATCGTAAAAATAATTGGGAGAATGTTGTAAATAGCTGGAAGAAAAATTCAGAGCTATGGAAACCGCAGTTAATCATCAAGGGATTGATGCTAAGGACCTGAGTTTGGTCCCAAACTTGGTCCTTCTCCCCAAATTCAAAATGCTTGAATTCGAGAAATACAATAGAACGAGCTGCCCTAAAGCTCACATCACGATGTTTTGCAGGCGAATGACGGGATATGTTAACAACGGCAAGCTATTAATTCACTGCTTTCAAGATAGTCTGGTTGGGGCAGCGTTTAAGTGGTAAAACCAATTGAGCCACGCTAAAATTAACTCATGGAAAGACCTGGCTCAGGCCTTTATGAAATAATACAATCATGTGACGGACATGACTGCTGGCAGGATCACTCTTCAAAATATGGAGAAGAAATCAAATGAAAGTTCCAGGCAGTACGCACAAAGATGGAGAGAAGTGGCCATACAGGTTCAGCCGCCGCTTCTAAAAAAGGAAACCACGATGCTCTTTATCAACACCTTGAAGGCCCCTTTTATCACTCATATGTTGGGAAGCGCCACCAAAAGCTTCTTAAACATAGTGATGACGGGTAAAATGATTGAAAATACTGTGAGGAGAAGTAAGATAGAAGTAGAAGAAAATAATAGAAAGTCGGCCCCAAGGAAAAGAGATAATGACGTGAACAACACGAGCACATTTAGTAAGGGTCAGTCCAAATCACTCACTGTAAATCAACCAAAGATGGTGACCACCAATCAACATAGCTCTGTAAGACAAGAATCCAACGCGAGGGAGAACACAGAAAGGCCACAGTTTACCCCTATACCCATGACGTATAGGGAGCTGTACCAGAACCTGTTCAACACTCATGTAGTGTCCCCTTTTTACTTGAAGCCACTGCAGCCCTCATATCCCAAATGGTATGACACAAACGCCCAATATGAATACCACGCGGGAATCACTGGGCATTCGATCGAAAACTGCACCGCATTTAAGAAAGTAGTTGAAAGACTTATTAAAATGGGGATTGTGAGGTTTGATGACCCAGCCGTGCCCAATGTAGCAGGAAACCCGCTCCCCAATCATACCGACCAAGGAGTGAACGGGATAAGTGAAGGCAGGAACAAGAAGGTCAAATATGAGGTTGCAGAAGTCAGGACCCCGTTGAGACGTGTGTGGAAGGAGATGGTCAATAGAGGATTGATCTCGTCGGATTCGAGAAAAGAATCTGAAGAAGAGAGGAACTACTGCGAGTTTCACAACGAGGTGGGGCATGAAATCCAAGAGTGTGTGGAGTTCAGGGCCCTAGTACAGAACATGATGAACAATAAAGAAATGGAGTTTTATGAGGAAGCTAAAAACCCCGGAGAGGGAGATATATGTGCATCGGAGGGAGAATCGACCACGTAGAATCAAACAGTTAACTACCCCGTGGTCATCATATTGCGACCCAAAAATAATGAAGCTGGAGTGCAAATGCCACCGAGGGTCATAATCCAGAGACCTGCAGTCTTCCCATACAAAGACAGCAAAAAGGTCCCATAGAATTATGATTGTAACGTGATGATTCCGGGAAAGGAAAGCTTGGTTGACGCTTCAAAAGAGGACCAAGATAAGGGCTCCTGTACACGTAGTGGGAGACGTTACGATACAGTAAACGAGAAGGCACAACCCGTAAAAGGAAAAGCCCCAGTGGTCGAAGAGATGAATAAAAAGCCACCAAATCTGAACTTCCTGTTAATGAGCCAGTTAACGAGGAGGAGGCTAAGGAGTTTTTGAAATTCCTAAAGCACAGCAAGAACAGTATGGTGGAACAGCTACGTAAACAACCAGCTCATATTTCGGTATTGGCCTTACTCCTGAGTTCGGAGGTCCACTGCAGCGCGCTGATGAAGGTCCTCAATGAAACATATGTTGCCAATGATATCTCTATCAACAAGCTGGACTGCTTGGTTAGCAACATAAGTTCCGACAATTATATCTTCTTCAATGACGATGAGATACCACCTGGTGGCACGGGGTCGACTAAAGCATTTCACATTACCACGCCCTGTAAAGGGTATACGTTGCCAGGCGTACTGATTGAAAATGGGTCAGCTGTGAATATCCTGCCCTTGACTACGCTAAACAGATTACCTATAGACAGCTCTCACATGAAAAAGTGCCAGAACATAATGAAAGCATTCGATGACACGGAGAGAAGGGTGATGGGCAGAATCGATGTACCTCTTCAGATCGGGCCAAACATAAATGAGGTGGATTTCCTAGTGATGGATATCAAGCCCTCATACAATTGCTTATTGGGGAGACCCTGGATACATTCAACTGGGGTAGTGCCTTCATCGTTGCATCAAAAGTTGAAGTTGGTATCAGAGGGGCGGTTGATAACGATCAATGCTGAAGAGGATATCATTGCAACTATAAGCAGTAATGCGTGCTATTTGGAGACAAATAACGAAGCAATCGAATACTCATTTTGGTCTTTGGAATTTGTTAATGCAACGTTCATCGCCGAGGGAAGTAAGATTCTAATGCCAAAATTGTCCAAAAACACGAGGATGAGTCTACAGTTGATGGTTGGAAAAGAGGCCCTCCCCGGAAGAGGACTTGAGAGACATCTCCAAGGAAGGGTTGAAACACCAGTATTGAAGGACAAGAGAGGCCGCTTCGGCTTAGGATTTAAGCCGGATGCGAGACAAATGAGAAAGGAGTTGGAGAAGAAGCAAGAAAGAAGGAGAGCACGGTTAACGGGGGAGGAAATCGAATGGGAGCCAATGATATTCCCCCATATATCGAAAAATTTTGTGTTCGGAGGAATCATTCATCCTGAGCGGGGCACGCCAAGGAAAGAAGCCATAGAAGAAAGGTTGGAAAGCTTGGACATCAACGCCACATACGAAGAAGAGACGGGAGGGGAAAATTTTTCGGGCATTTGCCCCTACGTACCTGGAAGTGTTCTGGATAACTGGACTGAGGAAGAGATTTCTGTAGTTTTTAGAACTGACTAAGAGTAATGTCCAAAACACACTTATTGCTCTAGGCCTAGGAGTAATAAGAATCTTTTGTCAAATAGGCTTATGTTTAAAAACGTCATTTCAATGAAATGCACAGTTATTATCATTTTGAGCAGATGTCCTTTCATTCTTTCATTTTCATTCATAATCATATTATACAAATGATTACTTTCAGATTATTTTGTTCTTCGAACGTTCTTCTAAATATTCTTTCAGTCTTCATTCATAATCATACCATACAGATAAGTGTTCTTGAATTCTTTTGATTCTTTGTATCTTCGTTCATCTTCATAATAGGTCCCCAGATATCAATGATATAAGTGACACTGCTAGTGGCTCAAAGTCTCCTTTTGAGCGAGATATGTGTATGGAGGATTCTCAGGATTTTGAAGATGACCATGGCTGTAACCTATCTCCTGATTTGTTGAGAATGGTAGAACAGGACGAGAAACAAATCCTACCTCACAAAGAATCAATAGAAATTGTGAGCTTAGGAGAGGGACAAGAGGTGAAGATCAGAACTTGTATCACTATAGAGATGAAGCGAGACCTTATTGAATTACTTCAAGAATTCAAAGATGTCTTCGCATGGTCATATCAAGATATGCCTGGGTTGGACACTGATATCGTAGTGTACCGACTCCCCATAAAGGAAGAATGTAAGCCAGTTTAGCAAAAACTCCAAAGAATGAGGCCTAACATTTTGCTAAAAATAAAAGAAGAGGTTCGAAAGCAGTTTGGCGCTAGATTTTTAAAAGTGGTAAAATACTCAGATTGGGTAGCCAACATCGTCCATGTCCCTAAGAAAGATGGAAAGGTGCGAATATGTGTGGACTACAGAGATTTGAACAAAGCCAGCCCAAAGGATAATTTCCCATTGCCTCATATTGACACCCTAGTGGACAACACGGCAGGACACTCACCGTTTCCATTCATAGACGGTTTTTCCGGATATAACCAAATCAAGATGCATCATGAAGACATGGAGAAGACTACATTTGTAAACATGTGGGGCACGTTCTGCTACAAGGTGATGCCGTTTGGACTGAAAAATGCGGGGGCAACATATCAAAGAGCCATGGTAACCTTGTTTCACGACATGATGCACAAAAAAATCAAAGTTTATGTCGATGATATGATCGTAAAATCCCGAACAGAGAAGGAGCACATACAAGTCCTGAGAAAGTTTTTCTTAAGATTGAGAAAGTTTCAGCTAAAACTCAATCCGGCCAAATGTACCTTCGGAGCCAGGTCTGGAAAGTTGCTCGAATTCGTGGTTAGTGAAAAAGGGATTGAGATTGATCCAAACAAAGTCAAAGCCATACAAGAACTATCTCCGCTGCATACCCAGAAAGAGGTTTGAGGCTTTCTAGGAAGATTAAATTACATCGCTTGGTTCATCTCACAACTAACCGAGAAATATGACCCTGTTTTCCGCCTCCTCAAGAAACACAACCCAGTGGAATGGGATGAAGAATGCCAAAGGGCTTTCGACAAGGTCAAACAGTACTTATCCAACGCTCCGGTGCTGATGCCACCTAACCTCGATAGGCCATTGATACTGTACTTGGCAGTATTTGAGAATTCCATGGAATGTGTACTGGGTCAGCATGATGAGTCAGGAAGGAAAGAAAAAGTTATTTACTATCTTAGTAAAAAGTTCACTGAATGTGAGACAAGGTACCCACCGATAGAGAAGTTGTGTTGTACCCTTGTTTGGACAACCCGAAGGTTGAGGCAGTATATGTTGTATCATACTACTTGGCTCATCTCAAAACTGGACCCTTTAAAGTACATGATGGAGTCAACAACCTTGAATGGAAGGATGGCCTGATGGCAGATTCTGCTCTCTAAATTCGACATAGTTTATGTGAACCAGAAAGTAGTGAAAGGGAGTGCAATAGCAGATTTTCTGGCCAGTAGAGCTTTGGAAGACTAGGAGCCTTTGAACTTTGATTTCCCGAATGAAGACCTGATGTGTGTTGCGACCATTGAAGAAGGTGCTCCGGAAGAACTTCCCTGGAAACTAAACTTCTATGAGACATCAAATGCCATGGGTAATGGAATCGGGGCAGTCTTGGTATCCCCAAACGGAGATCATTATCCATTCACTAGTAAATTGGATTTTGATTGTACGAATAACATGGCAGAATACAAAGCGTGCATCATGGGTATTCGTGTAGCCATAGAGTGCAAGATTAAAGTGCTAGAGGTGTATGGAGATTCTACGCTAGTGATTTATCAACTCAAGGGAGAATAGGAGACCAGAGATCCCAAGTTGATCGATTATCAAAAACTGGTCCTTGAATTGGTTAAAGAGTTCGATGACATTATCTTCCACTACCTTCCATGGGACGAAAATCAGATGGCCGATGCTTTGGCCACCTTAGCTTCCATGATCAAGGTGAACAAACAAGAAGATGCCAAACCCATCCAGATGAGCATTTATGAAACTCCGGCTCACTGTTACAATATTGAAGAGGATGAAGAAAAAGATGATCACCCTTGGTATCACGATATATTGCAATACGTGAAGAATCATGAGTACCCGGACCAGGCAAGCGAGAATGACAAAAGAATGCTGAGACGGTTGGCCATCGACTATGTCTTAGATGGGGAGATCCTATACAAAAGAAGAAAGGATCAAGTGCTATTAAGATGCGTAGACGCTGTAGAGGCTAAGAAAATCTTGGAAGAAGTCCATAAAGGCGTATGTGGGACACATGCTAATGGCTTTACAATGGCTAGGCAAATTATAAGATTCGGGTATTATTGGTCCACTATGGAAGGAGACTGTGTCAATTACGCCAAGAGATGTCATAAATGCCAAATCTACGGAGACAAAATTCATGTGCCTCCTTCACCGCTGCATGCCATGACTTCCCCATGGCATTTCTCTATGTGGGGCATGGATGTGATTGGACCAATATCGCTGAAAGCTTCCAATGGGCATCGGTTTATATTTATGGTTATCGACTATTTCACCAAATGGGTAGAAGCCACTTCATATGCCAATGTTACAAAGTCGGTAGTGAGTAAATTCCTGAAAAAAAAAGATCATATGTCGATATGGGATGCCGGAGAGGATCATATATGACAATGCATTAAACTTGAACAATAGTACGATAGTGGAAGTCTGCAGCCAATTCAAGATCAGACACCACAACTCGTCACCATACCGCCCGAAAATGAATGGGGCAGTGGAAGCGGCCAATAAAAACATTAAGAAGATTGTGGGGAAGATGACTGAGACCTACAAAGATTGGCATGAGAAGTTACCATTTGCCCTATTTGCTTATCGAACATCAATCAGAACCTCTACTGGGGCAACGCCTTTCTCTTTGGTTTAAGAAATAGAAGAGGTGTTGCCGATCGAAGTCGAGATCCTATCCCTTCGAGTGTTGTCGGAGTTAAAGTTAGATGAAGCAGAGTGGATCTAGTCTCGATATGATCAATTGAACTTGATTGAAGAAAAGACGCTAAGAGCTATCCGTCATGGCCAGATGTACCAAAAACGAATGATGCGAGCCTATGATAAAAAGGTTCTCCCGAGGGAATTCCATGAGGGGGACCTGGTTTTGAAAAATATCCTTCCCATACAGAAGGATTTTAGAGGAAAATGGATACCTAATTAGGAGGGGCCTTACGTGGTGAAGAAAGCTTTCTCCGGAGGAGCGTTGATTCTAGCCGAGATGGATGGTAAAAACTTGCCCAATCCTATGGATTCAGATTCTGTCAAGAAGTATTTTACTAAAGTGGGAAAGGCCAAGGTGAAAACCCGCAAAGGGCCATTTAAAAAAAAATTCGTAAAAGGCACTTTGAGACCAAAGGGGTTTTTGAGTTGAAAACCCGAAAACGGGCAGCTCAAATTTTGAACATAGGGCATGTGGTAGTCTTGTCCTCCCAAAATCAACAAGAGGGAAGAACAGTACATCTTGGAGCATCGAAAAAGTACGCGGGATCTCCTAAACACACATTTAGTTCGAAAGAGCCTTTGAGAAATTGGAATAATGAAGCTCGTGCTGCGATATCTGGGGCACATTTTTTCTCATTTTATTTTGTGCCTTAGCAGATTTGCTATCCTGTTTAATGTATTGATTTCGAGTTTTGCTCAATAAAATTCCATCTTGTCCATTATGATAGTCTCTTTCGAGCATTTTTTCGAAATCACAATTTTTAGACTTATAATATTCACACAAAAGAAGTTATGCACATTACTCTGGAAGGTCTCTAAATAGTACAAGGACCTGAAACAGGACCACTAGTCAGGACTAACCAGGTTCAAAAGTTGGAAGTATTGGAAAAAGAATAGTCCAAATTATGACCACTTCTTCAAATTCTCTGTTAAAGATAATGGCTAAGCAAGAAGACGCGATAGCACATCAATGATAGAACCCGGATGTACTATGAGTAATGATACCTTAAGCTTTTTTTTTTAAATCACTCTCATAACATTTCTATATTCAGAATCATTCATCTAGTTAGAAGCATTTAACTTATTTTGACCATGGCATCCTAATTATTTGGCACAAGCATAGATACAGGAAACCAATTGTACAAATCATGTCCTCAGAAGACGGTGTAGCAACATTGGTGAATTCTACAGATCTTGTCTCCCTGAAGTTGCAGCAGAGCAGATCGAAGACAGCAAATCTAGTCTTCCTGAAGTTGCAATAAAGTAGATTTAAGCCATCATCCTAGCTCCCTAAAGTTGTAGTGGAGTAGGCTGAAGATTGTAGATCTTGTTTCCCTGAAGTTGCAGTGGAGCAGATCGAAAATGGTGAATCTTGTCTTCTTGAAGTTGCAGTGAAGCAGATTTAAGCCACCATCCTATCTCTCTAAACTTGTAGCAGAGTAAGCTGAATATTACAGATCTCGTCTCCACTCGAGCAGATCGAAGAAAACAAGCCTTAACCCCCTAAGTAGTAGGGTAACAGGATGAAGATTGCAGATCTTGCCTCCCTGAAGTTGCAGTGGAGCAGATCGAAGTCACAATCCTAATCTCTCTGAAGTTACAGTAGAGCAGGATAAAAATACACGAACCATATCTCCCTGGAGTTACAGTGAAGTAAATTGGAGGTACAATTCCAATATCCCTGAAGTTGCAGAGAATCGGAACAAAGCTACCTCAAAGAAGAAGAGCTTCAAATAAATCATGATTTGGCGAGGCCGGGTAAATTCGTCCTCTTTGAAGTCTTTGCTCTATTCTCGTTACACGACAATGAGCAAAGAGGGGCATCTGTAAATAGGCCAATTTGCCCGGGCCCGAAGAAGAACCCAAAATACAAAATAATAATAAACAAAAAATTAACAGTCCATTAATTAAATGTCCATTTACAAGTCAAAGCCCAAATAAACACAGACCCTAAAACCAAACCCTATACAAGCCCAAATACAGCGGCCCAATACCAAAAATGAGCCCGATAGGCCTAGAAAATTAAAACTCTAGAACCCTAGGGTTCTCTCCCTTCTGCAGCAAGCCTCCGGTAACAAACGCGCTCCGTGCAAATCCAACAACCAATCCAAGCCAGACAAAGACTGCACCGTGCAACGACAGACACCTATATCTGCAAAAAAAAAAAAAGCAACAGCAATAACAAAAGCTAATACGAAAGCAAAGAAAGAATATATTGTATTTTCTTTATTTATTTTTATCATTTGATCTCTTAGGCTATAAAGCCAAAGTTTTGCTCATTGTAATTTTTTACGAACGCACAAAAACAGACACCATTCGCATATTGAATACAAATAAAAAGCAAAGAAAGGTGATTTTCGAGGGATTCATTTATCTTCTTTTTTGAATCTGTTCCTTTTCTTCCTGGTTTTGTGCATATACCCTTGAGCATAAAAAGATAAAACGAATAGAGAAGAGTTTACCTTGTGAGCCGGCCATCGTTTCCCTCTCACTTCATTGAAATCGAAGTCTGAATGGAGTCTCAAGGCCGAAAACCACTCCTTTGGAGTCCGAGAGCATTAATCGCCATTCGTGGTGGCGCATTAGCGCCGAGAGGAGCACTTGGGGCTCGACTGGGCAACAAAAAAGGGGGGCTAGGGTTTGGCCGAGTAACTCGGTTTTATCCCTTTAAAGGGTCAAATATGACGCCGTTTCAAGCCTGTTTCAGTGGCTCAAAAATGACGTCATCTAGTAAGAGCCCCGACCCGATCCGGTTTGCTACCCTCAGGACCCGCGTGTTTTTCCGGTGATGGGGTATTTGCGATATAAGTCCCTCCTCTTTTGCTCCGCGTTTTAATCAGCTCCTATTTGTATTTCTTTTTTTTTTTTTATTTTTCCCTATAATTTTCGTGCGATTGCACTTTGGTCCGAGCTTCAACGCTGCGTTTTGGGGTCTTGATTATTTCATTTGGCCTAGCAGATTCGCATTTATCTTCTTAGCTAGTCCTTCCTTTTTATTTTAATAGTTTATTTTATTTAAATTATCCTCCTTATTTTAATGTGATTTCAATTTTCTTTTTAGATCCATTTCATGTTATTTTTATTTCATTCGTGTTTATTCATTTGTGTTAATCGTATCATTTGTATCGAGTTATTTATTTACTATAATTTTGGTAATCCTATTTTCTCACTTTGTATGCTATTTTTTTATATATAAATGTTCTTTATATATATACACACTATTATATAGATATATATATCGTACTTTATAATAAAGTTAATTTTATTTCATGCATACTATTAATGTCATATTATTTTATACATATAATCCCTTTCAAATTTATTCTTGTATTTCATTATATAGTCCTACATAATACATCTTTTAAATTATTATTACGTAAGTATATATATTTATTGATACCTATATTTGATCTATATATATTATTAAATCTATGTATTTTATACATATAGTTTTCTTTATATATATATAAGCATGTTCTTAAATTTATTATATAATTTATTAATAAATTAATTTAAGCTCGTATGTATTTCTATGTTTTTACAAATAATCATTTTTTAAAAAAAAGTTATTAATGTATGTATGTTTTGTAAACCTATTATGTATATTATATCTTGTCATGTATTTTATTATTCTTTTATATTATATATCACTCAAGTTATCATGTACCCTATCATCTTTTAAATGAATTTGTGTTTAAAATATTTTGCATATGATTTGATTCAAACTTTTATTCTATAATATCTATTTCAAAATTATATATCCCTAGCTTTTATGTTAATTTGTCAACCTATATTATGTGTCCATTTATTCGTTATTATTTTAAAACCGTTTTATAGCACATTGGCTTCTAATTGCTATGTTTTTTTTATATCTTGCATTGGTTATTCTACATCATGCTATGTATATTATTGTGGCATATTATTGTGTGTATTGTTTTGGTTGTATCGAATTGTTATATTGTTATTTTCATCATTGTATTATTATATCAATTGTTTCCCATGCGTGATTGTAATCGGATTATATTTTTAGGTTAGTTATACTTAATGTTTTATTTGTTAATTGATTGTATCTCATGTGAATATTATCCCACATCATCGTTTCCCACTCGGTTTATGAAATTTGGTTTTATAAGGTCCAAATCTTTAAGATCGATTCCATTTTATTTCAAGTCGCATTAATGCGTTTTAAGCTATTTTTGCAATTATTCATTTAAAAATTCTTTAAAACGAAGGCGATGTTCGATATTTGACAATTCTCGGAATCGTGCCCTAACGTGCTGGGTTGCAATTTCTCGTTTGCTCAAAATAATCAAATGTCCCTTTAGAATTTCATTCATGTTTCCTAAAAACTCTTTGAAACGAAGGCGATGTTCGATATTTGGCAATTCGCGGAATCGTGCCCTAACGTGCTGGGCTGTAATTTCTCGTTTGCTCAAAATAATTGAATGTCCCTTTAGAATTTCATTCATGTTTCCTAAAAACTCTTTGAAACGAAGGAAATGTTCAATGTTTGGTGATTCGAGAATTGTGCCCTATCGTGCTGGGTTGCGATTTTTCATTTGTTCAAAATAATCGAAGATTCCTTTGAAATTTCACTCAAGGTAATATTCGATGTTTGGTAATTCAGGGAATCGTGCCCTATCGTGCTGGGTTACGGTTTCCTGTTTGTCCAAAATAATCGAAGATTCCTTTAGAATTTCACTCATGCTCTCTAAATTCTAAAATAAGGCAATGTCTAATATCTAGAAATTCGAGGAGTCGTGCCCTACTGTGCTGGGTTTCGATTTTCTCGTTGGACTAAATAATTGGGCATCCTTTTGCGGTTTTCAACATATAAATTTTTGGAAGTCAAAATTTATCATGTTTTCAAGGGTATAAAGGATCATGTCCTATCGTGCTGGATGTGATGCTATATTCCTCTGAAACAAGAGGATTTTGATGACCAACTCGGGTTATTCAAATGTTATTAAAAGGGACCACATTTCAAAAACATTTTTAAATCTCAGACATAAGGACAGTATCTAATTGATTTGGTACCAATTTTGGGTGTAATGAGAGTGCTAATCCTTCCTCATATGTAACCGACTCCCGAACCCGTTTTCTCAAATTTCGAAGACCAAAATCGTTGTTTTAGTAAGCCAAAATGTTTTATTAAAATGACCAAACTTATTGGGTGATCCAATTACACCTAAACAAAAAAGATTGGTGGCAACTCCATTTCCATTTTTTCAAAAAGTCGATCCCCCGTTTTTCATTAAATTTTAATTTTTTTTAAATGGTTTCGACAGTCAAAGAAGTGTCAGAAAAGTTTTGATCAGTTGAAAACCCTTTTAACTGAAGCTCTAATACTAGTTCAGCCAGAATCGGGTAAAGAATTTGTTATTTATAGTGATGGATCTTTAAATGGTTTGGGTTGTGTTTTGATATAGGAAGGCAGAGTTATAGCTTATGCCTCGAGACAGTTGAAGCCACATGAAAGAAACTATCTGACACACGACTTAGAATTGGCAGCAATTGTGTTTGCATTAAAGATATGGTGCCACTATTTGTTCGGTGAAAAATGTCATGTTTACTCTGATCACAAAAGCCTGAAATAATTGATGACTCAGAAAGATCTGAATTTGAGACAATGTCGATGGTAAGAATTGCTAAAAGACTATGAGCTTGTGATTGATTATCACCTAGGAAAGGATAATGTTGTTGCTGATGCTTTAAGCTGGAAATCACTGTTTGCTTTGCGTGCAATGAATACGCATATGACTATGTCTGATGATGGTTCAATTATAACTGAATTGAAAGCTAGATCATTATTTGTTCGACAAATATGTGATGCATAGAAGGCTGATAATGAATTATTAGCAAAATGAGTTCAGTGTGAGACAGATGCTGATTCAGAATTCAAAGTTGATGCTGATAATTGCTTAAGATTTAGAAACTAGATATGTGTCCCGCAAAACGTAGAGTTAGTTCAGATGATTATGAATGAAGCTCACAACAGTCAGTTATCGGTTCACCCAGATAGTACAAAGATGTATAAATTGAAGTTAGAATAGAGTCATATTGTAACGCCCCAAAAATTGGGCTTAGAAATATTGGGTTTGTAGTTCGAGTTCGGGTAGAAGACAGCCCAAATAAATGGGATGATTTAATTTAGTATGTTTAGTTAGTAATTAAAGAAATTGCAAAGGGTTTATAGCACGGGAAAAGTCCTGGGCTCGACCGAAGGCTCTGGCAAAAATTTGAGCATTTTTTTTCCTAAAGGGATCTGGGCAGTAGGCCTTATAAGTGATTTGGGCTAAGTTTTAGCACAAACAAGCACTGCCCGATGGCTAAGCACGCTAGGAGGGCATGGGAGGTGCACAGGTTCAAGGCAATGGCGCAAATGGTTGTTTTTTTTTAGTATTCAGGTTGCGGTTAAAATAGGGGTTAAGAGGAGTTGCGAGCATAATCCAGCACAAGGAGTGCCTGTGGCGCGATGGCGGCGACATCTTTGAGCGCAGCGTAAAGGCGTGGTTTGAGTCCTTGCGGGTGAATTCATTTTGTTTTTTAAAGCGGGCGAATCAAAGCAGTAAGGGTTATAAATTATTATGGCGATTATATCGAAAACAAGGTTGCGTCCCAGTGGCCAGCAGCGTGGGGGTGTGTCTGGAGGACCCAGGTTCGAGCTGCTGTACGCGTGAAGGACTCTCTTTTTGCTGCATGCGTGAGGGAGAGTAGTAGAGTTGGACCAAAACTCTTATTAGTAGGATGATGAAGCGGTGGATAAGGCTGTTGATCGGTTAGGAGTTTGAATGAAATTCAAACATTGAATTTGGCCAAGAATCAAGGAGCAAAACATGGAATTTAAATCAGGAAAGAATTGTGCCGAAATTTTTCTTTTAATTTTGGGCTTTTATGAGTTGTTTCCTTCTTGTTCATCTCTTCTTCATCAAGAATCGAACCTATCTTCTTCTACTCTTCTCTTCTCTTTTCACTCATCTTTTCTCTCGATTAAAGATAGCCTATTACTCTTAAAAGTCTAAACCCGAATGTCCTTGGAAGATGATTGTTCCTCTTGGCTAAATCTTTTACCCTCTTTATTCCAATCTTTCAAGAGCCGAAAACCCTCAACTCTCTCATCCATTACCGATTATTTCCTCTTCTTCATAAAACTTTTTTTCATCTCTTTTATATTAAAGCCGAACCTTAACCTCTCATCTGCCGATAATCTCTTCTATTTTGGTAACCCATTCTTCTATTTTCTTCTTAAACCGAATTAAGCATACCTCAGAATAGGTTCTAGAAGCCGAATCATTAGATCTATTCTCTACTCATATTTTGGGGATTTGATCTACATAGGATTGGGAATAGGAAGGTATGTGGGAATGTTTCTAGCAAGTGAATCTTCGGTAAGTGCTCAGATCTCATCTCTCTGTTCATTATTTCGGGAATTAAGAAAAAGCCAAAAACCCCTATTCACATAGGGTGGCTATCGAATAAGACTAAAAGGTTATTGGTTTTGTTTATTGTTCTGTTATGAGTAAGGTGGAATAAAGGCTGTCGATCAAGGAGCAGTGCGAAGCGAGGACATCGAAACTACTAGATCTAGACTTAGTCATTATTTGCGACAAAGGATGGGTACATGGTAGATTTTGGCAAGCGATCATCGTAAAACAGGTGTGTAAACGACACCCACTAGTAGACTAGATCGGCAAAAACCGAAAAGCTAAAATGCCGAAAAGTCGGCATTTCGAGAACTTGCGAGCGTGCGAGCGCTCGTGGGATTGTTTGTATTTATAATTTTGGTATCTTCAACGGTAAGATTGCAAAGTGCGCAATTTCGTGCACCTCGGTGAATTTGGGCTTCGATAGGCCGAAATTGGGTAATGGGCTAACGGGCCCATTTCGGTAAAAACGTCTGGTAAGTATTCTAGAGACGCGTTAATAACTGTAATGAGAATGAAACCCTAAAAATACTGATAAAATTACTGAAATACCTCTGCAAGGTAGAATTACCAGAATACCCCTAAAGGGATAAGTTTACCATTACGCCCCTCGAGGGTAAATAACTGTTCTTACGCTATAATCTAACTGCCTTTCTGAAGCATGCCTTGTTAATTATATATTCTCTGCATACATGTCATACTACATGGGGTTGGGTTTTGTTATGGAGGAAGAACCCGTTCTGGTGGCTGTGCCACATATTCTGATATAACCAGCTTTGCTGCAGATTATAGTTAGTGTCGCAACCGGTGCTAACACTGTAAGTGTAGGGATGGCGTAGGTGATTTATTCCCCACAAGAAGTGTAGGGATGGACGGTGGCAAGTGCAGGGTTGGATGGGGTTATCATGCATTAATCATATGAGACTATTTTGTTATGGGCCAACTGTATTGAAATGGGCCCAACTGTGTTAATATGGGCAAGGCCCAATATATCTCGACTTGTAATAGGGCTACGACCCAGATTAATATTGATATGGGCTAAAGCCCAGTTAACTCTGATTTCTGAATAGGGCTTAGGCCTAGTAAAGCTTGAACTAATTTGGGCTCTGGTTGGGATACTTTACACACTGAGTTTTCCAAACTCACCCATTTCTTTTTACCCTTGCAGGTGAGCCTTAAACTGGGGACTTGGAGCTGGAGGGATTCAGTGTGGCCATGTGGACTGCTTAAAATAAGTGTTTATACCTTCACTTTTATTTTAGATTATTTCCTTTTTGTTTTTGGGTTTTTAAATTGTAATAAGGTCGCTCCTAAGTTTTATTAAATTTCTTTATTAATACTCGTTTGAAACTGATAGAATTAGGCTGAGTGATTTTTTGTAAAACTAAACAACATTTTTTAAACGAAACACTCGTAACAAATGGATATCAAAATGATGAACATGATTTAGTAAATAGGATGCTCACAAATTAACCGGAAGTTTTCTAATCAACTTAAATAACGTTTTCGCAAACCACACCTTAATAGCAGTAACTAAGGAACGTGACTAAACTTTTGTTGATGTGACACACCAGATTTGGCCATAAACGTCTAGGCTGGGTTTGGGGTGTTACACATATCTACCCTCAGTAAGCCTAGTCGAGGGTTGGAACACACACAGAGTTGTGATTACAATTAAATTGGCCTAAAACCAAAGTTTGGCGAGATAGGGCCACACACCCTTGTACTTTGGCCGTGAGGAGCAATCCAACCGTGTGGGGGTCCAAATGCCCATGTGAAGGGTTGTACACGGCTCTGTGAGAGAGGCACATGCCCATATGAGGCGGAGGCATGGCCGTGTGAACAGGCCATGTAACTCACAGTCCAAAATTGCTAAAATAAGGTGCAGGAAGACACGACCGTGTGAGGGTCTCACAAGCCAGTGTGCCAACTAGACATGGCCGTGTGTTCTGAAACACACGCCCGTGTGGGATCCCTAAATCCCCAAATCAACTACACGATCATGTGACAAGACCGTGTGACACTAAATCTTTGAAACCCTAATTCCCAAACCCACATGCCCGTGTGCACGAAGGACACGGCCGTGTTAATTTTGACAAAATCCCCAAATCGGCCACACAGCCGTGTGGCACCCAATATGTCTCAGAACCCTAGTTTTCAAATCCACACGGCCGTCTGCCACGGCACACACCCATTTGACCGTCGGAAAGGTCACAAAACCATTCTGAAAATAACCCAAAACCATCATCTAAGCCACCAAAACCATCCCTAATCTTTACCCTATCAAAAATAGATCAGAAGTGGTGGTTTCTCCTTACTTCCCATGTCTAGAACCCAAAAACCTTTAGGTAACACATAAACAAGATATGTCGAAAGAAAAATTTTGTAAAAACGATAATGAAAAGACAAGGTTTCTAATCCCACACCTGTTTGAATGACGAGGAAAATGGCAAAGGCATGACAATCTAAAATCCGCAGGCAAAATGTTTCAAAAGTGATCAAAATAACCCTAAAAAGAAAAAGTAACAGAGAACAAAAAGAAAAAGATACCCGGAATAGAACGTGTAACCCGTAAAAATAAAAAATATTAATAATAAACCCAAATCAAGTAAGTTAAAAAGAAAGTACAAATATTAAACTAAACAAAATAATACTAAATAATTATTTAAAACATACTAAAGTAAAATCGTTTCCTAGAATGCTCACAAAAGGACTCGAACACACGACCTCCAACACTCCCCTTAGCCACCAGACCAGCAGGCCCATTCTTGACACTGAAACACACAGCTATACACAAATGTGCAACCTCCTCACTGTCCCTATGCTCAAAACCCAAAAATTCTAGGCCCAGAATCCGGGGCTTTACAAATGAGGCTATGGACATTGATTCGGTGATAAGTGTGGTACACAATACTAGCTCAAGGGTTATGCGCATTACTTTTACTAGCGAGGAGGAGGGCAATAGTGCACAATTGGAGCGACGTAGTAAGAGAAGGGCATACCCTATTGATCCTATTGCTACTATGGTTGGAACTCCAAGTTTTCTAGTGGTGAGCTTATAGCCTATTCCCCTTATTAGCTCATCGATTGCCATTGATGAGGATACCCTTCCACCTATCTTTCGTGTCTCTCATTATGTACCTGTTGTTGAAGAAGAACCAGTTGGAAGTAATAGAGGTTTATTTCCGTGATGTGCGGAGATTTGAGTGCGTAAGAGTACCCCTATAATCATGTTGATGCGTCCCTCGAATAGTAGACTCTTGTACCAAAAGCTGCGAGGTTAAGCAATGCGCGAACACCTTCAGCATCAAGCCTTTCCTCATCTTTGTAATTCTAGATTTCTGAAGTTAATATGGTCGGGTTAAAATATGATGAGGCTCGTCAAAGTGAGCTTGTTGAGACTAAGGCAAAACTGGCAAGATTCTCGAGCTGTATCTTAAGACGAGAGAGGAAAATGAGGTCATTAATAAACAGAATAGGGACTTCATAGAATGTCTGGCTATTGCTGAAGTCAATAAACATTCTCCATTTTGTATTTGCTTTCTTCACCATTACTACATTCAAAACTCAATCTAGATATTCTACTTCTCTGATGAATCCTACTGATAACAGTTCACAATATTCAAATATCCGATTCATGTATTGGTAAATCTACAAGTATTTGTAATTTATGATAGTGCCATCCCTCACAACTTTGTATTGCAGATTTGCGAGCGCCTTCTTGTCTTGGTTGTCATGTTCTCCTTGGAGTGTGATAATTATTGGAGTTATCCAGGTCGTCTCCTGGTCCAGGCATAGTACTCAAGGTCTCCCTGTGCTTGAGTACAATATTTCCTCTTTGTTCGATGACAATGGATAATGATAACTTAGATAAATCATCGGCACTTGTGTTGTCTCTTCTCGAGAGCTATTTAATTTGATCTTTGTCAAACCCCTCGAGCAATTGATTTTTCATTGCATGATATCTTTTTAGCACTGTTTCTTTTATGTCGTATTCACCGTTCATCTGTTTTGCCACCAACTACAAATTTGTGTGGCCAATTAGGTCATTTGATCTTAGTTGGCACGCTAGTTGCAGTCCTGGTATCAAAGCTTCATATTCAGTGATGTTATTGGACATTTGAAACCCCAATGATAATTTGTATTGTCATTCGATGCCACTAGGATTGATTATTAATGCACTTGTTCCTGATCCTACTTTGGTTGAGGAACCATCAACATAAACTAGACAACTTTTTGAATTATCAGTTGCATGTGCATCTTTTGGAGGTGGGTTAGCTACTAAATGGCGTACAATAAGAGGAAAAATATCTCAGTATGAAATATGATAGAAAATATAGAACATATCATGTTTCATCATAAAATATAACATATCAAAGTGTCAATTTTCATCGATATTCATGTAACATATAAGTTTTATATGATATTGATTATCTAACATTTCAAATTACAAATTATATTACCTGTCATGTCAATAGTTTTTTTTAAGGAACACTCCACTATGAAATCAACTAACACCTGTCATTTTATCACCGTTCGTGAAGTGAAGTCTATCTCGAATTCGGTTAGCTCAATACTTCACTTCGTTAGCCTTCCTAAAGTGTCTATCTTATATAATACTTCCTTCATGGACTGATTGGAAACAACGATGACTAGGTGAGCTTGGAAGTACGGTCGCAATTTGAAAACTACTACTATCAAAGCATAAATGCACTTTTCTATCTTTGAATATCTCAGGTTCCCATTTTGGAGTACCTTGTTGATGTAGTATACTAGGAAATGGTGGTCACCATCCGACTTAACAGGTATTGCTATGACTATCTCCTCCGGGGTAGCCAAATACAGGTAGAGGGTTTCTCATACTCGGGGTGACTTCAAAAGTGGAGGAGAGGTGAGATATAGTTTTAATTCCTCAAAGGTTACCTAACATTCTTTGATCTATGAGAAGGTGGTTTTCTTTGAAGAAAGGGAGACACTTGTCTGCTATCCTGGAAATGAATCTGTTGAGTGTCACCACTCTATTTGTGAAGCGTTATATGTCTTTTGTAGTTTGTGAGTGAGATATTTCTATGATCAGTTGGATCTTCTCTAGGTTCGCCTCTATCCCCCTTTCTAAAATCATAAAGCCTAAAAACTGCAAATGTCTCTAACAGGCATCACACATTCTCAAGATTCAGCTTCATGTTATAAACCCTTAAGACTGCAAATGTCTCTAACAGGCATCGCACATTCTCCCCTATTGACTCACTTTTTACTAACATGTCATCTATATATACCTTGAGCCCACGACCTATCTGGTTTTTGAATTTTCTATTTACCAATCCCTGATAGGTCACTCCCACGTTATTGAGGTAAAAGGGCATAACTTGATAGAAAAAGAGTCTTTCTTACGTGATGAATGTCATCTTTTCTTAGTCGTTATTATCCAAAAGAATTTTATTATAACCCGAGAAAGCATCCATGAAGTTCATGAACCTGTGAACTGTAGAAGTGTTAACTAAATGGTGAATTGAAGGTAAGGGAAAACTATCCTTAGGGCACACTTTGTTAAGGTTGGTGAAGTCAATACACATTCTTCTTTTGTCGTTTTCTTTTTTCACCAGTACTACATTCAAAACTCAATCTAGATATTCTATTTCTCTAATAAATCCTACTAATAACAGCTTGACTATCTCCTACCTCACTACCTCCACCACTTATGGCACAAACTTTCTTCTCTTCTACCTTACTGGCTTCACCTCTAAGAGCATATTCAACTTGTGCACATTTACTTAGGGGTCCACACTCGACATATCTGCTGCAGACAATGAAAAAAATTTTGAATTTTTTCTCAAACATCAGGTCAGTAAACTCTTTTCTTCTTCTTTCAATATTGAGGAAATTTTGATAGTTCTTTCCTTATTATCGTAAAATACCTGCAAAGTCTTAGTATGCTCCGCAAACTTAAGTTTTTTGCTCCTATGCTCCTCCCTTACGTCTAAACTATCTAAATCTATAACCTAACTTACCAATTCGATTTCATACGAACTTTGCACTTCAGCTACAGGTTCTCGCGCTTGCTTGACAGACAACATATGGCACTATCATCCTGTTCACTGATCCGACTGCAAGAATCTAACCCAGTCCTTGTCAAAAACTTGATTTTCATACAGAATGTTACGACTACCATATTTTCCATCCTCATTATCTGTAGCCTGAAGATGGCATTGTATGCCATTGGGTGGTTTACCACGTGGAACTAAACATACTTCGTGGTTGTATGCTCACCATGCCCTAAGGTGACTGACTAAGTGATTGAGCATTTCACCTCAATGGGATAGTTCACAAAACCGTATAACGAACTGGCCTTAGACAACGACTATTCTTTTAACCCAATATTCCTATACGCATCCCAAGACAACACTTCTACTGCGCTCCCATTGTTCACGAGTATTCTCTTAACCTTAAAACCCGCAACTGTCACTGAGATAACATCGGATCGTTACCTTCTTTATCACGGACAGGTTCCTTGTCATCACCACTAAACTCAACGCTTCATTTTTCCTATTGTTGTACCTCTTGGGAGCACTAATTGATATCACAGTTCTCATATGTGCCATTCTCTTTATATTAAACCTGCCCAATCTTTGTCCGAACCTACAGTCACATGGATGGTACCTCTAACTTTTTTCTTACCCTTGGGACCACTACACGAGCTCTGACTCTACTAGGGACTACTCTTTTCTACTAACTCCGAGAGCTCACCATTTTAGACTGCCTCCTCTACAGTATTTTAGTGTGAAACAATCCTTAGTCTTATGCCCCATGTCGTCGTGGAAGACATATTTGTCCCTTGAGTTCAACCTTCTCCTAATTGAGTTCAACCTTCTCCTAATGCTCCTCATTGGAGATGGCTTGGTTAAGATGTTAAGGCTCTTGACTTGTTTAAGAATGTAGGTATAGGTAGCATTTAAGAGGGTGTGGGCCTTAAACTTTCCTTGACAAACATATCTTCTGGTGTGGTCTTGCTGAGGTCTCTGGTGAGCCTTGAGTGTATCACCTTAGGTTTGATTCCTCTGTGACCTATTGTTTCTTACTTGTAGTGATTGGCTAGAGGGCCTTGTCTGTTGCAAGGACCCTCCTTGTTTCTGAACTATCTATCTTCCATTTGAAAGGTGGCGCGTGATGCTCGTTTGATCTCTTCTTCTTCTGTGAACTTATAGGCTCACTCATACAAGTTGGCCAGACTCTACGATCTATTATCTATGGAGGAGTACTATACGTGGTCGTTCTATACCCTCATGATGAATGCATCCATGGACCATTAGTCCTCCAAGTTTTTCGTGTTTAGAGTTGTTACATGAAACCTTTTCACGTAATCCTAGAGGGACTCGCCCTCCCTTTGTTTCACAGACATGAGCCCTATGGGCTTGTTCATGATTGCTCTGTAAGCTTTGAATCTATCCAGAAACATTTGTCTCAATTGTGAGAAGTTTTGAACTAAACCTTATGCAAAGGATAGCTATCAATCATTGGCGCTCACTTTGAGCGTTGTGGAAAAGGCTTTTGCACTTCGTTGCATATGACATTCCTAGCATATTCATGTAGTCATTGTACTGCATCAAATGAGCTCGCAGGTCCCTTCTTCCCTTAAACATATCTTTTGGGAACTTGAACTCATGTGGTAAGTTTACCGCAGGAATTTCAAGGGCCAATGGGTTATTGGAACAGAATAGTTAATCCATGTCCTGTGATTCAGGGTGTAACGCATGTATGTCTCTATGCAATTCATCCATTTTGTTTTGCCATTCTTTAATCTGCGTATCTGAGGCCTTGTCCTGTGTGTTTACATTATCTTGAAAACCTGAGTTGTCAGAATGTATTTTTTTCGCAGCTGTTTTTTCTACTTTAGTAGCTCCTGTTGGAAACCTTGTTGCTACTCAAAATGAGCCTCCTGAGTAGCCATCAATTCCTTTATAAATCTTATTTGCTTCTGAAGGGCTAGAAACTGTTGTGGGGGTTCTTCTTGGTTGGGAGGGAGTGGCAACCCTTGATTGGTAGAAATATTCAAGTCCAAAGGATCATATTCTCCCTGATAAACCATATTGCCGAGGTTTTTCGATTTATCGATGAACCATTCTGTAAATAAGTCTGTTTCATTGTGTTGGTCACCGAAACCTGATGCTCCAACCTATCATGATGAAGAGTTGAAGGGGAAATTTTCACTTGGGTGAGCCATTTGCTTCGAATACAGAAGGAAACTAACTTAAACTCAAAAAATATGGTGATCGTAAATTCGTCCACATTCACCGCACCAATTGTTGAGTAATATTTTCTCATGTGTTATTCATTGGAGTATTCGAGTATTTATACATGTTATAGATGCTATTAAAACTCATGATAGGACCTCCAGTACTAAGACCCCGCTATATTTTGTCTTGACTCTAATGCCTCTAGTACTGACATTCTCTATCCCTAGTACTAACATTCTCTGCGGACTCTAGGCTTACTGGACACGTTCTACGAAACATGTGGTCCTTTTTGTTCCTAGATCTGATGTTCTGAGTGAGCACGGTACCTGTTGGATATGTGTCTGGGTGACTACGCGCTCCTTGGGTATATGCGAACTGAGATTGTGATGAGTTGGATCTGCGAGCTCCTTAGGTATATATGAACTCACCTTGCTGTCCTCTCACAGTTCGTCTTGTACCTAATCTTCTAGTGGGACTTATCCAGGTCGTGGGTTAGTGATCTAAATCCTGTCTAGGACTTGAGTTGGTGATCACTGATGTATAACATTTTTAATATAAAAAAATCATTTAAATGATAAAAAGTTGTATATGGTTTCAATACAATAAACCTGTAGGGCCCAATTTTGGCCTGGGGCCCAAAAACCAAAAAATAAAACAAAATAAAACCAAAAATAAAAAAGTTCTACAGTCCCAATTACAACCTAGATCACTTGGCCCAATTTTACAAATGACCCAACAATAGAAATAGGCCCAAGGGGCCTAAAACTGAAAAATTCTCATCCTAAGGGTGAAAACCTTAGCTGCTAGGTGCCGCAACCCCTCATCCTCACCTCCATCGTAGCACCATATGACCACTGAGCTCCGTACTTTGTACCTGCGCACAAATGCAAAAAGGACAGCACAGCAAAGAGAAAAACAACAGCAAAGAAATTCTTTGTGTTTTTCTTTTTATTTTCGGCTATAAAAAGCCATAGAGATGATGCATTACGAGCCTTTTTTTTACGAATATACACGAACACAGAAAGGAAATCAATACAAAAAAGGAGAAAGAGCGATTAAAAAATCTGAAAGGTGTTTCCTTTTTCTTTTTTTGATTCTTTTATTTTCTCTTTTACTTCATTTTCTGCTTTATTTTTCATTGATAAAAGAATAATAAACAAAAAGAAACACAAATAGGGGAGGTCGAAACTACTTGGCCCTTCGCATTCCACCGTCGAAAGCAATTGAGGTCTGCCGATTCCGATGAAAATCGGCGATTAAGGGCTCGGGAAGTTAAAAAACCCAAAAAATGGGTCTTTTTGGTTTTCGGCCATCGCGGACAGCGGTACAGTCACCGGCGGCCGCCGCGGTGGTCAAGTGCCGGAGCCTAAGGCTGGCCATGGAGGGCCTTAAGGGAAAGAGAGAGCCTTTTTGCTATATTTTTTTTTGGAAGGAGGGTCAAAATGAAGTTTGAAATAAAAAATTTGATTTAAATAGCATATGGAAACAACGTCGTTTCATCTAGGCCATTTAAAGCCAAAACGGCGTCGTTTCACTAATAGCCCATCTGACCGATCAGACCCGCCAAGGGATCCGCGTGTTTTCACGTTGATGGGATTATTGCGCTTCAAGTCCCTCCGCTTTCTTGCGATTTTCAATCAAATCCTTTTCTTTTCTTTTCTTTTACTTTTTAATTTTGCCCCATGACTTTTACCCTTGATTCACTTAGATCCGCTTTGAAATGCTGCGTTTTGAGGGCTTGGGATTTTTTCTCAGTCAGTCCCTCTCCGTTTTGCGTGCGTTCTATTTGGGCCCTATTTCCTTTCTCTTTTTTAAATTCGCCCCTTTACTTTTATTCCATTTTTAAGTCAATCCTTGACCTTTTACTTTAAATTGTTTTATTATAAATTATATTTAATTATTTTATATATTATCTATTTTAAGTTTTTCTATATATGATTTATTTAAAATTGCTTAACATATTATTTATTAAATATTTTTCATATATTTTAAACTATTTTATATATTATCTATTTTAATTCTTTTATAAGTTATTTAGTCTATCTTGTTTCATATGTTAACCGCTTTTAAATTCTTTTTACTATTCATTGTAAACCTTTTTATTATTATTTTTTTAGATTTCATATTTTATTGAACCGTTTTATATATATATTTATATATTCTCTATTTTAAATTTATTTTTCACATATTGTTTATTTTAAACTTTTTATATGTTCGTTTAAATTGTTTTACAAATTATTTATTTTACGTTGCTCTATATATTATTTTATTGTTTTGTATATTAATGATTTTAAATTGTTTTATATCATGTATTTCATTTTCTTCATTTTTTGATGTTAGTATTTAAATAGTGTATGTTGTAAGATCATTGCTATTGTGTGTATTTTGATTTGTATATTTTTATTTTTATATCATTGTTATTCATTTGTGTAATATTGTACTGCAAATTATTATTCCATGCTTGCAATTATGTTTTTATTTCTTGTTATTGCATTGTGATTATAATTCCAACTTTTATCCAACATCGATTAACTTTTATCCTTAAGCAAACCAAACAAATTTATTTTGAGTCGGTTTTATAATCGCTTACTTGAAAGCTTCTCAAAACAATGCAATATTTCGTGTTTAGAAATTCGAGAAATTGTGACCTAACGTGCTAGGTTTCGATTTTCCATTGATCAAATAACCAAATATCCTTTTAAAATTTTAATGCATGAGTTTTGGAAATCATGAGATAATCTTGGTATTGAGGGTTTGAAATGTTGTATCCTAACGTGTTGGATATGATATTTTATCCCTTCGAAATAAGAAAATCTCAATATCCAATTCGAGTTATATAAACATTATTTAAAAGAATTGTATTTTAATTTTTTTTTCAAATCGTCAACATTAGGACATTAATTAATCAACACGGTACCAATTTTGGGCGTTACGAGGTGCTAATCCTGCTTCGTGTGTAACCGACTCCTGAACCCGTTTTCTTGAATTTCGTAGGCCAAAATCAATATTTTCATAAAATAAAATGTTTATAGGTGATCCGATCACACCTAAACAAAAAGGATTGATGGCAACTCCATTTTCATTTTTAAAGTCGATCCCCTTTTTTTTTCAAATATAAAAAAGGGTTTCGACAGCTTGGCGACTCCACTGGGGACAAATAAGAGAGTAAAGCCATAAAATTTGTTATTTTCTGTTTTTTTGTCGAAAATTGAAAATTTGATTTGAAAATCATGATTCTTTTGTTGCATTTGTTTGTGATCCTTATGATTGTTGTGGTTTGAGTCTCGTAGAATACTCTTGCATTGCATTGCATGACCGTTGTTGTTACACCTTTTAAGTGGGAGTGAGAAACTATATGCCTTCGTGAGGTTTTCACCTCCGCATGGGATAGTGGACTGCTTCTGGGTTACATCCGTACCTATGTCTTCGTGAGATTTTCATCTCTGCATGGCCATAGGAAAATGTATTCTTCTGAATTGAACTCGATCCATATGAGCCTATAATGGTTGAGGATTGAAGAATCTGCTGGTTCGGGTACTATTTTCTTTAGAACCAAACCACATATAGTGAGCCTTAGGAGCCCACCCTAGGTAGAACCACCAAACCCCTAGAGGTCACCCGAATAGGTGCTCTATTTGTTCTTTATTTCTTCAATACTAACGTGTTTTATTTTGTTTATGGTTGCATTACATTGCATCATGATAAAAAAGAGGTGTCGATTCACGTTTAGTTGCTAAATAGAGAGCTTGTCATGGAAAATGGATTTCTTGATAAAGTGGAATACAATACGGCCGTCCAAATATGGTCCGAGTAAACACAACGAGAGAAGGCTGATAGCCCGTGTAGGAGTATACAACTATGCTTCGTTGCTTGAGACGACATTCGGGAGCCGTCAACTTTCTTAAAGAAGCTAACAAGCCTCACGGGGATGAGTGGGCAATGGATCACAACCCGGATCAAGCAAAAATGAGCTAGTAGTGGCATCCATTAGGAAGTTCGCGATATTTGATCTTAACATACAAATATGAAGAAAGGGATTGATGTCTTCGCCTGGAGTATGAGGGCAAGGCCGTACATGTTTCCGCTTTATGTAAAGAGATTTGTTATCTAGAAAATTTGTTCTAACAGAATTGAACCAGAATCAACGTCTCTTTTTGCATTCATTTCACGCATCTGCATTGCATTTCATCATATGCATTGAATGTCACAAAAGGGCCCTAATTAGTTAAAAAAACTATTTCAGTAATCTAGAAACCGAAAAAAACCTACCAAGTACTCATCGTTACGGAACCTGAAGAAAAACTAAAGCGATAGATAAAATACAGGAAAGGTTGGAACAAATGCAGAAGGAGATGCAAGAACAGATGCAAGCACAAATGCAAGAGCAATTGGCTAAAATCCAGCAGGATATGAGGGACCAAATGCTGGAATCACAAAGAAGCATGATGAACCAACTAACACAAATTGTTGACCAGTGGGCTAGACAAAGGAAAGGGTCCTATGGTCAATATTGAGGATGACAATGAAGATCCTCTCTATCCCCTAGTTTCACCCCGACACACGCTTAGACATAACCCGAGGTGTACACCCGAAGACCCTCTGTTACAATCAGGCCTCAATAGTTTTAGGCCGGTGATTCAGCACCGATGAATTACCAAGTCGGCTCAGGCTCTAATCCGAGGAACAACCCAACTAATCCCGTTATCCCCGATCTCGATACTGTGGAAGAAACAGAAAAAACAAGGGTGGAGCTCTCGAAACAATTGGAATACTGATGCAAGTGGTTAGAAGAAAAGTTCAAAGCAATAGAAAGTGTTTGCTATCACTGCAGAATCGATGCTAAAGATTTGAGCTTGGTTTCGGACTTAGTGCTTCCCCTCAAGTTCAAAACTCTAGAGTTTGAGAAGTACAACGAGACTGGCTGTCTCTAAGCTCCCATCACTATGTTTTGCAGACGAATGGCAGGCTATGTCAATAATGACCAATTATTGATTCATTGTTTCGAATAAACTCTAGTTGAGGCAGCATCCAAATGGTACAACCAATTGAGCCGTACCCAGATAAATTCATGGAAAGATCTAGCACAAGCTTTCATGAAGTAGTTTAGTCACGCGATAGATATGACTCCTGATAGGATCAACTTGAAAACATGGAAAAGAAACCAAATGAGAGTTTCCGGCAATACACCCAAAAGTGGAGGGAAGTTTCCATATAAGTCCAGCCACCTCTCCTAGGAAAAGATACCATCATGCTATTTATCAATACCTTAAAGGCTCTATTCATCACTCATATGTTGGGGAGCGCCACTAAAAGCTTCTCAGGTATAGTGATAACCGATGAAATGATTGAAAACGCAATGAGCGGGAAGATAAACACAAGAGAAAGCGCCAAGAGGTCAACCCAAAAGAGAAATAAAAATGAAGTGAATAATATGAACAAAGGGTATTCCAAATCAGTCACTGTAGGCGAACCAAAGATAGTAACCACCAATCATCAGGCCCCTCCGAGACAAGCAGAAAAGTTACAGTTCACACCTATACCTATGATATATGGAGAGTTGTGTAAAAAGCTATTTGATGCACATATGGTGTCCCCTTTCTACCTAGAACCGATGCAACCTCTATTTCCCAAATGGTACGACCCAAATGCTCAGTGCGAATAACATGCTGGAATCATTGGGCATTCAATCAAAAATTGCACCGCGTTCAAAAAGCTAATTGAAAGATTTATTAAAATAGGGATTGTGAAGTTTGATGACCCATCCGCGCCCAATGTAGTGGGAGTTCCACAATGAAGAGGGGCATGAAATCCAAGAATGCATCAAGTTTAGGGCCCTGGTGCAGGACATGATGGACAATAAAGAAATCAAATTTTATGAAGATATCGGAGGCCCAGTGGGAATGTCAGGGAATATAAACATTAACAATGTATCTGAAGAGGGAACCAGGGAATAGAATTTTCCAAGCATCTGCCCCTACATACTTGGGGGTGTTTTGAACAATGGGACTGTGGAAGAGATCCCTGTAATTTTAGAGCTAACTCAGAGTAATGTTCAAAACACACTTACCACTCTAAGCCTAGGAGTGATGAGAATCCTTTTGTGAAATAGGCTTATGTTCAAAATCTTTATTTCAATAAAATGCATCTTTGCTACCATTTTGAGCAAATATTCTTTCATTCTTTCCATTTCGTTCATAATCATACTATACAAATAATTATTAGATTCTTTTGTTTTTTGGACTCTCTTTGAAATATTCTTTTATTCTTCATTCATGATCATACCATAAATAACTATTCTTAGATTCATTTATTCTTTGGAATATTCCTTCGTACCTACAATAGGTCCCTATATATCAACGATATAAGTGACACTGCTACTGACCCAGAGTTTTCTTTTGAGTAAGATATGTGTCTAGAGGGATCTCAAGACTTTGAAGATAATAGAGATTGTAGCCTATCTCCTGATTTGTTAAAGATGATAGAACAAGATGAGAAACAGACGCTACCTTACAAAGGGTCAATGGACATTGCGAGCCTAGGAAAAGAGAAAGTTAAGATCGAAGCCTATATCACAGAGACAAAGCGAGACGTCATTGAGTTTTCTCAAGAATTAAAAGATATTTTCACATGATTGTATCAAGATATGCCTAGGCTGCTAAGACATATGGATGCTGTTAAGGCTAAAAAAATCTTAGAAGAGGTCCATAAGGGTGTCTGAAGAACACATGCTAATGGTTTTATAATGACCAGGCAAATCATGAGGTTCAGGTACTGCTGCTTCACCATGAAAGATGATCATATCAGATATGCTGTAAATACCAAATTTATCGAGACAAGATTCATATGTCTCCTTCATTCCTTCATAGACTTTCTCTATGTGGGGCATGGATGTTTGGGGCCGATCTCATCAAAAGCTTCTAGTAGACATCGTCATCTTTGTGGTCGTCGATTACTTCACTAAAAGTAGCTTCATATGTCAATGTTACAAAGTCGACAGTCATCAAATTCAAAAAGAAAAAAGAGGTCGTGTGCAGACAAAGAATGCTAAAAAGGATCATATCCAACAATGTACAACAACATGATATCAAAAGTTTGCAGTCTGTTCAAGACCAAACACTATATCACCCCAAAATGAATGGTGCAGCAGAGACAGCAAAAAAAAAAAAGATCGTGGGAAAAATGACCGAGACTTGTAAATATTGGCATAGGAAGTCACCATTCACCCTCTATGCTTGTTGATTATCGGCCAGAACCTTCGTTGAGGCAACACCTTTCTCATTAGTTGATGGAATGGAAGAGGTTTGTCCATTGAAATCGAGATTCCTTCTCTTCGAACTTTGATTGAGTCAAGAATTGGATAAAGCAGAAGGATCCATTGAACTTAATTAAAGAAAAGAGGTTGAAAGATACCCGTCATGGTCAAAACATACCAAAAATGAATGATGCGAGCTTACGACAGAAAGGTTCGTCTTAGAGCATTCCACAAGGGGGACCATGCGTTGAAGAAGATCCTTTCTATACAGAAAGACTTCAGAGGAAAGTGGATGCCAGACTGAGAAGAACCTTATGTAGTAAAGAAGGCATGTTCTGGAGGAGCATTGATATTGACTGAGATGGATCGCAAGAACCTACCTAATCCCATAAATTCAGATTTAGTCAAAAGTTTTTCAAAAAAACAAGAGAAGAAAAAAAGAACAAAGAAAAAGGAGAGGCCAAGGCGAAAACCCGCAAAGGGTGCTTTGAAACTAAAGGGGTTTTGAATTGAAAACCCATAAAGGGCAATTCAAATAAAAGTGGGGCATGCGATAGTCTTGTCATGCCTGAATTAACAAGAAGGAGGTATGCTACATCTTAGGGCATCGACAAAGTACTCTAGATCTCCTAAACACATGTCGGGCTCAAAATGATCCTCAAGAAGTTCGTACAGAGAAGCTCAGTCTACTATATCTGGGGTACCTAGTCTTCATCTTTCCCATATTGAATTTACTATTTTTAAGTACTTTATTCGTTTCAAGATATGCTCCCAATAAATTTGCTTCTTATTCTATTTGCTATCTTTGATTAATTTATTCGTTTCGAGCTATGCTCCTAATCAATTTCCTTCTTGTCCATTGTTATGATCCTTTTCAAGCATTTCATATTGAAACAACGATTAATGGACTAATAATACTTTCACAAAAGAAGTTCAGCATATTACTCTGAAAGCTTCTAAATAGTACAAGAACATGAAACAACATTGTTGTTTAGAACTCACAAAGCCTAAGGGTTGGAAATGTTTGAGAAAGAGGACTTTAAATTGTGACTATCTTTTCAAATTTTCTGTCAAAGATATCAGTTGAATGAGGAGACAAGATATCGCATTAGTGATACAACCTCGACGAATAATGAGCAACGCAAGTAAATGACATTCTACATTCCTGCATACATATCTGGTCATGTTACCCAGATCATTGAAGAAGATACAAATCCTATACCCCTGAGTTGCCGTGGGATGGATTGAATATGGTACAAATCCTATACCCCTGAGTTGTAGTGGGATGGATGGAAAGAAACCACAAATTTTATCTCCCTGAAGTTGCAGTGGAGTAAACCAGCTAAGCAAATGGTGATTATTTTTTCGAATTTTCTGTCAAAGATCCCAGCTAGCAAAGAAGGCAGGATAACACATCAGTGATAGAACATTGATGAATAATGAGCAATGACAACCCAAATATCAAAAAGGGGATCATTCTCATGATATTCTGCATTCATGCAAATATCATATATACACATCTAGTTAGGAGCATTCGATTCATTCTGATCATGACATCCTAATCATTTGGCATAAACATAGGCTCATGAAATCAATTCTACAGGTCATGTTCCCTAGAAGACGATGTAACAAGATCGGTGAATCCAAAAATCCCATATCCCTGAAGTTGCAGTGGGATTGATCGAAGTTATAATGGTGAACCTTATCTCCCTAAAGTTGCAGTGGAGCAGGTTGAAGTTAAAGTCTTATATCCCTGAAGTTGCATTAGAATAGATTGAAACTATAAATAAACAGATCTTATCTCTCTAAAGTTGCAGTGGAGCAGATCATAGCAAACCTTATCTCCATGAAGTAGCAGTGGAGCAGGTTGAAGTAGCAAGTCTTATCTCTCTGAAGTTGTAGTGGAGCAGACTGAAGATAGTGGATTTTATTTCCCTGAAGTTGCAGTGGAGCAGATCGAAGCCACAATCCTTATCTTTCTGAAGTTGCAGTAGAACAGGGTAAAAATACACAAACCTTATCTCCCTGAAGTTGCAATAGAGTAGGTTGAAGTTACCAATTCTTATCTCCTTTGAGTTTCAGTAGAGTAGAACGAAGCTAAAAATCTCTTCTCCTTGAAAATACATTGGAGTAAATCGAAATTGCAATCTTTATCTCTCTGAAGTTGTAGTAGGTAGGATAAAAATACGCAAACCTTATCTCCCTGAAGTTGCAGTGGAGCAGGTTGAAATTACCAATTCTTGTCTACTTTAAGTTCCAACGGAGTATATCGAAGCTACAAATCTCTTCTCCCTGAAACTATATTGATGTAAATCGAAGCTACAAGTTTCATCTTCCTGAAGTTGCTGTAGAACTACTGGAGGAAGATGAGCACCAAAAAAGTCGAGATTCAGAGAGTCCGAGCAAAATTGACCTTTTTATAGTCTTTACTCCATTCTTGATACACGAAAATGAGCAAAGAGGGGTAGCTGTAACGACCAATTTTGGCCCGAGGCCAACAACCAAAAAATAAAACAAAATAAAACCAAAAATAAAAAAGTTCTACAGTCCAAATTACAGCCCAGATCACTTGGCCCAATTTTACAAATGACCCAACAACAGAAATAGGCCCAAAGGGCCCAAAATTGAAAAATTCTCAGTCGAAGGGTGAAAACCCTAGCTGCTAGGCGTCGCAACCCCTTGACCTCACCTCCAGCGCAGCACCGTAAGACCACCGAGCTCCATACCTTCATACCTGCGTACAAATGGAAAAAGGACATCACAACAAAGAGAAAAACAATAGCAAAGAAATTCTTTGTATTTTTCTTTTTATTTTCAGCTATAAAAAGCCATAGAGATGATGTATTACGAGCCTTTTTTTTACGAATATACACGAACACACAAAAGAAATCAATACAAAAAGTAGAAAGAGCGATTAAAAAATTCGAAAGGTGTTTCCTTTTTCTTTTTTGATTCTTTTATTTTCTCTTTTACTTCGTTTTTTGTTTTATTTTTCATTGATAAAAGAATAATAAACAAAAAGAAACACAAAGAGGGGAGGTTGAAACTACCTGGCCCTTCTCGTTCCACCGTCGTAAGCAATTGAGGTTCGCCGATTCTGATGAAAATTGGCGATTAAGGGGCTCGGGAAGTTAAAAAACCCAAAAAATGGGTCTTTTTGGTTTTAAGCCATCGCGGACGGCAGCGCCGTCGCTGATGGGCGCCTCGGTGGTCTGGTGCCGGAGCCTAAGGCTGGCCATGGAGGGCCTTAAGGGAAGGAGAAAGCCTTTTTGCTTTTTTTTTTTTGGAAGGAGGGTTAAAATGAAGTTTGCAATAAAAAAAATTGATTTAAATAGCATGTGGAAACGGTGTCGTTTCATCTAGGCCATTTAAAGGCCAAAACGACGTCGTTTCACTAATAGCCCATCTTACTGATTCGACCCGCTAGGGGATCCGCGTGTTTTCACATTGATGGGCTTATTGCGCTTCAAGTCCCTCCGCTTTCTCGCACGTTTTCAATCAAATCCTTTTCTTTTCTTTTCTTTTCTTTTACTTTTTAATTTTGTCCCATGACTTTTACCCTTGATTCACTTAGATCCACTTTGAAACGCTACGTTTTGAGGGCTTGGGATTTTTTCTCAGTCAGTCCCTCTCCTTTTTGTGTGCGTTCTATTTGGGCCCTATTTCCTTTCTCTTTTTTAAATTCGCCCCTTTACTTTTATTTCATTTTTAATTCAATCCTTGACCTTTTACTTTAAACTGCTTTTATTATAAATTATATTTAATTATTTTATATATTATCTATTTTAAGTTTTTCTATATATTATTTGTTTAAAATTTCTTTACATATTATTTATTAAATATTTTTCATATATTTTAAACTATTTTATATATTATCTATTTTAATTCTTTTATAGGTTATTTAGTCTATATTGTTTTATATGTTAACTGTTTTTAAATTTTTTTATTATTCATTGTAAACCTTTTTATTATTTTTTTATATTTCATATTTTTATTGAACCGTTTTATATATTCTCTATTTTAAATTTATTTTTCTCATATTGTTTATTTTAAACTTTTTATATGTTAGTTTAAATTTTTTATAAATTATTTATTTTACATTGCTCTATATATTATTTTATTATTTTGTATATTAATGATTTTAAATTTTTTATATCATTTATTTCATTTTTCTTCGTTTATTGATGTTAGTATTTAAATAGTATATGTTGTAAGATCACTCCTATTGTGTGTATTTTGATTTGTATATTTGTATAATATTGTACTCACAAATTATTATTCCATGCTTGCAATTATGTTTTTATTTCTTGTTATTGCATTGTGATTATAATTCCAACTTTTGTCCAACATTGATTGACTTTTATCCTTAAGCAAACCAAACAAATATATTTTGAGTCAGTTTTATAATCGCTTATTTGAAAGCTTCTCAAAACAAGGCAATATTTCGTGTTTGGAAATTCGAGAAATCATGACATAAAATGCTGGGTTTCGATTTTTTGTTGATCAAATAACCAAATATCCTTCTAAAATTTTAATGCATGAATTTTGAAAATCATGAGATAATCTTGGTATTGAGGGTTTGAAATGTTGTATCCTAACGTGCTGGATATGATATTTTATCCCTTCGAAACAAGAAAATCTCAATATCCAAACATTTTTTAAAAGAATTGTATTTTAAATTTTTTTTTTGAATCTTCAACATTAGGACATTAATTAATCAATAAGATACCAATTTTGGGCGTTACGAGGGTGCTAATCCTTCGTCGTGCGTAACCGACTCCCGAACCCATTTTCTTGAATTTCGTAGGCCAAAATCAAAATTTTAATAAAATAAAATGTTTATAGGTGATTTGATCACACCTAAACAAAAAGAATTAGTGGTGACCCTATTTTCTTTTTTAAAGTCGATCTCTTTTCTTTTTTCAAATATAAAAAAGGGTTTCGACAAAAGCATTTAAACGTTAAATGCAATTTAATTAATGCAAACTTTTTAAAACTTTCTATTACCTTTTCAATGGCTTAATTAATGGATTTATTTAATGTAATTAAAAGTCTTTGCATTAATTAAATAAATAAATAAGATTTTGCTTCAATACAAGGAATTGAAGAGTTCAAAAAAAGTAATACGTTAATGTAATATTGCATTAATTAAATAAACGTACAAGATTTTGCACCACAATTTTACATTATTTAAAACTATTAGAATTAAGTGACCAATTCTTATTTAAATAAAATATAGTGGTAAAATAAAATAAAAGAAGAATCCATATAGAATTATACTTCTTTTATTTTATTTTAGAATAAGGTTTTAAACCTTATTAAATTCCATCTATTTGATATTGATTAGAATAAGGTGTTTTAGTCTTACTAGAATATGGCTTTACAAGCCTATAATATAGTCTATTCCTCTTGTATTAAATTCGAATTCGACAAAGTGAATTTTCTTCTCCTCTGCCCGTGGTTTTTTCCCGAAAGGGTTTCCACGTAAAAATCTGTGTTTTTTATTTTTATTTTTTTCACAAAAAAATTTTTCTTGAATTAATTTTTATTGTAATTAACCATGCAATTTAATTTGTGCACTATAATTATTGTAATTACCTATGCAATTTAATTGATGTAGCACAATTTTGCATTAATTTAAAGATTTTCCATTAATTAAATTAAATTGTAATTATCCATGCAATTTAACTGATGCACCACAATTTAATTAAAGACATTGCCTTCAATTCTTACTTTCCTCTTTTCTTCTCTTCTTTTCTCCAATCCTAAAAGGGGTTGACTAAAAAAAAAACCCCAACATACTAAAAAACATCCTAATAAATAACACACATTTACTATAATTAATAATTAGTTATTAATTAATGTTCTTTACTTTATTGATTGGTTAGTAATTAACAACTTTCTCTGTAATGATTAAGAATTAATTATCTCATTTAATTGTTAAACATATTTTTACTATTGTATTATTATTAAATATTATAAGTATTATTATTGTATGATTATTAAATATTATAAGTATTATTATTATGATTATTATTAAAGATATAATTATTATTTTCAACATATTTTTTTATTATAGGATTATTGTTAAACATATATATGAATCCATAAATACAAAAATATGAGCAAAATGCTAAAATATAATAAATTAACATTATTCAACAATAATCTGATATGGTTATAACAAGTATTTTGAGATTACAAGGTTTCAGTTGTCTATAAAATTCCAAACGTGACATATACATGGTTTGCCATCTAGCTGTAGACGGGGCTTTATGGTGGATCCAATAAGCCGAAATGGTAGGCATTGGGTAATCTCCTTCTAATTGTACCATCACATTATGATTATCATATACATGTGCAATTGAAATAGCATGATGGTATTGAAAATGTTCCGGACCTCTCCAAAGAGGAAAGAAAGTTATGTCACCTTGCTTGGTTAAATAATTGAAGATCACCCCAAACCTGTTGGCAATCAGGACACCTGTCATAGGCATAACCATCCAGTGTTCTGCTGGTGCAGGCGATTGTGAGAAACATAGTGAATTACGTAATTCATCGATTCCATCAGTGAAAACTCTAGCATAGATATCATATGAACTCAATAACTCGTCTAGCAATTGATGTCCAACATTGAGCCACTGATCTTCGCCATAACCAAGACAAACATATATTGCTCGGAATCCGCAATTTCCATCACCCCTGACATCTTGTACATGTGTGATGTAAGGGTGGAACATATCTAGAATTTCTTTTATTAGTGGATGAGTGTCACATGATTCAGGCATCTGGTTTAAGTCTATGAAGTTTGAAACTTACTCTGATGGCTCCTGGTTTAAGTCTGGAATTTCGGTTACGTATGAACTATGTCTTGTAGGTTCTTTGTTCAACTCTACCAGATCCAACCCAACAGATTTTGACGTGGTTGAATGGCTACGTCTTCTGGGAGCTTGACTTATAGAATTGACTCGTTTTTTGTTTTTGTTTCTTCAAGGTTTGTTGTCCATGCGTATTTTTTTGAATTGTAAGTTCTTTAATGAGTGTTTTACTTGGTTGGAATATATCTCTTAACTTTCTTAACAGACTTTTTTTCCCGACTTTTGACTACTTAGTGAAGTTTTCTTTGAACATTTCTAACTCATCGTCACAACAAACATCCTCATTTTCCATAGAAGTTGACGGTGATAAGTCAAGCTTCCTTTAGAATACATTTATTGAATCCAACGGAATACACTCACCTGCATTGAAATGCCATTAGTTTATAAAAATTCAATATATAAATATGATAAACCTCAAAAGTAACATATTTTAATCCTATGCTTGGCATATTTTGGATGATTTATCATAAGATTTAGTAGATTTGATGCTCCTAATCCTTTAATTTCATGTTTTATATCCAGATGAGCATAGGAAAGCGAAAAGTGTAAGAAAAAGGCCAGAAACGGACAAAATGGGTCTATTTCAGTGCTTCACACGGCTTAGACACTTCCACAAGGGTAATCCACATGCCCGTGTGAGAGACACCGGTAGACCACACGCCCGTGTGTCATGGCCGTGTCGACTTAAAACCATATCAGAATTTCACACGGCCTAAGCACCATCACACGGGTGTACCACACGGCCGTGTCCCTGTCGAGACCTATTTTAACTCTACTTGGAAAATGCTAATTTTGGGGCTATTTTGGGCATTCCAAAGTCTATTTAAACACACTAAAAGAGGATCAATGGGGGACACGGAGTAGAAGGTAGAAAATACTTGAAGACAACCATTGGAATCAGCTCGGAAGCAGGTTTACTTCAAGACTAAAGATCTCCATTCAATTTCTATCGAAGTTTTTGAGTTTCTTTATGTTTTGTTGTTTTCTCAATTTTGAGATGTTTTCCCCCATCGTTATGAACTAAACTCCCTAAATACCTAAGGGAGATGAAACCTAAAACAAATCTTATTACTATTTGAATTATATGATAAATACTTGTTCTTATTCTTAATTATGTGTTCTTAATTCTTGTTTTAATATTTCAGGATATTAATTCAAGTCTGATGTGCTTATTCAGTGGAGCAAAAGTCCCTGTTTAAGAGTAGACCTAGCATAATTAAGCGGAGTTGCATGCAATCCTAGAGATAGGATGACATAAATGTGCCAGATTAGAGTCAAATCTAATAAAGGGATTCACAGATAGAGTTAATGCGATAATAGATGTTTTAATTAGAAAGAGATTTCAATTAATCAACCTAGAGTCAGTTGTTTTTAGTCTCGAGAGAGATATTAACATAAGCTAAGGATTTCTACGGGTTAAGTTAAATGAATAAGTCGTCTAATTCAGAAGTAATAAGTGAAGTCTAGGTGGATTTTTCCTTGGGTATTGTCTTCTCCATCAATTTTCCAAAAGTATTTTCCAACTTTTATCCCTGTCGTGTTCTTAGTTAATTAGATAGTTAATCTTAGTTTAAAAACATCCCTTTAATTCTTAGGCTAGATAATAAAAAGATAAATATTACTAGTACTTTTAGTCCTTATGGATACGATATTTCCGGTCTCACCATAACTATACTACAGTTCGATAGGTGCGCTTGCCTTAGTCAAATTTTCAGTCAGTTTAGCGACCATCAAAATAAAATTTAGAAAATAATTGTTAAATATACCACCTGAATTCAAGTAGATTGATAGCATGCAAGCGCATGGTAACCCAAAACTATGACGTAGTTTACAAACATAGTTTGAAGAGTCAAGTTGATGTCTACTTGATTGCTGAAGTTCCCCTTCTAGGATATCTAGAGCTTCAAGTGCCACAAAACCCCGCAATAATCTGAAACACAGTAAGTTGTGTCCTTGTTTGAGGACAATTCTACTCTTTTCAAAACTTTCATATATCGATGTAAGTTGAGACTTCACAATTTGATTGATACAACCAACAAATTTATCTATAGAAGAATTTTTTGCACAAAGGTATTTCTTTACCTTTGCATGCTGGCTCTCAACTCTATTCGTAGTTCGTTCTCTAAAGTTGAGATGCCGATCAATCCAGACCGACACAAACATTTCCTTATATTTGCTTAACCACATTAGATCTAGATATTTTAAAACACCTGAATGTATATAAATGTTAGTTATGTATAAAAAGTCTTCTAAAACTATAAACAATTATTTATAGAATAACGAGGCTTGTACCTAGATATTCACTCAACATTGATTAGAGTTTTCTGTAGTTTTTGGTGTACAAAATCCACGTTGGAGATTCAACGAGTACAGCCCACATAGCACGAAAGGAGTCCCACTCATGTTGCGACTTGATAGACTGCCTATAATGCTTTTTAATATTTTCAGTAATGTGCCATCTGCATAGTAATCGAGTGGCATCGGGGAAAACTTGTTGGCATGCATTCATCAAAACCAACTCTCTGTCCGTCACAATAACACGTGGGTACATGCACTCCTCTAGTGTCAACTTTAGATATGTTAATGCCCAATTATAGTTCTCCTCCTTTTCGTTAATGATAAAGGCAAAAGCTATACTAAATGTCTTGTTGGTTGAAGTCACACCAACAATCTGAACAAAAGGCAGATCATATTTGTTCGTTTTGTACGTTGCGTCTACAATCAAAACGTACAAAAGTGCACACCATATATCCAATGATCGTGGATGAATGAAGAATAGATTTTCCAATTCATTTGAAATATTTTTTACTGAAAACTCAGTAAAAAAATTTTTATCATTCAAAAACAACATAAGAACCTGTATCAGAGTTTTACCGACATTCTGGGACGAGCAAAGCTTTTTTCGTGCATTGTATATGGTTTTTAGTGTAGAAACGTTATTCTCGTCCTGCTCCTTCAGTGTCAATATATGTCACGTGATGTAACATTCTTACTCGTCAAATCAACCAATAATTTTTTTTGTTTTCTTTCAACTGCCTTGATTAAGCATGTCCCTCCATATGTTGTGCAGGTGGATGGTTATGTTGATCACATATCACCCTCAACATCCACCCATCATATTGTTTTAAATATGAACCTACCAATTAGAATTTACAGTTGGTCTTTTTGGTGCCAGACTTTTTACTTAATTCTTTAAATTTGTATTCACCGCCACAGTCACAAATAAGTGTGACGTAAGACACCACACCATTTTCCTTTACTTTTGATCTTCTCGTGACAATGATATAACCAAGTGAGAATGTCGTGTTTTGCACCCATTGCATCAGCTCTTCACGAGACTCGAAAACCTAAAATTTAAATAATTTTGTTAACAAATATTAAATGTTATGAAGATAAAAAAAACATTAACATCATAATAAATATTATACCCGATCGGTAAAAAATGGTGATGTCGCCATAGAAATCTCATTGCCTTCATCTAAGTTACTTCTGTAAAAATTCGACATCTTTTGTTGAACACTACAAATTATGAAGAAAAATCAGTAGTTATAAAAATTTAAAACAGATTTTCATTTATACAAGAATTAATAAATAAAAAAGAAAAAATTAGAAAAACATACTGTTTAGAACAAATTATAAAAATAAAATTGCAAATAATAGAGTGTAGTGAGAAGGACTTACTTAATTTTGTTAATAATAATATGAGTTTACGTTAGGGTGTTGTTAATGTTCATCAAAATAAACATATATATATATATATATATAACTCTGCCTATTTATTGAATTAATTACAACAAAATTAATTTTTCCCTTTTTAAGATGTTGACTCTAATTTTTGGACTAAATTGATTACACTAATTAATTTAAGATGTTGAAAATGAAGATATTTGGAAAATGTACTAATTACAATAAAATTAATTTTTCCGTTTTTTAAGATGTTGACTCTAATTTTTGGACTAAATTGATTACACTAATTAATTTAAGATGTTGAAATGAAGATATTTGGAAAATGTACTAATTAATTTTTTGGACCACATTAATTTAAGATCTTTGCTCTGATTATTGTATTAATAAAAAGACTCATTGGGGAAGACACTCATCCAATAAAATGAGAAATGATGTAATCAATTACACGGAAAAGGAGAATTTGGGTATTTTTTTAGTATGTTAGGGGGTGTTTTTTTAGCCAACCCCATCCTGGAAACTAGAGTACGCTAATAAATTCTTTTTTCAAAAATCACATTGGCGTCGACACCAAAAAAGCAAAAATATATATTTTTAAAAAAAATTGAATCAATGTCAGGAATGTGAATGCTGACACCAAAAAAGAAAAAAAAATCATTTTTTTAAATTTGAACTAGCGCCGACAACGAGAACACTTACACCTATTAAAATATATATTTTTTTCTTTTTTTAATCTCAAAATACCTGTATTTTTTAAGTGTATTTGAAAAAAATACTTATCGATGCTGGCGAACACAATGTTGACACAAAAATCATTTTTTTATAAACCAGACAATCATCGGGCAATTATTAGGGGATGATGGAGGGTGATGCCGGTGGTGAGATGGCTAGTACCAATAAACATTGTATAAAACAGACCATTTTCATACAAGATTTTACATTTGGATCATTTTCATAAATAATCAATTTATTTGGGTCAATTATGAAAAAAGCCCACTTTTAATTTAGGGTTTGTAACTGTTTCTAATCTTTTCTTATAAAGTCATTTCTCCTCCCTTTCTCTCTACCCTTTCACCTTCTCCTACCAGAGCATCCTCTCCTCCCATGGTTTCTCTGCAACCTAAAACTTTGTCGTTGCCAATGGCAATGTCGTTCTTGTCCATGGCGTTTGTCACCAAGAACAAAACATAGACCCCAGAAAGCTTAAACAGCCAGTTCTTTCTCTCTTCTTTTCTTTAATCTATCTAAATACTTCCCTTTCTTTTCCATGTCACAAAGATGCTATATATGTAGCTGATTTCAAATCGTTTCTTTGCTCAGAAATTAAGAGTCAGGAAGCTTCAACATCTTTGTGATCTGGAAAAGAAGGTGGAGTCCTTAGATGTAAACTTAATCTCTTTCTAGATTCCTTCCATATCTAATTAATTTCTTCCATTCATGAAAATTTTTATTATTTTTTACAAAAATCTTTTCAACTCTAGTTGTTGTCCATTCCTCTGTTGCAAACAGAGGCGAATATAGGGGGGCTGGCAGGGTCCACGCCCCCTCTCCTAAAGTGGAAAATTGTTGCCCCTTAAAATTATAAAAATTTGATTTAATCCTTTAAAAATTATAAATATATAGACTATAAAAAATTAAAATTTCAATCAACCCCCTAAAAAATTGTTGTGGCTTCGCCCCTGACTGCAAATCAAGCAAAACAATGGTGGATGGTAAGGCACTTCAACTCTTATCTTCTCACATTTATTACTTTTATTTCTTAAGGAAATAATATGTAAATATAGTTATGTGTAACGTTTTTCTATTGTTGGTCCTCTTTTTGAATGGTGTGTTGTGAGATAATATAATTTTGAATAGTTGTGCTTCCATTTCATGATATCAATTTGTTTCTTTTTGAAGACTACAAAAACAGGTATTGATTAAAATTCAATTCGATTATGTTTAAATTGCCTTGTGATTCTTCGATATGTAATGTTGCTTTCAATTTCTGTAGATATTTGGGTTGAACACAACTTCACTCCAGTCCATTGCTTACTGCAAGGCCAAAATGGAAGTTTTCCTGGGAGCTTTGGTTGTTCATATGGTACTTCTGGTTTTAGATTAAATTTATTTCTCTTTTATTTTTAAAATGAAGACATATCACAAAATTTATGATACAAAGAACAAGTGTAAATTATATGAATGCTTTTTATGTAGGAAATCATATGCCATCAACTTTTGAAATCTTTAGTGATGCTTCTTTGAGAATTGGTATGGAGATCTAAATTAATCAATATTGGTATGTCATGCATGTCCACTTCTGCACCTACCGGGCTAGAAATGGGTGGATTCCTACACAAGAAAAATGTTTGGGCATCAACAATTCATGAGTAAAACAAACGTTAAACTCCGAGAAGCATGGTTTTTATATTAATTTTCTTAGATCAAATGCAAAAAGGTTAATTGGAGTTGGACCGGTTAGGATGTTTATCACGACACATTGGTTAAGAAACCAAATTATATCTCTCATGTTTCATATGAACAAGCTTTTGCCTAGAAAGTCCTCGACTCCACTGCCATTGCTTGGCCTTCTCTCATAAACAAGAGTACTTTGACAAAAATTTCTTCACTTTCTCATTCGGTGATTTTTTTTCTTTTGTGAACAAAAGAATTTCTTCCCTGCTTCAGGGGCTGTATTTATTTGAGAATGTATACTATATTAATTAGTTTCCATAGTGATGCATACGTTTAGAAAATGTTATGTACGTGGCTATGTATATAATATGTAAAGTTATATTTATTAATTAGATTTGGACCCTGAAGTTGTACTAAAAATTTTAAAAATAGAGAAAGATAATGTAGTTTTAGCATAAATAAACGTACATATTCCTCATTAGTAATGAAAAAGTATGTGAATTGGAACCAAACAATTGCTAGTAATAAATATAAATGTAGCAAAGTTAACTTGTCAATACAAAGGGTACAAAGGTGTAAATTGAAAACAATATAGAATACTTTGGAATTTACGTAAGTTTATTAAGTAAAAACAACAGAAACAAATTAAGCTTGAAGTATAATGACAGAATCTACACAGTTATTTGAAACGGAAAATAGTTAAGGACTTAAAGGATAATAAATAATTTTTACTTGACATTTCATAATTATATAAAAGTTAATGTAATAGTATATGAATGTAAAAAAAATTGTCGTAGAAACATGAGAAAGGTAATCTTAATCAAATGAATAATATTTATAATAATGTCAAACGTAGTAAAAGGAATATTATTTAGTTTGTATGTAACTATTTTAAATAACATAAAATTACTTTATTATATTACTTTAGTCCACTTAATTCACAACCGAAATTCAACATCTGTTTGTGGGGATGGAACGTGGATAATAGGGTGAGTAAAATTTGATTCAATTTGAAAAAATTGAAAAATAATTTGAAATTTCAATTATTCAAATCGAATTAATTGGGTTAACCGAATTAATTAGAATTTTTTTTTTCAAATTTCGAGTTCGAATCGAGTTGAATTTTCAAATTTAAATAATTCAAAGAAACCAAATACCAAATCCTTTTACTTCCCTTACCCCAACCTCCCTCAAACCTTTTTACTTTCTCTCCAAAAATTTTACTTTCCTCAAACTCCCAAATTAATTTTCCTTTTGCTTTCCCCCAAACCCCTCTAAAACTTTTTTTTTAATTTATGTATACTATTTAATTATTTAATTAAATTTCACATTTTGTACTGTCGAAATCATTTTTATTTTGAAAAAAAACGAATTATGAAGTCACCACCAATCTTTTTTGGTTTAGGTGTGATCGGATCACCTAATAAATCATTTTATTAAAATATGGATTTCGGCCTACGAAAATTTAAGAAATGGGTTCGGGAGTCGGTTACGTACGATGAAGGATTAGCACCTCGTAACGCCCAAAATTGGTACCTAATTGATTAATTTATGTCCTAATGTTGAAAATTTAAAAAAACATTGAAATACGACCCCCCTTAAAAATGTGTGCACAACTCGTGATGGATTTTAAGATTCGCTCATTCCAAAGGAATTAAATACCACATCCAGCACGTTAGGACATGATATTTTAAACCTCTAAAAAACTGAGATCACCTCATGATTCCCAAAACACGCGAAACAACTCAAGTTGGATTTTACGATTCACTCGTTCCAAAGGAATAAAATACCACATCCAGCACGTTAGGACACGATATTTTAAGCCTCCAAAAATTGAGATCACCTCATGATTTCCAAAACACGAGACGAAAATTTTTAAAAGGGTATTCGGTTATTTAGTCCAACGATAAATCGAAACCCAGCACGTTAGGGCACGATTCCTCGAATTTCCAAACACGAAACATTGCCTTTATTTGTGAAGTTTCAAATAAGCAATTACAAAAACCGAGTCAAAACATACTTGCTTGATTTGTTTGAAATAAAGAACAACCGATATTACGTGGATATGGGAATTATAATCATGATGCAACAATAAGAAATAAAAATATAATTATATGTATAAAACAATAAAATATGGAAAAAAACTCATAGTACATAAGACCATATGAAAACTAGGAACCATCGCAAAACAATTCAAAATTCATATGAAAAATATACAAAGGAATAACACATGTTAAAATTCAACATAACTTATATGTACACAAAAAGCGATAATATATAAACAATCATTAATATATATACAATATGCAGAAGAATTATGAAATAAATAATTCATAACATAATAACAAGTAAAACAAATTAATTTGACTAATGATACATATATGAAAATGGAAAAAAATAATGCATAAACAAAGTTACTAAAGTATTTAAAATATAAAAATAAAATAAAATAAGATCCCTAAGAGAGAACCAAATTATACATAAATAAATTTAAAAGAATATATATATATATAATAAATTTAAGAGAGAATATTTACATAAAATAAAAGGAAGTTAATAATGTACACTTAGTGTAAAAATAACTTAGTATAAGTTACGATATACATGAAATAAAGAAAACTTAATATAAGCAAAGTATATAAATACAAAATAATATATGAAAGTATTTTGGAAGAAAAAACAAATAAATATGCACATAAAAAATAATAAAGATATTCTTAACTTGTTAAAATAATATATACAAAAATAAATATATCAATTTTGTTAAACAAAACTATATATTAAAATAATATATTCTTATTTTATAGAAAAAATGAATAAAAACTTAATTGGAAGAAAAATAAAATTAAAGGGACAATTTATGAACAAAGCAAACTATTTAAATAGAATTTTGGGCCAAAGTAAAACGCGCTCCAACGTTTGAGGACTAAAACTTCAAATTAACCAAACCCCAAAACGAACTGTTTCAGCACGGACTAAGATGAACACCCGCGCAAATTCCTGGAATAGTTTAAAAGAATTAAAGAAAGCATGGAAAGGACCCAATCAAACACTAGCGCAACAGGGAAGGATTGGCCGCGCAAATTACCCAGCCTGGCAATTGGGTCAACACGCCTTCCACCGATCCCAAATGCTGCTGTTTAAAATTTATTGCTTAAATTAAAAAAACTGTTTTAAAAACCATTTGATTTTTGTTTTTTTTTTTTTAAAACCCTAATGCTCTCCAATCTCTTACTCTTCCCTCGCTTCCCAGCCGAAAGGCTAGTGCCCAGGCCCTCCGTTCGCGACCAGCGAAGGCCCTCCGACAGTGACTCCGGTGAGCTTCTCCCCCCTTCTCTTATTGTTTACATACGGTAGATAAAAAAAATCAAAGAAAATGAAAATAAGATCGAAAGAAAAATGAGACTTTGAATCACCTTCAACAAATATGGTTGCTATATCTTTCTATATGTGTTTGATATTGTCTCTATATTCTATTTTTCCCAAAAAAAAAAGCCCTTTACAATGAAAAATTTGGAGGCTTTTATAGCCGAATACAAGTAGTTTTCCTGCTGTTTTCTTGCTCAAATCACAGGTCGTAGAGACGTGGATGTGGGCGAGCAACGAACGAGCTGGGGGTTGTGCTTGTTGTGCCAACGTGCGTGGTGGACGAGCGTTGAACGTGGGTGCTGCGGTGCAAGGGAAACTTAGGGTTTCCGAGACCCTCAAAATTTTGGGCCTATCGGGCCTTTGTATTTTTAGGGTATTGGGCAATTATTTAATGTAATTGGGCTGGCTATTATTTGTAAATGGACTTATTTAATATTTATATTTTTTGTTTTTGTATGTGTATGGGCCCGGGCCAAAATTGGGTCTTACAGCTGCCCCTCTTTGCTCATTGTTGTGTAACGAGAACGGAGCAAAGACCCTAAAAAGACCAATTTTGCCCTGTCTTGCCGAATCTTTGACTTCTTTGGTGCTCCTCTTCTTCAAGTAGTCTTATAGCAACTTCAGGAAGATAAGGTTTGTGACTTCAACCTACTCCACTGTAACTTCAGGGAGACAAAGCCGGTGGCTAAAACCTACTCCATAGTCGATACATGGAGATAAGACACGCCATCTTCGATCTGCTCCATAGCCGATACGTGGAAATAAGATCTGTTATTTTCAGTCTGCTTCCTTGCTACCTCAGGAAGATAAGACTTGCATATTGAGCCTGCTCCACTGCAACTTCAGAGAAATAAGGCTGGTGGCTAAAATTTGCTCCATAGCTGATACATGGAGATAAGACTCGCCATTTTCGATCTACCCCATAGCCAATACATGGAGATAAGATCTGTAATTTTCAGTCTGCTTCCTGCAACTTCAGGAAGATAAGACTTATATCTTCAACCTGCTCTCTTGCTACCTCACAGAGATAAGGTTGGTGGCTAAAATCTGCTCCATAGTCGATACATGGAGATAAGACACGCCATTTTCGATCTACTCCATAGCTAATACATGGAAATAAGATCTATTATTTTTAGTCTGCTTTATGCAACTTCAAGAAGATAATACTTGCATATTGAGCCTGCTCCACTGCAACTTCAGAGAGATAAGGCTGGTGGCTAAAATCTGCTCCATAGCGAATACATGGAGATAAGACTTGCCATTTTCGATCTACCCCATAGCCGATACATGGAGATAAGATATGTAATTTTCAGTCTGCTTCCTGCAACTTCAGGAAGATAAGACTTGTATCTTCAACCTGCTCTCTTGCTTCCTCAAAGAGATAAGGCTAGTGGCTAAAATCTGCTCCATAGCCGATACATAGAGATAAGACTTGCCATTTTCGATCTGCTCCATAGCCAATACATAGAGATAAGATATGTAATTTTTGGTCTGCTTCCTGCAACTTCAAGAAGATAAGACTTGCATATTGAGCCTGCTCCACTGCAACTTTAGAGAGATAAGGCTGGTGACTAAAATTTGCTCCATAGCCGATACATGGAGATAAGACTCGCCATTGTCGATCTGCTTCATAGCCGATACATGGAGATAAGATCTGTAATTTTTACCGATGTCGCTACACTGTTCTCTGGGGAACATGCCCTGCAGACTCGGTTTCATTTTTATGTTTATGCCAAATGATTAGAATGTTATAACCGAAATGAATCAGATGCTCCTAACCAAATGTACTATGAATGATATGAATGTAGAAATGAAAATGTTTAAAAAAAGCTTTAAGTGTCATCACTCATTATTCATCAGAGCTTTATCACCATCGTATTATGCTGCCTTCTTGCTCGACTAGAATTTCTCAACAAAACCTGTAAAAACAACACATTTTGCTCAACTGGTTTGCCTAATTGCAACTTCAGGGTCTGTTTCGCTGTACTTCTAGAACCTAAGGTTTGTACCATCTTCAAAACCCCCTCTTCCATCAATTCGGTCTATTACACCACTCCCCGGGCCCCATGACCAGATGTGCACGCCCAACATTACGCTAATTTGGAATATCATGATCCCCTCTTATGCTTGGTTGACACAATATCCTGTTTTCTTACTCAATAAATATCTTTGACTGAAAATTTGAAGAGATAATCCCCATTTGAACACAAATATCCCACCCCTAAGTTGGGTAAGTTCTAATCAAAAGTCCTGTTTCATATTCTTGTTCCATTTAGAAACTTCCAGAGTAATATACAAAAACCTTTTTTGTTAAAGTATTATTAGTCCATTAACCATTATTTCAATACAAGCGCTCGAACATAAAGATAAATATAGACAAAATTAAAATTTATTAGGAACAAGATTCAAGAAGAATAGATTAATCAAGGGAAGCAAATATTGCCAGAGTACGAAAATAGGTAAAGAGGAACAAAAATGAATGCCCCAGATATCGCAGCCAAAGCTCCTCTGTATGAACTTCACGAGGACTATTTTAAGCTTATCATGTGCCTAGGAGATCTAACGTATTCTGACGATGCCCCAAGACATGCGTACTTCCTCTTCATTAATTCTAGCATAGCAAGACTACTACCTGCCCCATCCTTGGTCAAAATTTGAATTGCCCTTTTTGGGTTTTCAATTCAAAACCCCTTTCGTCTCAAGGCACCTTTTGCGAGTTTTCACCTTTTAAGCGAAGTACTTCTTGACTGAATCCGAATTTACTGGGTTAGGCAGGCTATTACCATCCATCTCAATTAATATCAGTGCTCCTCCAGAAAAAACCTTCTTTACCACATAAGGTCCTTCCTAGTTTGGCATCCACTTCCCTCTGAAATTTTTCTGTAAAGGGAGGATCTTTTTTAATACCAAGTCTCCCTCATGGAATACTCTAGGGCGAACCTTTTTGTTGTACACTCACATCATTCGCTTTTGGTACATTTGACCATGACAGATAGCCTTCAACCTCTTTTCTTCAATCAAGTTCAGCTGATCATACTGGAACTGGATCCATTCTGCTTCGTCCAGCTTCAACTCTGATAAAACCCGAAGAGAAGGAATCTCGACTTCAATAGGCAAAACTGCCTCCATCCCATAAACCAATGAGTAAGGTGTTGCCCCGGTAGACGTTCTGACAGATGTTCGATAGGCATACAGAGCAAATGGTAACTTTTCATGGCAATCCTTGTAGGTCTCAGTCATTTTCCCCACGATCTTCTTGATATTCTTATTAGCTACCTCAACCGCTCCATTCATTTTCGGGCGATATGGTGACGAGTTGTGGTGCTTAATTTTGAATTGCCTGCAAACCTCTACTATCACACTGTTATTCAAACTCAACGCGTTGTCAGATATGATCCTTTCTGGCATGCCATATCGACATATGATCTCCTTCTTCAAGAACTTGCTGACTGCCGACTTTGTGACGTTGGCATATGAAGCAGCCTCTACCCATTTGGTGAAGTAATCGATGACCACAAAGATGAATCGATGTCCATTAGAAACCTTCAGTGAAATCGGCCCAATGACGTCCATGCCCCACATTGAGAAAGGCCACAGAGAAGTCATGACATGAAGGGGTGAAGGAGGCACGTGGATCTTGTCACCATAAATTTGGCACTTATGGTATTTCTTGGCATAGCTGATGCAATCTCCTTCTATTGTGGACCAGTAGTACCCAAATTTCATAATTTGCCTGGTCATTGTGAATCCATTGGCATGCGTCCCGCAGACACCTTCATGGACTTCTTCCAGGATTTTCTTAGCTTCAACAACATCAACACATCTTAACAGCACCTGATCTTTCCTCCTTTTATACAAGATTTATCCATCTAAGACATAGTCACTAGCTAGCCTTCTCAACGTCCTCTTATCATTTTTAGTTGCCTGATCAGGATATTCACAGCTTTTCACATATCACAAAATATCATGATACTAAGGATAATCATCTCTCCCTTCTTCGTCGTCTATATTGCAGCAATGAGCTGGAGCCTCGCAAATACTCATCTAGATCGGCCTCATATCCTCTCGTACATTTACTCTGATCATAGAAGCTAATGTAGCCAAGGCATCTGCTATCTGGTTTTCTGCATGGATTCCCATAATACATGCCTCGTACTCTACAATATTATTTGTGCAATCAAAATCCAATTTACAAGTGAATAACGATCTCCATCTAGGGATATCAGGACTGCCCCAATTCCATTACCAATAGTGTTTGATGCTTCGTCAAAATTCAGTTTCCACAGATGATCTTCTGAAGTGTCCTCTTTGGTAGTTGTCACATCTGTTAGTTCTTCATTAGGGAAATCAAAGTTCAAAGGCTCATAATCTTCTAAAGCTCTGCTGGCTAGAAAATCTGCTATTGCACTCCCTTTCACATCCTTCTGGTTCATATAAACTATGTCGAATTCGGAAAGCAGAATTTGCCATTGGGCCATCCTTCCGCTCAAAGCAGCTGACTCTATCATGTACTTTAAAGGGTCCAATTTCGAGATTAACCGAGTCGTATAGTATAACATGTACTGCCTCAATCTCCGAGTAGTCCAAACCAAAGCACAACATAGTTTTTCAATTGGCAAATATCTCGTTTCACACTCAGTGAATTTCTTACTGAGGTAGTATATCCCATCTCATCATGTTGACCGAGCACACATCCTATTAAATTGTCAAATACTGTCAAATACAATATCAATGGCATACCAGGGCTGGATGACGTTAGCACTGGGGGATTGGTCAAATATTGTTTAACCCTGTCGAAGGTTTTCTGACATTCATCATCCCATACACCTGGGTTATATTTCTTGAGAAGGCGAAATATGGTATCACATTTCTCTGTCAATTGCAAGATGAACCGGACAATGTAATTTAGTCTTCCCAAAAACCCTTGAACTTCCTTCTGAGTGCGCGGTGGAAACAATTTTTGTATAGCCCTTACTTTGTCAGAGTCATCCTTAATTCCCTTCTCACTGACTATGAAACTAAGCAGCTTCCCTGACCTAGCCCCGAAAGTGCACTTTGTTGGATTGAGCTTTAGCTGAAACCTTCTCAGCCTTAAGAACAATTTCCTCAAAACCTATATGTGCTCTTTTTCTGTTTGGGATTTTGCAATCATATCATTGATGTAAACCTAAATTTCCTTGTGCATCATGTCGTGAAACAAGGTTACCATGGCTCTTTGATACGTTACTCCCGCATTCTTCAACCCAAATGGCATCACTTTATAACAAAAAGTCCCCCATAAGGTTGTGAATGTGGTTTTTTCCCTGTCTTCAGGATACATCTTTATCTAATTATACCCAAAGAAACCATCTATGAAAGAGAACAGTGAATAACCTACCGTGTTATCCACCAAAGTGTCAATGTAAGGCAATGGGAAGTTGTCCTTTGGGCTGGCCTTGTTCAAGTCTCTGTAATCTACGTACATCCGCACTTTTCCATCTTTCTTAAGGACAGGGACGATGTTAGCTACCCATTCTGAATAATTAACAACTTGCACAAACCTGGCATCAAATTACTTTCAGACCTCTTATCTTATTTTTACTGCAACATCGAGTCTCATCCTTCGAAGTTTCTGTTGAACAGGCTTGCACTCTTCTTTTATGGGGACGCGATGCACCGCAATATCAGCGCTTAGCCCAGGCATGTCTTGATATGACCACGCGAAGATATCTTTGAAATCTTGCAGTAAATCAATGAGGTCCCGTCTTGTTTCCTCAGTTATGCAAGTTTCAATGTTCACCTCTTTCCCCTCTTCCAAGGTTACACTCTCGATTGTCTCTTTATGCGGTAGAATCTATTTCTCCTCCTGCTCTACCATCCTTAACAAATCTGAAGGTAAGCTACAGTCTTCATCATCTTCAAAATCCTGAGATCCCTCTAGACACACGTCTCGCTCAAAAGGGAACTCCGGATTTGTAACAGTGTCACTCATGCCATTGATATCTAGAGACCTATTGTAGGCACGAAAGAATATCCAACAAACAAATGAACCTAAGTATAGCTTTATTTGCATGGTATGATTATAAATGAAATGCAAGAAAAGAAAATTTGCTCAAGATAAAATAATATTTTCTCAGAATAAGACATGAAAGTGTATTTATATGGAAATAAACATTTTGAACATGAGCCTATTTCGCAAAATATTCTTATTGCTTCTAGGCTTTAAAACAACAAGTGTGTTTTGAACATTACTCTGTATTAGCACTAAAAACTACAAGAATTTCCTCCGCAGTTCAGTTGTTCAGAACACTTCCAGGCTCATAAGGGCGAATGCTTGCTAAGTCACGTTTCATCACTTTCTCTTCAGATATGACATTGATATTCAAATTTTCCATTGAGTCTTCAGATGTTCCCTCTCTTGTTATCTTCAATTCAGGATAAATAACTCCACCTGACACAAATGTATAGGATATATGGGGAAAAGTCATTGATTCCCACTCGACTTCTGCCCCATTCAGTCGTGCTCTTCGTCTCTTTTGCCTCCTTTCCATCTCCTTTCTTTTCTGCTTTGTATCTGCCCTATACCCTAAGCCAAAGCGATCTTGTTTATCAGCCAAAACCGACACCTTAACTCGTCCATGAAGATACTTTCCAAGTCCTTTTCCAGGCAATGCTCCCTTTCCTACTGTTAATTGCAAGCTCATCCTCGTAGCCTTAGATATTCTTGGCATTGGGACCCTGCCCCCTTCAATGATAAAAGTTGCATTTACAAACTCCAATGACCAAAAGGAACACTCAATTGCTTCATCATCATTTTCTATATACAGTGCACTACTAGTAACGGATGCAATAATGTCCTCCTCGGCATTTATCGTTATCAAGCAGCCCTCCGTCACCAACTTTAACTTTTAATGCAACGTGACGATACTGCCCCTGCCAAGTGAATCCAAGGCCTCCCCAATAAGTAATTATAAGAAGGCTTGATATCCATCACCAGAAAATCTACCTCATATGTGTTCAGTCCGATCAAAAGAGGTACCTCAATCCTTCCCATTACCTTTCTTTCGGTGCCATCAAATGCCCTCACTATGTTCTGGCACGTTTTCATGTGAGAACTATCTATTAGCAACCTATTCAACGTGGATAGGGGCAAAACATTCAATGCCGATCCATTATCAACTAGTACCCCTGGTAATGTATACCCCTTGCAGCGAGTGGTGATGTGCAGAGCCTTGGTGGATCCCATGCCCCCTGGTGGTATTTCATCATCACTGAAGGAGATAAAGTTATCGGTGCTTATGTTACTGACAGCCTTGTCTAGCTTGTCCACTGAAATATCTTCAGCGACATATGTCTCGTTCAACACCTTCATCAATGCATTTCTGTGAACCTCTGAGTTTTGGAGCAGAGCTAGTACCAATGTGCGTGTCGGCTGCTTGTGCAACTATTCCATAACACTATACTCACTGTGTTTTAGGAACTTCAAAAATTCTTTAGCTTCATCTTCAGTTACTGGTTCATTAACCAGTGGTTTTGTCCTCTTTTTCCCTTGTTCAATCATCACGGACTTCCCTTTTCCAGGCTCGACCTTTGTACTTGGTGTGCTGACCAGACTCTCCTCCCTTGGATATGTCACATTACAGTTGTAATTCCAAGACATCCTTTTGTTATCCTTATATGGAAAAGCCGCGGGTCTCTGGATTACAACTCTCGGTGTAATTTTTGCTCCAACTTTATTAATTTTCGGTCGCGAAATGATCACCACTGGGTGATTGACCTCAGAAACCTTCTCTATCAACCCCTCCTCCGAGGTGCATACATCTTCCTTCTCAGTAAACTCAAAAAACTCCAGCTCTTTATTGTCCATTAGAGCCTGTACCAAGGCCCTAAATTCATTACATGTTTCTATCTCATGGTCCTCCTCCCTATGGAACTCACAATAGTTCCCTGCTTCTAGGGATTTGCTCCCAAAGTCTTGTATGATTAGACCTTTCTCTACCATCTTCTTCAAAAACTCCTTCATCGGGGTTCTCACTTCTACCACATTCAACTTAATTCTCCTCCCTGTATTCTTGACTATTGCGTTTACCCCTTTATCAGTATGATTGGGTAACGGATTTCCTACACCAGGTGCATCATCAAATTTCACAACACCCATGTTGATGAGCCTTTTGACTACCCTCTTAAAAGAGGTGCAGTTCTCTATCGAGTGTCTATTGATTCCAGCATGATATTCACATTGAGCATTTGCATCATACCACTTGGGGTATAGGGGTTACAGTGGTTTTAAGCAGAAAGGTGATACAACATGTGCATCAAACAAACTTTTGTACAGCTCCCGATACGTTATTGGAATGGGAGTAAACTGGGGCTTCTCCGTGTTCTACTTTGTATTGGGCTCCTGCCTTAGTGAAGCTTGCTGGTCCGTGGCTACCACTTTCAGTTGATTTACCATGATTGGTTTTATATAACCCATATTCACATTGTTGACTTCATTTTCTCTATCTTTCCGTACCTTATTGCATTCTCAATCATTTTACCAGACATAACTATATCAGCAAAACTCTTAGTTGCGCTTCCCAGTATGTGATTAATAAAAGGTGCCTTCAAGATATTAATGAAAAGCATGGTTGTTTCTTTTTCCAACAATGGGGGTTGGACTTGTGTAGCAATCTCCCTCCATCTCTGAGCATATTGCCTGAAACTTTTATTTGACTTCTTCTCCATGTTCTGTAATATGATCCTATCAGGCGATATGTCAGTCACATGGCTATATTGTTTCATAAAGACCTGTGCTAAGTCCTTCTACGATTTAACTTGGCTACGATTCAACTAATTGTACCATTTGGCCGTAGCCCCAGCCAAACTGTCCTGGAAACAGTGGATCAATAACTGATCATTATTGACATGACCAGTCATTCTCCGACAAAACATCGTGATATGAGCCTCAAGGCAACTGGTTCCGTTGTATTTTTCAAATTCTGGCATTTTGAACTTTGGAGGGAATACCAGATTTGGGACTAGGCTCAACTCCTTGGCATCAATTCCGCAATGATAATTAGTGTTTTCCAACGCCCTGAATTTTTCCTCCAACCATTTATATCCGTCTTCTAGTCGCTTTGGAAATTTTGCTCCTGCCTTTCCTACTTCCGTGACCTCATCGAAGTCAAGGACTGTAGGATTTGTCTGATGGTCTTCAGGGTTGGAACACGAACCCGTCAGGACATTACTGCCGAAGTACCAGTCTGATATTGGGGTTTGATATTGGCAGACACCTTTTGCGGAGGCACTGGGGTATTTGTTGGGGTGAAACCCGGAGGGTAAGCAAGAATCCCGCTATCATCCTCAGCATTGACCATGGGACTCTTCCCCTTTTCTGGCCTTCCAACTAGTAGCTGAGTCAATTCGCTCATCATACTCCTCTGAGATTCTAGTATTTGATCTTTCATATCTTGCTGGATCCTATCTAATTTCTCTTGCATTTGCCCTTGCATCTCTTACTGCATTTCTTTCTGCATTTGCTCCAATTTTTCCAACTTTTGATCTATAGCTTTGGTCTTTTTCCGTTTGTAATATTGGTGTTCCAAGGTAACTATAATACAATTTTCAATTAATTAAGGTTCTTTTTATGCAATTTAATGCACATGATGCAATGAATGCAAATGCATGAGATGAATGTACAACTAAAGAGACGTCGATTCTAATTCAATTCCATTTAAAGAACTTTATTAGAAAGCAAAATCCTTTACATTAAACAGATCATATATACGGCCTAGCCCTAATGTTCAAAGCTTTAACTTTTTTAAGAAGGCAAGCTAGCTCACGACCCCGGTCTGACTCTAACTCATACTTCACACTTAACACATCAGCCTGAACCACTAAGGTCTGTAGATGATCGGCCACTTCTTGAATCTGAGCCATGGCCTCGCCCATGATATAATCTCTTTCCCTAACTTGGTCTTACGATTAACAGAGCTGTTCCTTCCACTGCTCATTGTTCGACTCAAGGAATTCAATTTGGAGCTCACAATTCTGTAGCGTAGTCTCAAGTTCTTCCACTTTTCCTTTCAAATCCTCAATCCTATTCAGGCTGGCCCTTAATTCAATGTCAGAGTTACGACCACAGTACAGATGTAGTGCATTCTCTAACTCCGCTACCCGAGCTACCAACATCTTTTTCTCATCTTGGCCTCAACCAAGCTCTTTTTTAAAGCATTTTCTCGTGCTCGAGCATCATGGAACCTCTTCTCCCACTGATCAGCTCTAGCCTTTTCCTCTTGAATTTCCTGTCGCCATTGTTCTGACGTCTTCCCCAATCCGGTAGTTCTCATTGACATATGCAGTTTCTTGTAATCAGATTTCAAACTGTCCAAGTCTTTCTCAACCCTTCTTTTCCCTTTCCTCAACTTTTCAGCCTCGAGTTTCTGAACATCGACATTCAACCTCAAATGCATCTTTTCTTCCTCCAATTGTTCTATTTTTTTCCCTAATTCCGTATTTCTCTCTTCGAAGTCCCATTTTAAGATTTCAAGCTCAGAAAGGATTACTTGCAAGTATTCTTCCATCGCATGAACACCCTCCAAACTCGGCTCAGGGATATTATCATTAACTCTTTTACTCAACCACCCCTTATGTTCAAGAGTCGTCATTGATCCAACAGCTATCTCTTTATTCGGCGCATCTGTTTCCAAGCATCAGAAATCTCTCAAACCTTCTTCTTATAATTGTTTTCCCTATACGAGAACTCACTCTGGGCTAGTCCATGTGTCATCGGCATAAACTGCCTTGATTTGTATTGTCCTAAAATAAGCAAAGGGGCATATCCAACAGCTCCCCAAATTCCAGGCAGAGGTACCTAGTCAAAACTCCCACACCGATAAAGAATCTCATCAGGTACAAACCAATGAGCTCTCCACTCAACGTCCTCTTCCTGAAGATTTCAAAGGAGCACGATATAATTTTCTTCTGATATGTCATCTCTCCTGGACATAGTTGTTATTTCCTTTAATGGGGAGCAACTCTCAGAAAAAAACCCGATAAGAAACCTTATCCACCTTCCAAAAATGGCTGTGGAACCAAGCCAGCAACAATTGCGCACACCCTATAAATCTTCCTTCACTTGCCCTCCGACATGCACTCAAAGATCTGAATGTCTCAGCTAGAATTGTCAGCACCGATGTGACCCATTTGTCAAGTCAATCAAAGAAATCTACAACTGCTTCATCTATATGCCTTAAAGCTTTGGGGAAAATCACCAAACCATAGATACTCAAGGCGAAAACATCCACTTTCCTCTTTGTATCTGGATGTGCCACGATCAGGTCCCTCAAAATCACCCAAGGAATGCACTTACCATCATCCTTTTGCTGAATTCGGGCTGTAACCTACTATTCACTCATCCCAGTGATACCCATTAACTTCTTTACAAAAGTCGGGGTACTAGCAGCCTTGGAATAAATTTTGTCGACTTGAACCTTTGGACAACTAAGCAAAGCTATAAAACTCCTACACAGTAGGCACCAAGTCCACCTTCCCAAAGGTGAAACAACTATATGCCGGGTTCCAGAACTAAGCCATAGCCTGAAACAAGTACTTGTCCACCTTGACGTCAAGAAGGTAGGGTAAGTCGCCATAATTTTGATAGAACAGCTGGCTAGCCTTATCATCCCAACTGGCCCATATATCCCTCAGCCCTTGGAGTTCATTTTGGGTCACATTAATACGAGTGAAGTTCCCCAATTCCGATGTACACCCCTCAACCAAGCTATCCCCTTTCTCTAATTGCATATTCTCTGACCTCATACGGACAGCCGCATTATCTTCACTTTATCAAGGAATTCGCTCTCCATAACCAGTTTTCTAATTTAGCAACCAAACAGAAATTGACACCTCTTTAATATGAAACGACATGCAAACATAACCACAACAAAACACAACAAGTTAGTATCGAAAAATAAAAAATCAAAGCAAATAGAAAATAATCAAACACCTAACTGGGTGAACGCTAGGGTTCAACATAGCTCTACCTAGGGCGGGCTCCTAGAGTTCACTATATGTGGTTCGGTTCTAGAAAAAGGCACCTGAACTAGCAGATTCCTCAACCCTCACCCATTATAGGCTCATGTGGATCAAGTTCAATTCAGGGGAATACATTTCCCTATGGCCATGCAGAGTTGAAAACCTCACGAAGACATAGGTACGGATGTATCCGGGAAGCAGTCCACTAGCCCATGCGGAGGTGAAAACCTCACGGAGGCATAGTTTCTCACTCCCTCTTAAAAAGGTACGACCACAACTGTCATGCAAGATGATGCGAGGGGATATAAAAAACTCAAAATGCAAAACACGAATAAAATGACAAAAACCATAAAACTCATGAAATGCAATAAAAGGATCGTATGTTAAAATTCAAATTTTAAATTTTCAACAAAAGGACAGAAAATAATCAATTTTATGGCTTGACTCTCTTATTGGTCCCCAGTGGAGTCGCCAAGCTGTCGAAACCATTTTTATTTTGAAAAACGAGGATCGTCTTTAAAAACGAATTATGAAGTCGCCACCAATCTTTTTTGGTTTAAGTGTGATCGAGTCACCTAATAAATCATTTCATTAAGATATGGATTTCGGCCTACGAAAAATCAAGAAATGGTTCGGGAGTCGGTTACATACGATGAAGGATTAGCACCCTCGTAACCCCCAAAATTGGTACCTAATTGATTAATTTATATCCTAATGTTGAAAATTTTAAAAAAAAACATTGAAATACGATCCCCTTAAAAATGTGTGCACAACTCATGATGGATTTTAAGATTCACTCGTTTCAAAGGAATTAAATACCACATCCAGCATGTTAAGACAGGATATTTTAAACCTCTAAAAAACTGAGATCACCTCATGATTCCCAAAACACGCCAAACAACTCAAGTTGGATTTTAAGATTCACTCGTTCCAAAGGAATAAAATACCACATCCAGCACGTTAGGATACGATATTTTAAGCCTCCAAAAACTGAGATCACCTTATGATTTCCAAAACACGAGACGAAAATTTTTAAAAGGGTATTCAGTTATTTAGTCCAACGATAAATCGAAACCCAGCACGTTAGGGCACGATTCCTCGAATTTCCAAACACGAAACATTGCCTTGATTTGTGAAGTTTCAAATAAGCAATTACAAAAGCCGAGTCAAAATATACTTGCTTGATTTGTTTGAAATAAAGGACAATCGATATTAAGTGGATATGGGAATTATAATCATGATGCAACAATAAGAAATAAAAATATAATTATATGTATAAAACAATAAAATATGGAAAAAAAACTCATAGTACATAAGACCATATGAAAACTAGGAACCATCACAAAACAATTCAAAAACTCGTATGAAAAATATACAAAGGAATAACACATGTTAAAATTCAACATAACTTATATGTACACAAAACCGATAATATATAAACAATCATTAATATATATACAATATGCGTGAAGAAATGCGAAACAAATAATACATAACATAATAACAAGTAAAACAAATTAATTTGACTAATGATACATATATGAAAATGGAAAAAAAATAATGCATAAACAAAGTTACTAAAGTCTTTAAAATAAGATCCCTAAGAGAGAACCAAATTATACATAAATAAATTTAAAAGAATATATATATAATAAATTTAAGAGAGAATATTTACATAAAATAAAAGGAAGTCAATAATGTACACTTAGTGTAAAAATAACTTAGTATAAGTTACGTATATACATGAAATAAAGAAAATTTAATATAAGCAAAGTATATAAATACAAAATAATATATGAAAGTATTTTGGAAGAAAAAACAAATAAATATGCACATAAAAAAACAATATATTCTTAACTTGTTAAAATAATATATACAAAAATAAATATATCAATTTTGTTAAACAAAACTATATATTAAAATAATATATTCTTATTTTATAGAAAAAAGAATAAAAAACTTAACTGGAAGAAAAACAAAATTAAAGGGACAATTTTTGAACAAAGCAAACCATTTAAACAGAATTTTGGGCCAAAGTAAAACGTGCTCCAACGTTTGGGGACTAAAATTGCAAATTAACCAAACCCCAAAATGAACCGTTTCAGCACGGACTAAGATGAACACCCGCGCAAATTCCTGGGGCAGTTTAAAAGAATTAAAGAAAGCATGGAAAGGACCCAATCGAACACTAGCGCAAAAGGGAAGGATTGGCTGCAAATTACCCATTTAAAGTAAAATGCATGGACCCAGCCTAGCAATTGGGTCAACACGCCTTCCCCCCACCCCAAATGCTGCTGTTTAAAATTTATTACTTAAATTAAAAAAACTGTTTTAAAAACCATTTGATTTTTATTTTTTTTTTAAAAAAACCCTAATGCTCTCTAATCTCTTACTCTCCCCTTGCTTCCCAGCCAAAAGGCTAGTGCCCAGGCCCTCCATTCGAGAACAGCGAAGGCCCTCCGACGGTGACTCCGGTGAGCTTCTCCCCCTTTCTCTTATTGTTTACATACGGTAGATAAAAAAAATCAAAGAAAATGAAAATAAAATTGAAAGAAAAATGAGACTTTGAATCACCTTCAACAAATATGGTTGCTATATCTTTCTGTATGTGTTTGATATTGCTTCTATATTCTATTTTTTCCCTAAAAAAAAAGCCCTTTACAATGAAAATTTTGGAGGCTTTTATAGCCGAATACAAGTAGTTTTCCTATTGTTTTCTTGCTCAAATCACAGGTCGTGGAGACGTGGATGTGGGCGAGCAATGAGCGAGCTGGGGGTCGTGCTTGGTGTGCCAACGTGCGTGGTGTGCTAACGTGCGTGGTGGACGGGCGTTGAACGTGGGTGCTGCGACGCAAGGGAACCCTAGGGTTTCCGAAACCCTTAAAACTTTGGGCCTATCGGGCCTTTGTATTTTTAGGGTATTGGGAAATTATTTAATGTAATTGGGCTGGCTATTATTTGTAAATGGACTTATTTAATATTTATATTTTTGGTTTTTTGTATGTGTATGGGCCCGGGCCAAAATTGGTTCTTACATGTACTATTTATATTATTGATTTGTTTAATCATGTTGAATTTTTATCAATTTTTTTAATTTAATTGTTGATGATGCCGTAAATATTGGTTGTAAAATTTTCTTTTGATGTCAATTTCACATTTTATCTCTAAAATAACTTTTATTAAAAATCTCATTTTTTACATTCAATATTTTTTAATTTCAAAATACATGATAAGGATGAGAAGATAATTGAAGCAACTAAGCAAATAAAAAACTAACCAAACTAACCCATATATAAAAGATGAATAAATAAATTATGAGAAGACCAAAGCTAATAACAAATTTGATTACAAGTGGGTGATTGTGGTTACAAGGACTCAAAACTATTTTTTTTTAATTTAACTCAAATAAATATATTCGATTTGATTTGATTCAAATTCCATCTCATTTTATTTATTTTTAAAAAATTAAATCAAATTAAAATAATAAAATAAGATTCGTAAATTTAATTAATTTAAAAAATTTTATTCTATTTGATGAAACAAAGAACCCAGTGGACAATACTGGAATATAGCATCCATCGTGTCTTTCTTCAATTTAGCAATAATGACTTGGATTCCATCCACTTGGTCGGACAATTTTTTTGCTAATTTCTTTATTGTTTCCTATAGTTCGATCAAGGGTTTTATATTGTCAACACACTTTATACCATGCGAACTTTTCTTGTCTGTTACTTTCCTAATAAAAAAGAAAAAAAATAGTATGAATGAGGTGTGAAATTTTGGTAAAATTAAACGAGAAAAAAAATAGTGTTCAAAAGTATTAATTTCCTTATCTAAATAAATATGTTTTCTGATTTTGTCATCAAACCACTATCCATAATGGAATTTAATAAAAGATAAATGTAAAATAAAAGTAGGAAACTTAAAAGAATTTCAAAAGAGGAAGGTTAGTATCTTTTACGAATAAATTTTAAGATTACATATGAAAAGAAAATGACACATTTATTTCTTTAAATTAAAATCAAAGTTTCATGTATATAATTGTACCAAATCAAAGTTTATATATCTAATTACATATTGAATCTAAGTTCATATGTAATTTTAAGATTTATTCCTATCTAATTGACTATTTTCCATTCTAGTTTTGAATCGAAAACTTCAAGAAAAAATTAAAACTTATGTAAATTATATTTGAAAAATACAATATTATGGTATCATAAGGTAGTACAAAAGATTTTTCTTTAAAGAAAGTAGTTCTTATCGTAACTATAAACGACACACTACGAAAATAGTAAGGATTGGTTATTTAAAACACTAACAATAGTTTGAGTTTACGATGTTATTTAATATTTATAGGTGTGAGATGTGAAAGTTAATTTGAAATAATGATTTAACATTTGATTCTATAAGAAAATTAGAAAAGTCAAATTTAACTTAATCCCATTAAACTCTCATTAAATATGAATGTCTATAATCCCATTAAACTCTCATTAAAGTTTTGAGATAAAACTCTAGTTTATTTATAAGCATGAAAGTACCTAAGATGTTTCAATAAATGTAAAGGAGCCTATAAATAAAGCTCTTTGTAAATGAGATTTAAATACGAGAAAATTTTCTTATATTTTTCATTTATGTTTTACTTATTACTATTATTTTCTTTATTTTTCTATAATACATTATCAGACGATTATCTTCTTTAATTGGTATTATGTAGAAAGTAAAGCTTTATCCTATATATAAATACCTACAAATTTAAAATCTATCCGTTTAACTATTAAGACTTATAAGCCACCATTAGATTTGAAGTATTAAACGAAAGAAGAAGGAAAAAAAAAAGCTGACCAAATTTCTTGATATCACTTCTCACTCCAATCTCTTATACTTTTGGATTTTCTTTTTCCTTAAATTGTTATATTATATTTGATTATCTCGATAATCATGACTATTAGGATTATGTTTTTAAATGCCAAAATTTTATAAGAATAATGTATCTGTCTCTTTTAATTTCTCTTATCTGCGATTATTCATGAAGTTTTATATACATCTTTTATTGTGGATTATAAATTCACTAACTAAAAATCTATTTATTTTAGTAAGACATAATTCTTTAAACGTGCATGCAACTAATATTATAAAACCAACCATTTTATTAATGTTGTACTATTTATTGATGTTTTATATTCTAATTATAATTATTTTATACTAGCTTGCATAACGTTAAATCTTGCAAAACTTAAATTTGTGACTTTTGACATATCATGAAAGAATTATTTATCATGAGTGTTAAATGCTGAAATTCACTTAGATGCTAAAGGTTTTGAGAATACAATTATCCAAGGTAATGAGGTATCTAACAGATAAAGTTCAAGCTATGATTTTCCTCCGTCATCATCATCATGAAGGATTAAAAACAAAATATTTTTTATAACAGATCTATTTGAATTGTGGAATAATTTAAAAAAAAGATATGACTATTAGAAAATAGTAAATTTATCAAAAGATATGACTATTGGATGTACTTGAGGTTGCAAGACTACATAAATTAGTAAGTGAGTGTAATTCTGTAATATTTAAGATAAAACCGAACTTTGCCTTACTTAAAGTTGCCACTACGATTAACCTCTGGGTTCGAAATCATTGCTTATATAGCTATTATTGGTCATAATTCACAAATATTTTACTATAAAAGATCCATTTGAATTGTGGAATAGCTTAAAAGAAAGATATGACCATAAAAAATAGTAATTTTACCAAAAGCTTGCTATGATCGAATGCACTTTAGGTTGCAAGATTATAAAAAATAAGCGAGTATAATTCTACAATATTTAAGATAAGTTATCAATTAAAATTATATGGAGAGAAAACAATTGATGAGGACTTATTGGAGAAAATTTTCTAAATTTTTCATGCATCTAATATGCTCTTGCAGCAACAATACTGTGAAAAGGATTTTAAGAAATACTCTGAATTAATCACATGCCTTTTGGTAATTAAGAAAAATAACAAGTTATTAATGAAAAATCATGAAAGTCGTTCTACTAGTTCTATTCCATTCCCACAAGTGACTGCAATAATACACAATAATTATAAAAATGAAAGAAACTGTTGTCATGGTTACGATCACAATTGTGGTTGTGGACATAGACGTGGTCGGGAACGCTATAATTATCGTTATCAAGGTGCTAGCAATTATTATGACCACCAAATGCAAGAGAAAGAGAAAGATTATGGTATAAGCAATCATTCAAAGGGCACTGAAAATTTGCGCCACTGATGTGATATAAGTGGGCATTGGTCGCGTATTTGTTGTATGCGTAAACATCTTGTAAAGCTTTACTAAACCTCCATCCAAACCAAAAGAAAGAATATTGAAACAAATTTGGCTTATCAAAATGATAATATAGAGGCTAATTTTGCTCACAACGATGATGGTTCTAAAACTTTGTTGATATTACCTATCTTAATATAGAGAAGGCTAGGAATTAAAATTAATTATAATATATAATAATATTTTATATTTATTTGATTATTTTATAATTCTTATTGTTCATGTTTGTTTGACTTTAGTATGTTTTGTTATAATTCGTGTGTGTTTATAATATCTCTTATGATGTGTTTTGTTTTAATGAATAATATGGATCTTTTGGTTGAAACCAAGATCAAGATTGAAGACACATGTCTTGCAGAAAGTACTACAACACATACTAAAAAATATAAAATATTTTTCACATTTAATTGCAAGTAATGAAAAGGTCAACACTATATATGGTAGTGCGAATTAATCTAAGGCTCTGGAAGAGTTACGATATTATTACCCTCAAGAGATAATGTTTATTATAAATGATGCACTATTTTCATCAAAGTCGAGAGAAATTTGTTAAGTTTCAAAGATATCCACATAAATAGATATTATATTGAGACTAAAAATGAAAAAAAATATTGAGTTTTTGAAAATTATAACATTTATATTTGGAAAGAAATGTGTTTTGAGAAATTACATGCCTTATCTTCAAGCTTGTAATATACAACTATTAGTATAATTGAAACACATGTTCTAGTAAACTAGAAGTTTGCATATTCAAATACATTTACTATTTGGCATAATCAGTTAGGCCATCCCAGGTCATCTATAATACAAAAATAACTGAGAGTTCACATGGTCATCTACTGAAAAACGAGAAGATTCTTCAATTTAAGGAATTCTCATGTGCTGCTTGTTCTCAAGGAAAGTTATTACAAGAGCATCACCATTTAAAACTAAGATAAAATCCTCTAAATTTTTGGAATGTATCAAGGTGATATATGCTTCATCCACCATGTCGAACATTTAGATATTTTGTGGTATTACTAGATGCATCTACAAGATGGTAACATGTGTGTTTATTGTCAACTCGTAACCTTGTTGGAAAATCATGTCTGAAAAATGCAGTAGAAAATAAATTTAGGGGAAAATTAGAGTTCTAAAAAACTTCCAAAACAAGAACTTGGTTGTGATATCTAAAGTACTAAACACTTAATCAAAATTTTACCTTTTCGATTCGTCTATGATGAACTCTTTGACCGAGTAGTCCTCTTCACTATCTTCAAGATCACGTCTGCCGAGTGTGGGCTCGCTCCAAATCAGAAATTTTTTCAGAAAAATTACTAGTGGGGTAATTTCATAATTTCTCTAAACTTTTTGGTCAAATTGTAAATAAAAAAAATATCTCTAGAAATTCTAAAATAACTTCTTCAGAAAATTCTCTCTATGACTTTCTTTTGAATTCAATTGTGTATAAATAATAACTCAAGCCTCTCTTTATATAGGGAGAGTTTAGAGAGTTTAACTATGATTAAATTTAATCACTTTAATATTAAATTAATAGGATATTTATCTACAAGATAAATATTAAATTAAATTTAATATTAAGATAATCACTTTAATATTAAATTAATAAAATATTGTTAAGATAAGTATTAAATTAAATTTAATATTAAATCTATTAAAATAATATTATTTTTAGAATAGTTAATCTAAAATTAAATTCTTTGGTAAAGTCCCAGTAGGAGTATAATTCTTCCACCGCTCAACCATCGAAGAACCACCGCTATCGACCACTCACCGACCACCGGAATGCCGCAATCACAACCATTGGCACCCCAAGCTAGTTCAATTTTTGTCAGTTTGGTTCGAGCTAATGACGAGCCGATCGGTCCGCTCAAGCCACTGATTGGATCGTCGACCTGATTTCTCATACCAGGTTCGGTTCGAGAAATTTTTAGGTTTTGGTCTCAGTTTTAGGGTCTCGAGCCCAATTTACAGTCTTAGGTCCAATTTTCAAGTTCAATTACCCATTGGACCAATTGTTTGACTTGAAAATTAATTTCTAAAAATATCATATTAATTTTAATTATTTTGATTCATTTAATTTTATTTGATCGAAATTAATTTTCCAAAAAATTGCTTATATTTTCCAAATTAATTTTTTAATAAAATTCTTTAATCAAATTCTCTAGTTGAACAATTCTTACGACCACCCAATTTAATTATAAATTAAATAAATTTACTCAATTAAATTATTTCCAAAGTCGTAGAATTTACTTATAATTCAAATGCAATTCGATTAAGCTTTTGTTAAGCTAGCAGAAGGACCTATCGGATATATATAATTAGGCTCTAGTGATTGCAATTATGTCCAGAAGTATTGTTCCAATATTCGCAATTACTTAACCATGGAGTCAGTCCACAAAAATACCATGATTGAAAACTCCTTATTGTATACTCTTTACGAAAATAGTTCATCAAACTACTTTGTCCAAGGACCTCTTCATGTGTGTGTTACCCTCATATGATATCCTTGATTCCTTTAAGTTAAATCCGTTCACTCAATACAATTCTATTTTATCTCCTTGTCACCATTGTGATGAATCGTTGAGAGCACAAAAAATATCCTATCCTTATAAAATAACGAAAAGAATAGTATAAGGGAAGTAGGGTCAAATCCTCAAGGATTGGATTTGCACTCCTCAAGATCCCCAGGCAGAGTCTGCCCAAGAAAAATGGCGTACCTGGAAAAAATAAAAAAAAATTAAAATTTTGGTTGAATTGAGATTGCGTAAATTGAAATTGAAATTGTAAAAATAAACTGACTTGAGAAAAGAGAGTTTTTGATACAGAGATTCCAGCCTCCGGTTATCTCGATCCTCCTTGGGTTCAATCCTAGGCTTTTAGGTGATCCTTCTTGAACAGAATAAGCCAGTTATAGTGGAAGAGGACGCCTACGACCACCAGCTCCACTTAGATTTTAGACTTACGATTTAGAGGAACCTGACTCTAGCCAACCGTCGCTTTTATGGGACCGTCTAACACTAGATCATCACTTCTCAATGGCGAATGCCACGCCATTTTGTCTCTTAGGCTCGACAACCACTGACGCAGTAAGCTAACAAATCGACTATGCAACCTTCCCAAAACATACAAAGTAGTCGTCTTTGCACAAGATGAAAGATCACTTTTGAAGGGACATGGACAAAAGCATCAGTCCTGTAATGTGGAGAAACGATGAATATTCATTGAGAAGGCTAAGTGCGAATTCTAAGACTCATGAACTCTTTTGGGGGAATCTCAACAACCTTTGGCTAGATTAATTTAGTGGCTCATGCTTTTTGGGAAAAAAGAAATAAACTTAATAAAAATGGAATTTTATTGAATAAATGAAAGGAACAAAGGCTAGAGCTTTTTGGAAAAGGGAGCTTTTACAGAAAAGATGAGTACAATTTGTGTCACTCCATCCCCTATTTATAGTACTTAGAAAACCTAGTCTATTCCTATCTAAATTTTAAAAGATAAATAAAGATAAAAGCTAAAATTAAATCTAAATAATAATCTTAACAATTATCCTAATATAATTAAAATTTAAATAAAATCTTGTGTTTATAAAATCTCTTCTTCGCATTTTTGCCCCCAAAGTCTTCCACACTTTGTATTTTCGGCACTTCTTTCCTATTTCGCATGCTGGCCCATTTTATCTTTAAATTCAAGCTTTTTGCCCCCAAATTCCCTTTTGCCTTCAATTTAGTCCCTACAAGATAAAAAACCATAAATAGCTCAAATTAGTAGGATCATACTCAAAATAAATATGCAATTAATATATAAAAATATGTCATTCCAAAGAATTCACCATTGTGTCTTCTTAATGATTAATATGAACACTGCCAATAAATAACTGTGATAAATTACTCGTTTGAGAACTAACAATCCCTGGCCACATTCCATATTTATCAACCCACATAATGCCAATGAGAGGATATTGTTAACTCTTTAACTGAGCTATGAATTCCACTATTGCTAGAAAAGGCATGCCATACACAAGTCATGTACCCAACATACCGACTATCGGTTCGATCATCTTTAGAGCATAAGCCTCCACTATATCAAAGCACATTAGTTACATACGCATAGTCAATGACTAACTAGGGATTTTGGTAAATCACATCATAAATGTCATAAGTGAAATAATTCACAAACGGATTCAAAATTAATTCATCTTAGGTCTAGTCCAATGTATCATCCTGCCATTCTATCGCAAACCAACAAATAAATTCAAACTTAATTCATACATAAAGTAAAATAGGATAGTAAGTTCCATATAAACTTTCCTGTTCAAAATATGTAAAGCGGATACATCAAGGGCTAATATGTAACTTTAGTTTTTCTCCAATCAACTCCACTTTGACCCAATTCTTGATTTGTAACACCCCAAACTTGGCCTAGACGTTATGGCCAAATCTGGCTATGTCCCATGGAATGGAATTTGAAATCGAATTTATCGAGTTAAAACCGTTTTAGTTTATTAACTTTTTTTTATCCTTCATCAATCTGAAAACTATTTTCCCGTTAATTAGATTTGTTTAAAATCGTATCCTGTAGTGGAAGCTTTTAAAACCCTAACAGTTAAAGAAAATCATTCTCGTTTAGGAAAAGCGATGTGTTTAATAAAACCAAGTTTTCGTTGCAGTTCGAAAGTTTATGAAAATAGTTAAAAATCCAAAATAAATGCAAACCATCCAAAAGTCCCAAATTACATCAAAAATAACCCATAAAAATAGAGAATAAAAACCATTAATGAAGTTTAAGTAGTGCAACAAACATATGGTCACCATTGAGTCCTCCACTGCACTAGTCTGTCTAAGTTTGGGGGTTACCTGTACAGTTAAACAGAAAGGGGTAAGTTTACGTAAACTCAATGTGTACTCCCCACAGAAGACATGCAGTCAAATGCAGTCTAAGCCTAAGCCAATTACAGATTCAGATATAGTTTAGGCCCTAGCCCATTCAGATACAGTTTCAGATATAAATTTGGGCTTGAGCCCATCTCAGTTACAGTATGCATACAGTAACAGAAATCAGTATCCTACCCATCAGCCTCTACACACCATCTCCGACCATCCCTACACACTATGTGGGGTTTAGAACACCCACCCAACCCTACACAGCAAGTCGTACCGAATGCGGCACTTATCAGTAATATTGCAACTGAGCTACCAGATAATAGGCATGAAAGCCTTTCAGTACACTTCCTCCAATAATCAATCTTCCCACCCCAGTGCAGATGCAACTAAACATGCTCAATACAGATATAAAGATATACATGCTTTACATGCTAAAATCCAGATATCAGTCATACATATAGATTAGTAAACATGCATAAATTAACATGCTCAATACATACATCACATATTCAGATCACTCGATTTAGGGTCTAATTAGCACTTACCGACCCTACGGTGGTTCACAATTGACTGGGGCGACCCGTTCAACCCTAGGAAACATTTCAGCCCGTATGGCCCACACACCCAGATTGGCCTTGGCCTGTGTGATTCACACGGCCTGGCTCAAATTTCCACACATCCGTGTGGACTATCCGTGTAGGTCCACACGACCCAAATCGGTTTAACCCATATGGCCTACATGGCCACACCCCAGCCATCACACGACCGTGTCTTGTGCACGGCCTGGCCTTCATTGGTCACGCATCTGTGTTTTCGTACACGGCTTACCACACTACTGTATAGCGTCGACAGTAAAGTTTTTAGCTTTTGTCGAAAGCTCATTTTCTGGCATTTTGGGTATACATTTGTTACGGATTCGATGCAAAAACACTTTCGAACCTTCCAGAACCTATAATCGGCATATGAGTGCTCAAAATTATTCCTACAACATGATTTAAATTGGAAACTCGATACTGAAAAAAGTCCAAAACAAGCGTTTAGCGCTTACCCCGAACACTCCAAACGATTGACTATGATTCCGCAAGAGTAGGGACACACCCCTTTCTAATCGATGCTGCTCAAAACATAAATTCAATGTTAACGAAAAGAAACCAGACAGCTCTAAACCAATTAAAGAAAAGGCCACCAATACGAACGAAGTAACACTTACCAACGTACGAAAACCGTGAGTAAAGAACAGTAATTAGGAACAAAAAGATGACTCCGATTGGAGAGAAAAAAATAGAGAGGAAAAAAGGGAAGGAAAAGAAAAAGCACATCAGAATTTCCAAGAGAGACCAAAATTTCGAAAAGAACAGAAATAAAATTGATTAAGAGATAATCAGAGAAATAACTATTCTGATCACAATCCCTAAATTTCCTCCCACTATCCCACTACTTAGAATTTCATCACAACTGAAACTCTATCATAAAGCGAGCAAAAATAATGCCCACGCTCGCGCAGGGATTCGAACACAAAACCTTCAGCAAACCAACACTCTACTTAACCGCCAGACCAGCAGACCCATACTGATATGAAATTACAAGTAATTAAATATGAGCCTACTAAACTAGCATAAGGTTTAATTTTAAAATAACCAAAATTTTTCAAAAACAAGGCTTGAACTTGGGACCTCTCACTCACATCTACAACACTCATCTACTGAAGCAGATACACAGTTGTGTCACTTTTTAACAGAAACAAAAATAAAAATTTTGAGGAGTTACATGATCTAAACAATCATTTTATATCATCAATTAATGCCAAAAATCCCTTATTATGCTATGATATGCATGAGCCTATTGAATTTGATTTCTCAATATCTCTAAAATTTTACATTTTATTCAATTTAGTCCTTATACTCGGGGATGGTCATAACTTTCCATTCTTAGCTTTGGATTAAAATTTGATTTCATATATTCTCATTAGGGACCTCATACTTTCTATTTCTACCTTAATTCCATAATAATTTTTACATTTATTCAATTTGGTCCCTAATGTAACATAGCTAAAAATAAGCTAAATTAATTTTACAATCTAATCATTTTCATATTCTAAACTTAAAATCTATTAAATTCAAGCCTAATTCTTCAAGAAATCAACAATGAAAACTTTCTAAATGTAACAGCCCGATTTAGACCCTAATCAGAATGGTGGTTTTGAGACCACGAATTCGAGTCAAAAAAATATTTAAAAATTATTTTCTGTGTTTATTTTGTGTGAATTTATATCTTTGAAATTTTAGTGATTTAATTTTGTCGTTTAGGTGTCCGATTAAATAAAAGGACTTAATCGCGTAAATTAAAAATTTGATAGTTAAAAGCATAAAGGGCTAATTTGATAATGGCTTATTAAATGGAAGACTTTAAATTGTAAATTTCCCATTGCCATAATAAGTGGACGGTAAAAGACATGGATTATATAGTTTATTATTATTTTATTAAGGTTATTTAAGTAATTTATTTAATAAACATATAATAGTTAAAATAAAGTTATGAAATTCATTACATTCATTTTGTTCTTTGACCGAAGCTTAAGAAAAGAAAATAAGAAAAAATAAAAGCTAGGGCTCAGCCTATTTGGAGCTCAATCAAGATCAAGAACCAAAGAAATCGGATTTGGACCGGGGAAAAACGAAAGTTGTTGACTAGCAGCTCCATCCCGTTTTACGACATCTGAGGTAAGTTTATAAGCAAATAGATGTGTTTATTGATAACTTTAACATTATGTTTACATGCTGTTAAGAAATGTTAAGTTAAAATTATGGTATGGCCGAATGTGATTGAATATGGTTACCACACTTCCGAGTGCGATTCGACTGAAATACGACATCTAAAAGCTCCATATGAACCTCAGGAATAGCTAGGATACATATGTCATGACATAGGATTCCGATATATGTACGCGAGTAAGACATGGTATCGATTTGTGGTTTTCGATATGTGTTTACTAGTAAGACCCTGTCTGGGATAGTGGCATCATTTTGTGGATATATGTAAGACCACGTCTGGGACGTTGGCGTTGTACGATTTATGTGATTATCCGAGTGTCCTATCCAATTCCTAATGGTTCACGGGCAAAGGTAATCGTGTACATATTGTATGATATGAGCTAATGGCCAGGTATGAGTTAGTTCGATAATTAACAAAAATAAGGTAAGTGTATTCGGCCTATTGCACATTATTGAATAAGTGTAAATTTAGTAAATGTGTATTAATGAGTATTTGGTCATGTGACTAATATAAGTACTTGAGACTATGTTATAATCTATGAGATTATGTATGTATGGGTATGTGAACTAAGAACTTAATGGATATTCGGCCTTAAAGCTAAATAATGATTTGTAACTTTTGATCATACAAGCATTCGAGTAAAGTGATGATTTAACTGTGTATAAATGCATATGATTATATATAAGTAACATGGATGTATTCGTGCCTAGAATCGAATGTAAATTGATGTAATAATTCTATTTTAAATTAGTTAAGTCGAATAAATCGTTAAGTAGTTGATTTTCTTATGACTTACTAAGCTTTGAGAGCTTATTCCTTGTGTTTTGCCTACTTTGTTTTATAGATTTTAAAGTCAAGCTACAAGCTCGGGAGTAGTCAGCTAAGTTCATCACACTATCTACTATTTTGGTACCTTCAAACTAAATTTAAGTTATGGCATGTATAGGCTGGTTTTGGAGTTAGTTATTTTGGAAATGAATGTATATTTAAGCCATGTGAAAATGGCTAAATCCTTAAGTTAGTCTTGAATGTGTTTTGGTTGTGGTTATTGCTCTCTATATGAATTCGGTTATGCATGATCATGGAATGAGCTCATTAGGGTTAACATGCTGTAAGTGAATTAAGTTTAATTAAGATTATGTGTGTTTTATGCATAGCAATAATTGATGAATTGGGCAGCATCTTTGGTTAATCTGATCATAGTTTTTGCGTGAGTATGAACATATATATGGAAGCGGTAGTTAAATTTTGTTAAGGTGTTGTTATATGCATTGGTACAGGGAATATTCGGCTATGTCTTATTGTGAATTGGATTGATTTTGTTACAGATGTTATATGATATGTATGGTTGCTTGGCATGGCTTACTAATGATTTATATTTTGATAAATCGTTTTTCATATGAGTTGAATTAAAAATAATGTCTAGGTTGATTTATATTTGGCCTTGATACTTCAACTATCTTGGGTACTTTGTTATATGCTTATGAGGTAATTATAATGGATAACATACGAGCATGGTCGGTTATAAGACAAGAGTGAATGAGATGGTTGTAACCAACTTGATTATAGGTATAAGAGTTTATGTATTTATTTGTGCATAGGATGGATTCACTTATCCATGATATGGTAGTTGTTTGTGCTATTACATTGGGTAAATAATGCGATTAGAAGTATGCATGAATGTAATAAAATAAAGCCTATGTGAATTTTGACTGCCATATCAACATTATAAGGTGTATATTTTTTCCACGCGAGTTGGCTTGAATTTAGTAATAAAAAGTGCATTTATATTCTACTAGGAAAGGAAGAAACATACATACATGCAATGATATAACGTTTATGGTTCGGTGATTAAGTGTTTATATATGTATGCATATTCGAATGGGTGAATTTACCTATATTAATGCATGAAACATGTAAACTCATGCCAACTATGAAATCATGCTGCATAAATGATATATATATTGGAAATTTGTATTGTCTGACATGTAAAGTAGCACTTATGCAATTCTTTCATATTAAAAGGATATAATAGGTCTGATGTTTAATTAATAAAGTTATTGGTTAGTTATTTATATTCTGCTTACATAAATAGTTTGCTTTGACATATATTGGATTATGTTTTAATTATGTTGTAATATGATCGATATGATTTTAAGTCTGATAATAGATTAAGTTATGAATAATAATGATATTTTAGATTTTGAATTGAAATTTGTGATGTATGATTATATGAACTGTGATACGATTAGTAATGCCTCATAGCTCTACTCAGGCGACGGATACGGGTTAGGGGTGTTACATTAAAACTTTAACAGTTTTACAAATTAGTACATGGGTTAGCTAAATCAAGCTCTCATAACCCCAAATTCATAAACATTACAAGAAAACAATTCGAAATTACTAATCAATTAATGGCCAAAAGTCATGAACACTCTTTAGGTTTTTCTTTTTCAAATTTTGAAAATGTTAGATGAATGAAAAGAAAAATGCATTTTTCATGCACAAGTTAGTATTTATAGCTTGCTTAAGGGTTAATTAAACTAGCTTAATTAACATAACATAGTCAAATTTCTTTAATTTAACCTTAATCATGCTTAGTGGATGTTGCCATCACAATCCACTAACTACACTTTTAAAATGGTTTAGTTACCATTTTAAACCTTCGCCTAATTGTGATAAATGCAAAAAATAACATGTTTTAGCCTCATTCTTAATGTGTTTTTGGATGATTATTCGATTTAAAATGATGAATTTTATGCTCCTAATCCCTTAAATTCATGTTTCTATACTTAGGAGAGCATTTGGAAGCAAAATGACAAAAATGAGTGAAAATAAAAAAATTGAATCAAAGTTTTCATCTGGTAGACCGTGTGGATTTCATGAACTGCACTCCAAACGTGCGAAAAAATACATTTTTTTGGTTTTTTTAGGCATTTTAAGACCTATATATACCAAATATAGGAATAGAGGAGTAAGCCGTCATAGAATACTCAAGAAAACAACTTGAAAAACACCATTGAATTTGAATTTGAAGTAGATTTCCATCAAGATTGAAGTTCTCCTTTTCATTTCTTTGAAGTTTATTATGAGTTTCATTATTTCTTGTGGTTATACTGGCTTTGAGCTGTTTTTATTTGCGATTATGAACTAATTTTTCTAAATACCTAAGGAAATGAACCCAATGATGGATTCTGTTATTTGATTTCTATTTTTACGCAATAAATACTTGAATCTTTTTTCAATTATGTGTGCTTAATTCTTGGTTTAATATGTCTAGGTTATTAATCCATGTTTGATGTGCTTCAACCAGAGGAGGAATAGACCCTGTTTAAGAGTAGATCTAGCATAGTTGAATGGAGTTGCATGCAATCCTAGAAATAGGACAACATAAATCTATTGGATTAAAGTAAAATCTAATATGGGAATCCATAGATGGAGTTAATGCGATAATAGGGGTTCTAATTAGAAAGAAATTTCAATTAATCAACCTAGAATTAGTTGTTCTTAGTCTTGAAGAGAGATATTAGCATAATTTAGGGATTTCTACGGATCAAGATACTAAGTGAAGAAACTGCGTAATTTAGATTGATAATCATAGATGAAGTCTAGGTGAATTCTTTCCTAGGTATTGTCTCGTTTCTTGGTTGTTAACTCGATTATTTTCCTAATTTTCTCTTTGTCGTATTCTTTAGCTAATTAATTTAGTTTTAATCAATCACTCCAATTTCTCAGTTAAATAATACAAAGACGGTAATTACTAATACTTTTAGTCTTCGTGGGAACGATATTTGTGCTCATCGTAGCTATACTATTAATTGATAGGTGCACTTGCCTTTGTCAAAATTTTAGTTGGTTTCGTGGACATCAAGTTTTTGGCACCGTTGTCGATGACTAAAATATTAGGAAAACTTTATTTCTATTAATTTAGCCAATTTTTTTTATTTTTTATTTTAATATTTTTATTTTTGATTTATTTTTTACCTTTTAATTTTTTGGTTTGTTTGCTTCTGGTAGGTTCTTTTAGTTTATAACTAGAGGAAACTCATTGGATCCATTACTTTTTGACGTGAGATTAAAAAAACTGCTCCCAAAAATTGTAGAGAGGTTAGAGAAGCAAGACAAAGTCAAAAGAATATAGTAGATCATCAATAGGAAAAGGATATTACTATGGAGATGGGCGATAATCAAAATAAATAGCTACCTCCTATAGTTCTTACTCTTTAGACTATGTATGATCATGTTAAACCTACTCTGATTGGGACTGAATTGAGTATTGGGAGACCTACCATTGCTGCATACAATTTTGAACTGAAGTCGAACACAATTTAGATGGTACAACAATATGTTCAGTTAGATGGTTTGCAAGATGAAGATTCGAATACTCATTTAGCTAACATTCTAGAGATTTGTGATACTTTCAAAATTAATGGCGTTACTCAGGATGTCACACACTTACGGGTGTTCCCATTCTCTTTGAGGAGCAAGGTAAAATAGTGGTTAAATTCATTGCTACGAGGTTCTATCACGACTTGGGCTAAATGACCGAGAAGTTTTTGTTAAAATACTTTCCACCAGAAAAAAAGAGATAAGTTGAGGAATGACATATCTTATTTTGTTCAGTTTGATATTAAGACACTTTATGATACATGTGAGAGATTTAAAATTTTGTTGAGAAGGTGTCCTTACCATGGACTACATTTGTGGCTCCAATTTCAAACTTTTTACAATAGTTTGAATCCTTTGACTAGACAGATGATTGATGCAGCAACTGGCAGAACATTGTAGAGCAAAACATCTGAGGCAGCTCAAGAATTTATTGAGGAGATGACATTAAATAATTATCAGTGGAAAGTTACGAGAGTAAAAACTCTCAAGGTAGCTGGAGTTTTTTATATTGATGTAATTTCTATGTTGGCAAATTAGGTTAAAGCTCTTAGTAAGAAAATATGGTTTAAATTTTTCTAAGCAAGTGAATCCAGTGATGCAATGCGATTCAAATGGAGTAGGGATGATTAATTTAGAATATTCACCCTTCAAGTCTAACATGGAACATGAGCAAGTCAACTTTATGGCTAATAATTCTAAAACTTAAAATAAATCCTATAGCAATACTTATAATGCAGGATGGAGGAATCATTCAAATTTTTCTTAGGGTAGTCAAGGAAATCAAAGGTCACAACCCCCTTCGGGTTTTCAGCAGCCTTATCAGCAAGAAAAGAAACCGAACCTTGAAGATATACTTGCTAAATTTATTTCAATTTCTGAAACTCGATTTCAAAAACTGAGACAGCTTTGAAAAATCAGCAAGCATCAATTCATGGGCTTGAAAATCAAATTGGACAGCTTGCTAAACTGGTTTCAAAAAGACAGTAAGGTAGTTTACCTAGTAACATTGAACCATACCCAAAGGAGCATGTGAAAGAAATTACATTGAGGAATAGGAAAATGCTGTCTAAACCTGAAAAGAAGCTGAAACAAGAAACTGATGAGAAAGATGATGGGGTTACAAAAATTGAAAAAATTCAAACACCGATGCTTAAAGAATGCAAGCCATCGATCCCATATCTAGCAAAGATGAAGAAAGACTGTATGGATGATCAATTTGGTAAATTTCTTGAACTTTTTAAGCAGTTACATATTAACTTATCTTTTTTTGAAGCTTTTTCGTAGATGCCCACCTATGCAAAAATTTTAAAGGAGCTAACTTAAAATAACTATCTACTGTGGAACTCAATCAGGAGTGTTCGATCATTCTCCAAAATAAACTACCCACTAAGCTGAAAGATCCAGGAAGTTTTGTTATCCCTTGCTTTATTGGTAGTTTAAATATTGAAAAAGAATTGGCTGATTTGGGTGTTAGTATTAACTTGATGCCTTATAAAATGTTCAAGCAACTTGGTCTTGGGGAACCAAAACCCACTAAGATGAGTATTCAATTAGCTAACAAATCTATTAAATATCCTAGGAGCATTATTGAAGATGTACTTGTGAAAGTAGATAAATTCATTTTCCCTATTGATTTTGTTATACTTGACATGGATGAGGATATTGAGATGCCTGTAATTTTAAGTCGACCCTTTTTAGCCGCTGCTAGATCTATTATTGATGTGGATAATTGTAAACTTGTGTTTAAGGTAGGTAATGATGAGATCATTTTTCAAATTTATGATGCCATATGACTTTCTAGAGAGCAAGATGATTCCTGTTATTTTATCGATTCTATTGATCATGCTATTCAAGATTCATTGCAGGAAATTGTTTATAAAGACACATTGGAACTATGTCTTGTTCAAGGAGAGGAGGTCGATGGAGATATTCCTGTGATAAATGAGATGAAAACTGATTTAGCTACTAATGAGTCTCTATTGAGACATAAAGATTTTAAGGCCATTAAGGTAAGTAAAAACTAAAGTTGAAACCCTCTATTGAAGACCCTCCCAAATTAGAACTAAAGCAATTGCCAAATCATTTAGGGTATGTCTTCCTTGGAAACAATACTACATTGCCAGTGATTATTACTTTTAATTTAAAATCGAATGAGAAAGATGGCTAACATACAATGCTGAAAAGTGGCAAGAGTATTACATAATCTAAAGGCATTCTTCGATAAGCAAATGTACCATATAGATATGTAAATATCATTTTTTCTTGATCCTCAGGAGCTATCAGGATTTGAAAGTAGCTAGAAAGTCCATCTAGAAGGCAATAATGCTTGTGACAAGATAATCTCTCCAACATTTGATCCACAAATGGTAGAGGAAAATGATATTTCCTTGTAGCATCATTCAACTTCCTGTAGTCAATACAAACTCTCCATCCCATGATTGTTCTTTTTGGAATTAACTCGTTCTTCTCATTAGCAACAACAGTCATGTCTCCTTTCTTAGTAACAGCCTGCACAAGGCTCACCCCAGTACTATTAGATATAGGATAAAAAACTCCATTGTCTAGAAGTATAATTACCTCAGCCTTGACAACTTCCTTCATGTTGGGATTTAACCTCCTTTGAACTTGCACACATGGCTTATGCTCATTTTCCATTAAAATCTTATGAATGCAAAAAAAAAAAAAAAAGACTAATTCCTCTAATATTAGAAATTTTTCAAACTATTGCTCTTTTGTATTGCTTCAACACTTGTAGTAACTCATATTTTCCTTAAAAATTTAAAATGAGTTTTGATTAGATGTGAAAGAATGAACCTTGTGCTTAATTGGGAAAAGTGTCACTTCATGGTTCAAGAAGGAATTGGTTTAGGTCATAAAATTTTTAGTAAAGGGATCGAGGTCGATAGAGAAAAAATTGAAACCTTCAAAAAATTACTTTCTCCTAATTCAATTAAGGCTATCAGAAGTTTCCTAGGACATGCTGGGTTCTATAGGAAATTTATTAAAGATTTTTCTAAAATAGCGAAGCCTTTAACTAATTTGCTAGAAAAAGATGTGTCATTTAATTTCAGTTAGGAATATTTAGGGGCGTTTAATGTTCTTAAGGAAAATTTAATTAATGCCCCGGTTATGGTTACATTTGATTGGAATTTACCTTTTGAACTAATGTGTGATGCAGGTGATTTTGCAATAGGTGCATTACTTGGACAGCGAAGAGACAAGCACTTTCAACCGATTTATTAAGCAAGCAAGAATTTGACAGACGTACAAGAGAATTACACCACTACAGAAAAAAATTTGCTAGCTGTAGAATTTGATTTGGACATTAAAGATAAGAAAGGAGCTAAAAATCTTGTAATAGACCACCCCTAAAGGCTCAAGAATCCCCACCTTGAAAAGCTTAATGAAAGAGAGATAAATGACTTATCTTTAAAGAACGAATCTTTGTGGTAACTAATTCTTAAGGCCCTTGGTTTGCAGATATTGTGAATTATTTTGTTGTTAACGCCTTACCAAAAGGTTTGACTCATCATCAAAAGAAGTGATTCTTTGCTGATGTGAAAAACTATTTTTGGGAGGATCCTTTTCTTTTTCGTGTGTGTGCAGATCAAGTAATTCAAAGGTGTGTTACATTACCAGAAGTGAATAAAATTTTGGACCATTGTCATTCGGAACCAACAGGAGGACACTACAATGGGATTAGGACAGCACATAAAGTACTTTATTTAGGTTTTTATTAGTCCACACTGTTTAAAGATGCTAACATGTATGTTTCTTCTTGTGATAGATGCTAAAGGATAGATAATATTTCCAAACATGATGAAATGCCTCAAACTTAGATGTTTTCTTGTGAAATTTTCAACATTTGGGGTATTGATTTTATGGGACGTTTCCTAGTTCTTATGGTAATAAACACATACTGGTAGCGGTAGATTATGTGTCGAAATGGGTTGAAGCTCAAGCTTCACCAACTAGTAATGCTAGGGTGGTAGTTAGATTTCTTAAGAAATTGTTCTCTCGTTTTGGAACACCTCAAGAAATCATCAGTTTAGTATGAAAGGGAAAGTTGAGTTAGATTATGATCTTAAACTTGCAGGTGAGAAGACACTACTACAACTAAATGAGTTAGATGAATGACGAGCAAATACTTACGAGAGCTTAAGATTGTACAAAGAAATGCCAAAACGACACTACGACGCTCGTTTAAAGCAACCTAAACAATTCATAGTTGGAGATCAAGTGCTTTTATATAATTCAAGGATCAAATTGTTTCCTAGAAAGGTAAAAATCGAGATGGTAAGGCCCATTTGTGGTAAAAAAATGTTTTTTCATATATTACAATAGAGTTAACACATCTTGAATATGATACATTTAAGGTAAACAATCACCAACTCAAATCTTATCTTTGTGGTGATATTAATAACGAGAGAGGAGCTCCAGCTCCAAGATCCAAATTAACCATGAGTATGAAAGGGAAAGTTGAGCTTAGACTTTAAATAAGCACTTCTTGGGAGGTAACTCGAGTGTTTAAAATTTTATTTTTATTTTCCTTATTTTGTTGCATGTTTAGTATGTAAAAAAAGGGGGGGCACATGGCCTAGAATGTAACACCCCTAACCCGTATCGATCGCTAGATTAGGGTTAAGAGGCATTACTAGACAATCGGAACATTTTGAATCCATTTCACAATCTAAAAATCATACTTCATCATATCATATCAAACATTAACATAAAGTCTCTTTCTTAGGTCATTGAGACCTTAAACATGTTTTAGAAAGGAGTCGGGACTAAACCGAGCTCATACAAAAAAAATTTGAAACTTAAACATTCTTCAAAGTTATAAAGGTTACACGCTCGTATGAGCAGGCCGTGTGCCTCACATGGTATTAGACACGCCCGTGTGTCTAAGCCGTGGAAAAACAGGGCATACATACTGACTTCACCACATGGTCTTAAGACACACCCGCGTGCCTTGGCCGTGGTCGAAACTAACTTAGGTCACACGGCTAACCACACGCCCGTGTACCCTTCGAAATGGCCACACACGCCTATGTGCCAAGGCTGTGTGCCACACACGACCTTTAAACACGCCCATGTGTCTAGGCCATGCTTGAGACTGACTTGTATAACTAAGTTACAGTAAGCACACGGTCGAGATACACGCCCGTGTGCTGAACCGTGTTGGGTGAAATTGGGCTTGGTTTAAGCCACATTTCCCACCTATCTCAAGCATACCAAAACCATAACATTTTTGCATAATTTATAGGCAACCAAATCAACCATTTCATACATATTCCAAAACATCCAAATACCAACCAATTCACTACTCAATTCCACAACCAAAATATACCAAAATCATTAAAACTCACATAAATTTCAAAAGTACAATCTCATCATCTTATTACCTATTTCATACCACAAAATTTACCATTACAACATTTCACAATTAAACCATCACATAAGAAATATATCCATCATATAACTTACTTAGCAAACACATCATTTAAGCCAACTTAAGAAGTCATACATATCAACATCCACCAGCCAAAACTCATGGCTAATTTTCACAACACAAAACATACCAAAATGACACTAGCCTATACATGCCATATACCACATATACAACTCTCAAAATGGTACCAAAATAGATGTCCAATAGTGTGAATGAGTCGCTGACAATCCCCAGATTCGAGCTAGCTTTATAACACTATAAAACAGAAAACATTTCACACAGTAAGCTTTAAAGCTTAGTAAGTTCGTACTGAATATAATGAATAGTTTATACAATAAAAAACACTAACTAATAAAAACTTAGTAGTTCATATTCATCCTTCAATTCTATTCCATCACATTTAACATGTTCATAAAATTTCATCAAGCTTCATACACATAGTATCATCTACCATATAGGTATCGTACATATCTAAACTTTCCCGTATTTATTCATTTCATTCTCACCTCTAGTTCAATTGCATTAATTCATTCGGAAGTCTTTTCATGCTTTAAGAATTCGCACACTTAGTGCTTTAATGGTTAGTCGAAGCTATAACGATCCTGCACACTTAGTGTCATTTCAAATAATCGAAGCTATCTCGATATGGTACACTTAGTGCCTCATATAGTCGAAGCTATTCCAATTCGCACACTTAGTGCTATTTATAGCCGAAGCTATTTCAAATCGCACACTTAATGCCGAACATAATCGATTTATCATCGTGCTCAAACCATAGTCAAATAAATATACAATTTATGCATTATCAAAGCATTAAAACATATCTTTCATCTTTCATCATTTAACAACACAAAGCTTACAGTTTCATCAATAGCTCAACTCAAAATCATCAAAAAAGTCAGAAATTGAGATATGGGCTTGATAAATTACTAAACAACGATCACAAAAAAGTAGAAATTATCAAAAACAGACCAAAATTTATACCTTAATCAAGTGATCTATGTGCCGAACCCTAAAGGAAGAAAATATCTTCTTTTCTACTTCAATATTCAGCTAACAAGGAAAGAAATGTACAAAATTTCATGTTTTGTTATAATTTAATTAACATAATATTCTAATTACTAAATTAACCTTTTTTATTTCATTTAAAATCCACCAACTTATGTCTAATTTTTTCCATACATAAATCCAATAGTCCATTTACATCTTAAGGACCTCATATTTAAAGAGACACATCAATTAGGCACTTAATCAAATAGAAGGCCACTTCTGCATTTTCTGCAATTAAGTCCTTTTATCAAATTAAACACATAAATGATCAAATTTTCATACGAAACTTTCAAACATGCTTAACCACATGCTGTAAACACTAAAAATAATATAAAAATATTTTTTTGACTCGAATTTTTGGTCTCAAAACCACTATTTCGACTAAGGTCTAAACCAAGTTGTTACAACTATCCTTCCTTAGGGATTTTTGTCCCCGAAAATCTTACCGTTGAACAAATTTAGATATTGCTGTCTCATAGCATCTTCGGGCTCTCACGTAGCTTCTTCAATACCGTTCCGATGCCACAATACTTTTACTAACGGAATTTTCTTGTTTCATAGTTCTTTAACCATCGCTAGCCAAAATACAAATCGATTCTTCTTCATAAGTCATATCAAACTGAATCTCAATTTCAGACAAAGAAATCACATGCAAGGGATCAGATCTGTATTGTCGAAGCATAGATATATGAAACACATTGTGAATCTTTTCTAACTCTGGTGGCAACAATAATCTATAAGTAACCGGTCTGATATGCTCGATAATCTCATACGGCACGATGAATCTCGGACTCAATTTGAATTTTCTGCCGAATCAGAGTACTTTCTTCCACGGAGATACTTCGAGAAACACTTTATCACCGATTTCAAATTCAATATTTTTTCTTTTTAAATCTACATACGATTTTTGACGATCCGCAGCTGCTTTCAGACTATCTCGTATTACTTTCACTTTTTTTCTATTTCTCAGATCAAATCAACCCCACGAATCTTATTCTCACTAAGCTCTGTCCAATACAATGGTGTTCGACATTTGCAACCATATAAGGCTTTTACAGTGCCATTTTAATGCTCGATTGAAAACTATTATTATTGGTGAATTCAATCAATGGCAAATACTGTTCCCACGTACCTTCAAACTCAAAAATGCAACATCTCAACATATCCTCGAGTATCTAAATTATCCCCTCAGATTCACCATCCGTTTATGGGTGAAAAGCAGTACTAAACTGTAATTTCGTATCCAATGCATCTTGCAGTTTCTTCTAAAATCGTGATGTGAACCTCGGATCTCTATCCGAAACAACAGAAATAGGTAATCAGTGTAATCTCACAATCTGGGAAATGTACAACTTAGCAAGCTTATCAAGTGAATTATCTGTGTAAACCGGAATGAAATAAGCTGACTTAATTAATCTATCAACAACAACCCAGAATGCATCTTTCTTACTCAGTGAGAGAGGTAAACACGATAAAAAAATCCATCGTGATTCTGTCCCATTTCCACTCAGGAATCATAATTGGTTGAAGTAACCCAGATGGAACCTGATGTTCAACTTTAACTTGCTGAAAAATTAAGCATTTTGAAACAAATCCTGAGATATCTCATTTCATACCATGCCACTAATAAAGTTATTTCAATCCATATACACATCTTTAGGGCATTTTACAAATTAGCCCTCATTTTAGTCCCTAATTTATAAAATCACAAAATATACAAAATTTGCTTATACGCATGCTTAGCTGAATTTTCATAAGGTTCATATAATCCCACATATTTCATTTATTTCACATATCAGTCCCTCAATTTCTCATTTTCATAATTTAGACCAAAATACTCAAATTCATCAAAAACTCAAAGACAAAACACATTTATCTATCACATATCTTTCATCTTTCATCATTTAACAACACAAAGCTTACAATCTCATCAATGGATCAATTCAAAATCATCAAAAAAAATAAGAAATTGAGATATGGGCTTGATAGATTACTAAACAACAATCATAAAAACATAGAAATTATCAAAAATGGACCAAAATTCATACCTTAATCAAGTGATCTATGTGTTGAATCCTAAAGGAAGAAAATATCTTCTTTTCTACTTCAATATCCGGCTAACAAGGAAAGAAATGAACAAAATTTCATGTTTTGTTATAATTTAATTAACATAATATTCTAACTACTAAATTAACCTTTTCCATTTCATTTAAAATCCACCAACTCATGTATAATTTTGTCCATACATAAATCCAATGGTCCATTTACATCTTAAGGACCTCATATTTAAAGAGACACATCAATTCGACACTTAATCAAATAGAATGCTACTTTTGCATTTTCTGCGATTAAGTCCGTTTATCAAATTAATCACACAAACGATCAAATTTTCATACGAAACTTTCACACATACTTAACCACATATTGTAAAAATGGAAAATAATATTAAAATATATTTTGACTTGGACTTGTGGTCCCGAAACCACTATTCTGACTAGGGTCTAAACCGGGCTATTACTTAGAGTGGTCTACATGACTTGAAGACACGACCGTGTGGGACACACGGCCTAGACACATGGACATGTCCTAGGCCATGTTGATACTGGAGCTAAGTTTTTCAATTTTCGTTCAACACACACAAAAACAGAGAGTTACATGATTCGGAGACATTATCGTGTGTGACACACGGCCTGGCACATGGGCGTATGGTAGATTGTGTGGCCCACATAGCTTTTCACATGGATGTGGGAGAAGTGAAGGGTCATCACACACAGCCTGGACACATAGGCGTTTGGATACCGGGCATATATTTTATTTTCTTTTCAAAGAATCACACGGGCTAAAATGACCCACACGGCCTAGACACACGGGCGTTTCCTAGGCCGTGTGAGTCTTGGAACCAAATTTCTTTCGATTTTGAAATGGCACATGGCCTAGGTGGCTCTACACAGGCATGAGACACAGCCTTGTGGCCAAACATAGGCCATTACACGACCGTGTCCCATATTTAACCCTAGGGTTTTAATATTTTTAATTTCAATTTTGTTTTTACCTAGACAACCCTAGCAGCCGAACCTCTTCCCTTCTTACCCTCACCGCTGTCGACCTTTTCCACTTATCTCGTTACTGATAACTCCCCTTCTTCATAGGCATTTCCCTTTCCTTCCCCTATCATCATTCACATTGTTCTCTATTACCCACGCTTGTCCACCATCGTCAAGTCTCTCATCATCGCCAATCTTCCTAACCCAACTCGTCGTCATTTCACCATCTTTTAACACAACTGTCAGCCACAAACATCATGCGAACCCTCTCCTTTCCCTTTTTCCTCTCGTTTGCACCAACCCCAATCTAGCCCCCCTCGCGTGTACTCCGATCTTTCCTCTCCGTCAACCACCACCACCCCCTACAAACTGCCTCTGCCGCCCTGCGCGTCACCACTACTGCCAAACACCCAAAACCCCACCATTTGGTCTCTTATTTTTCCCTTTATTATTTTACTTTATTTTAATTACTTTACTTTTTTATTTTTATTTATTATATTTAGTGTTTATTATTATTTTATTGTTATTCTTATTGTTAGATGTCTTCTATTACTATTAGTTATATATATATTTTTAGGTGTAGTTATACTTTTATTCTTATTATTATCCTTGTTATCTTTAGTTTGTTACATTATTTAATTTATTAATTGTTATTCGATCTTATGGTTTAGATGTTAATTTAGATTCAGTGTTCGTTGTGCAACTTATTGGGTTGAGACCATTTGTTAATTTGTACATTTGCTTCATTTTGTGTTGATTTTTCTAATTATTTAACATCAGATCTTCATCTTTTATTGCAGGTACATCATGAATAATATTAAAGGAAAATCTAATGCCATAGTTCCCACTTAAAAAAAGTGAAAGACATCAGGGGCGACCTTATCCTCGGTTCCTCCACTAATCAAGAGACAGCCATGTCTCTTGTTCCCTTCAGGTCCTCAAGAGGACCTGTATCAGCACTTACGGTAGAGAACCTTAGGATTAGGCTATTGTATCAATTGGGCGGCCCTACAGGAGATGCACTTGGTTGATAAAATGCATACACTAATCGAGACAGCTCCATAGGATAGTCTACTCTCCATCGTCAAGCTTACCTACTCAAAGCTTACATTAGAGTTTACTGTCTCATTTTGATTAGGTGGTACGATGCATTATCTGAGCATCTCGAGCTTTGGAGTGGCCCTTACTATCTACACTAATGAGATTATGAGCACTTCAGGGTTCTCCACCCTATATTAGCATATTTATAACTCAACGAGTCTTTATTGGTATGATATAGCAGAGATGGCGACACCTTATAACTTGAGCCATTCGAAGGCCACATGCCTACCTTCTGCCCTCCGTTACATTCACGCCCTTCATCGCCCTTGCTTGTCACCATCATATTGACCGTAGTAGGAATAGTTCTATCTGTTAGGGCCCTCACATGACTCGTCCAGCGAGGTATTTCAGCCTCATTGATATACCAGAGCAGACATCCTCATTTACATTGGTTAGACAGATGATCCCACAGGGGTTATCTATTATGAGTCATATGAGGATGATAGAGCGACAACATGGAGTAGGTCCCCGTCAATATATATTATCTCAATCCGATCCTCTGGATGAGCATGAGGAGTTTCTAGATGATGATCATCCTCGCTATATGGACCCACCTCATTCTCCACCTCTGAGTCTCCCTACCGCTACTCGCACTGTTACACTCGAGGATCTCTCTAAGTGGTTTGATCATTTTGAATAGTGATGCTTTGAGCGGTTCGACATCATCAACACGACTTTGCATTAGATTTTCCAGCACCTTTATATCTTCCGTTCTAATTATGCACCGTACAATCTCGACTCCTCTCATGACGATGGTCACTGATCTGTTTCATTTTATTTTCTTTGTTTATATTATTTTCGGTTGTACTTTTTTTTTATTTTTTTATTTTTATTCGTGAGACGTCTTAATTTTATTTTTATTTTGAATTATGCTATTATTTTTATTATTTTCATGGTTTTTTTATTCGAGTTTGTAATCCCTTTATCTTCTTATTTATTTTTATATATCTTCTTATTATTTTGCTCGAAAACATGCACTACATTTAGATTTGCCATGATTCTGGTTTTCACTATTCTGGCAATTTCATCCAAATTCAGGGCAGTTTCAGTTCTCTCCCCCTCTTTTGATATTATGTTTATTTTGTGCTTATATTTATTTGTACATTGAGGCTAATTTACATCTTAAGAGTGGGGAGGTTTTTTGTATATTTGTGATAAAATCCATGAATTATTTATTGTGTTTAAGTAATTTTCTCATACCCTCCATTAGAGAGAATTTTTTTTGAATTTTTTATTGATGTTGTTTCGAATTAATTTGTGGATTGTTATGTATTGGTTGGTTTATACCTTAAGACATGACAGAGTCAAGAATGATAAGTTAGTTTTCATAAATAAATATTTTAGGTTGTCTCCCTGAATTGAATTATTATCTTGAAAATTTGAAATTGCAAGTTTGACATCAAAACCATATTTTTTTTTGTGAGCTTTTGAGCTTATAGATCATATATTTTATTTCGTGCTCATTTTATTTTTGGTTGTGAGTATGTCCACTTGATTTGTTAATCTAGAACTTGTTTCGATTATGCATTTCAAGACCATATTATTGATTTAATATATTGAGATGATAGAGGCACTTAGGATTTAACCCATTTAACCTGTAAAAAGCTTACCTATTGAATAACACTTAGTAAACCCCTTTGATTCTAACACTTTTTTTTTCTAACCCGTTAATGTTAGCCCACAACCCATATGTATATTGTAAAATTATCCTTGTTATTGACTTCCTTTTTGTCAAGATTTGATTTAGTTAGTTGCCTAACTACGTTTCATTTTTTTGAATTGTTGAATTTTATTTTTTTCTACAAAAATAAAAGAAAATGACACATATATTTATGACTGAGCTTAAATCATTAGTTGCATATTCTGTTGAAAAGCTCGTTAATATTCTTTATTAGTCTTGTTGATGTAAATTATGTTAATTTAGCAACTGATTTTTTTTCTAGTTTGGTAACTTATCAACTCGATCTTGATTATAACTGGCTTTTCTGGCCTTTTCCATACCTTTAACCTAAGCCCTATTACAACCTTTTAAAGACCTCTTGATTGGTGTGTCATCTCATTTTCTAGTGGTGGAGATTTGATTTTTAAGCAAGCATATGGTAATGACATTTCTCGTTTGACTATTGAGTACATATTTCATGAACCTTAAACACTTTGAGTGCTTTGAGTGAATCTTTAGTGAGGATGTCAATTCTTGTTGATTTTGAATTTAAGGTAATTATTTAGATAAGAGGAGACACCTACGTTTTTGTGATTTAAAAAATTTTAGCTTTGGCTGCTTGAATATTTAGTGTCCTTTTAGTTGAATTTCCAATGTATGATTGTTTGCAAATTATCTAAAACATTACTAATGAAAATGACAAATTGAGAAAAGTTAATATGAATATGGGTTAAGGATTTTGCTTGAGGAGAAGCAAAAGCTTAAGTGTAGGGATATTTGATAAATGCCAAAGTAACATGTTTTAGCCTCTTCGTAATGTGTTTTTGGATGATTATTCGATTTAAAATGGTGAATTTTATGCTCTTAATCCTTTAAATTCATGTTTCTATACTTAGGAGAGAATTTGGGAGCAAAAGGAGAAAAAATCAGAAAATCGAAGCAAAGTACAAAGGGAAACTGTGTGGATTTCAAGAACTGCACTCCAAACGCTTAGAAAATTGTAATTTTTTATGTTTTTTTAGGCATTTTAAGACCTATATATACTAAATATAAGTATAGGGGAGTATGCCGTCATAGAATACTTAAGAAAACAACTCGAAAAACTCCATTGAAGTCAACTTTGAAGCAGATTTCTATCAAGATTGAAGATCTCCTTTTGATTTCTTTGAAGTATATTATGAGTTTCTTTATTTTTTATGGTTCTACTATCTTTTAAATGTTTTTATTTGCGATTATGAACTAATTTTCTAAATACCTAGGGAGATGAACCCGAGGATGGATTCTATTATTTGATTTCTATTTTTACGCAATAAATACTTGGATCTTGTTCTCATATATGTGTGCTTAATTCTTGGTTTAATATTTCTAGGCTATTAATCCATGTTTGATGTGCTTGAATCAGATGAGGAATAGACCTTGTTTAAGAGTAGATCTAACATAATTGAGTGGAGTTGCATGCAATCCTAAAAATAGAACGACATAAATCTACTGGATTAGAGTAAAATCTAATAGGGGAATCCATAGATTGAGTTAATGCGATAATAGGGGTTTTAATTAGAAAGAAATTTTAATTAATCAACCTAGAGTTAGTTGCTCTTAGTCTTGAAGAAAGATATTAGCATAATTTAGGGATTTCTATGGATCAAGATACTAAGTGAAGAAATTGCTTCATTTAGATTGATAATGCCAAATGAAGTCTTGGAGAATTCTTTCTTGGGTATTGTCTTGCTTCTTGGTTGTTTACTCAATTATTTTCCTATTTTGTTCTTTGACGTGTTCTCTAGTTAATTAATTTAGTTTTAATTAATCATTTTAATTTATCGGTTAAAAAATACAAAGACGATAATTACTAGTACTATTAGTCTTCGTCGAAACAATATTTGTGCTCACTGTAGCTATACTATTAATTGATAAGTGCACTTGCCTTTTTCAAATTTCTAGTTGGTTTCATGGACATCGAAATGCTATTGTAATCCCCAAGCCTTTTATTAGTTAAAAATTTATACCAATTAGACTTGTATAATTTAGTCCCTAGGCCCTAATTAACTAGTAATTTGGCAAAATTACTGGACAGATCTTTAGTATAATTTTATATTATCCTTGTAAATATTTAAATTTAATATTTACGGATTCAGTTTATGAAAATGGAGTTCTGAAATAGTATTTTCCAATACCAATAAATATCAGATCATTACAACATCCCATTAAACTATATTTAATGTCTTTATAATATAGAATAGTTAATGCTATTATTTGATCTTTATACATAGAGGCAGATTTAGGGGGGCTGGCAGGGGCTTCGGTCCCCCTAAAATGAAAAATTTGTCATTAAAAAATTTTAGGGGGCTAAATTAAATTGCCTATATCTTTATAATTTTTAAAGAATTAAATCAAATTTTTATCATTTTTAGGAGGGCCAAATTGTAATGTTATATTTAATGTATGATTGGATTATATGTAAAACATGTAGATCTTGAATACATAACTTCTTAAAACCTTCCTTTTAAAAATTAGTTACTGAATACATGACTTCTTAATTAAATGTTATATTTAATGTATGATTGGATTATGTGTAAAACATGTAGAAGATGAATCAATTATCGGTGTAAAAAATAATTTTATATGCTATATTGAATTGATTCAAAAGAAATTTTAATAATTTCGTTAGAAATTTTAAAAGTTTAAGGGTGTAAAATGCCTTCAAAATTAAAAATAAAAATAAATTCCTACTTTTCTTTTACACTTAATTGGGTACTTAAACTTTTAAAATACATCAAAAAGCTTTCAAACTTTTTCAAAAACAACAATTAAGCCCCTACTGATTTTTTATCATTTTTGCCCCTACTTATTTGTATTTATACTACAAATTCTTTTTTATTATATAATTTTGTTGTAAACAGTAACTTTTATTATTTAAAATTTCTAACAAAATTATTAAAGTTTCTTTTGAATCAATTCAATACCATATAAAATATTTTTTACACTAATAATTGATTCATCTTCTACATATTTTACACATAATCCAATCATACATTAAAGATAATTTTTTTTGTGGTGAATAAAAACAATTACTTAACAAAATTACATAGAGTTATACCGAAAGGAGAATACACCTTTTGCTTTATCTACTTCAAGAGAAACTAGAGTTTCCTTTGGAGGGAGATCAAACATCAGCAAGTCTTCCTTATTGGCCAAAGCCAACTTCGCTAAAAATTCTGCAACCTGGCCACTGGCCTTCTTGAGACAAAATACGTTGTATCCATCTAATCAAAGCTGAATTCGATGTGTTAGAAACGCTTCCTCGTATGGCCTTAATAACTTCCAAGCTATCTGATTAGATTATTACCTTATCATAACTACCCCGTTGGATGAGCTTAAGACCCTCCAAAATACCGCAAAGTTCTGCATTAAAGATTGAACACTTCCCTAAATATCGATTATATCCAAAAACCTAATCACCATTCTTATCGCGCATAACTCCCCCAGCAGCTGCACTCCCGGAGTTCAAATGAACAGCACCATCAGTGTTAATAAGAAATTAGTTCCCACTTGTCGAAACTCCAAAAGAAGATTCATAACATCTATTTGGGCTGACAGTGAATGTATAAAAATAATGTTTGGCCCAACTATTCACCACGTTAACTACCTCCTCCAGGCTCCAAATTCTTCCTTGAAAAATAAAGAGATTTCGGTTCTTCCAAATGCACCAAGCAAGTAATCCAAATAGACATGCCCAATTAGCTCCTCCCTCATGAATCTTTATGGTGTCATGCATATTAAAAATTAACTACTCTTGTAAACTGTTAGAGAAAAAATGTGTTTGATGATTTTCCTTGATAATTTATTTCCAAACATCCTTAGCTACAGTGCAAAATCTAAGGGTGTGCAAAATATCTTTTGATTCATGTCCACAAATAGGGCATGAAGGATCAACTGCTAATCCCGCTTAACTCTCTCTACATTGCTGAGAAATCGTTGTTCTAACACTATCCAGATAAAGAAATGGACCCTTTGTGGACCTGGAAGCTTCGACGTATATTTCCATTTCTCATCTCTAGTGCTACAGGACTCTTCTTTTAAAAACTTGTAAGCACTTTTGATAGAGAAATCTCCGATTGAAGTATGCTGCCAAGAAATTCTATCAGGTCCCTCTGAAGGGTGAGGAGGGGAATACTCACAATACATTATATCACATGATATCCAAACTCTGAAGAGATTAAGATTCCATGAATCATCCTCTGTAACCATTTTAGAAAGTAGACAGTCTAAATACATGTTAACATTAGCATGGATATGTTTAAACAAAGGCCCTTGACCTAGAACCCAATTATCCTTCTAGCACCGAATTTTAGTATCATTACCTACTGACTAGATTAAATTTTCCTGCAATAAAGGCCAAACTTTTTAGAATGATTTCCACAGAAAAGAACTCCTATCCCAAGCAATACAATCTGGTACATTCTCATTCAATCGATACTTTGACTTGACTACTTGAACCATAAAGCCTCCTTATCTGACGTGATATTAAAACCAAACTTTAATAAAAACAAGATATTTTGATCTTGTAATTTCCTCAGACCAAGACCACCGCACAATTGGGGTTGGTAGATAGAATCCCACCCCACAAGTGGCATCTTCTTTTTACTATCAGAAGAACCCCAAATCAACATTTTAACCAAACTTTCAATCTCCTCACAAAGTTTTCTAGGAATCATCATAGATTGTATAAAATAGCTAGGAATTGATAAGAGGACAGACTAATCTAAGGTAATCCGACCACTAATATAGAGTTGTCTAGCATTCCAACTCTATAACTTCTTTTACACCTTTTCAACAACAAAATGCTATGTGCTATTTGTAACTCGCTGATGGAAGAAAGAAACTCCTAGATAGTGTCCAAGATTTTACACCTTTTGAAACTCAAGCATGTTACTAATCATATCAACCATGGACTCCTTCACGCCTTTTGAAAAGAAAATATTAGTCTTCCTAGCGTTAACCTTGTGGCCAAAGACCTTACAAAAATTTTCCAAAATATCCTTAAGAATCCTGTCATGCCTCGAATATGCTTTGCTGAAGATTACTAAGTAATCCGCAAAGAATAAATGTGAAAGGGTCGATCTTGAGGGAGACAGACGTATGGGACTCCACTTACCCTTGGATATGATCAATTGGAAAGAATGACCAAGTCATTCCATACATAAGATAAAAAGATAGGGGGAGAACAGACATCCCAGTCTGATTTCTCTAGTGGGCCCAAATTTAGACAACGACACTCCATTCCACAGAACCTATATAGTAGAATTAGAGATAGCATACATAATAACATTTATGAGGTAATCAAGAATACCTACTGATTGAAAGGAAGCCTTAATGAAATCCCATCTTACACAGTCATAAGCTTTCTCCAAATTAATTTTAACCGCCATCCATTTCCTTTTACTTTTACCTCTCATAGAGTGGACTACCTCTTGTACAATGAAAATATAGTTAGTGATGTTCCTACCTGCAATAAAATAGGTCTGCTCCTGTGTAATAATTTTAGGGAAAATATATTTAAGATGGTTAGTTATTACCTCTATCACCAATTTGTAAATGACAAATTAGAGACTTATAGGATGAAACTGAGCAAAGCCCTCCAGATTCAAAACCTTGGGTATAAAGATTATCTGTAACACCCCTCGCCCGTATCCGACGCCGAGACAAGGTTTGAGGTGTTACCGGATTTAAACCAACACTTTCATACTAAACTGGCCATGAAATTTCGTTCAAATTTAAAACTTATCATTCAAATGTAGTTTGTCCCTTAAAAAGGCTCATGAGGCCCAAAATATGCATTAGAGATGGTTCAGGACTAAACCAAGAACTTGAGAAAAACATGGAAAATCTCATGCTTTAAGGCTCCACACGCCCATGTGGGTATAGAGCACATGCCCGTGTGCTAAGGACACACCCGTGTCCCGTGCCCATGTCCAAAAACTAGGGCATTCTGCCAATTTGGTCATGAACAAATTGAAGCCACATGGCCAAGGCACACGTCTGTGTCCTATAATCGTGTCCTTCACACGACTGAGACACACGGCCGTGTCTCTGCCCGTGTGTTTACTACCATGCATACTAACTTGAAATATTTAGGTGCAGGGGACACACGGCCGAACAACACGCCCATGGGAGCGGACCGTGTGTCACACACGGCCTAAATACATGCCCGTGTGTCTTGCCCGTGTGGACAAAATAAGGCTATTTTCCAAGCCTTTTTGTCACCCTTCACAACTCATGCATACACACATATTCAATGGCATACAACAGGGCATAGATGAGCACTTAAACAGCCATAAGCATGTCATGATCATGGCAATTTCACATGCAACCAATATTATAGGTTTTACCTTTATCTTTACCGCTTTAATGCTATAGCTATCAACATGTTCTTCAAACCTCATTTTCAACACTAAGCATTCATGGTTACACCCACAAACCATTCATACCAAGCCACTAAAGACACATCATAAATAAATAGGTTTATTACCCCATAATCAATATAAGCCAATACATTTGGCTAAAGCAAATATCACACACTCAAATATTTAAACTCCTATACATACCATAGACTCAAAGTACTTGAAATCACTTACACCAATAGCAATAGCTTGACAGTGTGATAATATCTCTGACGAACTTCGACCCGAGCTAACTTTCCAACACTATAGAACATGCGAAAGGAAGGGGATAAGCTTTACGCTTAGTAAGTTCATATGAAAACAATAAGCAACTCATTAACATGTTTTTATCAATGTTCCCAACATATTCTCAAATTCATGATAAGCTACCTTCTTGTACAACAATCAATAAAATATTTATATATGGAGCTATCAAACTAGACTCATCTACCTTTCTACCATACAATTTCTAGAATTTTTGGTTTAGCCAAATAGTACAATTTATTCCTCAAATTTACCCCTGATTCACTGTCTGACAGTTCTGACCCTTCTATACTAAAGTTTAATTATCTCATCGAACAGGACTCAAACAATGTTCTCGTCTATTTCTCTTGAAAATAGACTCATTAAGGATTCTAAAAATATAAATTATAACTCATAAATATTTTTGTACAATTTATAATGATTTTCTCAAATCAGAATGGGGATTTTAAAATCGTTCTGACTATGTCTCACACAACTTCAAATATCTCATTATAGGAAATTCTTTTGCTTACGTGGTTTCTTTTATAAGAAACTAGACTCAATAAGCTTTAATTACATATTTTATTCAGCCTCTAACTCATTTTCCACTATTTTTAGTGTATTTTCAAAGTTACACACTGCAGTAGCCCAAAATTGTCAAGGCTAATTTACTCATTCACAATTATTGTTTACCAAATTAATACCACATCATTTCATCCATCATGGTAAGAACACATAGCTATGCATCATAAGCATGGACCCATAATCTCAATGTCATCAAGTATCAAAGACTTAGTCCAAATCATGTCATTTTCACAGTATTTACCAAATACTATATACATCATAGATTATCACATATCAAGGCATTACTCATAAGTTTAGTGTACATACTTGTACAACTTGTAACATAACTCAAGTACATACTCACCAATGACTTACCTCATTGGGACCATTATCAACTCTTTCTTCAGATTTCCTGTTGAACACTTGGAATATGAATGGATACACAGAAGATTGCACATAAGTGCTAAATACGCAGCTAGATCACTCAATAGCGCGTAATATATGTAGCCAAGGCTACCTTATAACATGTAACACATCCATAATGAACTCGGACCACTCAACGAGTTCAGATGTTACAGGCGTCGCATCCATCATGAACTCAGACCACTCAACGAGCTCAGATGCTCACATCCATAATGAACTTGGACCACTCAATGAGTTCGGATTTATAATTTCCTAGTGATATGTCACTTCTACCCTAGACTATTCCTAAGGTTCAAACGAGATTTTCCTTTCTTATACTTTACATCTCTGTCATACTTACTCGTAATGGCATCTCACCATGTTCATAACATATTCATACTTTCATGGAAATAATTGACATTTAAGGCATGTATCATCAAACACATCACATGGTAACAATAAAGCATTTAATTTCACATATTTCGCATACCACATTTCATGTATCGTTATTTTCTTACATTTCATATAATATTCTCCATGTCATAATTCCACACATTAAACAACATTCCATCAATCTTTCCAATATGTTAAATCATATAATATATGTAATATTAACAAGGAATGTAATTCAAACTAACTTTGCATTATTATTATCATACGAACTTACCTCCACGCCAAATTGGTAAAAGAGGCCTAAACGTCAATTTCTCGTTTTTCCTTGTTCTAAGCCCGAATCTCATTTTTCATCATCTATAACATCACATTTAACTTATTAAAACAATATACTAATCAAATTAGTCCAATGACACATTTTGGCAAAATTTTCGATTTTGCCCCTACACTTTGCCATAATTACCAAATTGCCCCTAGGCTCGTAAAATGATTTTTATTCAATTTCTTTACTCCTTAATCCTATAGGAACCATTTTCATAACTATAGCAACTCATAATTTCAACTATTTCACACATTTACAACTTGTTTTACAACTTTGCAAAATACCCCATTTTAGGTATTTTCATGCAAACTTCTTTCATAAAGGTTGTTTATAACACTACCAAGACTCATATTCTTCCATAAAAACTCAGAAAACAACACATATGCTTTCATGGAAAAACCCAAGACTCTTAATCATTTTGCAAAATAGTCATCTCTTTTGAAAGCTCATGCTTTAGAGGTTCCAAAAATGTAAAAATTATCAAGAAAATGAATTAAAAACACTTACTTACTAGGGAAATATGTTACTGAAATTTTCCAGCTCTCAAACCCCCCATGTTGCTACCATTTTTGGTGAAAGAGAAGAAGAAAAATGAAAGAAAATGACAACTTTTTCTTTATTTTATTTTGTTACCAAAAAGTCACCTAATAACCCATAAATTTTGGCTTTTTGACCAATCTTGTCTCCCTTGGCTGGCCATCACACTTTCAATGGTCTAATTTCACTTTAAAGACTCCCAATTTAAAATACAAAGCAATTTAACACCTTTAGGCATCAAAACACAACTTTTACCTTTTACGCAATATTTTTCGAAATTGGACTAGAAATCGCTAAAATTAATATACCAAAATTTTCATGCACCTTTATAAACATGCTATATCACATAAAATAACATCAAAATAATTTTCTCCTACCTCAGAATAGTGGTTTTGAAACCACTGTTCCGACTAGGCCCAAAATCGGGCTATTACACTATCAAGGTGTTATTCAAATCTGATTTTATAACCTCTCCATTAAAAATTGCTTTGACCAATACAGAGACAGCTTCCCCAACTGTGTCTCACTGTTTTTGGAAAAATAGGGCATAAAAACAGTCACTATATGGCGCTTTAAGTGGTGCCATGTCAAAAAACCATCTACTAAGGGATAAATTCCCCATAGGCCCAAGATCCTCCCCATACAGATTTTGGTAAAAAAAATTCGCCTCTGATTCGATGACTCCAGGTCATAAATCCATTCACCTTTAGAATTGCGAATAGTGGTTACACGACTAGTTTCCCTTCTTTGTATAGTGTGAGTATGGAAAAACTTAGTGTTACGATCTCCCAAATTAAGCCAGTTACACCTTGCCTTTTGTTTCCAAAGGAGTTTCTCGTGATGCAACAAATTCTCCAACTCATGTCTAACCCTCATTTCATCTTGAGCTAACCAATTTGAGCCATAGGTATCTATTCGTCTTTGAATGTCACCTAATTTATTAATCAGGTTTTCCTTTCGAGTGGTGATATGTCCATAAATAAATTTATTCCACTCCTTTAAGTTATTGGTGAACTTGGACAACGCATCTGACAGGTCTCTGCTAAACTTCCAATTATGACCAACAAAGTTCTCAAATTTAGGATGTAACAACCCATTTTTCAATGGTGTTGGAAATAGTGGTTTCAGGACTACAAGTCCGATGAGTAAGTTCGTAAAATTAATATTTAAATTATGCGAGTCAACAATAATTTTTATATTGAATTTTAATTAATTGGATTAATGGTTAGTATAAGTGGTATAGTCCAAAAGTCAAGTGGTTGTTGAAAATGAGGTATTGGGACCTCATTTTCATAATTTTAAAGCATAAATATTTTATTAAATCTTGTGAGTCATATTATAGGTGAAATTTAGTTTGGTAATTTTTATAAGTAATTGATTAATTAAGGTAAAAGGATTAAATTGTAAAAGAGGTTAAATTTAATTGTTATAGATTTAAAATACTAAAGAGACCAAAAGGGTGATTAAACCATGGTCAAAAGGTCCAAGCTGTGGTGACATGATTAAATCCACTAACTTTTGGCCTATTTACTCATTTAGTCCATATTAGTTTAAGGTTAAATTGAAATTAAGCTTATTTAGTTGGAATTTAATATTATTGAAGAACCAATTGTGCAATTAAACTTCCTAGGATGGTAATTTTAACATATTTATATGTTATGGACATTTATGTACATAAGATAGTAATTTTATAATTAAAATTAAAAGATTAAAATTGTAAATGGTTAAATGGTAAGTTAAATTTAATGAATTAAAGGTAAATATTATCATTTTTCTTTCTTCTTCGTGTGAAAAGAACCGAATAGCAATTTTTAGGGCTTGAAAAACTTCAGTCAAGCTTTGGTTTCATATTAGGTAAGTGAAATTTCACCTGTTTTTAGTAATTTTTTTATGTTTTGAGCTTGTATTAGCTTAATCTAGCTAACCCGAGGACTAATTCCTAAAACTATCAAACATTCTAAATATTTTCATTGATAAGTTGAGTTATTTTTTGAAGTTTATGGAAGATTATTAAGCTTCGTTGTTAGATTGGACTATTTTGTAAAGTAATTTTTGATAATTTTGATATTAAGGACTAAATTGTTAAAATGATAAAATTACTTGTACTTGATGTGGAATAATTGCAAAATTGGGCTATAGAAAGGCACTTTAATATTCGGTTAAACTGAAATTTGAATAAAAATGCTTAAATTCCATGTTTTGAGTTTAGGGGCTAAATTGCATAAAAGGTGAAACGTTGGGGTAATTTTGTAAAAATGTACAAAAGGACTTAATTGCATAAAATTATTTAATTATGTTGCTGGAAGTTGATAATTAAATGGAATTATTATTTTTAGATCAAGAAATAAATCGATAAGGGAAAGGCTAAAATAACGAATTGATCGTTGTCTCGATTTTGACTTCGTTTTTTTATCAGGTAAGTTCATTTAATATGAACTCAATTATATTTTATTTTTTAATGAATGTTAAAGCTTGAATGATATAAAATTACTAATACTAAATTGATTTGTTGATAGAACTGGAATTATAAAAAGTTACAAAAATGGTAATCCTGATATTAATGGAGACAAGCTGCATTCGTACTTAAGTCCATAGTGAGGCTATGGCAACTATTCAGACGTAAGACTATGGTTGGACCATGGCAGTGTATATATGTAAGACCATAGCTGGGCTATGGCGTCCTGATGATAAGACAATAGTTGGGTTATGGCATTCTAATGATAAGACCATAATCGGGTTATGGCACTATGAACGTAAGACCATGGCAGGGCCATGACAATGCACATGTAATACCATAGTTGGACTATGGCACAATATGAAATGTGTATCAGGATTTGAATCGTCTTTTTAGTATGCATCGAATGGAAATACATAAGGATCTAAATGCAACGTGCGAAACAATAAGCGATTCGTAATAGTATATATGTGTAAAGGTGGTAAATATTGTATTATCATTATATGTCAAAGAGATTACGCATTGTGATAGTAAGAAATGTGAATGTATTGAAATGTGGAAATTTGATTTGAACTACTGTTTGAACATTACTCACCTATTGTGAGTTGTGATTGATAGGAATTCTGATAATAACCTTGTTGACAGGAACTCTGTTCATTTATCTTGTTATTTGAATTATTATATTTAATTAAGTATGTTTTATCACTTAATTGAAGAATTTACTAAGCTTTATGAAAGCTTACTTGTGTCTTTGTCTTTTTCTTTTCCTTGTAGATCACGTTTTGTGGAAATCGAGAGATCGAATCAACTCGAAGAATTCACACTATCTGAGGATCTTTTGGTAGATTTTGAATTCTATTTGGTTTATATGGCATGTAATAGGGGAATTTGGTTATAGTCTGTAATAGCTCCTAAATACTTATATTGTATAGTTGTGTGCATATGATGTTGTGGTTTGAATAAATTTGTTAGTACACATGCTTAATTCTAAACTTAAGCATAATGGATGAATGTGATATAATAGATTAACTTGACTTAAATACGACATTTTGAGATTCATTATAGGTCATTAGAAATATGTTTGTAGTTTGTATATGTAGTTAAGGAAATTAATTGTGTAAGTGTTGTATCATGGTGCCATTGATGACACATTGGTTAGGTTTTAGGTTGATTGTTTTGACATGCTTCGAGTGTCATTGAAATGCATTTTTTAGGTCTTATTCTCATTTGCTGAAAGTTGGTTTAGGTACCAAAGCATTTGGATATGAAATGAGCAAGTTTTGGGTCATTTTTTGGCACACACGGCTTGAGACACGTGCTCTCACAAGGCTGTGTCACATACGGGCAACCCATACGAGCGTGTACCCTAAACGTATTAAGTGCAGATTTCATACGGCCTAACACACAGCCTGCGATACGGCTATGTGTCTCAAAATATTTTGAGCACGGCCTATGAGATAGTCGTATAATCCGACATCAAATTGAACACGGTCTACCACACAGCCTGCAATATAGCCGTGTGAGGGTATTTTGAATGGTACACGGCTTGGGCTATGTCACACGGCCATGTGACCCCTATTTTGAAAATTTTTAATTTTTTCTCTGAACTTTCTAATTTGCTTCGAATTGGTCGCTTGATTTAAAAGCCATAAGTGTATTTTTATCAAAAAAAAAAAACCATAAGAGTATGTTTTACTTCGATCTTGATTATTATGAAATTTTGTAATTAATTTGGTAAACTTGATGCTATCTATTATTGATTGTTCGAAATTATACGATAATACTCTGTAACACTAATCCGACGACGAAAGCGGTTATGGGTGTTACACAATATGCTCGACCCACCCAGCAAAAAACTAGAAAGGCCATCCCCAAGGCAAAGAAATCTCCGGATTAATGAATAGAAGGATAGGTCTGTGATTCGACTTAATCTTATGAAGGTAACTAAACAGTTTGGAAACTCACAAACCCAAGCTTCATTACCCAACACACGATCCAATCTCTCAAAAAGACCACCTCTATGCCAAGTAAAGGGAGGACTCCTAAAGCCTAAATCATGCAACTCGGCCATGTCAACAAAATCACCAAAAAGGGGACTTCTCTTACCATTAGAAAGCCCACCACTCTTTTCATTAAGGGATAAGAATGCATTGAAATCGTCGATAGCCATCCAAAGAACTTGCCCAAGTGAAATCGATAAACTAAATTCCTCCAAAGGTCTTTGTTTCTGTCGATTACGACTTTGGTACACAAAAGAAATAAAAACTGGAAGTGAAGAAGAGCCAGACCAAGTGCGAGTAAGAATGAACTAGGGGTGACTACAGGCCACTTCAACCTGAATGGAATCTTTCCAACCAAGCCAAATACCCCCAGAATATCCAATTGCCTCCACTCTGTGAGAATACTGAAACCCCAGCCCCGCTATAATGCTGTTCGCTTTGGCTCCACTTACTCTCGGCTCAAGCAGGCTAATAATATCAGGCTTATAATTCATGTTATATTCTCTAAAAAATCGAGAAAATTTGACGCTAGCGCACCCTTGGAAATTCCAAGAAAATATTGTAAAATTCATGAAAAATAAATAAAAAAAATTAGAACCATACCATCACTGTCGAGAGGCCTCATCCCTATTCAAAATTGGGCCTGCTACACTTTGTGTTTCAATCTCTGCTTCTTCAGCTACCAGAGCATATAAGAGTTTTGCCACCGCTTTCATAAACTCGGCTAGGGGAACTCAAGAATTTCTCGATGATTTAAACCGATTCCCCTGTCCCCTTAATGCATTATTGGGTTTTCTACCACCACGACCAATATTAATTTTACCACCAATTTTCTTGTCTTTAGCGTTTGAAGAACTTGCACCCATGGATTCAAATTTTTGTTTAATAGGAAACCTATGCGAAAAAGGAGAATTTTTATCCTTGAAAATAACTGCAGGGTGTTTTCCAAGATCAAGAACTCCCTCATTCATTAGTACTCCAGCTCCTTCAGGCCCTTCGAAAGCTAGATTAAATTGCACCTTCACACCTTCAATATTTCAAGCTTGCAAGTGCCCCCCAACCCCCACCATGTAATTACATGAAACATATCAAGTAGAAGAAACGGAAAAACCAGAAATAGCATAATTTTTAGAAATAACCTGGGTAGCAATATTATGGGTCTCTGGCCCAGCAACCTCCCCAACACCCGCGGAGCTCAAATCTAGCGAAGGGTCCACACGCTTTCCCAATGCGTCAGGCCTTGTATCTTCTCCTAGCTCATTAATTGTTTGTGGATCCTTTATCTTTTCAACCCAAACTGATTTAGGATTTGGCTCCCTATTTCCTGCTTTCGAAATGACCAAACCAAAATTATTAATGTGGGATTGGCCCACTTTGCTTGAAATTATTAAGGGGTAGGATTTAGCTACCCCTATAATTACTAATGACCATTGTCACCTTTGCAGACTTTAAAGCCATTACAGGACGGTTCCAATTTCTACAGTAAAGCAGAGCTTTGGTTCGTTGGAAAGCTTAAAACGCCGAATGGCGATTACAGCATTCCGAAAATCGTTGAATAGCAATTCAAGGGAAGAGGTGTCGAATTGGCTATTCCAACCTTTCCACCGAATGACCTTCTTTTCCCTTTCGAAAACACCCTCACACTGAAATTTCTCAACGGTTTCACTTTTTTTTCCTTAGCCATCAACAATCCCACGCTCAAATCAACCTGAAAGGAAGCAAATCAACTTGAAGGCCAAAGACCCACACTTCATTTACCACTCCTAAGCGATTCCAACCTATCACTGGAATCGATTGATGAGAATGCAAGTCGCCGTATGGTAAGCTTTATTCTTCTTTCACTTGTTAATGGTGGAAGGAGTCTTTCTATTTTCCACTCTTCCTTTAACACCATTGCTACCCACACCGATGTTAAGTAAGAATTTCATGCTTCGATAGTGTTGATGATGCTTCGATAGTGCTTTTAGCATTTTGATTAAATGCTTTCTTGTCAATTAGGCCAAATTGATTTTGGGTTTTCTGTTTAGGGGAAATGCTGAAGTTAGGTCTTCAACATGATGCTGTAAAATTTTCCACTTTGATTAATGGATTTTGTAATCAAATCTCTTTTAATTGCTTACAATACAATGCTAATAAAGCTGTTAGGTTTTTAAGTATGATGGAAGTAAGAGGTTTGGAACTCAACATTGTGGTATTAGCACTGTCATTGGCTATCTTTGTTGTTAAAGGATGCTCTTGATCTCTTATTTGGAATTGAAGGTGAAAGGCATTAGATCAATATTGTTATTACCAATTATGCTTAATTCGTGGCATGTGTAATTGATCAAATGTTGTTATCTACAACATCAGAAATCATCCCTTCCTTGCTTAATTCTTGTTATAAGTAATATATTGATTGGTGCACATTGCAAGGAGGCAGTGATTTCTGAAGCTTTACATACAATTGACACAATGAACAAGCGAGTGATTGCAAGGTATGTTTCTAAAGCTGAGGATATTGTTGACACAATGATAAAGCGAGACATTGAGCAAGTAAGGACTTGATTTCATCTTTTTCTTGTAATGAAGAAATAATTATAGTCATGTGTTTATATGATCTCATCTTTCTATATATTTCTAAAAGTGTTTCAATATCATTATGCAATTTTTGTTTCGCATTCAAATAAAACATTTCGATTATTCTCTTCTATAAATTTTCTAATGGTATACTGTGCACTCAGAAACACCATCTCGAATTTAAGCTAAACATGGCCTGTCCATGTCTATTAGCTGTTTTTGGTTGGGTTTTCGATTACTATATATTGCATTGTTTGAGTCTTTCATTTTGAACATCCTTTTCAACCCCTTACAAAATTGCACCTTTGAGGAATGTTTTGTGGACTTTGTAATGTGATAAAGTAATGATCCAGGGGTTCTTGAAAACAGTTATACCTCAAGGGCAGCACAGCTTCGTCAGTAAATGGTCTGTAAGGACTTGTCTGCAGATTTGTTGATCTCATCTTAGATGTAAGAATCTAATAAATCCAATTTTCTTATCCTTATTAATAGTTTCAAATTTTATAGTCACATTGAATGCAATTGAATATGGAATTTCGATTATCAGTTCAAAATGTCAAATGAGTCGGTCTAAATTATTTCTTGGTTTTTGATACAAAGTTGTCTGATGTGTCTTTTTGATTACTTCGATTAACTAGGTTTTTTTGATAGATTGTTTTATAGTTAACTTGGATATTATGCGCCAAGATGGTTCATATCCTATGGGAAATGTGCCTCAACCCGTCTGGACTGCTCCTATGTCTACCACCGATTCCTGCTACTACTGGTCAGGTAGAATGGATTTTGATTATGTGTTCATTCATAGTTCCTTTTTACCCCTAAATTTGAGATTAGTACTTCGGTTCGGATGCTTCACTGTTGTTATGGTATTATATGAAATATTGTGGGGCACAAACACAAGCGAGGGGGCTATTGGCTATAGCACCCAAACGTTACTGTTATTGTTGTTGTTAGTTTTTAGTGGCTAGCCCTCCTGAGCGTTCCATAAAATTTGGGAGAGAGGCAATTGCATTCATCTGTTTCCCTTTAGCAGAGGCTGGAGATGGGGAACCAGTGATGGCAGTGTCTGTTTCACCAACCTTTGGAGGGGCATTTTTAATCACATTCTGGTCATCCCCATCACCAGCATTAGTAAACCTATCTGCTTGAACCAAAACACCCATGTGATTAGCTTGTTGAGCTCACTCAATGCCATAACTTTCTGCACAAAAATCTCTAGCCATCTGAATGCCAAGATCTGATGCTTGTGAGTAGAAGGCCTTTTCTTTGTTATCTCCAACTGTAGTATGAGGCTGGATCATTGTGGAACATGGTTTTACATACACACAATCATTCTATCGCAAAAGCAGTTGTTTTCTAGGAACTATAGGTCCATGCTTCAGCTATCTCCTTCTTATATTTATGCTCAAGCAGCTCAAGAATGCTCTCTTTTAACAGGTGAACTATTCAATGATATAGTGGGAAGCCCATATTACATGGCTCCAGAGGTTCTTAAACGTAACTATATGTCTGAAGTGCTGGAATTATAGTCTATATTTTACTTTGTGGTGTGCCACCATTCTGGGAAGGTTTGTCTTTCTATTTTCAAGTACTTCCCTTTTTTTTTCACATCATGAAGATTATATCTCGAGATAAATGTAGAGACAATGTGTGCTTCCAGAATTTGGCTAAAGAAAAGAGAGAGATAAAGAAAAAAAACTTTTTAATTATCTTTAATATTATGTATCAGGAGTTTGATGTATTCTTTTGCATACGGTTCACTATCTACTCTTTTACTTTTAGAAAAATAGATATAAACTACATTTCTCATTTTTGCATATAGAGACTGAGCAGGGGGTGGCACAAGCAATTATTCGCTCTGCTATTGACTTTAAGAGGGACCCATGGCCTAAGGTTTCGGGCAATGCAAAGGACCTTGTAAAGAAAATGCTTAATCCTGATCCAAAGGAGCGTCTTACAATACAGGAAGTGCTTGGTAACTTTCTGTACATGTTACATGCTTTATTTATGTTGATATATATTTTCTATGCATGAAAAATCATCCCAACTATTGTATGTAGAACATCCATGGCTACAAAATGCTAAGAAAGTACTCAATGTTCCGTTGGGTGAGACTGTGAAAGCTAGGCTCAAACAATTTTCTATAATGAACAAGCTGAATAAGAGAGCTCTAAGGGTAAGAATCCACTTGATATATATTTTCTATAATGAACAATTTTCTATCCTTCTTTTAAGTACTTTTTCGAATTATGTAAATTGAGAGTATGGTTCCACTTGGATTTGGATTTCATTTTTCTTTTGCATGTCATTAATTATTTATATTTTGTGTCGTCAAGTTAGTATATGAGTTTGACTTTCTAAGAATAGCAATTGTTACGGAGAGAATTTGCTATTTCTTATACGAGAATAATATAAAGAACTATGAGTTTTTGAATAACATAAAATGAGGAATGGCTTTTGAGACAAAGGGATTACAGATCTCAGCTCCTTCTGTATTTATGTCGAGTTTTCTTCATGTTTTTGAATAACATAAAGAACTATGAGTTTTTGAATAACATAAAATCAAGGATTATTGTTTTTAAATAACAAAGGACTATGAGTTTTGATTTTTATTTCACATATGAAAAGAACTAATGTTACTAAAATTTAATAATTTTTATGTAAAATTTGAATGTTTTATTTCACTAATAGATTGCTATAAATAATTAATTTATTAAAGAGTATGCCTTATAATTAATTGTTGTTACTATGTTATTATAAAGGATAAAATAAAATATAAAAATATGCCTTCTATTAAAATTGACTATTAAAATAAATCGTTATTAGAAGATTATTGTATTATATGTGAAACTTATTTTTATATTGGCGATTGTGAGCTCTTTGTAAGAGAATAGGTGAGAGGCTAGATTGAAGCAAATATATTAGATATTGAAATATTCTTAATAATATTATATTAAAATTATTATTAAATATTATTAATAATTATATTAAGAATGTTATTAAATTATATATTACTTTATTAGATTGTATTTAATAATAATTATGTTAAAATATGATTAAATTATTTATTTTATTTTATTAAAATATATTTAACAATAATATTATTAAAATTTAATAACAATAATCAACTTCCCACAAAAATTCTATTAAGGGTATTTTGATCATTTAAGTCTTTTTTTTATATTATTACTATATCTATTTTATTCAACTAAACACAAGAATACTATTACAACTCTATTTCATTTCATTCAACCAAACAATTGAATTACTGATTACAGCTCTATTTTATTACAATTTTATTCAATTACAACCCTATTTTATTAGGGTGAACCAAATGTTTTTAGGGTTAGGTGTAATCGAATAAGCAACATAAAAAACCTTTTATGTTCGTGAATATGCATTATTAATCAAATGATTTTTTGATATATTGATGCTTTTTTGGGATTAGGGTAATGAAAGAATGATACTCAAATGATTGCTCTTCTTTTTCTTATTAAAATTTTATTTATTATATTGAGGTATGAAGGCAGTTTGGTATTAGTATTGCTGCTTAAAAGTATTTATCAATAATTTAGTTAGTAGTTAAGCAGTTGAAGTTAATTAAATAAAAATATGTTATAGTCTATTATTTTTCAATTAATTAACTAACTTCAACTACTTAATTATTAACTAAACTGATCATCTTGAACTTTGAAACACAGCCTTCATAACTTAATACATTATACCAACAAATACTAATTACTAATTGAGTAATTTTTATGGTTAATATAAAATATGTTAAAAAAAAAACATAATATACTTTATTATTGTTTAAGTAGTTATTAAAACATTTTATTATTTTTAGTGGAAAAAGATTTAAGTATTTTATAAAGGGTTAATATATCATTTGGTATCTCTACTTGATTCCAATATTTAATTTGATATTTGAATTTTTATCTTAATTTAATACTTGAGTTTGATTTTAATGTTTAATTTGGTACCCTAACTAAATAGTATCATGTGTCACATAAAAATATATAAATACTTAATTATTGAGACAAAAAATCACATAACAAATTAAACTTTGAAGCCAAAATTAAGTACTTAACTGGAAAAGAAGTTCAATTATCAAATTGGTGAAATTTAGATACCAACTTAAATATTTAAGTCAAAGTCAAATACCAGATTAAACACAGCCAAATTCAGGCACTAAATAATATATTAACTTTTTTAAATTATGTTTGAAAAGAAAATAAATACAAATAAATGGAAACGGCAAAGGACTTGATGGAACTTTTGCCCAAGTCTGATAAATTGAGGTTCAAATTCGCGGTGGATAGATTTGGGATAAATTTAGGTTGAAATTTATGTTTTCAAAATAAATTAAGAAATAAATGGAGAAGGTTTTTTCCCCTGGGAAGTTAAAATTATAACACCATATTATTCTTGAAAATATTTAATTTTAATTATTATTCTTCCGCATAATTTTTTATTCTGAGCACATAAAATTATCTTAAAATGATTTATAAAAATAAAAATAAAGTAAATTTCTATTGTTACTTCAATAAAATAATTTTTAGGCTTACCATATTTGAGATTTACTTTTTTAATAAGTTTTCACCAAAAATATTTATACCTTTGGGTACCTGAAAGTAATATGGGTAATATTTTTACTGTTTAATTCAAAATTTAAGGTATATTTGATAAAATTTATAATTAACTAATAATATTAGCAATTAACTTTTATTAAATTAACCTTAAAATTCAAATTAAATATTAAAAGTTAATATTATTATCTTTCGGTACCAAAATATATAAATTTCACCAAATACATATATCACGTTGAACAACAAAAGTATCAAAACTTAAGTACCAAATGATATATTAAACCTATTTTTAGTGAAAAATTAACATTTAACTGTTGAAAAATAAAAATTAATTATATAAATAAATGTGACACTTGTCACACTCTCAACTCATTTGTAAAATCTAAAAATTATAATGTATCAAATAATTGATTAAAAACAAATAAAAATGAAGTTAATTTATTGTTTAACTATGATAGAAAAATAATTATTCTAAAATTAGTCTCAGCAGAACCCTCTTTCACCAAATGAGAGATTTTTTTTTCCTTGTCCAGAACATTCAACGCTTTAAAGCTAGAACCCGATAATTTCTATCCTTCATTATTTTTAGGTCCCTTGATTGCCTCCGTATTTTCCATTCCACTAGCATCCATGGTCCGAAAGAGTTGGTTTCAGCAGTATCAGTGTCAACAGATTCCTTCTTCGATGACTTGTTTTGCCTTGCCGAAACATTCAACTCCTCCGCCTTTTACCGCAACTCTCCTTGAAATGTCCATGCCGACCACGAGAAAAGCATACTACCGGTAAAGATTCATCCTCAATACGTTGAATATTGCCATTGATCAAAACCTTAGAAATCAAGGGCTTTTCTAAGTTAACATACACTACCATACGGGCGTATCTGCCTCTAGCTTTGTTGTCTGTATTCAAGTCCAATTTCACAACCTTTCCCACCATTTCACCTATCTCCCACAAGATTTTCTTCTTGCACATATCGCCTGAGAGTCCCAGGAAACGTATCCAAGTCATGACTACACTCGGGTAAGGTATAGCAGGACTGAAATCCATTATCCATGGTTGAACCGTTAGGTATTGTCCAAAAATAGTGCATGGCCCTTGAGAGAGGACGTTTTCATAATCCTCTGAGTTATGAAATTTCACCAAAAAAATACCCAGGGCTTCCAGAGACCAGAGTTTTGATATTGAGTCATATAAATCCTTTACGTAAAGAAACTTTTTATTATTATCCAATAATGGTTACTTTACCTCTATTGTAAATTCATCGCATTCTTATTCTACAATTTTCATTATTAGTATAAATTATTATTAACTCTCTTGTTTTACTGATCATATGAAAAGACAAGAATTGCATGAAAAAGTTTTATGTTGAGGGACATAAACTAATGGATATTTGTCGCAGTAATGAAATGGGTTTCTAATAATTACAGCTCTTATCAATTTCTATGGTATAATGTTGGTAGAAGTGTATAAATGAGATTAAACGTAACTTATATCTTATGAGAGAGATTAAGAGACAATTCTCATGTCTTATGACTTATTATCTGTTGTCTTCCAAATTGCCTTTCAATAAGCTTTTATCTTTTATTGTTTCCCATATCTTTATTTTACAAAATATTATTATTTTGTTAAATAGTTTTTTAAATAATTCTTACATTTAAATGTTTTAAATTGTGTTGATTTTTATGTTTTTTTCCATCAAATCCTATTCTAATAATGTTAAACTTAAATAGAAAGGTAATATTGTAAATGTTAGGTTATAGCTTTTATATAAAAGATTACATATTGTATTACTTATTTTTATTAAAATGATATTAAATATTTTAATTAATTCTTAATTAATTAATTATACATATTATAAGTAAGAAATAAACTTTGAAATGAATAATATCAAACATATTTTTAAATAAATATTGTTATTATATAAATTTATTTAATAAATGTCTTTTAATAGAATCGTAATTCTTATTTATAAGTATGATAAATTTAGTAATATAATGAACAACAAAGAATATAATTAACCAGTTCAAAAGTTTCTCTAAATTCATGCTTTTATATATACTAGTCTTCAGTATCACTTGCAGCGCATGTGAATATACATGTAAATAAAATAATAAAATAATTTAAAATAAGAAGGTATTGCTTATTGATTAGATTGAATAATTTAAATTACATATACTACTTCAACACTTATTATGAGCTTGAATATATACAAAATGACCATTTTTTATAATTTATGTAAATAACTCTTAAAAAATAAAAAGTATTTCGAGAGTTGAGATTAGAGTTTGATTTAATATGTATGTTCATCTTTAGCCATCATTGGGCTTTTGATGAGATTAATTGCTTTACAGATTGCAAATTCTTTAACAATAATAACAAATTGTAGATTTATAAAATTATAATTATAATACTAATTAGAAAAATAGTATAAAGTAAAACTAAAAACTAATAAAACATACCATCATAAAGTGAAAGTTTTATATTAGACAATGATAGGGGGAAGAGAATAAGGGTGAGTTTAAAACAAATTTAGTATAATATGTATTGTAAACTAAAAAAAAATGTGATGATGATGCATGGATATTATAATTTACCTTGACTATGCCTTGAAATTTTCTCTTTGAAAAGTCATTACTTTAATATTCTATTGTTTTTGTGAAACACCCCATACTCAACTTGATCGTTAGATTCGAGTGTGTGATGTCACATTATGTCACTGAAGCAGCTCAAGCTACTATAACACTAATACATTCAATTTAATCATCAAAATAATTCATATAAAAGTATTTATACACTTTTTTATTTTATTTCATCAATTTATAGGGGTTATATAGCTTAATTTCAGAATTAGGACTCAAATCCTGACTCAAATGTCAAAATTCAAAGTTATGTCTCGAGATAGGGGTCTTCATGTCTCAAGACAAGCAATAAATTATTTTGTAATTTTTTACTTTGAAGTTAACATGTCTCGAGACACTATGTTGTGTCTTAAGGCAAGGTCCTTTATGTCTCAAGACCAACCTCTCCTGTTTTCTTATTTTTGCTTTGATGTTTAAATGTCTCGAGACAAGAGATTCTTGTCTTGTCTTGAGACTTGGAACAGGGCAAAACTATTGAGCTTCGATGTTCTTCAATCTCGAGACAAAAGTCACTTGTCTCGAGACCTAGGAATGATTGTCTTAAGACTATACAATATGTCTCAAGACCTCAGGCTCTTGAATGAAAAATTTATGTGAATTTTGTTCTAACGGTCCCAAGACATGTTCTTTCCATCTTGAGACTAAGTGATCAAATTATCAAAATCCTACACTTTTAAGTCTCCAAAGACTTAGTCAAATGAACCTAAACATACCTAAAATATACGACAAAAACATATTCAACCAAGAGAAAGGATTGTAAGAAACTGTAATTCTACGTCATCATTATCCCTTTCCAATAGAAGAATGGCAAATAAGATTTTTCCTCTTAATTTTTAAGGGAATAACACATATAGTATGGATTGAAACTGAAAACAAAAGAAAAACCAAAGAATATTGTTTAAGAAGTTGTGACTAGCAACTAGTACGGAGGCTAGTGCCGCTGTCGACAAGGTTAAGATATGGTTTGAGAAAGTTAAGCAGCTAGGGTTTTTTTCTTTTATTTTTGACTGATAATAAAAAGGAATAATTAAATTTAGACTTAACATTTTTTTAATGTTTAAATAGTATTGAAATATTATATATTTAATTTATGTGATATAAATTACATAATATATAAAAATAAGATAAAAATACGTTAAAAAGGTATAAAATGGGTTGGGCTACGTCCAAACCTTAATGTTGAAGCCTAAGCTCAACCCATAATGGGCCCAATTTTTTCCCAAGCAACACATTTTGAATACGGTCTAACTCCGATGGTAAAGCCAATCGAGTAGGCAAAATGACCAACTCTCTCTAAAACTTCACACAGACTAATAGACCTCAACCTTAACTTCTCTTTACAGCTAAACTACAACACCTTCCATGGTGAAACCTTCAAAAATACTTTGTCACCCATTTAATACTTGATATCTTTCCGCTTAAAGTGTAACACCCTAAACCCGGCCTAGATGTTATGGCCAAATCTAGTGACATCACAAGGAATAGGTTTTGAAAACGGTGTTGACTTGATAAACCATTAACATTTCATAGTTCATATACATTCATAATTTACTGAAAACATCAATTAGTCAATTTGTTTGCCAAAAACTTATTACAGTAAACCTTCATTTGCATAAAACTATCATTTTTAGAGAAAACATTTTGTCGAAGCATGCAAATTATCGAGTAATGAAACCAAACCAACAGTTAAAAGTCCATACAGTCCAAAGAGTCCCATAAATTACACACCCTTAATTAAAAACCAAAAATCTTAAATAAAACCATAAAATAAAAATTTTAAACAATTTACGATTGAGTAGTCGCTGCTGAGTCTCTGCCGCACTGATCCGTCTAACTCTATGGATTACCTGAACAGAACAGGCAGACGGATGTGAGTTTTTGTAAACTCAGTGTGTAACCCAACAGAATTAAGCATGCAAACATACAGATTATCACATATACAATCAAATATAGATTCGGGCCCATGCCCATTTTAGATACAGTTAATAGAATCAGATATACAGATCAGATAATCAGAATCCTACCATCATTCTTTAAACACCAACTGTAACCATCCTAGCACACCATGTGGGGTTAAAAAAACACCCACCCGTCCCTACACATCATATCGTGCCATTATGACACTTATCAGATAAGGTGCAACCAAGCTGCTAGAATATAGGCGATGATCACCATTCAGAACATTTTCTCCTCATATACAAATCCCACCCCAATAACAGTTACAGAAATTAGATACAGATATAACAAATTACATATGCGCAACATGCTTATATACAGAAAACAGATATACGTATAGTAGTACAGTAAGGCATATATTAAGTATCCTACTCAGATCAATCTATCAGAGTATCATAGCATACAAATTAGGGTTTAATAACCCTTACTGACCCTACAGTAGGCCCACAGTCGATCGGAGCGACCCGCATGACCTTGAGAAAATTTCAGAATTATAGGCCCATATGCCTATGCGGGCCACACAGGCAAATTGGCCTTGGCCTTATGGTCTACACGGCCTAGCCCAAAATTCACACGCTTATGTGAAATGTCCATGTGGGCCCACACGTCTGTATGACCCACACACTCAACTTGGCCTAGCCCGTGTGGCCCACACGGTTATATCTTGCGTACGGCCAAGCCTTCATCGATCACACAGTTATGTCTCGCACACCGCCATCCACATGGGCGACCACACGTCCGTGTAGCGTTGACAGTGCAGTTTTTTGGCTTTTGTTGAAACTTCATTTCCTGCGTTTCAAGTACACACCTGATTCGTTTTCGTCAAAAAATCACTCCCGAGACCACCAACACCTATCATTGTCCAACATATCACTAAATTAGTCGTTTCAAACAAGACTAACCCGAACTACAACGAGATAGACAACCCTTACAATTACCAAAACCCTTACCTTCGAACAACAATGATGATTTTGCACAACTAGAGTGTCGATTAACAGCAACCAGCCTCTTGAACTTCTTCTAAACCATACAAAAATAAGCCCCATCAACCAACGATTTACAAACCAAAAAAATTAACCACATTTACCACACGCACCAAAAACACCTAAATATCAAAATGCGGGATCACGACAACAGTCAAAAAACGAGAAGCAGAATCGCCAGAAAGGAAGGAGGGAGAAGAAAGTGATAGAGATTAGGCAGAAAATTAACGTAAGAGTTCTTTGGGAATTTTTGGAAGAGAAAGAAAATTTAGAAAAAGAAAAGAAAATCAGGTAATTATCAAGAATCCCTCAAATTCTTCCCCACTATCCCACCAATAACCACTTCTCAGAATCCCAACTCCACCAAAATTCTATCAGATAACAGAGCAAAAATATAACACCCTCGCTAACGTAAGAATTCGAACACAAGACCTCCACCACACCAACACCAACACCCTTACCACTCAAACCAGCAAGCTCATTCTAATATGAATTGACAGGCAATTAAATATAAGTCCACCGAACAAAAGTAAGGCTTAGATAAAAAATAACAAAATTAATAATTCTGGGACTTGAACCCAAAACCTTATATACACCCCCAAAACATTTAACCACTGAAGCAGATACACATTTGTGTAAGATATTTACAGAAATATGAATAAATTATTCAGTGCGTTACATAAAGTCTACATACAACTTCTGGTATTCAACACTTCCTTTGATACGTGATATTCGTGACAGGTTTTAAAAATTTATAATTAATCGCTCTTGAAACTAACTATTATCACGATGAAGGCAAGTGTACCTATTGAACAGTAGTATAGTTTTAGCAAGACCAGATTTTCGAACCGAAAGGAACCAAGAGTACTAGCAATTACTTTCTTTTTATTATCTAGCCTAAAAATTAAGGGAATTTGTTTATCTAAACTAATTAATTAAACTAAGGGTGCACAGAGAGAAAATTAGGGAAAAGTTTTTGTGAAAACTCGATTGATTAAGACAATACCCAAGGAAAAATCCACCTAGGATTCACTTATTATTTGACTCTGAATCAGATGATTTATTCATTTGACTTGATTCATAGAAATCCCTAAGTTATATTATCATCTCTCTCGAGACTAATAACGTCTAACCCTAGGTTAATTTATTGAAATCTCTTTCTAATTAACACTCTAGTGTTGCATTAACTCGATCTATGGACTCCCTTATTAGGTTTCACCCTAATCCAGCAAAATCTTGTCACCCTATCTCTAGGCGTGCAATCAACTCCGCTTGATTACGAAAAATTTACTCTTAGACAGGGACTTTTGCTCCTCTGAATAAGCGCATTAACTTGAATCAATATCCTAGAATATTAAAACAAGAATTAAGAACACATAATTAAGAACAAGTCAAATATTTATCGTACAGTTCAGATAATAATAACAAGATCCATCTTAGGTTTCACTCCCCTTAGGTATTTAGGGGGTTTAGTTCATAATTATGAAAGAAAACATCTCAAAAGAGTGAAAATAACAAAACATAAAGAAAACCCAAAACTCCTGAAGGAAATTGAAGGGAAATCTTCAGTCTTGATGATGAATCCGGCTTCTGAGATGGATCAATCGACTTTTCTTGAGTAATTCCTTGCCTCCTACTCCGCATCCCCTTTTCTAGTGCCTCCTCAAGTGTTTAAATAGGCTTTAGAATGCCTAAGAGCCCTCAAAAGTGGCCTTTTCCGAATAGGACTATACTTGGGCTTGACAGGGACATATCCGTGTCACACTTCCGTGTGCGATTGCTTCAGACTGTGGTCCAGGCTGTTAAATAGACACGGGCGTGTGGTCTACCCGTGTAAGTCGTGCTTTGATTCTGCCAAATGGACACAGCCGTGTGGACTACCCGTGTGAGAAAGTTCAGACCGTGTTGATTTCTCATGTTGGTCCATTTTCTCCGTTTTCGGCCCGTTTCTCATTCTTTTTATTCTCTTATGCTCACCTAAGTATAAAACATGAAATTAAAGGATTAGGAGCATCGAATTCACCAAATATAAGGAGAAATCATCCATAAATGTGCTAAGCATGGGATAAAAATATGTATAAATTACGGTTTATCAAATGCCCCTACACTTAAACGTTTGCTTGTCCTCAAGCAAAATCCTCAACTCACAATCAAAAAAAACTCTTCTCAACTTATAATCCCTACCGATAATATCTCAAAATAAACCATAAGTATTCATACATTGAGAATTCAACTAGAAGAACATTAAAGTTTCAAACATTCCAAGTTGAGCATTTTATCACAAAAGCATAGGTGTATCCCCTCATTTAAGTGATTACCTTTGATTCAAAATATCACAAAATTTAACATCCTCACTAAAGGTTCACTCAAATCACTCGAGGTGTTTAAGGAAAATAAATGAAGCACTTATTAGTCAATATGAAACGTTATTACTATAGGCTTGCATGAAAATTAAATCTCCACTATTATATATTGAGATGATATGTTAATCAAAAGGTCTTTAGAGGGTTGTAACGTGGCTTTGGTTAGGGGGTGTGGTCACAAGCTGAAAGAAAAGGTTAGAATCGAGATTGAATTGAAAAATTACCTAACTAGAAAAATAACTAATCATTAATTGAATACAAGTGAGCTTCAATTAACACTTAAACTCAAAAAACAATGAATAACTACTAATATATATGTATGTATTTTTTTTTTAAAACAAGTCAAATAATATAGGCAATCTATAAAAATAAAACATAGCTAAGCAATTTATTCAAATCAAATCTTGACAAAAATAGGGATCAAATTAATTTAGAGGATTTCAACAATAATGGGTTAAGGGTTAATGTTGAGAGAAAATAAATGATTGGGTTGTTAGGCTCAAGGGGGTTCACTAAGGGTTAATTGTGAAGGTAGGCTTTTATAAAGTGAGTGGGTTAAACCTAAGTGCATTTATCTTCTCGACATATCAAATCAAATGGTGTGGTCTTGACATGCATAATCAAGCAAGTTCTAGAATGACAATTCAATATTGACGCACTCAAAGCAACAATAAAAGTGAGCATGAAAGAAATAATAGATGCTCTACAGGTTCAAGATCTCACAAAAATTATGGCTTTTTGATGTTTAAACCTGTGAATTTTAACTTAAGATAATACCTAAACTTGGGGAAACAACATAAAAATTTTTAATTCTCAAAAATCAACTTTATCATTCTTGATTCTCTAATTTCTTAAAGTTTGAATAGTCAATACATAAATGCATATGTTTTAATTCAAGACATATTAATAGAAAATCATATGAGAAGATCAAAATTCAGTCTAATAATGATATGAGAAGATCAAATGAGAATAAGACCAAATTCAGGGATTTTTTTTATAATGATTTAAAAGACCCCCCACACTTAAGATGTACATTGCCCTCAATGTACAAAGTTAGATTTACAACGGTATTGATATAAGATCATAAGATAGGGAGAGAATTGAAACTTCTTGAATGATGAATGAACTCCTTGATTTGGAGTTATGGAGAATAATCGGCCAAGGCAATGATGAGATTGAAGGAGGATACTCCGGTGGTGGTAGAGGTTGGTTCCACAACCACAGTGTCCAGCGAAGAAGTTATCGTGGTAGTCGGGCAGGACATGACAGTCGTGGATAACCTTTTCCAGCTTTGAAGCTCTTTATAACTGTGATAGAATCAGGAACTTCTCCTAGGAAATATAAAGAAACATAATTACTCGTAAAGAAATAACCGAATAAAAATTATAAAATCTCAAGATAAAATAAAAATAGTATTAAAGGAAAATAAAAAGTAATTTTAACATATAAATAAAGATAAAAATAAAAAATAAAAATAATAGGTGTTTATAAAGAAATTGGGGCACACGGCCGTGGTGCATGCCCGTGTGCCCTTATTTCAGCCCGTGCGTTTCGTGGTTTTTGAAATTGGGCACATTGGTGTACACAGCCATGTTGCACGGTCGTGTCATTCTTCATTCTCTAATCCTACGCCCATGAATGAAGGCACACGCCCGTGCTGTTTTGACAGGCTCGACCACAGTCGGTGGGCAGGGGCGTGCACTTTCAACTACGATTTCAAGATACGGGCGTGTCTCATACTCGTGTTGTTTTAACAAGCTCGCCCACGGCCACGTCGCACGGCCATGGTAACTTATCGCATCTCGTGTTGGGAAAAATTTTGCCCTGTTTTCACACAGTCGTATCGCACGACCATGTCTCCTCCCGTGGCGTGAGCACAGCCTAAGGCACACCCGTGTGCCTGGCCGTGTGGATTAGAAAACATGTGTTTCAAGGACTCAGTTAGTGATTAGATGTTAAAAACTAAAATTTTAAAGAAATCAATACTCTTAGAGCTCGGGTTACCTCCAGAGAAGCGCTTATTTATAGTCTAAACTCGACTTACTTCTATCTCGCATAGTCATGGTGGTTCGAGGAGTTTACACTCCTCATCCCTACTATCAATTTTATGAAAATAAGGTTTTAGACGAGTATGATTTACCTTGAAAGTGCTGAATTTAGGATGAATTACCTCAACTGTACCGTATAGAAAAATATTGAGTACCGTGAGAGGAATTTCTTCATTAGATTCAGAAGTGGCAATACGAGGATCTGCTGCATCCAGTAGTACTTTGTCTCTAACCTTAAGTTGATTTGGTGGAATATTGAGCTTGTCAAGGCGTGGTTTTGGTTTATGTGTCCACCATTCATCTAGTTCCTTAACTGTAGCCTTTGTTCTTTATAGATAGGTCTTTTGTTGTTGCTTGAACACGGCTCATGTGCACTCTTCGAACCTATTTTCTGCACAGAGGGTTTCACTACATGATCAATAATAGTAGTATAATTTATGCAATCACCCTCGATTTTTGAGGTGTTACTCAAATTACGAGCTTGAAGAGTGATTGTTTCATCGCCCACACGAAGTGTGAGTTCACCTGTACCAACATCAATTATCGTTCTAGTAGTTGCTAAAAAGGGCTTCCCTAAAATTAAAGGCACGTTAATCCTCCTTTATGTCTAGAACAACGAAATCAACTGGGAATATAAATTTTTCAATTTTAACGAGTACATCTTCAATAATACCCCTAGGAAATTTGATTGTTTTATCGGCTAATTGAAGACTCATCCTAGTTTGTTTGGGTTTTCCAATACCTAGTTGCTTAAACATTTTGTAACGCATGACATTGATACTAGCCCCTAAATTAGCCAAAGCATTGTTAACATCTAAGCTACCAATTAAATAAGAAATCATAAAACTTCCTAGATCTTTAATTTGTTAGCCTGCTTATTCTGTAGTATGGTTGAGCAAACCGTATTTAGCTCCACATGCGATGCCTCATCCAATTTCCGTTTATTTGTTAAAAGCTCCTTTAAGAATTTGACTGCGTTTGGCATCTGCGAAAGAGCTTCAATAAACGGTAAATTAATATGTAATTTCTTTAATAATTTAAGGAATTTACCGAATTATTCGTCTGTGCAGTCTTTCCTTATCGCATTGGGGAATGGCACACAAGGTTTGTACTATTTACTTATAAGTGTTTGTTAACTGTAGTCTACCTCACCTTTGCTTTAACTTACCACGATTCTTTGTCTTGGTTCTAGTTCAGGTTCCACTAACCCTTCCTTGTCTTGGATGGTAATTGCATTGAGCTGTTCCCTTGGGTTAGATTCAGTGTTACTCGGCAAGCTATCTTGTGGTCGTTCAGATATTAATTTGGCGAGCTATCCTATCTGAGTTTCGAGCCCTTGGATTGACGCTTGTTGATTCTTAAGTGCTGTCTTGGTATTCTGAAAATGAGTTTCTGACACTGAGATGAATATTGTTAGCATCTTCTCAAGGTTTGGCTTTTTCTCTTGTTGGTAGGGTGATTGTTAGAAGCCTGGAGGTGGTGGTCTCTAATTCCCTTGGCCTCCCCATGAGAAATTTGGGTGGTTCCTCCAACCTGCATTGTAAGTGTTACTATAAGGATTATTTTGAGATTGAGGATTATTACCCATGTAATTTAACTGCTCGTTCTCCATGTTGTAGCCATAGGGTGGGTATTCTGAATTGCTTGATACACCTCCACTTGCTTTGTACTGCATTACTGAGTGAACCTGTGAAGAACCAAGAAAACCATCAATTTTTCTATTCAAAAGTTCTACCTGATTAGAGAGCATGGTGACCGAATCGACGTTAAAAACACTGGCTATTTTCGTTGGCTTTGTCCTCGTGACCTGCCACTGATAATTATTCAATTACATCTCTTCTATAAATTCATAAGCATCCTCAGGTGTCTTATTATTGATAGTTCCACCAGCAGCTGCGTCAATCATCTGTCTAGTCGAAAGATTCAAGCTATTGTGAAATGTTTGAACCTGTAGCCAGAGTGGTAACCCATGGTGAGGGCATCTTCTCAAAAGGTCCTTGTTCTCTCCCATGCATCGCAGAGTGTTTCTAAATCCATCTACACAAAAGAAGAGATATCATTACGTAATTTAGCCGTTTTAGCTGGCAAAAAATATTTTAATAAAAACTTTTCGGCCATTTGTTCCAAAATAGTGATTGACCCTCGTGGTAACGAGTTCAACCACTGCTTAACTTTGTTCCTCAATGAAAAGGGAAATAAACGAAGATGAATGGCATCATCAGAAACGCCATTGATTTTAAATGTATCGCAAAACTCCAGAAAATTTGCCAAGTAAGCATTGGGATCCTCGTCCTGCAAATCATCAAACAGAACAAATTATTGTATCATTTGAATTG